>NC_143159.1:5655052-6332653 GCF_041381405.1 Jatropha curcas
AGTCCTCATTTGGCGGCAAAGACTGTTCAGGTTTTGATATCATTAAGTATGCTGAGAGGATGAAGGAGGATGACAAAAAGATGCCTTTGTTCTGGACTAGGGGGATGACTCCTGCAGTGCCACAACCAGCATTAACATCTGCTGCTTCCTTGAATCTCAGCACAGACTCGCATTCTGATGCTTCTGAAACCGATGAAACAGACAGTTCTCAGCTTCGTGGAGTAGATTCAGAAACGGTATCCCCCGACGGCAATGCACCTGTGACTGAGCACAGCAGTAAAGTCTCAGAAAACATACATCCAGATGAAGCTATAACCCATGATGACCATGCACATGCCTGACTTTGGTCAAGGTATGATAACCTGATTTCTGACTCATCATTTTAGTGAGACTTGAAACCTCAAAATTTCATCAAGTTGTATGAATAACAGTCTGGAAAATCAGCAAACGATTTTTCCTCGTTGAGTTTCCTAAATGGCGTTATCTATGTAATGCTCCATGTTAAATGCATGTATTCTGACTCTTTTTGGCGGTTAAGAACATGTTCGAGCTTAGATGAAGATTATTCTAATGCGATTAGCAACCAGCTGTGCTGGAAAGGAAGGGTCATAATCTATGACTATTTATGTCATAGGCTATTCTTGAACTCTGTTTTTATGGCCTGGACCTACAATTGGTAATTGCAGTTGGCATTTCTGTAACCATGAAATGGTGGACATTTCGTTGTCTGCGCAATTGTTTTTTTCTTGCAATCCTTATTTTCCAAGAACAGATCAACCCTGAAAATTCATCTTGAAAGAGATCATCTATTATTGTTGGTGATTTTGATTTTGCAGTGATGTTATGCAGCCTCAATTTTGCAGAACTATTGAAATTTGATCTCTTTTTTCTTCTTCTTTTTTTGTTGATCCCTTTTTGTCTTTGGATACAGAAAAGCTTTGAATAAAGAAAAACTGTAACAACATATTGGTCATTTACGTGAAGAAAAACTGGTTCACTTTTCATTGCAGTGGATTCATTAATGGCTTTGCTAGAAAGAACAATTAACATAACGAGAGAAAAAACTACTCGTGTATCACTTTTATCAAATTTGTAATAACTAGGAAGCGGAACATCTTATATGAACTATGCTCTTATTTATTCAAATACATCTTTTACAAGATTTGAAGAACAACAGAATTTCCCAGGCACCTACATAATAGCCTGAGAGGAAACACGGCCAAGGACTCTAAACAAGACTTGACTGACCCAACACGCAAGTTACACAAAATGCAGTAGCAACTTTCTAGTTGTTCAGAACATTTGCCGCAACGCATATCTACCCTTCATTTTCTTCTTTAGGTTTATGAGGACTAACAGCATGGAGATTGTGATGCAATTGTAGGTAGCCCCCTGAAGAGGAAAATGTTCGAAATTGTTTAAGGAGTTGGAACCAAAAAGGCGTAACATTAAATCAGGTTGAAGCTGTAGTTTGTAGATAACAAGAAACAATTAAAGCTTACCAATTCTTGGATATCTTAATGCAACATCTCATCTAACTTCTGCCTGTATTGAGCTAATCTCTGCAGCAATACAGTAAAAGTACCAGTATTGTTATTACGTAAAGGAGAAAAAACCAGGTAAAGGAAAAAAAAAAAAAGAAGGAAAAACAAAAAAAAATAAATAGGAGAAGGTTACAGCAACATTGAGTTGGTGCTTTCATTTATTATTTTGTGATGAAGGTGAGAGCTGCAATCTCAATGTCACAACCACCTTAGCAGAAACATAGTTCTTGACCAGTAGAATAGATAAACTAACATACTGAGTTGATTTTCATTGTTAATCTAGCAAATTTTGATTTCAATCCTAATGATTTATTTCAAGAAACTACGAATTCTAAAATCATTGTAATTATATTCATTAGTGAATACTTTCTAAAAAGTAGCATTTTGCAAGACTTTGCAGTTTCCACCGTCAGAAGCACAAGTCTGTTTGTATCATAAGGTATACAAATATTCTACTGTCCACTTGTTCACCGCTGAGAGTATTTTATTTCAACCGTGAGTCCTAAAGAATCTCCTATTAACTTGAAACAAGCCCATATATGGCCAAGGTTGTTCATAGAATTTGAAACTACTAGTGGTTCTCATTCCTTTTCTGGTCAAAAGAACTCTGTAGTGTTTTCAAAATTTAAATATGAAAGGGCAGAAAAAAATATTGCCACGCCAAAAATTTTCAAATCCATCAATAAAACTAAGTCATGCATTTATCATAAACGCGAAACTTGACTGGCTGATAGATGTAATACGATATTATCAGTAACTTGACTGGCTGATAGATTTAATACGATATTATCAATGTCACAACTCTAATAGAAAGGCAGGTGGAAAAAGGAGAAGGGGTGGAAGGAGACAAGTCAAAACTTCATTTTTAACTACTAAACAGATCGTAAGTGCATCTACAAATGTTGATGAGTAAGAAAATGTAAGCTTTAGAAATTGAGAATCTGTGATTCTGAAGAGAGAGAATAAAAAATGAAAAGAAATTACACACCCTAGTATATGCATAGACCCCAGCCTCAGTTGGTCCTACAGGGCTCCCTCTTCGGATGAACCTACCCTCTTTGAATATGTAAAGCATAGGTATTCCTGTTGATAGTTCTAAACTTATAACCTGCCAGAAAAATAAAAATAGTGAAAACTAACTTGATATATAAAGCAAAAGGAGAGACTATAAAGATGGTTAAAACTGCTATATCATAATAGCTGATTACCTCCTGGGAAGTTAATTTGTCAAGGTACATGATGATGGACCTCAGTGAATTCCCATGGGCCGCAATCATTATATTCTTCCCTGAAAGGAGTTGTGGTTCAATCTGCAGTGCAATGTCTCAGCAGTCAGATACTAATCAATGCTATATAATTACTTTAATCTATAAAACCAATGCCAAATTGAGGTCAAATGAATCATAAGAGACAGGAAATGGAAACCACATTCATGTATACCTCATCTTCAAAATAAGCAACGGCTCGTTCAGCACACATTTCCAAACTCTCACCATTAGGTGGAGGTATGTCATAACTTCGGCGCCACTCATGAACTTTTTCCTTCCCAAATCTATCTGCCGTTTCCTGCTTATTCAGACCTTGTAATTCCCCATACCTATAGAAGAAGCCAAATTGTAAGTTTTATAATAAGAACTAGTTTTTTCAAGGCCTCAGAATTACAAGCAAATAGGTAAGAGTAGAATCTATATGATTACATTCTTTCATTTAATTGCCAAGCTGTTATAACTGGAATGGATTGCTTTTTTGTGTCCTCACTAAATATTTGACTCCATGACCTTGCCTGTTCACTTTCATTGTGCAAAATGATTGGCACCTGTTGCCAGTTCATTAACAGGTTAGCAAATAAAGAAAAAATTGGACACAAATTCTTCAGGATCATCAAAAAATATTAACTTTTGGATAAAGTTCACATTATTAATTTGCATTACTGCACTTGTGTATGAATGAGTTTCAGATGTGCTTAGCCTAATTTAATATTGTACCAATAATCACTAACATAGGTTCTACTCGATTAAAGAAGGCAGCAAATGACTAGTATCATTAGTTGATATATTACTAGCTTCTAAAATATGAACCCATATACTGAACCTTTTCTTACACCTAATTAGGACTTTCAATTTTCAACAAATTACCTTTCGCCGACGGTGTTGGGTCATGGCAAGCATAGCAGTCATCTGTGCACGAATCAATGACGATGTATATATCATATCTACAGGTATGTTGCTGATTCTCTTACCAGCTTCAATTGCCTCTTCCACACCCTTCTTTGTTAATGGCACATCGACACAACCTGTGAACAGGTTTTTTTCATTCCATAATGACTCACCATGCCTTATCAGTATAAGAGCTGCCTCACCTGAATTAGATTAGTATACAATGATTAGAAAATTTCATATAAAGGGGGAAACTTAAGTAATCAGTTCTGGAGGTAGCAAATATATATGTCACAATTTCATTTGGAGAGCCTCTTTAGTACTGGTTTGAACAAATAATACAAATCTGCACTGTCAAAAACTAGATGTGAAACAAGAATTAGAAATAAATTAAATTACTTGATTTTTTTGGATGTTCATTGGTCCTGTCATGTGAGGGGGTTGAAACTGGATCAACCACTGAAGTTTGCGAAGCAGTAGCTCGAACAACAGTGAAACTCGTCCTGCAAGATCTATAACCCCTTTTTCTTGACACTGACCATCCAATATCAACATGAAAACCTTTTGATATGGATTTGACTGAAACATTTCCAACCTCTTGATGAAATCCAGAGTTATGGAAATGTTGATAAGATTGAAGTCTCCCTATACCTTGGTGAAACACAGCACCCGCCATTCTGCAAATTCAAGAAACAAGTAACGAATGTAAGGGCACAAATTAGACAAATGGATTTATTGATCCATTTTACAAGAAACACCTACTTCAATCAAAGATAATAAGAATAAGGCACCATGTACAAAATCTACGGTAGCTCACTGAGCATTAAAAAAACAAAATAGAGCACATTCCTTTCTCAAGGTCAAAAGCGCTAGAGAAAGCAATGAAGAATGTATTTAAAAAGTAAGGAAATTTAAAGAAGCTTTTATCTCAAATAAAATCAACACTAATCACAAACACGGATCTGTATTTGCAGATTGCTGCTATTTTTACAAACAGAAAGTGGTCAAAATTGGCGAATCCGAAGTCCATGTCCCGTCAAAATCTCAAATTAGGATAAATAAAAGGCCAGCCACTAATGTGTGAAAAGAAAAATATATATATATAAGCAAAAAGAAAAAAAAGATATAACAAACAAATTACCTTAAACGAAGCAAGCCAGAAAATAAAAATCAGCAAGAATAAAGAAAATATTAGAAAGAAGCAAGCTTTAGACAATATAAAAAAATGGGATAAGAGAATTTCACCTGGTTATATAGGCGCTAAGCGGAGAATCCGAGGAACAGAAAGGAAAGTGAAAAGAATGGGGAGAGTTTATTACGAGAAAAGGTGGCGGAGAAGAAAATGGGAAGTGAAATACACTAAGCTACACGTCCATGTCGATTCAAAGACAAAGTGAAGTGTAAATTAGTTAAATGGGTACGTGTAGAATCATCGAATATAGAAGAAATCGAATGGAGTTGTCTTATAGATGCGCTGCTATGAGAAAAATGCGATGACAAGTTTCTTTTCTTTCTCCAGTTGGCAAACAGAGGGAAAATTGGTGGGTGCTTTTCATTTATGAATGATCGTGAAATTGGATTTTCATTTTTTTTTTTTTTTGTTTTTATATGTGATTTTGATTTTAAGAATATAAAGATTTGCTTTTTGTTTGTGTTTATATTTTTTTACCTCATAGATTAGATTTGCCTTTTCTATGTTAGAGAAATGAAATTTGCCTTTTCTATGTTAGAGAAATGAAAGATTTTTTTAATTAAAAATGGGATTCTATCCTGAAATCAATTTGAAAATATTAGTATGCTGTAAACAGTATTTTAAAATTATTTTAAGCTCCCCTCAAAAAAAGAAATGATTTTAAGCTACTTCTAAAAAAAAAAAGAAAAAGAAAATGAGCTATAAATCAAAAATTATTTTTAATTAGCCTTCCCTTTTTGACTGTGAATCTGTGATCTATAAAAAGTCTAAATAATTACACAAAATCTAGCTAATTTATTTTCTTTACAAAGAAAATTTGAGTTACAATTAAATTATAATTCACATCTTCAGTATAATAATTGAAAATTTAAATTATATGAGCCATGAAATTTGGTCATACTTCAACACCTTGAAATGTAGAAAAACATTTCTTTTTTTCTCAACAACCCTTTTTTAAATTTTGTTTCCCTTTTCTCCTAAACAACCCTTCCATGAAGCTTAAGGGACCAAACCAAACCCTCCTAACCTCTAACCCAAGCCCCACAGATTAACTGTAAGAACACCAAACAGAAAAGCAGCCCTTCAAAGTCCATTAGAGACACCTAACTGACTAACTCCATCGCCTCCTTTTTTGGAGTTTGATTTATAAGTATAATAACATTTGACACGTGCTTTTGTCTTGCAAATTCATTCACCAATACCTAAACTATAAGGAAATTGTCACGTGAAAACGAACTATAAGCTTAAGAAAGGTCAATTGCTGCCTCTTGGTGTTGGTGGCTAAAGAATATACTGACCCATTCTTCTCTTGATCCTCCTTAGGGTTATATATATATATATATATATATATATATTAAATAAAAGGAGAAAGGTTGACCATGTACTTCACCATTGGTCAGAATATATAATGTGAATATTGAGAATATACTTTCAATTATTTTGTACCGAAATTTTCTAGTATAGTAAACAACATAGCTTGGTAATTAGCCTACTATCATTTTTTTTTTTTTTTTGCTGCACTACACTAAAAAAAAATCATATTTTAGAAGATTGACAGACGAAGATTTCTTTAAATTGTAAATATAGTTATAGCAAACTAAAACATTATCTAATGATAAGTGCACGTATAATAAATTTGAATTAAAAAGAATAGAATATAGTTTCGGGTAAATTTTATCAATAAAATCAATGAAAATATCTCTTTTAAATATATAATATAAATTTTGGCAATGCAATGTAATTGGATTCTCATGTCAATTCGAATGAATGGTATTTACAAAAAATCATCGCCACAAGAACGTGGCTTAGGTAAAAGCAAGTATGCAATCCTCATGGTTATTGCCATGACAAAGATAAAGGAATAAGAAGTGCAAAGTGTAGGTAAAGTATATACACTGTCAACAAAAGAATTATGTTAAACCATATTTACGAAAAGTCCAAACGACGGGTCGGACTTCTCCCATTTCGAAATGATAATATACATTTTTGAACGTTTTTTCTTCTTTTAAATAATCCGATCAGATTTAAAATTAATTTTATGGTTCAATTAGCAAACTACTTCTATGCTTGCCTTAATTGAATCTAATTTTTGTCAATTATCAAAAACAAGAGAGAAACCTGTTCTGTCGTTGCCCAAATCTAAAGTGATCACTGGCGCTAGCTGATGTTCATCATTTCCAATGATTGGTTAGTTTATTATTACTATTATTATTATTATTATTTTGGAAAAACGAATGAGTTCATTTGGTTGAAAAATAGAAGTAATAAAAATTTGAAAGATAATTTGAAAGATAATTTGAGATTTTCTTTAAAAGTGATCATCTCCCAAATTATAAGAGCAAACAGTGTAACCATCCATCATTTAGCATTTATTTGTCGAGCGTTGCTGTCCATTGCCATATCCACTTCAAGTAAACTACTCTCTCCGTTCTGTTCTATTTATGTCGTGTAGGGAAAGTCAAAATTTCTTTAGGATTAAAGAGATGGTCTTTTATGAATTTCTTACGAATTTATCCCTGAAAGATATTAAAGTGGTCCCTAATTTTCAACAAAAAGTGATAAATGATGAGAGAGATGATCTGTTGCTTAAACAAGATGTTTTATTTATTTAGACTTTTAATAACAAAAAATGGTTGTTTAATTGCAATTGCGCATTAAATTTCAATATAAAAAAAAAAATTGGCATGAAAGTTAAAAGAAAGTTTAGAGCCAAAATTTTTAACCTCAAATTCTTTATTTTACTTCTCCGAATTTCTGCATAAAAAAATAAAATTTGGAGCCAAAATTTTCAAAGCTGAATTCATCTAAATAAAGATGATTTCACAACTCTAAAATTTAATCTACAAACGTCACGAATATAGTCCTTTCTTTTGATTAAAATACAGTACCTCAACATTTGCTTGAAACTTCGAAAGATGTACTTATACTCAATAATCAACCGTTAGACTTGATCTCCTTGCCATCTGCTGAATAACCACCTTATGTAGAATTTAAGACCACTCCACATCCAATTAATGTTACTAAAGAGGCTCGAAAAAGGCAATAAAGGAAAAACATTACTTAAGATGTGAAAAATACAATTTGTATGTTACTGTGTTCTGAAACTAAAAAGCGCGAGTTAAATGCTTTTAGTATCCATAAAGTTGCAAACAGTTTATCTATACCCACTAAAACCAATTTATAGAATTTGACATAATGTAAAAATGCGCACAACTATTTTTATTTAAGCAGTGAAATTAGGGTTTAGGTTTTATATCTCTCTCTTTAAAGGAGTTCATCAGAGTAAATATAAACAAATACAATTATTTTTATTTAAGCACAGTTATTTGGAGGGAAATTTTTCTCCATTAAGGATTTATTAGAATTATGAGTAAATTTCACTATATGTAAACACATAAATGCTAAGCATAAGCTTCTTGGTGAGTTTAATCTGTGCGCATAATTGAAACAACCCGAATTTTTATTTTCAAAGATTTTCCAATTAAATTTAATAAACTGACAGCCTGGAAATTTATTTCAATATTTTAATGCGAACACTGTGAGAAACCGAATCAAAAATCGATTGAAAAACCCGTAAACCAATTGGAAACCGAAGATTTGGGCCGAACCGAACCGAATCGAACCGGTTCAACCCAAACCATCTAGAAACTTCCCTTTTTCTTTTAACTCCAACGCTAAACTCACTCCCTCAGCAGCACATCTCCACTTCTCCGGCGACACCACCAACACACAGCCACCATTTTCCTCTCCTCTCTTCTTCTTCCTTCTTTCCTTCTCTCCTTCTTCCCTTCTTTCCTTTCTTTCCTCCTTTTCCTCACTGCGCCTGTGTCCCTGGCGAGACAGCAGCAGCTCACGCCACTCACGTCGCGCGCCACTGCCAGCAGCTGTGCCCTCTGCCAGATCGCGCAGCGCACGGCAGCAGCACAGCCTTCACTTGGTCGCGCCACCACCGTACCTGCTGCTCCGCCTCTCTCCACGCTGCCAGTCGACCTCCGGCCACCAGCCCCATTTCCGGTTAATCGCAATCCGGCAACACTATAAATTGGGTATAATTTAAAATTTAGTGAATGAAATTAACTGATTTATTTAGTTAAGTTAGTGTTAGTGTTAGTGTTAGTAATTAGTGTTAGTAATTAATTAGTTAAGTTAGTTGTAGTTAATTGTTTGTAGCTAATTTATTTAGTTAAGTTAGTGTTAGTAATATTAGTCAATTAAATTAATTTTATTATTTGAAGTTAATTAATTTAGTAATATTAGTTAATGAAATTAATTTTTATTATTTGTAATTAATGAGTTTAGTTAAGTTTAGTTAAGTTAATGTTAGTAATGTTAGTTAATTAAATTAAACTTATTATTTTGTAGTTAATTAATGTAATTAATTTAATTTGGTAAATGTGAGTAGTTAATAGCTTTATAATTTTAGTGTTGATTTAATTAAGGTAGTTTAAATATAATGGTATTGTAATGTATGATTTGGATTGTGTGGTGATGTTGAGATTGAAGGAGGATGGGAAAATGTTATTTGATTAATTGCCCGATGGATGGGCTGTGTGATTTGGCAATATTAGATATATTGTTGATATTTAACAGGTGGATAGTCCAATTTTTAGGGGAGATGCTGCCGAAATTTCGGTAGAAAAAAAAATAATAAAATAAATTCGGTATAAAATAAATAGATTTTAGATGAAAATAAATAAAATAGAGTTAGATAGAAAAATAAAATTTTAGTATAGAAAAGAAATTAAAATATTGAGATTAATTTACGTAGAAAAAATTTAGAATATAAAATAAAACTCTTAGAGTGGTAAAGAAATATTTTTATCTGATATAGTTATTTTTGTTTGTGTCATTCTTTAAATTTCTTAGATCGCCCGTGTCCATCTAGTGCTCCTCCAGGACAGAATCAAAGCTAGGACTTCGCCTTCCATCACTGTGAGTAATAATAAATAATGCATATCAACATGCATTTGCATAGCATTTTTTTTTTACAAACCTTATATATATATATATATTAAAGCTCATATTTATTTTATGTTACATAATTGTATATTTGGATGTATTTGGTGTAGTACGTTGAAAGAATTGTTTGAATAATTGTGCTGTGCATATACTGTGATTTGTTTGTGTGGAATTGGGATGATGTGGGTCACCATGGGTTTGTGAGACTGTTTCTGTTATATGGATCCTGATTCTGATTTCTGTTATATTCTGATTCTGTTATATGGATCCTGATTCTGTTTCTGTTAGCCGGGTAAATGGGAGATCGGCGCCCCCGTGTGCACCTACTGCTATGATCTGTGTGATATGGAAAACCACAGGTTGGTTTCTTTATTGGGCGCACCTGATAATCTAGATTTGATCGCAGCCCGCAGGGTGGCCTCCTGTTGTGAGCGCCTGATGATCTAGATTTGATGGAGACGACCGGGTTACCTCCTGTTGGTATGGAAAAGAAAAGAGAGAATGGAAAAACAATGAGAGGGCTGGTCAAGTGAGGATTAGACCGGTCGGCCAGTATGGGGGATCGGCTCCCTGGTGCACATGTGAGAGGATGAGCCATGTGGGAGGACGGCTCATCGGGGGTTCGGTGACTCCACTGACTAATTTCCACGTGATGTGATTATTTGAAGGTGATGTTGTTTGTGGGTGCTGATGTTATGCCATATGATTGATTGTTGTGTGATCATTCAGTATATTAGGGCGCATTCCGTGTGACTGTATGTGGTGTGTATTATTTATTATTATTCACTGAGTTGCAAAACTCACCCCCCCTTCTCTCCAAACTTCTCAGGTAGTAGGAAGTTGCTGATCCAACGGAAGCTCTGCAATCTTCTCCGCAGAGTTATAAATGTAAACTTTATATTTCTGTTATTTACTTTTGGATGTATAAATTATTCTATTATCAGAATATTATTGAACTCCGCAGTTATAGGGTTGTGCATTTAAATTTGGGCCTTGTCGTATGCGTTACTTTTATAAATGGTATGGAATGTATACTTTGAGTAATTAGGCTTACTACGGGCCTCGGGGGCCTTATGCTTACCTGGGCCCTAGTGCCGGTCCGGCCCACGGAAACGGGTCGTGACAAAGGTGGTATCAGAGCAAAAGGTCATAAGTCTAGATGTAACTGCGGAGTAATTTCTGTCATGTCTTGATATAGTCTTCCTTGCTTTCCCCTTCAGCGTTCTTCACAGTCAGGTTAAAGTCAAGTTGTTTAATGAGTAAAATTTGTATCCATGTTCTTTAGAGATGTGATTTAGTTACTGATGCTAAGGGGATGGTTTAAATAAAAATCCTTCTATGGAATAAATAATATTCATATATAATTTAAGTATGTAAGAAGATAAGTGATATATGATTAATAGATTGAAGTAACTGATAAAAGCACGCTAGTGTTATTTAATACGTGTTGAATATGGAATACATATATAAAATGCAGGAACGTGTGTATATGTGTGCCTGTGGAATTGAGAATGAGTTGCTAATTATTTATTAAGAGAACTAAATGATTCGGATTCGAGGACATTAGAGTCTATTTAATTAGAGTATTGAATTAGTATATGTATTTGATAAAATTTACATAATGTTAGTTAGTGGAATTTCTTATAATTATTGAGATAAATATTTTTCTGGATGGAATGGATATACATGATTTTTATAAGGTTTGAATATTGAAGGATTTGGTGTGATTTGATATGATAATTGGTGATGAGTATTTTTCATAAAGAATAATATTGGTGGAATTATTATATGAAGTGAGTTTTATTTATGAAAAATCGCTGCTTGGTAGAGTAAAGTGTATTGTTGTATTCATCAACTATTTTTTTTTAGGGTGTGAATATAGGAAATAATATAAATTATTGTGGTTAAAAGAAAAAAAAAAAAATCGCGATTTTTAGTAAGAGATAAATTACTCTAATCTTTATGTAGTTAGTGATGGATATTGTGTGGATTGTGGCATCTTATGGTTTAATATGATACAAGTAAAAAAAAAAAAAAAAAAAAATTAAAATTAATGCTAATGGTATTTAGTCTTTTGATGTTTAAAATAATTGTTGCACACTTGATGGTATGTGAATTATAAACAATGATTTTGTTTAATTGGAGATTCTATGGTCCGAGGAACGACTTTATAAGGGAATTAAGTTAATTATGTTATGTAAATAGTGGGGTATGATGATTAAGTGTATTGATGAATGACATCGGACCTGGAGAGATAATTATCCAATTATTGAATTGATGTTATACTAGTGAATTAGATAAGTAAGGATGGAATTAGTCCTGTTATTGTATAGATATTAAGAAAAGAATCAATTACAGAAGCGTGAAGAGTATAAATTAGTATGATTTAAATGAGGATAATCAGTATATAAAGTTTTAACAAATTAGGGATCATGGGCAACAAGATTTGGTAAAAATAGGAATAATGATACATCAGCGGATTTAGGATAAAGACTTCTATACTTTGAGATTTCATGAGTGTAGAAAAATTTTGGTTCGTGTTGATCTCACGATGCTTATACAAGAATAAATTCTAAGACAAAATGATCAAGAAATTATAAGTGATTATTGTTAAGATAGAAAAGATTGAGTAATAGTTAATAGAAGTATTTGTGGATCCATGTGTGATATAATTAAGATCCTAGTACATGTAGGATGTGTAATAAGCCAGACTAATCTTATGGACCAAGTATAATAAAATAAAAGTAAAAGATAGCAAAGGCAATTAGTGGTTTTGAGATTGTAACGCTATTATATTGGGTGATAATTATATTAGGAAAATGATAATTTGAATATAATATGAAGGAGAATAATATTTGTATAATTGAACAGTTTCTTGTTATATCTCTTGAAGAACAGAGCTAAGGTGGATATTAAGAATTTAAATGGTCATGAATAGTAATTTTATGCTGTAAATAAATTTAAGATTTATGAAAATTTAGAAAGTTAAAAAAAAAAAAAAAAAAAGATGCTTTAGAATAAGTAGTTAAGAATATGTAGCTAGACAAAAAGAAGTGAAATATTATTAATAGTAGAAAGATGGAATATGTATACTATTGAAGGTAGGAAATGGTTTTGAGGTTTAAAATAATTATCACTGTCAATGATAACTCTATAGAATATTAAACAAATAATTGCTGATGTTCTAACCAAACTTCTGAGTTGAGTTAATCGGATCGGGTCTTTATGAGGTGAGTTTCGAGAATTTCGTAGTTCATCAATAGTAAATTCAGATTCAAAAAAAAAAAAAAAAAAAAAAAGAAAGAAAAAAAAAAAGAGAGAGATAGATTTTCTACTTGAGAGACAGAGATAAGAAAATTCTGACTTCTGTAATTTGATAAGTGTATTATGTTTTATGAGTTATATTAATTGAATCCATATATCGAGCTTATGAATGTATTATGTACAAGTGATAAGTGTTATTAATAGTAATACTCGGAAATAAGAGTTGATAAAGAATCAGGAGATTCAGCTTGAAATGACGATGAATGTGAATAAATGTAATTTCTTGATGCAAAGAAGTTAGAATAAGAAATTCCTATTACTCAGTGCATTTTTATAAGTTACTTAGTTTGTTGGATGGAGAAAGGGAGATATAATTACGCCTCTAGGGAATAGAAGGGTATCTGGAGTATTTTATATATCAATGGACTAACTGGGTTTTAATTACTATTCATTTGGAATATTGAGATTTGTGTAAGAATAAACAAGTGAATTTGGGATAATTTTAGCAAATTTAGGGAGAAGAACAAACGCAAGTATTCAAAGACTGAACATAGAGAGAATAAGATTAGTGGATGTGTTAACAAGACGATCTAAGAGTATATCTTAACTATACTTGACGGCTAACTTAAGTGTGATAATCTGGTGATTTATTAATTTAAAATCTGCTCATGGAATTATTGAGATATCAATTAGGATGAGAGCCATTAATATAAAGCTATTCTGAATTCCTTAGCGATTGGTAGCAATTATGATAGAATGAATAGAATTGTGTTATAAATGGCTGTTTGCGACATATCTAATGGTTTAAGGGAATACTTAATTAGTTAGGTCCATTTGAGAACTGGTACATTAAAACTCAGATGTTGAGGATATTCCTAGATCATATTAGGTATAAATTTTACAGGTAATAGACTTTACAATAGACTTGGAGAAAAGGAATAACCCAATGATATTATTATCTGAATATTCATGGGCATTCATGGGATTAAGAATAAACATAAGACAAAGGACATAGTCTAATCAGGAGTTGAATTATGGGTTTAACATTCTTGATCTCTTACTTAGCTAGAGCAAAAGGCACTACTTAGTTTAAGATTCTTGATTTCTGGATACATAAACGTAGGTCTAAAAGATTGATTAGAGACAGAAGAAATGGGTAAATTGGTTTGGAGAATTTTACATCTCAATTAAGTTTGTAAAAAAAAAAAAAAAAAAAAAAAAAAAAAAAAAAATGTAGGCTGGATTTCTTTATGGAATTGAGTATAATAGAATGGCATTTGCAAATTTTAGAAAAATGAATTAAGAATTATCCGGCATGATAACAACTAACTTGGCTAATTTCATAAGTTCTTGTCATAATTAGTTAAGAAATGGTATATGACAATTTGGAAAGAGGGATAGATAAGTTACTAACTAAAATAGGGACTTGATGGTGAATTTAAATTCTCTCTACATAGCTGATGTACTACTAGTTGTTATGAGATTTTTATTAGTAGGATTTGAAAAGAGATTGTATATCTATCTTTCGTTGGAAAATGGTTAAGTTGTTAAATAGGTGATGTGCTTGGGATAGAAGCTAAGATCTCCTATCAGTCGATAGCAATTAGCTAGAGAAATATCATGATTTTGTTTGAAATAAGCTTGTAGTAGTGGTAAGAATTTGTTCTCTTTAATTAGAAATGATCAAATAGTACTTAATGGCAAAATTTGAAATAATCGAAAACCTCCTTGAATTGGCAGCAACCATCTTATCTAAGTATAAACTTCTTCCATGATTATTGGAGCAATGATATTAATATTTGGAACTGATGGAAAATGGATGAGTCAGCATGTAGATTTTGAATTTTGAAATAAGGATTCTAAATTGGGATAGTAGTACATTTGAATATGGGGATTCTTGTATCAGAAGATTTAATGCTTGGTTTGTGTATGAGCATCTTATTAAGAAATGATCATTGCTTATCATAACTAGAGAGAGAATAAATGACGATACATCAAGGTAGATAACTTTGGGGATGGATTCATCTTATAATCATCTTACCTTCCCTATAAATTAGATTTTCTTCCCAGGTCTGTTCATTGGTTTGTCTTAATTAATAAATTTAAGAAAAATTAGATTCACCACTCTGACTAACGAACTAGCAACATTTTGTGAGAAGCATAACCACCATTGTCGTAAACAATTGTTGTATCCTAGTTTCTTGTTATTTTCAAAATTCGAGGACGAATTTTTTTAAGGGGGGAAGACTGAAACAACCCGAATTTTTATTTTCAAAGATTTTCCAATTAAATTTAATAAACTGACAGCCTGGAAATTTATTTCAATATTTTAATGCGAACACTGTGAGAAACCGAACCAAAAATCGATTGAAAAACCCGTAAACCAATTGGAAACCGAAGATTTGGGCCGAACCGAACCGAATCGAACCGGTTCAACCCAAACCATCTAGAAACTTCCCTTTTTCTTTTAACTCCAACGCTAAACTCACTCCCTCAGCAGCACATCTCCACTTCTCCGGCGACACCACCAACACACAGCCACCATTTTCCTCTCCTCTCTTCTTCTTCCTTCTTTCCTTCTCTCCTTCTTCCCTTCTTTCCTTTCTTTCCTCCTTTTCCTCACTGCGCCTGTGTCCCTGGCGAGACAGCAGCAGCTCACGCCACTCACGTCGCGCGCCACTGCCAGCAGCTGTGCCCTCTGCCAGATCGCGCAGCGCACGGCAGCAGCACAGCCTTCACTTGGTCGCGCCACCACCGTACCTGCTGCTCCGCCTCTCTCCACGCTGCCAGTCGACCTCCGGCCACCAGCCCCATTTCCGGTTAATCGCAATCCGGCAACACTATAAATTGGGTATAATTTAAAATTTAGTGAATGAAATTAACTGATTTATTTAGTTAAGTTAGTGTTAGTGTTAGTGTTAGTAATTAGTGTTAGTAATTAATTAGTTAAGTTAGTTGTAGTTAATTGTTTGTAGCTAATTTATTTAGTTAAGTTAGTGTTAGTAATATTAGTCAATTAAATTAATTTTATTATTTGAAGTTAATTAATTTAGTAATATTAGTTAATGAAATTAATTTTTATTATTTGTAATTAATGAGTTTAGTTAAGTTTAGTTAAGTTAATGTTAGTAATGTTAGTTAATTAAATTAAACTTATTATTTTGTAGTTAATTAATGTAATTAATTTAATTTGGTAAATGTGAGTAGTTAATAGCTTTATAATTTTAGTGTTGATTTAATTAAGGTAGTTTAAATATAATGGTATTGTAATGTATGATTTGGATTGTGTGGTGATGTTGAGATTGAAGGAGGATGGGAAAATGTTATTTGATTAATTGCCCGATGGATGGGCTGTGTGATTTGGCAATATTAGATATATTGTTGATATTTAACAGGTGGATAGTCCAATTTTTAGGGGAGATGCTGCCGAAATTTCGGTAGAA
This sequence comes from Jatropha curcas, assembly GCF_041381405.1. Lineage (NCBI taxonomy): Eukaryota > Viridiplantae > Streptophyta > Magnoliopsida > Malpighiales > Euphorbiaceae > Jatropha > Jatropha curcas. The sequence continues at coordinate 5,671,611 of NC_143159.1, forward strand.
AAAAAAATAATAAAATAAATTCGGTATAAAATAAATAGATTTTAGATGAAAATAAATAAAATAGAGTTAGATAGAAAAATAAAATTTTAGTATAGAAAAGAAATTAAAATATTGAGATTAATTTACGTAGAAAAAATTTAGAATATAAAATAAAACTCTTAGAGTGGTAAAGAAATATTTTTATCTGATATAGTTATTTTTGTTTGTGTCATTCTTTAAATTTCTTAGATCGCCCGTGTCCATCTAGTGCTCCTCCAGGACAGAATCAAAGCTAGGACTTCGCCTTCCATCACTGTGAGTAATAATAAATAATGCATATCAACATGCATTTGCATAGCATTTTTTTTTTTACAAACCTTATATATATATATATATATTAAAGCTCATATTTATTTTATGTTACATAATTGTATATTTGGATGTATTTGGTGTAGTACGTTGAAAGAATTGTTTGAATAATTGTGCTGTGCATATACTGTGATTTGTTTGTGTGGAATTGGGATGATGTGGGTCACCATGGGTTTGTGAGACTGTTTCTGTTATATGGATCCTGATTCTGATTTCTGTTATATTCTGATTCTGTTATATGGATCCTGATTCTGTTTCTGTTAGCCGGGTAAATGGGAGATCGGCGCCCCCGTGTGCACCTACTGCTATGATCTGTGTGATATGGAAAACCACAGGTTGGTTTCTTTATTGGGCGCACCTGATAATCTAGATTTGATCGCAGCCCGCAGGGTGGCCTCCTGTTGTGAGCGCCTGATGATCTAGATTTGATGGAGACGACCGGGTTACCTCCTGTTGGTATGGAAAAGAAAAGAGAGAATGGAAAAACAATGAGAGGGCTGGTCAAGTGAGGATTAGACCGGTCGGCCAGTATGGGGGATCGGCTCCCTGGTGCACATGTGAGAGGATGAGCCATGTGGGAGGACGGCTCATCGGGGGTTCGGTGACTCCACTGACTAATTTCCACGTGATGTGATTATTTGAAGGTGATGTTGTTTGTGGGTGCTGATGTTATGCCATATGATTGATTGTTGTGTGATCATTCAGTATATTAGGGCGCATTCCGTGTGACTGTATGTGGTGTGTATTATTTATTATTATTCACTGAGTTGCAAAACTCACCCCCCCTTCTCTCCAAACTTCTCAGGTAGTAGGAAGTTGCTGATCCAACGGAAGCTCTGCAATCTTCTCCGCAGAGTTATAAATGTAAACTTTATATTTCTGTTATTTACTTTTGGATGTATAAATTATTCTATTATCAGAATATTATTGAACTCCGCAGTTATAGGGTTGTGCATTTAAATTTGGGCCTTGTCGTATGCGTTACTTTTATAAATGGTATGGAATGTATACTTTGAGTAATTAGGCTTACTACGGGCCTCGGGGGCCTTATGCTTACCTGGGCCCTAGTGCCGGTCCGGCCCACGGAAACGGGTCGTGACAATAATGTGCTTGAATCTCACATTTTCTTAGCGCACGGGTCAGTCAAATTTTGAATTAAATGCGAACCACAATAATGTTTATCACTTTTTTAAAATACTCTCAAAGTAAATGTTTAATCTATAAACTAAAGCAATGGTATTTTAAACTTTTTATTTTGGCATTAGTCCTAAAGTTACCATATTAGAAAAATTTCTCTATATAAATAAAATGCCAAAAAAAAAAAAATTTCTCTATATAAATAAAACGGAGAAAGTAAAATAAAGACGATTTTAACATTTATTTTTCTATTATTAGCCTCTTTCAAAAAAATTTTCTATTATTAGTGGATACTTTTCTTTAATTCATCCAATTGATAAAACTCAATATTCGGGAAAACTGAAACCGGAGAAATCCTTCTCCACGTCAATGAGAAGCTAAATTGAACGGACTTGCATATGGAACACGGGGTGCCACACGGACACTGGACAAGGCAATTATTAAAAAATGTAGAAAACAGTACGCGCAAATCACATTAAAAAAATTATTTATTTTATTAATTGTTCAAATTAATAATAAAAGTTAAAATAAAAAAAAATTAAATATCATTTTCTTAATGCACACTATATGTGCACACTTAAATGCTAAGCATAAGCTTTTTGGTGAAATTTAATCTATGTGCATAATGTGTTTGAATCTCATATTTTCTTAATGCACGGTTCAGTCAATTTTTAAATATTAAATATCAACCACAATAATATCTGTCACTTTTTAAATACTCCCAAAGTTAACGTTTAATTTATAAGTCAAAGCAAGGGTATATTGAATTTTTTGCTTTGGAATTTATTTGGAAATTACCATATTAGGAAAATTTCTCTATAAAAATAAAATGTCCAAAAAATAAATTTTCTCAACATAAATAAAACGTACAAAGTAAAGTAAAGTCAATTTTAGCATTTATTTTTCTATTATTAGCCTCTTTCAAAGAATTTTTCTATTATCAGCGGACACTTTTCTTTTAATTCAGTCAAATTGATAAAAACTCAACGATTGAAAAAACTAAAACTTAGACATCCCTTAATGATAAGCTAAATTGGACGGACTTGGATACGGAACAAGGAACGCCAGACAGACACTGGACAAGCCGACAAGGCAATTATCAAAAAGAGTACAAAACCGTACGCGTAAAACACATTAAAAAAATTACTTATTTATTAATTTGTTTAATTAATAATGAATAGTTCAAATAAAAAAAAATTAAATACCATTAAGGAAATTTCTCCTTTGGATGGAAACATTTTATTCGGACAATAATTTCCCTATAGAGAAAACTTCCTGCTAATCTGTTTATTCAGACAATAACAAATCTTTTCCCTTTTTCTAACGGAAACGTTTTCTTGCTATGAACCGCTTACAATTATCCAAATATTGTCCCCTCAAAAAGACCTCAAATCATCTTATTTTCTTCAAAAAAACTCGTCCTCGTCCGTATTCTAACAAAATCTGGTCCTCTACTACAAGGCTTTAGCCCGCCAATTTGATGGATAAAAAGAAATAAAACACTGTAATATACATAAATATAACATATTCAAGCCAAATGCAACTACACATTATAGCTTCAAGAAATGTCCATTAACAGAAGAAATTAACAGTCCTCCAAAAGCTTAAAGAACACATGAACCCCGATAATAACAATATAGATAAACAAATATGTAGGTCAAGCAACTACAATTCATAATCAACAGAACTCAATTTTTTTGTTTAAATTTTAAGAAAATAAAATTTAATCTTCATATTCCTGGTATTGCCTGAGAAGCTCAGTACAACCAGACTCTATATCATCCTTCTCGAAACCTATAGCATTGGCGAAGCGTTTGTTTGATGCAATGCCATTGTAGCTGGTGAGGATAACGCGGGCACGATCACGGCCTGACGATGGTGATCTGCAATCTTTCTTGGGGCTGCTAACTAGAACAGCATCACAGAGCTGATCCGCATGGTCATCGTCTACATAGATCTTATAGGTACCTGTGGAGTCTGTTGTTCCTTCCTTGCTGTATACAAGCTCCATTGATTTCCTGTCCTTGCATTCCAATCTTACCTTTGCACCTAAAATCAAAAGAACATATACTTAAAAATCTCCACCACAAAAATGTTACATTTTTCCTCTATGTTACTTTTGATTATCTTGTTAATTAAGTTTAATAGTATATTTTAAACTGATCTTAAGCACATCTTTATTATTTTATTAATTTTGTGGAGGGAGAAGTGGGTAGATGACCAGATCTAAAAGGATACGAGTCAAACTCTTACTAAACCTTAGATTTTCTTTTATAATTTTAATTTAAAACAGTAATTATCTAAATTATACTGACATTATCGACTAATCGAGACAGAGTAACACTAAGAATCAAGATTCAAGGTTTGGTTCAAGTTTACTGCAAAATTAAACACAAACAGAACAGATCTAGCAATCTGCAAAAGCAAACATGTGGATGCGGTGGAAATGAACAAGAGAAGAAGTTATACCAGCGATGTAGGTGGTTTTGGGGGTTTCGAAACCAGCACGGCAAGTGTCGCAGTAGACACGGCCTTCCACCTCAAATGGATTTCTTGCAGGGCGGGCGGCGCTCACGATGGCCGGAAGCACGCAGAGCGCGAGCAGCAACACTAATCGAGCCATTGCGCTTTTGGATTTGGAGTTCACAGAGATTCGAGAGCGATAAATTTTTAGTGAGATTGTACCTCTACTTTAAGGCTGTGGATTATAAGAGAAATGATGATAACTGAAATAAGAAGCAGAAGAGGTAAGTAATGTAAATCGAAAGTTAATTGGCAAAAGAAAGTAAAGCTAATGCGGTGATAGCGCGTGAAGGAATGTTCTAGTGTAAACAAGCAGACGTGAAAACAGTGCATGAAGTGGCAGTTTCATAAATTTAGGGAATATACAGACCCTCTATGGTTTTCTTTTTTAAGCGTGGCGCGTTCTGATTGGAAGTCCATCGACGAGGTCGAAGCGAAGGTGGTGGGACATAGTGTAGAAGAAAGAACATAAGTAGTGATTGATTGCAGCTGGAAACGTCGGTGCTCACATGGGGTGGATTGGAAGTGTGGATCAGCTGTAATCCAGCCTATGGCTATCCATATGCTGTCAGCAGTCCGTGTGTCCCGTTAGATTAGATATACAATTTCTCCCAATTGGAAAGAAAATAAAGCACGAAAATAACAAATTGAATTTAGTATTGGAGTGATGTTGGTTAAAATTGAAAATTAATAGTTGAAATTTTGAAGAATTAAATAATATAATATGGAATTTTTTTGAATTTCAAAGTTGTTTACAAGTCTAACAACTCATGGTATTATTTTGACATTGGTCCAAATTTTTTCTTAGGGCTCAAGATGCATTTCATGTTGGTCTATCTTTTTTTGTTAATTAATTATGTAAATTAGGAAGATGATCATTGTAATTATTTTCTTGTATCTAATAGGAGTCTTAATTTAGGAATAATTTATATATTGCACTTTATAAAAAAAAATACATGCCTATGAAAATTGTATATTCATTAGTTACTTAAATCAAACCTTCTAGAAGTTAATTACAAAAATCACTCACATCATTTATCATTCAACTTATAATTCTAGATATTTATATATTATTAAATAATTTAAAAATTAAAAATATTTAAAAAATTAATTTTAAATACTGCATTATATCATCAACATTTAATTTATTTGCTTTTAGTCTCATGGATTTAGAACTTCTTGAATGTTTTGTCATCTTTTTTTTTTAATCTTCTTTAGATTTTTTTTTTCTTGTTGAATCTTTCATTTTCCTAAAATATTCTTAATAACTATGTTTATCACATCATTTAGTAAACTAAACAATAAAAGTAAAACAGCTTTTAACATGATTTTTAACTTTTTAGGATATATTAAATAAAATTAATTATTTCGATAGTTGTCAGTTGTTTTATTAATGTTTCATTAAATGTTAAAAAGAATAATTTTTGATGATTTGCTTTCTTAAAATTTTAAACACTAACGTAAAATCTACGCTATCTAAAACTTTTAAATAATAGAGTCTTAGCTCTATCATTTATGATATTCAATGATATAAATTTATACCGCATTTAAAATTTAAAAAGTAAATTATGAAATGTTAGTCTTCACTTATTTTTTTTTATTTTCATTAATTTAATGTAGTTAATAATTTCTCCTCTGTGTGTGTGTTTTTTTTTCTCCATGGAGTGAAATCGGGGTCATCTAGATAGTTTCATTGGCCCAGCCTTAATTTGGATGCTTCCAGTCATTCTTCAAACTTAGCTAATTTACACTCAGAGCTCTGTTTGCAAAATATAATGTGCTATTACCATTCAAACCCTCCTCCATATTCTTGTATTATTTCATCTAATTGAATGGACTGCGGTTACGAGCTTTATAGTTTTCATGTATTGTATTCATTTTGTTGAAAATATATATCGCTTTTTGGATGATTATTTTGTTTTAAAATATAAATCGTTTTGAGTATTTAAAATATAATAAATGATATTTTTTTAATGTTACCCTTATTTACATTAGATACAATAACTACTTTCACAAGTAACTATCGTGAATTTATCTTTAGTTTTGTTATAATTTAAGAGAATTAATTAATTCTTTAATTTTTGTGCAAAAATTTTAAACGAATTATATTTTGAGACAAATTGAGTATTTTTTTTTTGTATAAGAAAAATGATTTAAATATGGATTTATAGTCAGATCATGGATGCACTTACCATTAGATTATAACATTGTGTGCTCCATGTATTGTGTTAAAGAACTGTAATTGCATGCAATAACTCTAATAATTATGAACCAAAATATGATTTTCTTTCGTATTGAAAAAAAAAAAAAAAAAAAAAAAAACTATCCATTGGCAACAACTTTTCATGCGGCAATTAGACTTTTGATTAATGTTAAAATACTATCTCGAGCATTTATAATATTAGATAGGGTAATGTTTATAATAATATTTATAATATTGAACAGAATTATGAAACGTTACTCCATTTAATGTTTAATGAAATACTATGACAAATATGTTCTAACAATCAACATGAAAATTTTAATTTAAAAAAGAAAGAGCGAGGTGGAGCAATTAATTATTTCTTATAGTAAGTGAAAATTATTTTAATTTAAAAAAAAGAAAAAAAAAAAGAAGTGGAGCACTTAATTAATTCTTATAGTAAGTGAAAATCATTCCATGGTTTGGCTTTTAGTGATATTGGAAGAGAACCAAACTTTAATTTATATATAAAGAATTCTAAAAAATAAAAAAAAAATAAAAAAAAAAGAAAAAAACCTCACCAGTCACCGTGTATCAAGACTTTGACAATGAAATGTTCAATGCTTAATACTCAATATATATATATATATATATATATGGCTTCAGGGTTTGATTTTCATGTTTATATAATCTAGTAATCTAAAGGAACAAATGAAGTCAATATCTAGAAATTTTGACCAATCAAGTATTGAATTCAATACTTGATTGGTCAAAATTTCTAGATATTGACTTCATTTGTTCCTTTAGATTACTAGATTATATAAACATGAAAATCAAACCCTGAAGCCTGCACACGAAAACTAAACAAGAAGGAAAGAAACATAGAAATGGCTCTCTGCCAGATAAAGCAGCTACTAATCATAAGTAGTGTATTAGCTTTAATGCAAACTCTTTCCTATGGAAGAGTAAACCTAAATCCCAGCTTTAAAATTAAAGCAGTTAATCTTGGAGGTTGGCTTGTTACAGAAGGATGGATTAAACCTTCTCTTTTTGATGGCATCTCCAACAACAATTTCTTGGTTTGTGAATTGCCTTGTCGTTTTGAACTCTCATTATTACTTTGTTTGCAGTTTCATGAAACTAAGTTTATTTTTAAAAAATTTTTCCAGGATGGGACTGAAGTTCAGCTTAAATCAGTCACAGTTGGAAAGTATCTTTGTGCAGAACTAGGTGGAGGAACTCTAATAGTTGCAAATAGAACATCTGCTTCAGGCTGGGAAACGTTTAGAGTAATTTTTATTTCTATTTTCTTTAAGTATTATTAGAGTTATTATTAATATGTATTTTTCTTCTGTCATTGAAGTTATGGAGGATCAATGCCACCACTTTCAATTTTAGGGTTTTCAATAATCGATTCATGGGTTTGGACGCCAAGAGCAATGGAGCTAATATAATATCTGCTTCCAACACACCAGGGAGATCAGAGACGTTTGAGATTGTTATAAACCCTGAAGAAACTACCCGTGTTAGAATCAAAGCTTCCAATGGATTCTTTTTGCAGGTTATTTGCTGTTTCTTCTTTCTTCTGTACATGAACATATATAAAAATATGAGCTTTTGCATGATATGAAAGGAAAATTGCAGGTGAAAACAGAGGAGCTGGTGACAGCAGATTATGCAGGTGATAGTAGTACGTGGGAAGATGATGACCCATCTGTATTTCAGTTTACTAATAGAACGAGATTTCTTGGAGAGTTTCAGGTGACTAATGGTTATGGTCCAGAATTAGCCCCAAAAGTTATGCAAGTAAGAGAACAATTCCTTGTTAAATTAGCAGTTAAAGGACAGTTAATTGAAGAGATAAACACTAACAGTTAAACATAGCAGGTTATGTTTTCAACTGCTCATTTTAACTGATGTCATTCAGGAACATTGGAATACATTTATAGTAGAAGAAGACTTCAAGTTCATATCTAAAAACGGATTAAACGCCGTCAGAATACCTGTTGGTTGGTGGATAGCAAGCGATCCAACACCTCCAAAGCCTTATGTAGGAGGCTCGCTGCAAGCTTTAGACAATGCCTTCTCATGGGCAGAGTAATAAACAAAAACCCTTTATCTCAAAAACAAAATTCCTCTTAATTTACACTAATATGGTAATAATATTGACGATGATGATGATAATCAAATACTTCTATTGCAGAAAATATGGATTGAAGGTTATAATCGACCTACATGCTGCTCCTGGCTCTCAAAATGGCATGGAACACAGCTCTTCAAGAGATGGGTCTCAAGAATGGGGATTAACAGAAAAGAACATACAGCAAACAGTTGGGGTTATAGACTTTTTAGCTTCTAGGTATGCTAAGAGCCCAAGCTTACATGCAGTTGAGCTAATAAATGAGCCTCTTTCACCAGGAGCAACACTAGATATGGTGACGAAGTATTACCAAGCTGGTTACAACGCAGTTCGCAAATACTCTTCTACAGCTTATGTAGTTATGTCAAATAGGCTGGGACCATCTGACTCAACAGAACTCTTTCCTCTTGCAAGTGGCTTAACCAGAACAGTAATTGATGTTCATTATTATAATCTCTTCTCCGATGTGTTTGATAATATGAGTGTGCAACAGAACATTGATTTCATCAACACTAATCGGACAGCTCAATTGAACAATGTCACCACATCAAATGGACCTCTCACTTTTGTCGGTACGAATTTATTATTGAAAAAATTATCGTGTTAAATATTTTGATTAAAAATTATTCTTAACTTGAAGCTTAAAAGGCTTAAAACTACTACTGCATATATGATTATTATTAGTGAAATTGTTAATAGATAAATGAGTAATAATGACTTTGAATGTGTATTTTGGGTTTGCAGGAGAATGGGTGGCAGAGTGGCAAGTTACAGGTGCAACTAAAGAGGATTACCAGAGATTTGGCAAAGCCCAGTTACAGGTATATGGGCGTGCAAGCTTTGGATGGGCGTACTGGACTCTTAAGAATGTGAACAGCCATTGGAGCTTAGAATGGATGATCAACAATGGTTACATCAAGCTCTAGATGCGAACATCACACATGTTTCGTATATTTCCAGCATTCCAAATTCATCTTCTTAGTTTGATCATGAACAAACAAAACCATCCATGCCTGTATAAGATAACTAGCAAAAGAACAAAATAAATTTCCTCTGATATTATTTTCTTTTAGTTTATATGGATACAAACATTTTTAATTTACTTTTGAATACAGGAAAAAAAATATAATGTGAATGGAAAAATAGTTCTTGATTTCTTTTTCTGGGGCTGTTCCCCTCGTTAGGAATTTAAAAAAAAAAAAAAACTATAATATCTGGACAAAGTAAAAATACAGATCTCCACTGCTACTCGTGGCGTAAATCGAAAAATAATAAGCAACAAGAAGTCAGGATTGGCTTGCTCTTCTTGGACGGAGTTTCGGATCGCTACCACTGGGCATTAACTTCCAGGATTTATGCATTAAACTAATGTTCTCGCTTTGTTTTGCTAATAATCAAGATGAACGAAAGTCAATTCTAGAGATTCCCATCCAATTAATTATTTCATGTGTTCCAATTCTTGATTTATAAATACAAAAAGCGGAAAGCTACACCACACAAGATAAACACAGAAATGGCGATCTGCTCACTAAAGCAGGTGCTTACCATAAGTACTGTATTTGCTTTAATTGTAGCTGTCTCCAATGGGAGATCAGTCAAACCCAGCTTTAAAATTAAAGCCGTTAGTCTTGGAGGTTGGCTTGTTACGGAAGGATGGATTAAGCCTTCTCTTTTTGATGGCATCCCCAACAAAGAGTTCTTGGTTTGTTCCTTTCTTTGAGGAATCTTAGTGCGTGTGTTCTTACATTGCCATTAGTTGCTGCTTTCTAATTTCTTGATATTTAATTTTTGAAGGATGGAACTGTACTTCAGTTTAAATCAGTTACCGTTGGGAAGTATCTCGGCGCTAAGTCAGGCGGAGGAACTATAATGGTTGCAGACCAGGCATCTGCCTCAGACCGGGAAACATTTAAAGTAACTAAGTTACTGTTTCTAATTCTTTTTTTCCTTTTTTGGTACTTCTGAAATAATTATAATAATGATGTTTTATTTATTTTTTACGCATTAAAGTTAATGATTTCACTAACCATGTCTTTAATTGAAGTTGTGGAGGATCAACGCGACCAATTTCAATTTGAGGGTGTTCAACAAACAGTTCATGGGATTGGACAAAAATGGCAATGGGACTAATGTTGTAGCTGTATCCAACAAACCAGGGAGATTAGAGACATTCAAGATTGTTAGATACCATAAAGATGCTACACGAGTTAGAATCAAAGCTTCCAGTGGGTTCTTTTTGCAGGTGATTTGATTCTTCAGTTGCTAGTTTCTGTAAATGTAAAATATGAGCTTTTGCCTGTCCACAGTTATACGTGTATATATATATATATATATATATATATATATATTTGTAAGTACAGGTGAAGACAGAGAAATTGGTGACAGCCGATTATGGCTGCGAAAGTACATGGAGAGATGATGATCCATCAGTATTTATAATGACTGTTGTTGGAAGTATGCATGGAGAGTTTCAAGTCACTAATGGATATGGTCCAGAATTAGCCCCAAAAGTTATGCGAGTAAGACAACGGTTCCTTCATGTTTTTCCAATTAGTAACTCTTTAAAAGCTCATTCAAACAAGTTTTTAAATAATGTCATTTCAGGAACATTGGAACACATTTATAACAGAAGATGACTTCAAATTCATATATCAAAATGGGCTAAATGCTGTGAGAGTACCTGTTGGTTGGTGGATAGCAAGCGACCTAACACCTCCAAAGCCTTACGTAGGAGGCTCTCTCCAAGCATTAGACAATGCCTTCTCTTGGGCAGCGTATGTGAATAAAACCCTGCATATATCTCAACTACCTTCAGTAGATACGTTCATGAGTTTGAGTCCAGAGTTAGATAATAATGGCTAATATACTAATATACTTGCTGCAGAAAATATGGATTGAAGGTTATACTCGACTTACATGCAGCTCCAGGGTCTCAAAACGGCTGGGAGCACAGTTCTTCAAGAGATGGGTCTCAAGAATGGGGATTAACGGAAGAGAACATACAACAAACAGTTGGTGTTATAGATTTTTTAGCTTCCAGGTATTCAAAGAGCCCAAGCTTATATGCAATTGAGCTAATGAACGAGCCTCTAGCGCCAAGAGCAACACTAGATAGTGTCACCAAGTATTACATGGCTGGTTATAATGCAGTTCGCAAACACTCTTCTGCAACTTATGTGATTATCTCAAGTAGGCTAAAGCTAGGAGAAAGTGATCAACCAAGAGAGCTCTTCCCTCTGGCTAATGGCTTAACAAGAATTGTGATTGATGTTCATTACTATAGTCGCTTCCCTAATATGACTGTTCAACAGAATATTGATTTCATCAAAACTAATCGCTCAGCTGAGTTGAACCATGCTACTACATCAGACGGACCTCTCACTTTCGTCGGTATGCACCCGTCAATTAATTTAGAGTTTTTTTTTTTTTTTTTTATAATCAAATTATTGAAGCATTTGTCTAAATTGTGAAAAAATTTCAAATATTTTTCCAAAAAAAGAAATTCTAAAAGGGTTTTTATTAAAAAAAAAAAAAAAAAAAGGGATTGTTGTAATTGAAGATTATTTGTTTGTTAATGGAATAATGCTTTTATATGTTTCTATTTTGGATTTGTAGGAGAATGGGTGGGAGAGTGGGGAATTTCAAATGCAACGAAAGAGGATTACCAGAGATTTTGTAAGGCCCAATTAAAGGTATATGGGCGTGCAAGTTTTGGATGGGCCTATTGGACTCTTAAGAATGTGAACAACCACTGGAGTCTGGAATGGATGATCAACAATGGTTACATCAAGCTTTAAACCAATTAGAATTGATATTGCTAATAGTATCAATTCTCTGTTTTGCCTGGAAAATAACTTGTCCCCAGAAAAAATAATTTCTTTTGTTTCTTCAATGAACTGAAAATCAATTGGTCTTGGCATTTGGAATATATTCAAAAAACTTTAAACATATTAATGGAATCACTAAATAGTTAGATAGAATTAGAATAGAAGAATTATTAAATCAATTTTTAAAAAACACAAGCTTTGAATAATTTCACTACAATAAAGACTCTTTTTTCAAATGTCTTTAATATCAAGAATTACCCAAAAATATTTCATAAAATATATTTCCTGAGGCCAAAACTTGTTCCTTACATTTTTACATAAAAGAACATGGAACACCTAATTAGTTATAAGGTCAAAAATTGAATAAGATTATAAAAAGAATATTCATATAGGATTGAATTAAAATTTTTAAATTATTTGCATCTTAGGTTACAAGATTCTATGATGGGACTTCAATTAAGACAAGCTTCAAAACCTGGGATTTCCCTTTTGTAATTATCTTATGACAAAACATAAGACTCCTTCAACTAAATGCAAATAAATAGAACAAACGATGTTTAATATACTCTGAGAAAATTAGGTCCTAGGTTTGAACTCTCTCTTCATTTCTATAAATTTATAATTCATATTTTTTAAAATTTAAGTCTTTTCAACCAATGATGAATTTCGTGTCTAAAGAAAAATTCATTCATAATATTATTTCCATCCACTTGGTTTTTCAACCCTAAAAGGAGATAAGAGAAAAAAAAAACAGTTAAATGCTTTTATTTGGCCCAAAAAATTAGATTAAAAGAAGAAAGAGTTAAGTGGAATCCACCACCAAAGAAGGAAGTGACAGTACAGCTGTAGCCTTTTTGCAGGCGTCATTAGTTTTTGTCCGATGCCATCTCACTGCCTAACATTAATCATTAATACAAATTAAATTCCCATAACATATTTCTTCCTTTTATAAATATATATTTTCATATTTATAATAAGCTTCAATTCAGTAATTATAAAATAATATTTTAAATTCTAATTTTTGTTTTCACAAGAATAATATATAATATATTTTAATATTTTATAGAGATTTTATGCTTAAATTGGTGGGTGGTGCCCTATAATGTGATAATAATATGGAGATATTTTGCTTGTGATAGTCATTGTTGAGGAAGCAAGCTACCAAACATCTGTATGACCACTTGTGGAAATTCTTATTTCCTAAGCAATCACTTTGCTCAAGCATTTATCGAATTCTTATAGATGTATCACTGATTTATTTAATGAAAAATAGATGGATTGAATTAATATTGTAAATAATATAGTAGAGATATCATTTTCTTTTTAACAATTTATATCGAATTAATGAAAACTGTTGGTTGAGAAAATCCAAATTGAACCATTATAAATATCTGTTCTATTAACGAGCTGTTGATTTAACGTGTGGATTCAAAAGTTCGGAACTGATGGCTCATTTAAATCAGTAGGTCTAATTTTAAGGAATTGCTTTGGTGCAATCATTATCAATTGATGTGCTTCTCGTTATCAACATCAAAACAACTTTATTTTCAAAAAAAAAAAATCAAAACAAATTAAAAGCTAGTATAAGACCACCAAAAATACAAGAAATATACTATCAGAAGAACAGACAATAAAGCTGGAAACGACAAATCCCAAATACTGTAATTGGCATTTATATCAATTTGGACTGACAATTATTATTTGTATGAATTTATTGCATAATGTACAATGTAAGAAATTACGAATTCAAAACAATTTATTAGTTTAAATAAATTAAAAAGAAAAAAACATTTTAATTTCGAAATCAATAGCCAAAATGTCATTTGTATAAAAAATAAATAACAAATAGAAATAAAAATGAGCGTAAAAATCCCATTGCCACATCAACTAATAAATGAGAATTACATCAAATTTGAAAAATAGATGAACAAATCATTCTTTTTGAGGAAAAATAAATAAAAAGAAAGGTTCCTCCTTGATTGCTGCTAAGAAATTAATTTAAGCAATGAGATCAAAATCCATTACACTAAACAAAAAGCAATGAGGTCAAGATTTGTGTGGCATAATTTTTTTCATATATCATCACAGAAATTCTGGGCCTTCATGAAAGGGATCTGTAATGCATATAATATATTATTATTTGTTTTTATAAAAGAGGCTCAAAACCAAAGGAAACTTGCTAACATGCAATTAATTAATTATGTGATTTTCAAAATGTTTAGTGCTGAGAGGTGACTTGGCTAGCACCCATCTCTTCTTTGTTTGGTCCAAATTGATGTATGAACATAAAATAAGCACTCCTTCACATTCTCTTAATTAAATAAGCAATTGAGTTTATGCACTTTGCAGCTCCTAGCTAGATTGCTTTGTGCTTTCAAAACCAAGTACTCATTTTTCTTTTTTCACTTGTATCATCTTTCATATTATTATCTTGTTACCTTTATGATGTCATCTTGTGATTTATAAGTGTTCACAATGATATCTCTGTCCCATTAATTTAATGCAAATATAAAATTGCTAAACCTGTTCATGAGTCCAAATTATCTTTAAACTGATAAATTTTATAAAATCGAATTTGTCTAATTTGAATTTTTTTTTTTTTTAATTTAGACTTCCAACTCATTCAAAAAAAAAAAAAAAAATCTCATTTAATATATATTCGGGTCTCAAACTCTGGTATTATATTAAAAAGTGACAGTCAGATCACTTGACAAGCATATGATGATTATACATGGATCCATCAGGGCAACACTCACACGGGAACTTCCCTCATGCAATATGCCTATGTTAAGAATCTAATCACTAAGAGAAATTAGTCAAATTTAATTAATAATTTATTTAATAATTAGTTTATAATGAGTTGAATTTAACTTTAACATAAAATTGCCTAAATCATTTTTATTAATTCATTTTTCTCATTATATGTCATTTATTTACTTTATATTTATTCAATATTGGAGCAGCCACGTAATTCTATAATTTGAAGATCGATTGTATTACTAATTAGCTCAAAAACTGAATTAGAATTGAGATTAATTTTTTTTTTTTTTTTTTTTTTTTGAAAGTAATAACCCAAATAAGTCAAGATTGGATCAAATCAATAAAAAGAAAATCTTGAGATATACAGATAGATATATATGGTATGGCCAATCAAAACCATATGAGATCTGATTGTTATTTTCAGAAGTTCTTTAATTTGATTCCTATCTTCAATAACATATGGGTGATGATATGCTATATTTTGAAGCAAAAAATAAAAAATAAAAAATCTTGCTTTCCACTGTGATAAAGTTATATGCTTCAACCAGCTTATTTGCATATTTTTACTCTATTTTTTATAGCATATTCTCCATCTTAAAAAGAAGCAAACACTTTAAAAATGTAACTTGAGATTTTATACATCTTTTTAATCTGATAATGGAGGGCTGGGTAGATCCTTACTTTAATTTCCACTTCAATGTGCTTAATTACTATGCTAGAATATTGTTTATTCTTTTTTTTTTAATGCAATTATCATTTCAAACTCCTCGATTTTTCAAATAATTAACTATGCATAAATAACTTATAACATATAATATATATTTGCGTTTCTACATCGGACTGAAGATAGTATTTATATAAAAGTTTACTGATACAGTATGGTAATTTTAGATTTTAAATTCTAAATTCTAAATTTTATAAATAAACCCATGTAAATGCTATCCTTTTTTTTTTCAATCATTAAGAAGATTTTATGCATATAAAAATTGTTTATAATTAATTATATATAGATGTAATACAAGAAGCAATTTATTTGCTGGCTTGATATTTTTGCATTAAAAATTGTTCTGAACTTTTGCATGATTGGTCAATACCATTAATCAATTTTGATAGTGAGAGCACTTGACCTGACCCCCCATTTTGGCTTTTCCAAAAATTTTCTTATAGTAATAAAATCACAAACAAACACTTGAAATTATATATATATATATATATATATATATATATATAATTTCAAGTGTTTGTTTGTGATTTTATTACTATAAGAAAATTTTTGGAAAAGCCAATATATATATATATATTAGTCACATTGAGAGCGGTGCTTGTAATTTTCACATATTATAAATCATAATAATGTCATAAAAATACTTGTGTTGTAAGAGAATAAGCAGGCAAATGCATGTGCATGAGAATTATATTTTATATAATAATTTATAGTAACTAGTTATTTAATTTTGCTTTTTTTTTTTTTTTTTTTTTTTTGGGTTATATATTAGACCAACAAGTGAAGTGAGCAGACCAGGAGCTACCTCAACCCTAGCTAGCTAGCTCTAAATTAAACTAAATGACTGTATTTGCATAAGGTTATAATTATAAGATTCTATATAGTTTGATATTTTATTTCATATCATAATAATGTGAGAGTGCTTCTTTAACTTCTCCCACCTCTAGAAAGACAAATAGCAATTAATTATTTTGTTATGATTAAAAAATAATAATTTCAACTAATTCAGTTTGATATATATTTTTTTTAAATATGAATTAATAACTATGTATTTTATTTTTAATTATGACTAGCTAGTGCTTCAAATTATGTCAATTGATTGTACATAAAACTTCCTCTCACTCGTTTTTTTTCTCCCTATCCGCCAGTAATGAACTATTTTAGCTAAGATCATACACATATATGTCACGTTAACCATTTGATTTGGGAGTTTGGATATGTGTTATCTAAAATCAACAATAATTAATAATAAAATTAAAATTTAGGCATATAATCAACCCCAATTAAAAAATCTATTATAGTTGAAAATCATACATGAGTTCATATATATGGACAATAATTGTTTAAAAAAAATCTAAATTAAGTAGAAAAAAAAAGAGAAAAAGAAGATTTTTTTTTTTTTTTTGAAAACTTAGTAATTCATTAATAATAAATATAAGTTGAGTAAATTATAATATTTCGACAGGAATGAAAAATACAAATATAGAAAATTGAAATTTTCTGTTTAGAGATGTTTTTTATCTTGGCCGAAGAGGTTAATCTTCAAGGTAAAAACTAGTCCATTTTCAAATAGGACGACAAAAGAAATTTTTTACAGTATTGTCCCGAATATTGTTTTTCTGAAAACTTGTTGCAACTGACGCTCGTAGCAGAGTTTAATATACCAAACTTTAATCGAGGAACAGGCCGTACTATTAGGTTCCATTGATAAAAAAAACTTATCCGAACTTGAAGATCTAAAGTCTCGAACCACAAGCAACCAACAATCTATCTTATCTTTTGAACTACCTGAGAAATAAAAGATCTACATAAAAACTTCTCAACAATGAGTAATAACTCTATGAAAGGAAATAAATTAATAACCCCACTAAGAGGGTTGCAAAAACACTCAATATCTACAGATCTGAGAGACTAAATTCAAATTTTATTCCGAACGATTATATGTTTAAAAATCATTAAAAAAATAAATAAAATAAAAAAAAGCGATAGAGAGAGATGAAAAGAAACCACCCCTAACCAAAGAAGATGGTTGACGGTGGTTTAGAAATAAAATCTAAAAGAGATATTTTTTAAAACCCAATCCGTTTATTTCCATAAAAAAAAACTTGCAGGAAAATATTTTTTTACAATTTTTTGTTGTTTGGGCGTTTAGGAAAATAAGTTAACATAAAATATTTTTTTAATCAAAGGAAAATTAAGTCATTTTTTAAGGAAAACAATTTTCCATTTTCGAGAGAATAAAATATTTTTCGAATATTGGCAAACCTTATAAATCTATATTTTTTAATTTATTAATCATCATAGTCATTACCACCGGTCACCATTTATCACTAACAACCACCACCGGATACCATCATCGGCTACTGACGACTTTTATAATTTTTTTCGCATTCTTTTCATATTTAAATAAATTTTTTGAATTATAAAATTTATATTATTAATAATATTTTTTATGATCTTATGAGATAAAATACTTTAATATTTTTAACTAATTTTTAATATTACAACCAAACAATAGAAAATAAGTCATATTTTCCATGAAAATATTTTTCAGCAAGTTATTTTCATATAATTTATTTTATGAAAATAAACGGAGCATAAATGTAATAAAATATAAGTTAATTATATTTCAATTAATCATTTCAAAAAAATAGAATAAATTAAAAAGCATCATTTCATAATGTTCATTTTATTGCAATATTATTACTCTAATACATACTTATCACACTAGACAAGGACATATCTACAATGGAAGCATTGCAGGCACCTGCTGATTTTTTATATTTTAGTTTATGTTTATTCACATCCTGTATATATTATTATATTAATTTAAATTTACTCTATTAGATTTTTATCTCTTATCTTCGCTAAATTATTATTATTGTGTATTACCCTAATGCCCTCGCTCACAGATTTTTTTAAAATTCGGCCAAATACTATATAGTAGATATTTGTGGTCTACCATATGTTTCAGGCTTGGTTTAGTTACAATATGTAGAGATCTACTGTTTGTTCACTGTAGTTCCTGACTTCCTATAATTAATTATAGGGATCTGTACATGCTTATGCCAAAATTTATAATTATTTGTAATAGTGTTGCTAAATTATTGAAAATTAATTTTAAAAGTGACCATCACAATGTACGGTTCATAAATCAAATCATTACCCACTAATTAAATTATTAATCTGCTTTTTTCTGTATTATAATTGCGATAATTGTGGTTAAAAGGACGGTTCAAATTTGATACTTTACACTTCTCGTAATAGCGAGAAGACTAATTAAATTACCATCTAATTAATATATTTCAATAAATATAATGATACCATTTAATAAATGGAAAAATATATCTCCAGTTGTCAAATAATTTGTTATTTTGTTTTTGCCTGTACTAACATGAAAATGGGTAAGCACAAGAAGGACAGGCATAAATTAACATAAAGTATTGTGCATGGTTATGACAATGGATTATTACATATTATTAAATATAAATAAATAAATATATATATATATAGAGAAACATCTCCATGTTCTTAACTCAACAACCAAAAACTTACCAAACCCACTCAAAATATGAAAATTGAGATCCTATCAAATATGACATGTTACAATTTCATTGGACAATAAATCTCACTAGATTTTGACTGCTGTCACTGGAGCAAGAAACAGTGAAGACTGCAAGAGTATCCAAAGCTCAAAAAAATAAACATGACGTGGATTAATTTTCTTTATTATTATTATTATTATAAATAAAATCACTAATTAAATGTACGGCTGAGATTCACTCCTCGGTTTCTGGCTCTTCTTTTATCTCCCCAATCTCAACTTCTCCTTCACTTCCGTTCCCTCTCTCTCTCTCTCTCAAGATTTCCCTCTCTACAGAAAACCAAAAGAAGAAGAAGAGAAATTTTGTACAAGATGTTGTTAGGGAAGAGAACCAGACATCCAATCAAGAGAACAACAAGCTTATCGGAAATCACCTTTGATCTAGACGCTAATGGTTGTGAAGCAGCTCCACCATCTGATCTACACAAACAGATGGTTGGTCAGCTAGATCAACGGCTCTTAGCTGCTGCTAATATATCACCAAGAGTAACCCACAGAAGGGCTTCTGCTGATTTCTTGGAAACTGCTCATTTTTTGAGAGCTTGCTCTCTCTGCAAACGCCGGTTAGTTCCCGGCCGTGACATCTACATGTACAGGTATATATTTTTTTTATCAAATCAGTAATTTATATTTATTTCTTTTAATAATTATGAATCTGGATTTTAATTAATTTCTTTCTTTTTTCAGAGGAGATAGTGCTTTTTGCAGTTTGGAGTGCAGGCAACAGCAAATGAACCAAGATGAAAGGAAAGAGAAGTGTTCACTAGCATCCAAGAAACAAGCTGGAGTCTCCACCGCCGCCGCACAGGAAGTCATCGCCACAAAAGGGGAGACTGTCGCCGCCTTGTAGAGAGAGAGAGTCATTATCATCCATGAATGGCCCAGAATTGAAAACCTTCAAGTTCGCTTAATTATATAAATATATAAATCTAAAAAAATTGTAGAATTATATATTTTATTATGCAAAGAAATGGGTCTGATGCTATGCAAAGAAATGGGCAAGTTTTTGAAGCTATTATTTTATGTGGCTCAAAATTTTATACCAGAAGCAGATTTAATCTGTAGTTCTCCATTTTTTTTTTTTTTCTTGATTCTCTTTGTTCTTGGTTTTTTTGCTAGTGGAAGGAAGAATTAAAATTTCAGATTCATCACAAAATTTGTTATAATTTTTCTTTTTACAAATATATGTTAATGTTGGATCGATCAGTACTTGTATTGATCAATTTTGAACGAGATTCCACTCGTTTTCCTATGGAAATATTATGAGCGACAAGAATTGAATTCCTTTCAATTTTCGGTTTTATAAAAGATTTACCTATACGTCAGCTGTATAATTAATCAGATTTAGTAAATAAAAATATGCATGTCTTTACACTAAAATAATGAAGATGATGAAGATGGATGACAATATTATCACGAACAGGAATTGCACTTTCTTTTTCTTTTTTTTTCTTTTTACCTTATTTTCAACTAATTTTCTGTTGGTGAAGAAGTTTGGTTGAAAAAAGACAAATGAGAAATTAATTAACCTTCATTTTGTGAATCTAAATAGAGAAAATATTCAAATGCTTAATTATATATGTATATAAACAAATAATAATATTTTTCAATTAGCAAGAGTTTGGCTACCTTAACGATTTCACCTATCAATCCTCGGAAAAGGAGATGAAAAGGGAGATCATCACTATTAATTAGTAATTTTTACATATTATTGTTTGTTTTTAAGCAAAATATATAAATTTATCATTATATTTTGCTATTTTAATTTGTAGCCATCTTAATTTTTATTACGATACATCAAACACTTCTATCTTGTAATTAATTACAGCTATCAAATACTAGACTTTTAAAAAATGTAAAAATTATTATTTCAAAATTTTAAATTTATATCGAAAGTAATATCATGTCAAATTCAAAAATTCTAAAAATTATTTTTTTAAAAGAAATGTGTACAATATTATTAAAATTTATAAGTTTTAGTGCATAATAAATAATTCATAAAATTTAGGGTATACTAGAGAGTTAAAATGGTAAAATTCATGTATTTAACCTTTTTATATATTGTACTTTTAATTTCAATGTTAGTACAAATATTTTATTCATGAAACTTATTGTAAGGTCTTACATAGACATATGATAATTCAATGTATGAAAATAAATGTCTCCACTCGAAAAAGGTAACAGCTCCTTAGATATTTATTTTCAGGATTGTGTTACCATTTTAGTTACAAGGCAAGATCTACGAATTTATTTAAATTTCATACTGAAATTATTATAGAAATTTAATGTAGAGTTTATATAAATTTAAAATTTTCAATTTCAACAGTTAATTTTTAAAGTCTGATTATCTTATGAGTCATAATAATTGATATCAAAGTTAATTATATATTCATTTAATTATAATTCAGAGATGTAAATAGTTACGCAATTGCGAGTGAATTTTGGAGATGAAAAATAATAATAGTATTTAACTTTTTTTTTTTTTTCTTTATAAAGATTCTAGAAATTGAAGTGGGTAAATAGGAGAAAAGAGGGTACATTATAATTTTTAGAAGGTTCTCTAAGTAAGTCCTCCAGGATTAGTGCTAATAAGTAAAAAAAAAAAAAAAAAATGGAAGGGAATCTGTGGCCTAGTCAGCTTTGCACGTAGTGGGGCCTACCTTTCACAATACAAAGAGAAAATGGAAAAAACAAACGGAAGAGATTCATTATTTCATTTTGGAGGGCAGCCATTTACCGATTCCAGGGGTGGTGACGTGGGACCACAAAAATGACTACATATTTTCAACTTTTTTTTTGTCAAGTGGGCCTATCATTTCGCCCCACAGGCCCACAGTATTTATGATTTTAACGTTTTAATTTTTTTTTCTCCAACCATGCAATGAGCGAAATGGTTAATTGACTGTTAACTACCTCTAGTTTTTAAGAGTTAGTTTATCTGAAATTATACTATCATCAAGAAAAATTAATTATTTTTAATTTTATCCTTATTTATTTAATATAAGAATAGATAAGAATTAATTTTTTTTACAATTTTTTAAAATTAATTTTTATCGCTTTTTATACTCACTTTCAATTTTATTGGTAATAAAAAGAGAAATATTAGAATTAAAATAATAGCTTAGGAATTCCAAAATTTGAACCCTAAATCTAATAAGCAAAGTTTGAAGGATGTAGTCCACTTATGTCGGTTTAATTGTCTATTAAACATATTTAATTGATTTTCTATATAAAAGTTTAAACATTGAGCAGAATTTGAAATTTAAAATAATAAATTCATACTTATTAGACATCTATTTCTAAATATTCAAAATCCATATAATTAAAATTAGATGGGATCGAATTATCGAAAATATTTAACTGGTTTTTGCCCCCTTCCCTATTTGATGGAGTTGTAAACTTGTAGGTTTGCTTTTCCAAATTATTTATTTTCTCAAATTATTGTATATTGTATATTTTTTAACTCGCATATACGTTTAGTAAATCAAAATAGCATTATAGAATATGCATCAGAAAAATTTTCTTAACTGACTAAGTTAGTAAAAACTCTTAGTTAATAAAATTCAATCAAGTTTAATCAAATTGATTCGGTAATGAAGCCAATTCGATATTGTGGTCTGGATTTAAAATATGATTCAAGAGATTCATTTCACAACTACTTCATATAAGAAAACACTTACTTACAGTTGATGTATCAGCCTACTATATACACAAAATCAATAAAAAATAATACATGCTCTATATATAGTATTTCGGAGCTCGTTCGGTTCAGTTGTTTATACCAGTTAATCACTGATAACGGTTGCAGATAGCGGATAGCCAGTAATTATTAGGTACAAAATAACTATTAACTGCATGAATCAATTAAATCAAACACTTTTTAGAGGAATACAAGCCAAAAATGCTATAAATTAAGTGGCAATATACGGGAGATTTAGTTATCATATTCACTGTAGATGTACGCCAACGTGCATTTAGCTATTTATACAAAACAAATTAGTGGGAAGTAATTAAATCTTTTCTAGTACTTCAATTTTTTTTTTTTTTAGGTATTGGGAAGATGATTCGAATTTGAATCTATTATCAGGTCGTGTATGCACTTACAACTAAGCTATACATTGGTGTGCAATTGCGTCTTTTTTTTTTTCTTTAACAGTAGTTATAAGATTAGATTTTGGATTTTGAAGTTTAATTAATATACAAGATATAAAAAAAAAAAGGTTACAATATAAAAAGATATAATATAAAGATGCAAGTGTCCTAGTTGACAAATAACTTATTAAAAATGAAATCTATAACGCGGTGAGGGAATCTTTATTTTATTTTATTTTTTTCATAGGTGAAATTCTTTTCAAGTGTCCCTATAGCACTCAATTTGGCCAATTGGAGAAGAAAATTAACAATATAAGATCGAATAACATCGGATACTTTTTTTTATTATTTATTTATATAATATTTGTTCTTGCTTTTCTTTTACTCACAATATGACCTTAGGTATACACTTTTGTACTCTTTATTGACTTCTTAATTAATATTCATATTAATTTATAATTAATCAATGCTTATTGTATAAACAAATAATTTATGACAAAAATGTTATTTACTTTTATAATTAAAGTGTAATTTCATAACATCATTTAACATTCGAAATTGAAATTTTTATTTACTGATAAAAAAGGTTTGCTTTTTCTAAGGTTTCAATCAAAATTATGGCTTCTATTCTGCCGAGGATCGGGAAACAAGTGGGCATAATAATTCTGCAAACTCCACTTACTTTTAAGGTAAAGTTACTTTGCTTTTGATGTCTTTTGTGGTTGTATTGTGTGTTCTTTCACATTCCTCTCTTTTATATATTTTCAAATAATAACTTTAAATATAATTTGTTGGATTTACTCATAAAACCAAAAATTCATTTAATTAAAATTTTAAAAATCCATAATTTAAGTGATTAAAATTATTAAATTATTAAATTAATGAACAAAATAACTTGAATTAAATATTAGTACAATAAAAATAAACATCCGCACATTTAATAATTTAACTAAACCTGTCACTACAAAGTATAAACAATTCACCTTATTGTAATAATTTAATACTAATAAATAAACTAATTAAGTGAATAAAAAAAAGTGTTTAATCCCACCAAACATTGTTAAAAGTAATAAGATTAGCAACTAAACTAATTAATTAATTAAGGCATGCATACGAGGTCTATGTCACACGTCCTAAACCTATATTCTTGTATCAGGTTGGTAATCTAAATCTATTCAAATCAATAATGTTGGTGGAGGTTAGAGCGTTCTCAACTGGGTGAGAATATAAACAAGAAGCACAAAATTTTTTTTTTCCTTCTACCAAAAAAAATTCTATATATTTAAAGTTTAAAATGAAATTATTTAAAAAATAAAAGAAAGAAAAAGAACTCCACTTGTGCAAGTGGTCATGTGTCAGCATCATATTGAAACTAATTAGCATCATCAGTATACTTAATTATTATTGGGTTAATTTGATCAAATTGTAGCTTTCAATAAGAACTTAAATAGATATTTATGAGGCTGCTGAAGTGTTACTGACTCGAGTTGCAGTCTGGATTTCTAAATAGGTCAATCTTCAAATTGTTAATAAATTTATGCAAAATCAAAATTATATGTGTGGTTTCAATTGATAATTAGACTGGATTGAGTAAGTTTATTCGTTATTATTTATTTGAATATCCTTATGAAATTGGATTTTATCAATATTATTGCTAATTAATTATTATTTGGTTCATTTATTAATTTCTCTCCATTTTAAACCCATGAATGATCCCAATCAATATTGTTTTTCTTATTTATTTATTCTTTTTTTGCAAATAGGAAAAAGAAAAAATAAAATAAAATGTGAATCAATTATTCTCCAGGTTGTCTTCTTGGTTATCTATGGATGCATAGAAGCCAGTGTTTCCTTTCTTCATGTCAAGACGGTCCATTCCACATCAGCCATGGTTAGAAATTAACAATCATCTCAAATAAATAAATAAATTAATAAATATTATGAATCTCACACGTAAATTGTAAAAACACCTTCATTATAGCAATTTACGAAATCCGAGTTTATTTGGGTTAAAAAAAGAAAAGATCCAAAAAAGAATTATTGGCCAACAAAATCAAAATCTGCTGACCACCTGACGAGCCGAACCAAATGTTGAAGAAGACATAAGTGGAGTGGGGGCCCATTGGGCCACAAAAGTGACAGCCATTTATAAACTTTACACCTAAGCATTTGAGAAATGAAATGTCGTCAATTATAATTTTCACCGCTGGTTTTTAATTTTTATTATTTTATTAAATTACAAAATGTTGTTTTCGGTTCCTACTTGTTTGGATTTCGGTCCCCTTTGGGAATCAGGAAAGCTACTTTCGGCTGACCTTTGTGATTGTAAAGAGCTCTTTTTCTTCCAAAATCTCTGCCCACAAATTTGTATCAATTTTTCTTATTGTTGTGCTAAATTTAGTTTTATAAAATTTAAATAGGAAATTAATTATTTTTTTCTAAGACTTGACGTTATACACTCGCCATCTATACTTTATAAAACGTCAATAATACCCTTGTCATGAATTTGAGTATATAATTGAAATAATTCATAAAAGAAATCTATAAACGACACCCTTCAACTCACTTTATAATCAAAATGCAATGGCAAACTTCAAAAGTGTCAGTTTTCCACCAATAATAAGCCAGCTATTTGACATTGTCCTGACACAATCAAGTAGTAGGGTTGATATTGTAATAAATAACAATAACAGTAATATAGTTGCACTATTGACAAATTGTTTTGGACATTATGGTTGAGAACAAGAATCTAAAGTTTAAGGCTAGGTAAAATGGAAAATAATTGAATAATGTTCACACCCATCACATATAATATGAGTCCTTCAAATTTATGATGTGGCCCCATCTATGTTAAGGGTACCCTAAACAAAAAATTGTCCCTTGTAGAAGTGGTGGGGGACTATAAAGGGTAATATAGGTGACCTTTAATGCTGGTTGGGTCCACATTGTGGGAATGACAAGTGGGAACATGTATTTCATAAAATCATTAAACACAACAGGGATTTGGTTTGTAGTTGGGTTCAGCATTTGATTAGTGGAATCCAATATCATAATTTCAGTCTAATCAAATGCATATTATAGTAATGATCCCAAAATTCGAATAGTATGAAATTGAATTAAAATGGTTTGAATTCTGCTATTTCAAACTAAATAAACTATTATTAAGAACTATCCCAAAATTGAAAAGAAAATTATTTTTTTCACCAAACTAATTTGTAAGTAAATTTTAAAAGATTTAATCGAATCCGATCAAAATAGATCAATTTAATTTGATTTTCGATTAAAAACCATTGTATTATGGTAGTTTTGGGGGTATCATTATCATTGTTATGAATCTTTAGTTGGAAATAAAACAAATTGACATTATATGCGGCAGCTCACAATCATTGTGCTCCTAATTCTACCTTTCAATCGAAATTTATATTTCAATTGATTTTGTTGTGTCCTATTTATGGGTCATCATAATACATAGTTTGAATTTAAGTTATTTATATAGTAGCAGAGATATAAACCTTTCAATTCTATAGGAATCTTCTTTTTTTACCCACAAAATTTATAAGTTATGTTACTGAACGGTACAATTAATAGATATAAAATTTTGAATTTATCAAAACACTAAAAACTGATTCAAAAACTATTACTTCGCAGCCGCCTTAATTGCATTAGCAAATATTTACACTACTTGGTTGCGGGCTCTTGTTATTCTCTTGACAGATTAGACCCAATAATAATTCCTATTCACACAAATGAACAATTACAATTCAATAAATATTTACAATGAAGTTCCAACGCAATTATCATGGTCTCGAATTGAACTTTATATAAGAAACAATTTGCCACCTACAAGTTGTAGCCAGTACGCAAAGGAAACTTTTCTGCATCGTCTATAAAAACAGAAACTTTTTAGTTTATATCCAGTTTTCCGATCGTCTACCAACAAAGGGAAAACTTTCCCTCCATTTGTAATCGACCTGGATCCATTGACGTGCATAGATTTATTGAAAACATAGCAGCAAAAAGCCATTTGTAGATGGGCCTTTCCAAAATTAGTTTTTATCAAGCCCAGCCCATAATCTGTGTCGAACGTCACTACAATTTGAAACCAAAATGAAAACAATGCACAGATTGCTCTGTCTATTGCTCAGTCAAAGTCAAACCGCCATTGTAGGATTTTTCTTTTGTCAATATTTCTATTCTATCCGTTTTTTCATACAGCGACAAGCATGGTTAATTTTAGTGGATAATCTCTATAAGATCAGAAGTTCTATATGGAGAGAAATGGATATTCTCTGCAAGATTGCTATAAGATTAATAATTCTGAGTTTGACTTCAAGGTCTGGTTTAAAAAGAATCCCTATTTCATTGCTTGACCTGATTTACAACTCTCTATAACCGAAAGATATAAAGGAGATTCTGGATTTTCAATTCTAAAATTCAAAACTAAATCAAAACCACTTTTGATCTTCACTTCCATTATTTAAAAACTGAAAACCAAATAGAAAACAGTAAAGAAACAAACGAACAAGAACAAAAACAAAAGCAAGAACATCAACAAACATCAGTATTCACACTTTTCTTTCATCTTCAATCATTAAAATGAGATTTCTGTTCTTTTCTTTGATCTTGGCCTTGCTAGCCAACTGTTCGCATTCCCGCCATTACGAAGATGCACAATCACCTGCAGAATCACCATCATCAGGTGTCGATTGTTCGATCATTATTTATGACATGGTGGATTGCTTACCTTATATGACTGGAAGCGGAGCTCCATTAGATGCTTCATGCTGCGCTGGTTTTGAATCTGTTCTCCATTTTAATACAAAATGTGTGTGTGAAGCACTAAAGACTAGTCTCGATATGAACTTAGACATTAATCTTACTAAAGCTTATGATTTGCCTAAAGATTGCAAGGTTTCTACTCCTCCTAGTCACTGTAACGGTATGTAAAGCTGATTTTTTTTCCTTTTCTGGGTTTCTTCCCGTCCAGTTTTACTGCATGTGTTCTTGTTCAAAATTATACTAATACTGTATTTATTATTATTATTATTTTCTGTATATACAGTCTCAACCATGCCTCCTTCACATGCAGCACCAGGTACATGCATAAACCTCTAAAAATATAATTAATTACATCACATTACACTCGTATCTGCTAAAAGTTTGACTCGTAGATTTCATGAATTTAATTACATTTAATTTTCGTTTCTGGGTACTGTTGGCTTTGTTTAATGCAGTTGGTCCTCCACAATCATCACCAAAGCTACCTCCAGCACCAATAGAAGCTCCAAAAGGATCAGTACGTCCACCCTCAGCTGAACGTGGATCAGCACCAACAAAACCTGATCTTGCAGCTCCAGCCCCATCTGGAGGAGCATATTCTATTTCTATCTCTTTGTTAGCCCTAATTAGCCAGCTTCTTGTTTCTTTCTCTTTTACCTTAGCTAATTAGGATAATAATTTTGCTTTCACACTAGTAATTTTCATTACTGTGTGATTATTAGCTTCTTTTTTGTCTTGCTTTGTTTTTTGTAAGACCTACTAATTAGTTTAATTATGATTTTTTTTCTATTAATTTAATTGAGTTGTTGAGGTATCTTTATTTTATTGTATTTTTTCTATTGAAAAATAAAATTCTTAGTTGGAGGATTATAAATTCTGGTTCTGAATTTAATTCATTCTCATATATATGTATACATGTGCCATTGATTTTTCTAGTAAGCCAGACAAATAAATGGGACGAAGATGCGAAATCAAACATCAATCTGTGGGAAATTTAATTTGCTCAATATAGAAGGAAGAGGCGAGAAATGTCAACAAGCTTAAAAATTAATAAGGAAAAAGAAATGTGAATAGACAAGAGGCAAGAAAAAATGTATCTTCATAGCATTTTTCAAATATATACATATAAATGGAATGCAGAGAGGTTATTTTTGCATGTTTCAATAGACAAAGTCTAATTGATGGTTTTGATTTTTAGAAATTGCCATTTACCATAACAGTTACGGCAGTTGTGAATCGTGACATTGGATCCTTCATTATCAGTATTCAGTACAACCAAAATCCCAATTAGATGCTTCTTTCTATCACATTACTTTAATTTTCGTGTGTGTGTGTATATATATTAGATTTATTCGGATTCTACATACAAATGGCATGTTATGTCACTGTCTCGTAAGTGTAAATGTTTTTCATCTTTATATTTTAGTATTATTGAAATTTAATTAGAATCAAAGTTTCAAAAATCTGTATGGTGTAAAGGGAATTGTAAAAAATGTACTATGTCATTTAAGAAAATCATTAAATTTGTTTAAGTTATAATAAATTATTGAGTAAAATAATTATATTACCCTTAATTTAATAGTAATTTTCTAAGAAAATTATTAAATTGAAGTAATGATGATTGGTCATGTATAAAGAGTAAATATGGAAAAAAAATATTTTTTACTTTTTAAAACCATAAATGTAATAAGTATTTTGGAATAAACTATTTTCTATAAGTATTATGGAACATTAAGAAATAATTTAAAATCCATAAAAAGTACACTAAATTTTAGATTTATTGAATTTTAAAATAAATTATTTTTTTAATATCATTGATAAACATTGATGGAGTTGAATCTCATTAATAAACGTAAGAACATTATTAATTTTTTATACCATCTAATAAAAATTTATAATGTCATTAACACGTTAACGTTTTACTTTCTTTCATTAACAAGTAATAAATGTTTTACTTCCCTTTTTTTAATAATTAATGAAATTAAAGATATCATTAATATTATTTTACAGTAACAAATAAAATAACAATGTCATTAACATCTATTATTAATATTTTTTTTAATTTTTTCTATTTTAAAAAAAATTTACTATATATAAAAATTTATATATCTATATCTATTATACTTTTTCATATCCATTTTTAAAAATTTTTGATTGATTTACAATTTATTTTTCTTTTAATTTAGACATTGATGAAGTTTAAGTTAATTCTTAAAAAAAAAAAAAAAAGGAAGTTTGATTTTTTTTTTTTTTTTTTGAGTATTAGGGGATAGAGATTTGAACCCGAATCTTTTGTCAGGTCATATATGTACTTACCACTAAATTATATCTTGGTGTGCAAAAAAAAGGGAAATTAATGATATTCTTCAGTTTTTTAATACTTAAAAAATGAATAATTTCATCAACACTCTTTCAATGCGATAAAGGTTTCAAATTTTTTTTAAAATAATTAATAAAATTAATAATATCATTAATATTTTTTACTGTTTCAATAAATATTCTCATTAATATTTTTAAATAATAATAAAAAATTATATATCTGTTCAGTAATATAATATATGGCAAAAATTTTGCTTTCTAAAAATCAATATATGGATTCTCAGAAGGGGAAAAAATAATCAATAAAGGGTTAATGCATAAATCAAGGAATTTGAATAAGCAAACAAACTTGTAAAGGGACAAAAATCAAAATTTGTAGGCACAAAGTACACTTCTCCCAAATCACTAAATTTGGGTAACAGTAAAAATTATTTATTTTTCTTGATATAAATGTATTTATAAAGACTATTATTTAGTCTGTTTAGAACTCTTTTAACATTATAAAACAAAACATTTTCAAAAACATTATTAAAAAAAAAAAAAACATTATATTGTAAAAACGCTATAGGTATTAGGTAGGCAGGAGATATTACTATGGTGGTTTTCTCACAATTATTGCTTGGCACAAACTGTATTCCATGGAGTTATAATTATATATCTAACAGAGGAACAACTACCCACAAGACTCATGTATTCCCTTTTTTTTCTTTCTTTTTATTTGGATTAAACTGCTATTTTTACTAATTTTTTCTGTTAATTTGTTTAGTATTGCCCGAGAAGCAAGCTATTACAGCGAGCGGCTAGAGCTGTAGGGAGCCAAGGCTCCCGGCAGAGCAGAGCAGACGCCCGCTGTGTTTCAAACAGTGTAATTGGTTTTTTTTTTTTTTTCTTTTGTTCTTCCTATACCTTGCATATAATATTTATTATTTACACTCGACTAATTTATTTTTAAAGTAGTTGTAAGGGTATAGGGTGTTAGTTGGACTTTAATTTAGCCATACGTCTTTAGTGGTGAAGACGACGTTAGATATGCATTCATTCGAACACTTCATGTATTTCAAGCCATACATTTTATTAACACACTCAACAAACTATATATATATATATATATATATATATATATATATATAAAAGATTTATACATGTGAAAGGCTAAAAAAAATACATGCGAACATGAATTTGCATACGTGGTAGGTAGAATGATTGGTTCAAATCAAAGACCTCAAATCCCCCTTTAATGGCCTTCTTGTAATTGTTTGTTGGGAATTCAATATGCAAAAAGCAGCCACTTTTATAATAATCACCTATTGTTATTTGTTCAATGATCGATTAATTGTATGTTAAATTCTAATTGATCCTTAAAATTAGTTGACACTGCATTTTTCTTTTTTAAATAATAAAAGCATTTGACCAAAGCATGTTAATTATGTTTGACTTATTTTTAAGATTTAGTCAACACATATTTTTCCTTCTCTTTGTCTCTTTGTTTTTCTTTTCTTTGGAGATTTTAACATCTAAGGGTATATAGTTTCACATTATTTACTACTATAAAATTATGATGCAATTGTTTCATTTCTTTTTATTTTTAGGAATATAAAAGATATGAAACAAAATGAAAAGTAAAGCTTGCAATGTGAGTGGACAAGGTGAGAAGAGGAAAAGTCAAATGTCTTTTTTCTCCTCTTTTGTTTTATGTATTTTTCTTGTAGAAAAGGGTAAGAGAGATAAAAACATATCATTCATGCATTATTAGAAGAAGATGTGAAACTTAGAAATGAAAAAGTAAACAATTATTAATTATATGCACTTGCTTTGCTTATTTTGTTAATTAGTCTCTTAACCCTGCATTATTGAACACATAAAATGAATTATTGATGTCCATAAAATGTGAAGACTATCAATTAGAGCTCAAAATATTAAATATCTCAAAAGGGTTTTTTTTTTTTTTTATTTTTTTCCCCCAACACACCACATATATATATATATATATATATAACCAAAAAAGAAAAAAGAAAAAAGAAAAAAAAAACCATTAATAGTAACAAGAGAAAGAAGTGAGGATAGCATGGATACACCTAACCTCCAACCATAACCAAACCGCTCCATGCAAATATTAATAGTCCAATTCCAAATGTCACCAATCAAAAACCTTCACCTACACATCTTATCCCATTCAATAGATGTTAAATGATTTATTGACCATTCTTTCCTTATATAAAATGAAAAAGACTAGAGAAAAAAAAAGTAGACATTTTAATTTAAGAAAAAAGAAAATTAGTACTACATTTGAAGGGTTGGTCGACAACTACACCATCCAAAAACATCATCAAGACACATGTACTCTCTCACCTGTCGTACTAACCTGTAGAAAATTTTGCTTCTTTTACGTAGCCATGTAACCATTTTGCTATCTTGGTTAAATTTTCTTTAACTTCCTTTCTTTATAGCTCACCAGAAAAGAAAGATGGTAAAAATGAAAAATAAACATTTTTTTTATGCATTTAAAGTATTTATTTTAATTTTTTTTTAACAAATTGTTAAAAAATAAAATAAAATAATATTATATATTCAACATTTTCAAATTTGTTTGTTATGTGTTGAATTTGGACCGAGGGGGAGAGAGAGAGGGAGAGAGGGGGACTGAGAGATGGGGGTAGATGGGAACTACTACTGGTTCATTTGTAGAAAGAGGAGAAGAAGGAGGGTGCGGTGAGGCGTGGCGGGGGCAGGTACCACGTGCAGAGCCTCATTAAAAGCCGTTAAAACTTGAAGGCCCACCTCCCTAACTCAAACCTAACACTCTGCAATTCCTTAAAACTAGTTAATTCTTAAAACGGACATACACAATTGCATTTCAAGATTGTGAGTGAATGCACATGTTCAAACATAACTCTCCCACCACAGTATACAACATTCTTTTTTTCGGTTTCTGCTTGGTGCTTTATTTCTTGGACTCTTTTTCTCTAGATTTGAACTAAATGCTTTATTACCCATATACCCAATTGATTTCAATTTGATCCCAGCTGCTAATATTTCAGCTTTTCTCCAGGTTTGTTATGATTTTGGATTCTATTTTCAATTGGGTTTTCTTTAAATTTTGCTAATGCTTTTGGTGTTTGAAGTATCGGGATAGTATTGTTTTTAGCAGCATAGTGATGGGAAGTTTCTATGCTGTTCTTTTTATGGGTGGTTTTTAAATTTTTATTGATCAAATTTTAGTTATGGATTTGGGAATCTAATTGTGCTCTTTTGTGGGGGCGAATGACTATTTTATGTTATTGGGCACTTTTTCATCGTTATCATCAATATCCTAGGATTCTGCACCTGAGATACTTTGACTTTTAAACTGTGTTTGGTTTCTTATAACTTAAGTTGGAATATACTAATGAATTGGGGTTCGGTTTTAGTGATTTAACTCTGATTATCAAACAACTACACGATCAAGTCTAGAGTTTATAGTCCCAGGAAGTAAAGAAGTCTACATCAATTCCCTTATTTGCAAATAAAGTTGTTAAATTGTTCTGTCAACTTTTGCTCACGAACTATGAACAAATGATATTACTAAGGAAGGCCTACCCGAAAAGTAAAACTGTATTTAAGTATAAGAAAACGATTGACGTTGAGAATGATTTAATTTGAAGACTCAATTTTGGTAACAAAAGTCCTATCTATGCAGCATGTTGGAAGCACAAAGGAGACCACCGGAACCGGTGGGTGTTGCTCGTGGTAATGGTTACATAAATGGGGTAGTTTCAATGAGAAGTCCTGCTACAATATCTGAAGTGGATGAATTCTGCCATGCTCTTGGAGGGAATAGTCCAATTCATAGTATTTTAATAGCAAACAATGGAATGGCAGCTGTCAAGTTTATGCGTAGTATTAGAACATGGGCTTATGAAACATTTGGCAATGAGAAGGCAATCTTGTTGGTGGCCATGGCAACTCCGGAAGACATGAAAATCAATGCAGAGCATATTAGAATTGCTGATCAATTTGTAGAAGTTCCTGGTGGGACAAACAATAATAACTATGCCAATGTGCAGCTGATCTTAGAGGTTTGTACATTAAACACTAACATTTTTATGCATATCAGAATTCTTTTATTTTTTGAGTTTAAAGTATGTAAATCAAAGTATAAGTTGTCACTAAATTCTGTCAGGGACTTCTTTCAGGAAGAACTTTATTTATATTATTGGTTATCAATTGCTCTGGTTGAAATTGATGAATTCTGATGTGATTTACGTAAAAAAGGATGAAAGAAACTTGAAATTATCAATGAAATGTATGCTAGAAATTAGTTGTATGTAGGATATTCTGGAACCTTTTGTAGTCCTTTCTTCTGGTTGAAATTCATGAATCTTGTGATTGACACAAAAAAGGACGAAATGTACTTGAAATTGCCAACGAAGTGTATACTAGAACGAGCAGTGTGGAGTGCATTCTGGGACCTTTTGGAGTCCTTTCTTCTGGTATCTCAAAGTATCACGCTGATGAATTAGCAGCCATCTAGCAGTTTGCAAGATATTATTGTTACTTGTTTACTTTAGAGCATTCTACCTAATTCTGGTATGTTTGATAATATGAATCAGTTAAATGTGAAAGATGAACTCTTCTGTCCTTATTTGTTTTTAATAACTAAACTGTAATTCTGATTATCAGATGGCAGAAGGAACTCGTGTTGATGCCGTTTGGCCTGGTTGGGGCCATGCATCTGAGAACCCTGAGCTGCCAGATGCACTGAGTGCAAAAGGTATCGTATTTCTTGGGCCCCCAGCTACATCTATGGCTGCACTGGGTGATAAAATCGGCTCATCTTTGATTGCTCAAGCAGCAGATGTCCCTACTCTTCCATGGAGTGGCTCTCATGTAAGTATCTTGCTCAAAATGTGATTTAATGTTGTAGGGTCATTTCACATCTGAGGTGTTTATTTCTGTCTTCCAGGTGAAAATTCCTCCAGAAAGTTGTTTGATTGCCATCCCAGATGAGGTATACAGAGA
This sequence comes from Jatropha curcas, assembly GCF_041381405.1. Classification (NCBI taxonomy): domain Eukaryota; kingdom Viridiplantae; phylum Streptophyta; class Magnoliopsida; order Malpighiales; family Euphorbiaceae; genus Jatropha; species Jatropha curcas. The sequence goes on from NC_143159.1 coordinate 5,707,044, forward strand.
AGCATGTGTATATACAACAGAGGAAGCGATTGCAAGTTGTCAAGTTGTTGGTTACCCTGCAATGATCAAGGCATCATGGGGTGGTGGTGGTAAAGGCATAAGAAAGGTTCAGCTTCTACGTGACAAAGTTTTGAATTTTTAACTAGGAAGGATTTAATATTGGAATATTGCAAACCAACTTTTTGTGTTTTCTTTTGGATTCTCTAGGTTCATAATGATGATGAAGTCAGGGCATTGTTCAAGCAAGTTCAAGGTGAAGTTCCAGGATCACCCATATTTATAATGAAGGTTGCTTCCCAGGTTAGATTATCTTCTGCCCGTTAATTTGAGCGGAGAGCTTTATCATTATGATTCCACTATTATAGGCTTGATTCTGACAATCCATTTGATTTTCTCATTTAGAGTCGACATTTGGAAGTCCAGTTACTCTGTGATCAGCATGGGAATGTAGCTGCTTTGCACAGCCGTGATTGCAGTGTTCAGAGGCGGCACCAAAAGGTAAGTTAGTTGCTGATAGCTAATTTTTGATTTGGTTTACAAAGTTATTAGTTTCTTATTTTATTTTCAAAATTGATTAAGTATGTCATTTCTTCCCCAAGATTAATGGTATAGTGTGTGATATCTGAGGAACATTTGCCTAACAAGACCTGACTTGCTCATACATGTTACATAGATAATTGAGGAGGGTCCAATTACTGTTGCGCCTCTGGAGACAGTCAAAAAGCTAGAACAAGCAGCTCGAAGGTTAGCGAAAAGTGTGAATTATGTTGGAGCAGCTACTGTTGAGTATTTGTACAGTATGGAAACTGGAGAATACTACTTTTTAGAACTCAATCCTCGGTTACAGGTAAGTGAAACTATTTTGAACCTTAGTTTTAGTTAATGTGCTACTTGTCAGGCTGCTATTCATGCATTCTCTCAATTTTTCTTGCATATTTAATGCTGTTGCTCTATGTTTTAATGTATAGTGGATAAATGGATATGGCAGTATGCTGTGCTCTATCTGGTAGCTAGGAGATTTTTTTATTTGATGATGACAATTACAATAATTTTTTTAAAAGTTTTTATCTATTTTGGTGATGATAAATCCATGATGATAATGAAAAATGTTAATATGATACTCCTTAGGCTGCTATTTCATGCATTCTCTCCATGACTCTTGCATATTTAATGCTGTTGCACTATGTTTTAATCTGTGGTGGACAAATGGATATGGTCGCATACTGTGCTATCTGGTAGCTAGGAAGTAAACATTTTTCTATTTGATGATGACAATTACAGTGACCTTTTTTTTTTTTTACAAAGTTCTTATCTATTTTGGTGATGATAAGTCCACGGTGATAATGAAAAATGTTGCAAGGAGGCAAATCACACAAAAGAGTGGTTTCTCACCTCATTTTCCTTAACTTCCAATTCTATCTTAGTCATTAATGAGTTGCCAATCCATTGTTTCATATTCTTTTTCTTTTTAGTATATTTTTCTAAGACTTAATTAATTTTGATGTAGGTGGAGCACCCAGTGACTGAGTGGATTGCTGAAGTAAATTTGCCAGCTGCCCAGGTAGCTGTTGGGATGGGAATTCCTCTCTGGCAAATTCCTGGTATGGCATAAAAAAGATTTTGAAATTTGAAATTAGCTGTCATTAGTCATGGGGCATATGTTTTTCTGATAATATGTGTCAATTTCCTTTGTTTAATTAGAGATAAGGCGATTTTATGGAGTGGAAAATGGTGGAGGATATGATGCTTGGAGGAAAACTTCAGTGGTTGCTACTCCTTTTGATTTTGACAAGGCTGAGTCTACTAGGCCAAAAGGCCATTGTGTGGCTGTGCGTGTGACAAGTGAGGATCCAGATGATGGTTTTAAGCCTACAAGTGGAAAAGTACAGGTACGGCTTTCAGGTCTAGAATTCTTATTTGAAAGTTTTCTTCTCCTTATAATGAATCTATATTGAAATTGCTTTGTACAGGAGCTAAGTTTTAAAAGCAAGCCAAATGTGTGGGCTTATTTCTCTGTTAAGGTGCTTTTTCTATTTTCCCTTGGTTTCTTTTCCCAAAAAATAATTTTCTGTCAGCAGAACCTTGGATTTCTAAGATTAATTGCTTAAGTTCTGGTGCACAGTCTGGTGGAGGCATTCATGAATTCTCAGATTCTCAATTTGGTAAGTCGCAGCCACCTTCTTTTTTAAATTTGTTGCACTAATTGAAATTGATACATTTAGTGCAACCTGATGAGAAGCATCCTTTTTTCCTATCTTTTGTAATTTGAGTTGTTTGATAATCACAATAGTAAATTTAAACTAACACTGTATGATTGCTTTTTTTGATTGCCAAAATGGTTTAGCTATCCGTCTTTCTGTGTGTTGAAAGTGAAGGAAAAATTATTGTTTTAATGCTATTTGTGTTTGGAAAATGTCTACCTTATCCGGGTCCATAGTTATTTGTTGAGAGCTGTGTGCTTTAACTATTAGCAGCAAGTTGATAGCATTGATGAAACCATGAGAATTTGACTCTTTCAGTTAAGTGAAAGGTTATGCTTCTGCTGACTCCAACATATGCAGTACACATCCCTTCTTGAACAGCATTTAACTCTGCATAGGACCTTATGGCAGGAGAAGATTTAAAAATTTTTTGATGCTGTATAGAATCACCCGCAGATTGATCAATATCCTCTTTAATCTATGAGTGAGCACTGTTATTGGATTAGTTTTCCAATCATTTACATATTGCTAACCTTCATATTTTCTATTTATAAATGTTTTTTCTGACAATGATTCATGTCAACATTCTTTAACCTATAACAGTGGATGTTTTCCATCAAGTTTTCTGTAGATGTATCTTTGAATGTAATTCTTTTGTTGTGATGATCTATGCTGCTCAAGTTTGTTATGATCTTTTCTTAGGACATGTTTTTGCTTTTGGGGAATCCAGAGCTTTGGCTATAGCAAATATGGTCCTTGGGCTGAAAGAAATTCAAATTCGAGGAGAAATTCGGACTAATGTTGACTACTCAATTGATCTTTTACACGTAATAATCCATTTCTGGTTACCTTCTTTTTTCACATATTAAGAGAGAAAATTAAAAAGATCCCTCGGGAACAAAAATTAACCTGAGATGAAATGTGTTATCCAGGCTTCTGACTATAGGGACAACAAAATCCACACAGGTTGGTTGGACAGTAGAATTGCAATGCGGGTTAGAGCAGAAAGGCCCCCTTGGTACCTCTCTGTTGTTGGAGGGGCTTTATACGTAAGTAGTCATGCATTGGTGAAAGAGGAATAGTTTCCTTTTATTCTGCTATATTCTATTCTACAGAATTCACCACTTATGGTTCCTGTTTTGTTTGCCTCAGAAAGCATCTGCTAGCAGTGCAGCTATGGTTTCAGATTATGTTGGTTACCTTGAAAAGGGGCAAATCCCTCCTAAGGTACTTAATGAAGAATTCATTTTTATGAAAATTTATTGTGTATTCAGATGGTTTTTAGTAACATTGATGTCAATTAATTCTGATTTCAGCACATATCACTTGTTAACTCTCAAGTTTCATTGAACATTGAAGGAAGCAAATACGTGGTATGAATACCTATCAGTATGATTATTCCCTTCTGAAATGTCAAATTTTCTGTGTATGTTTTTATAATCTAGAAGAGCTGGTTCATAGGCTTTGATAATACATGCCATTAACACTTTGAAAAATTAATCCTAGATAAACATGGTTAGAGGGGGGCCAGGAAGCTATAGATTGAGAATGAATGAATCAGAGATTGAAGCAGAGATACATACTTTACGTGATGGAGGTTTATTGATGCAGGCAAGCATTTATTTCTCCATAATACTTTTGTTATTAATTCTTCATGGATGTTCAGCACTTGTGTTATGTTGCTTTATGATTGGCATCTTTTTTTTTTTTTTTTTTTCACTATTATTCTTCTTCCTCTTCTTTCATGACCTTATTTCTGGACTTGATAATGGAATCTGTTACTTTTATTTTGTTACAGTTGGATGGAAACAGTCATGTGATATATGCAGAAGAAGAAGCAGCTGGAACTCGTCTTCTTATTGATGGAAGGACTTGCTTGCTGCAGAATGATCACGATCCTTCAAAGTTAGTGGCAGAAACGCCATGCAAGCTGCTGAGGTTTTTGGTTTTGGATGGTAGTCATATTGAAGCTGATACTCCATATGCGGAGGTTGAAGTTATGAAGATGTGCATGCCTCTCCTTTCACCTGCTTCTGGAGTTCTTCAGTTTAAAATGTCTGAAGGTCAAGCAATGCAGGTATATCAAATTTCACAGGATATATATATACTTACAGAGTTTTAGTATGAAGTTAAAGAATCTGTTTTCCTCTTAGGCTGGTGAGCTTATAGCACGGCTTGACCTTGATGATCCTTCGGCTGTACGAAAGGCTGAACTTTTTCATGGGAGCTTCCCAATACTGGGGCCACCAACTGCTATTTCTGGTAAAGTTCATCAGAGATGTGCTGCAAGTCTGAATGCAGCTTGCATGATTCTTGCTGGCTATGAACACAATATTGATGAAGTAAGTATTCTCCTGTGTCCTATGGATACTATAGAGTTTAAAATCCTTATCATGAATCAATAGTATGCTCTTACCTTTTGTTGCTGTGTGCATGGACTTTAAAGATGTTGCAAAAATTGTTTTTCTGTTATATTAACAACTATTTGTTGGAAACTAATGTTCTATCTGAACAATTTTGATAGGTAGTACAAAACTTGCTAAACTGTCTAGACAGTCCTGAACTACCTTTCCTTCAGTGGCAAGAGTGCTTGTCTGTTCTGGCAACTCGCCTTCCCAAAGATCTTAGAAATGAGGTGAATGTTTATCATGTCTTTGATCTCTTCTTTTGTGACCATAAAGTGGCTTTAGGCTTACAATATGATCTGATGTTGCCTTGGCCCAAACATTACAGTTGGAATCAAAATACAGGGGGTTTGAAGGGATTTCGAGCTCCCAGAATGTTGACTTCCCTGCCAAATTGTTAAGGGGTGTTCTTGAGGTGTGTTCCTTAATTTGAAACCCTTTTCTCACTTTTCTTGAAGTGTAAATTGTATGTAATATGCACTAGCTGTTTGCATTTTCTCCAGGCCCATCTATCCTCCTGTCCTGAAAAAGAAAAAGGTGCACAAGAAAGGCTTGTTGAACCTTTGATGAGTCTTGTAAAGTCTTATGAGGGAGGACGGGAGAGTCATGCCCGTGTCATTGTTCAGTCACTTTTTGACGAGTATTTATCTGTTGAAGAATTGTTCAGTGATAACATCCAGGTAAGCATGCATGCATCAAATATATCAATGGGTGTTGTAATGCCAGTATCTCATTATAATTATTTGGGATTGACAAACTTTTTTCTAATTTTTTGTCGATTGGAGATACCATAGTATTAAAGCATGACATTGAATGTTATTTTCTTGGCTTTTAGTGGTGGCCTTTCCTTTTATTTGCTTGTATGAACCTGTAATTCTTCTGTATTTAAATGCCTTTGTTGATGGCTTCTGTTGAATATGCTAATTAAATGGACAATAGAATATACATTTAAATAATGAAATATTCATTCTTTACTACAATTATATGATGAACATTTCTCATACTTTGTCTGTACTTTATTTTGTCTTCTTAAACTGCGGATAAGATTCGGGGCCATAAAATTTCAATTTCCTTTGATGAATGGTTGAACCAAGCTTTGTCTTGAGCCCTGTATATTTTAGTCACAGTTCGATAATTTTTTACTTTCAGGCTAAAATTAATAGGAATTTGGTGGATGACTCCACAATTTGTTACTACATTAGAGCGGCTCATCACTTTCTAATTTTATATTTTATATTTTTTATTTAGGCTGATGTGATTGAACGTCTTAGACTCCAATACAAGAAAGATCTGTTGAAGGTTGTTGACATTGTCCTTTCTCATCAGGTATCAAATTTATAATTGTGCCCTTTCTTTCTTTTTTTTTTTTTTTTTTTTTTCAAATTCGATTTTTGATGTTTACATTTATGCATTATATACTGTGTCGTTCTCTTATAGGGTGTGAGGAGTAAAAATAAGCTGATATTGCGGCTTATGGAACAATTGGTTTATCCTAACCCTGCTGCATATAGGGATAAACTGATCCGCTTCTCTCAACTTAACCATACAAGTTATTCTGAGGTTGGTTCTTACACTTGATGAAGTTGTACTTAACATGATCTATGTTTCTTTTTTGACTATCAAATCATTTTAATTTTGTACTGTTTGTTGCAGGGTTGCAACAAAAACAGTATTCTAATGTTTTCCCTTTAAGGATTATTTCTTCTGTCTCACTTTTTTTGTGGTCATTGGTTAATGCGATTTCTCAATTCAATATCATTATCAGTAAGTTTGTTTTTCAAAATCTTCATACCTGATTTGCATATGCAGTTGGCACTGAAGGCAAGTCAACTGCTAGAACAAACCAAACTAAGTGAACTTCGTTCCATCATTGCTAGAAGCCTCTCTGAATTGGAGATGTTTACTGAGGATGGTGAAAATATGGATACTCCTAAGAGGAAAAGTGCCATTAATGAACGAATGGAGGATCTAGTGAGCGCTCCTTTGGCTGTTGAGGATGCTCTTGTGGGGCTGTTTGATCACAGTGATCACACTCTTCAGAGGCGGGTGGTGGAAACCTATGTTCGAAGGCTATACCAGGTACCATATTTTGAACTCTTAAAGGTTTTCTCGATTAAAATTTTACACAATCATTTCTTTAAATTAACTGTTTGTATATGTTATCAGCCATATCTTGTAAAGGAGAGTGTCAGGATGCAGTGGCATAGATCTGGTCTGATTGCTTCATGGGAGTTCTTGGAAGAACATATTGGAAGAAAGAATGGCTATGAAGATCAAATGTCTGATGAACCAGTAATGGAGAAACACTGTGACAGGAAATGGGGAGCCATGGTTATTATCAAATCTCTACAGTTTTTACCTGCAATTATTAGTGCTGCACTAAGAGAAACGACCCACAATCTTCATGAAGCCATTCCAAATAGATCTACAGAACTAGCTAACTTTGGTAATATGATGCATATTGCTTTGGTGGGCATCAACAACCAGATGAGTCTACTTCAGGATAGGTACTTCCCTCCACTACTATGTAATAACTATTTCTATTAAACCTTGAACATATTGATTTGCACAGCCTGTTAGTAACAATATATTCAGGATCCTATGACTTACAGCTTTTTTTAATAATTTGGAAGCTGTTAAAATTCAGATGATTTGACTATATTTGTAAAAAATTAATGATAGATTTTCAAGAGAATTAAACAATTACACCTTAACACGGACACACACATACAGGAACTTTTTCCAGACCATCAAACTTCTAGTAAAACATCAATATGACCTTGTCCCTTTCTTACTCATGATGTCCTTTTGCAGTGGTGATGAGGATCAGGCTCAAGAGAGAATTAAAAAGTTAGCAAAAATTCTTAAAGAACAAGAAGTAGGCTCCAGTTTGCGCACCGCAGGTGTTGAAGTTATTAGCTGCATCATACAAAGGGATGAAGGAAGGGCCCCTATGAGACACTCCTTTCACTGGTCAGAAGAAAAGCTCTACTATGAGGAAGAACCTCTATTGCGACATCTAGAACCTCCACTGTCCATCTATCTAGAATTGGTTTGTTTCTATACATCTGTTCCCAACTATTTTGTTTTAGGGGGAAAAAAGTAAAGCAGAGAGAAACTTTACATACTTTGATTTGAAGCTTATAGCTATCTGTTTTTGTCCAGGATAAACTTAAAAGTTATGGGAACATACAGTACACTCCATCACGGGACAGACAGTGGCACTTGTACACTGTTGTAGACAAGCCAGTGTCAATCCAGAGGATGTTTCTTAGAACCCTTGTGAGGCAACCTACAACAAATGAAGTGTTCACCGCATGTCAAGGACTGGGCATGGAAGCACCTCAAGCACAATGGACTATGTCCTTTACTTCAAGAAGCATTTTGAGGTCCTTAGTGGCTGCGATGGAGGAGTTGGAACTTAATATGCATAATGCTACTGTCAAATCTGACCATGCTCATATGTATCTCTGTATTTTGCGGGAGCAACAAATAGATGATCTTGTGCCATACCCCAAGTAATTGTTTTAACTTCTGTTCTCTTTCATGTGATAAGCTGGTGAATTTCTGTTATAGGTTCTGATGCTCTATGGTTATCATCAGGAGAGTTGATATTGAGGCTGGCCAGGAAGAAGTTGCAATTGGCCGAATCTTGGAAGAACTGGCTAGGGAAATACATGCATCCGTTGGTGTGAAAATGCATAGGTTAAATGTTTGTGAATGGGAAGTGAAGCTCTGGATGACATCATGTGGACAGGCAAATGGTGCTTGGCGAGTTGTTATCACTAATGTAACTGGTCACACCTGTGCTGTACATGTAAGTATATGCCATCTCATACACGCTCAAGAAAACTTCTTTCATCCATCCATGCATTTAGATTTTGATTTTTGATGCATGAAGAGGAGGTATTTCATCCATTCATGCATTATTCTATCCAGATCTATAACTGATTTAAATAAATGGAGAATTAAAGGAAAAATAATTTTGACGTCAGTTTGAATGGTTTGGAAATTTATGCAAGTATAGCATGGAAAACTTTTCTTGCTGTTGTAAGCAAGCAATTTCATGTGTAATACAAGTGCATGTGAGATGTGAAATTACCATCTCGGAAATTTAGATGGAAAAAATATAATATATTGTTCTGGTTCCTGCACTAGTTTAAACTTTTTTATACGGAAAGGATCAGACTTAGAATTACTTGGAGGGAAGTGGTGAGGAAAATCTGCAGTTTTTGGAGATTGACAAAGATTTAGCAATGAACAGAACAGAATGGAGATAGAAAATTTATATAGCTGACCCATTCTAGGCTCGGCATGAGGCTTTTTTTTGGTACTTTTTGTCTTTTGCTTGTATATTACTTATCTTTAAAAAATCTCCCTTTTAAATTCTTTTTCTGCAAAAGTATCTCAAAATTGTTTTTCGGTTTACACTTACCATTGCTATTTATTTAGAGAGGTATTGGTAACAGAGGATTCATATAGTCAATCAACTAGTTTGGAACTAAAGCTTAGTTGTTGTTGTTGGAAAGTTCAGATCATTTTCTAATGTTCTGGTTAATATGCAATCAGACATACCGGGAACTAGAGGATGCCAGCAAACATGGAGTGGTGTACCATTCAGTCTCTGTACAGGGTCCTCTGCATGGTGTATTGGTAAATGCAGTTTATCAGTCCTTGGGAGTTCTTGATCGAAAACGTCTTTTGGCAAGGAGAAGCAACACCACATACTGCTACGATTTTCCACTGGTCAGTCTTTTGATATTTACTTATAACATAGTTCGTAAATTAATTTTTTCTTGATCCAAATTATGTTGCTGAATATGTAATACTTTCAGGCATTTGAGACAGCCTTGGAACAAATATGGGCATCCCAGTTTACTGGAACTGGAAAACTGAAGTGTAATGTTCTTGTCAAAGCCACAGAGCTTGTATTTTCTGATCAGAAAGGCAGCTGGGGTACTCCTCTTGTTCCTGTGGATCGCCCAGCTGGGCTCAATGACATTGGCATGATAGCATGGACCATGGAATTGTCTACCCCTGAGTTTCCTTCTGGAAGGACAATTTTGATAGTAGCAAATGATGTCACCTTCAAAGCTGGGTCTTTTGGCCCAAGAGAGGATGCATTCTTCTATGCTGTAACTGATCTTGCTTGCACAAAAAAGCTTCCATTAATTTATTTGGCAGCAAATTCTGGTGCCCGAATTGGGGTTGCCGAGGAAGTGAAATCCTGTTTTAAAGTTGGTTGGTCAGATGAAACATCCCCTGAGCGGGGTTTTCAATATGTATATTTGAGTCCTGAAGATTACACTCACATTGCATCATCTGTCATAGCACATGAGTTGAAGCTATCTAATGGAGAAACCAGATGGGTGATAGATGCCATTGTTGGAAAGGAGGATGGCTTGGGGGTAGAGAACTTATCTGGAAGTGGGGCCATTGCTAGTGCATATTCTAGGGCATACAAAGAAACTTTTACCTTAACATATGTCACAGGTAGAACAGTGGGAATTGGAGCTTACCTAGCTCGGCTTGGGATGCGATGCATACAAAGGGTTGATCAGCCCATTATTTTGACTGGTTTCTCTGCATTGAACAAACTTCTTGGTCGTGAGGTGTACAGCTCTCACATGCAACTTGGTGGACCCAAAGTTATGGCAACCAATGGAGTAGTTCATCTTACTGTCTCAGATGATCTAGAAGGTGTATCTGCTATCTTGAACTGGCTAAGTTGTATCCCTCCTTGTATTGGTGGCACACTTCCAATTTTAGGTCCTTCGGATCCTACTGAAAGGCCTGTGGAGTATTTCCCAGAAAACTCATGTGATCCACGTGCTGCTATTTCTGGTTCTTTGGATGGTAATGGGAAGTGGCTTGGGGGCATTTTTGACAAGAATAGTTTTGTTGAGACACTGGAAGGCTGGGCAAGGACAGTTGTGACAGGAAGGGCAAAGCTCGGAGGAATCCCTGTTGGAGTAATAGCTGTTGAAACTCAAACTGTGATGCAGGTGATTCCTGCTGACCCAGGACAGCTCGATTCTCATGAGAGGGTTGTTCCTCAGGCTGGCCAAGTATGGTTTCCAGATTCTGCAACCAAAACAGCTCAAGCTATATTGGATTTCAACAGAGAAGAACTTCCACTTTTCATTCTTGCTAATTGGAGGGGCTTTTCAGGTGGACAAAGGGATCTTTTTGAAGGTATCCTCCAGGCAGGTTCAACAATAGTTGAGAATCTTAGGACATACAACCAACCTGTTTTTGTATACATCCCCATGATGGGTGAACTTCGTGGTGGGGCATGGGTTGTGGTGGACAGTCAGATCAATTCTGACCATATAGAAATGTATGCTGATAGGACAGCCAAAGGTAATGTCCTTGAGCCAGAAGGCATAATTGAGATCAAATTTAGAACAAAAGAGCTGCTTGAGTCCATGGGTAGGCTTGATAAACAGTTGATCACATTGAAGGCAAAACTTCAAGAAGCTAGGAATACTGGAACTTATGGGATGGTTGAAGACTTACAACAGCAGATAAAATCTCGTGAAAAGCAACTTTTGCCCATATACACTCAAATAGCCACCAGATTTGCGGAGCTTCATGATTCTTCCCTAAGGATGGCTGCAAAGGGGGTGATCAGAGAAATTGTAGACTGGGATAAATCCCGTGCTTACTTCTATAAAAGGCTACGTAGGAGAATCGCTGAGGGTTCACTGATCAAGACTGTGAAAGATGCAGCTGGTGACCAGTTGTCCCATAAATCTGCAATGGACTTGATCAAAAACTGGTTTTTAGATTCTGATATTGCAAGAGGCAAAGAAGATGCTTGGGGGAATGATGAAGCTTTCTTTGCATGGAAGGATGATCAAGGGAAATATGAAGAAAAACTACAAGAGCTACGGGTTCAGAAAGTGTTGGTACAACTGACAAACATTGGTGACTCCATGTCAGATTTGAAAGCACTACCTCAAGGTCTTGCTGCTCTTCTAAGAAAGGTAAATCATTATGTAGTCATTGCTTTTCTCTCACTGCAAGCTTGTCTTCTTTCTTGGATCCAGAGATGATGCTTTATATGTGATGCAGGTGGAGCCATCGAGCCGAGGGCAAATAATTGAAGAGCTTCGAAAGGTCATCAGTTGATTTGGTATGTCCTTTACGAGCGAATATTCATGCTCATACTTAGGTAACAGATATTTTCAAGTGAGAAAAAGAAATGTATTTACAATGCTATTTGCCAACCCTATATGCAATTGTAATTTATCAGCCAAGAGGAAAACCTCACTGTAAATTGGAGAAGGTTCTCCACCGATCAGTTTTAATGCTTCAGTGTAAATTTAGCTTTAATCTTGGGATAAACTAGGAGTAGATTGATATTGTTAAGAGTGGAAACTGGCCAGCATTGGCAGCCTATGCCATCCATGGCTGTTCCTTGGCTTGTTTAGTTATTATTTTTGAAATAATCTGTGAGGTGTATTTATTATTGCTATTATTATTATTTCATATTTATATGAAAAAAGTTCGTTAGGTTCCAATCTGGAACTACGTAATTATCGAAGACTCATTTTTACTTATATGAGACTCAGTATAGTGGTTACCTGTGTATGTTTTGCACCTCATTCTATGAATTACAGAGGACTGTGAATGAAACTTTCAACAATTTTACATTCATAAAAATTATTGATGGATCAAGGAAGCTCTATTTCTATTTTAAGAGTTACTTAAGGATTGAATTTTTTTTTTTTTAAATTAAATCAATTTTCCTAATTAGAATTTATTATAAACTTATAAAGATTTTAAATTGAAAATCAAAGTTTCTTGGTTTATGAACTAAAACATATGGTTATTAGATTAGAAGTAAAGTGGATATGCCTGTCTGTAATTGTAAGATAAACGAGTCTTTTTCGCCACATTTCTCTTTTTATCATTACCAGGAGAAAAAAAAGGAAGCAAAGTGGTCTAGGATGATGAAGACTTTCGAATTGATAAATCTGCAATTATTGCTAGGATAATTACTATTTCATTCTTTTATTTTGCTAAAATTAACTAGCATTTTAAGGACTATATGTAGTGTATCTTTTAAAATAGAAGGACAAAGTAGTTCATTTAAACAAAATGTAGGGATGAAATAGTAAATCTCCCATTATTGCCTTCAAAACCAAATGCAACTCTTTGCACCACCTCCTAAATAGTTCAAAAAAAAAAAAAATGAGAGGTCAAAAATATAATGGCATGGCTTTCTTCTTTATATCTTGCTGTACTTTTCCTTCTTCTCTTTCTCCCTTCTTTTCATTTCTTCAAGTTTATGCTTCTCCTTTTTCCTCTTCATTTCTTCTTTTGCTTGCCTCTTCTTTTCCCTTTCCTTTTCTTCTACCTTTCTCTTCTTTTCTTTTTCCTCTCATTTTCTTCTTTTTCCCCTTTCTTCTTCTCCTTGTCCTTGACCTTGGCCTTCCCCTCCCCCTTTTCTTCTTTTGCTTTACTTTGTTTCTCTTTTCATTCTCCTCCAGCTCTTCCCTCCTCAATTCTCTTTTGAAAGTGAAATACATTTTGGTTACTCCTTCAGTAAGCAGCAGTCTCGTTTGTTCATTTTCTACATCATCTGTTGTCATGTTATTCATAGCCGGCCAAGGTAATAAAATCCCAAAGAACATGCGGCTACAAGCCTTCAATCCATGGCTGAACAATTGCTGCTTCCAAATCCAACCCATTTTGAACTTGTAATTACAAAACCCTAAAAAAAAAAAAAAAAAAAAAAAAAAAAAAAAAAAAAGGAGATAACACAGTTCGTGAACATTACAAGACAGTATTTTTACAAGAGCTACAGAAACATTATATGAAAGTTGCAGTAGACAATAATTGTGTTGAAAGCCTGTACAAGCAAAAATATTGTCTCATCTATTTGCCGATACAGAATTTGCCAAAAATGTTGGACAAGATTTCTTCAGAGATGTCTTCTCCACTTATCTGACCAAGTGCCAATGCAGCATCACGCAAATCAATTGTCCAAAAGTCCAGAGGCATTTCATCCTCTATCGATGATTTCAACCTTGCAAGTGCCTCCTTGGTCCGCACAAGCTGCTCGCATTGTCTCTGTATATCATATGTGGAAAGCAATTATGCACATGAAAAAAATGACTTGAAATAAACTGAGTAATATTGTCCTATGTATTACTGACTATTTGAAACAAAAGTCGTTTGACAATAACTGAAAAGGGTGATAAACCAACAGCTATAAGAACAAAAAAGGGAGAGATTTAATTCATAATGAATAAGTAGCCCAACCTGGTTCACAGTCCATTTCCGCCCCCCTGCAGGTATTCTGTTCAAACCCACAATCTCTGAAATTGCCATCTCCAAATCTTGTATTCCTTGACCAGTAACAGCACAAGTGAAGACATGCTTTGCGAAAGAATTGTTGTATCTATCAACCCATTCCATGCATAAGGATGAAGCGGTGTCTATTTTGTTAATTGCGAGGACCATTGGTGCTGGAGATCCAACTGATTTCTGTAATTCCAAAAGGAAAAAACAAAATCAAAGGAAAGAACAAAATTCTAACTCCACAACAAAGTTTAATTAATCAACTCTGCAACAGCGCACAGGTTAGTGACATGTCAAGAAATGTAAATAAGAAGGCTAAATGTGCTACATTTAAAATTGCAAGAAAGAAGGTAGGTGATTTTCAATACCTTGTTAGATTCAATCTTATTCAGAAGTTCAGTATCTTCTGAAGTCCATCCATCAAAAGCACTTACTGTCATAATAATGACATCAGCACCCATAGCAACTGCTTCAGATCTCTCTACACCTGTACAGAAATCCTTGCATTCATTGATTCATACAATCGAGGCCAAGGCCACAAGTACAACTTAGGTTCACAGTTTCAGTTTCTGAATCTTTTGCTAATTTACTGTGGTATTCCATCAAAATATCTCAAAATAAAAAAAAACAAAATAAAGGAGAGGGAAGTTTTGAAGTTTGTTTGACATTCCCACAAAACCAAATCAATTATTATTGCTTCATGAAGCATGGAAGCACATATTTAAGCAAAAGCACCTCAAGATTGCCATAACCAAGTGAGAAGTATGTTAGAATGTCTTACCAATCTTCTCAACTATGTCTTCAGTGACCCTGATACCTGCTGTATCAAGTAGGGTCACAGGGATACCGCAAACTGTAACACTAGCTTCAACAACGTCTCGGGTGGTTCCAGCAATTTCTGTAACTATTGCCCTCTCACTCTGCACGCTAAACAAAAGCATGACATTCAAACAGTGTTGATTTCAATGAAAGGACAATGACAATATCAAGTCAAACAAAAGTTTGATTTGAAATTTCAATTTCTTTCATTCAATGCATTTCTGGTTTCTACTATTAATACAAAATAGTTGTCTGCACGGGCATTCCACAGATAACACGTGCTGTATTTAATATAAATTGAAAAACAGTAAAAGTTTAATGCCCCAAGAAAAGTGCAGGTATTTGCTATCCATGTTACTTGCTATGAACAGAAAGGAGAATACAAGAGTTCATCTTGGAGACAATCTGAAATTTGGAGACATATGATGACAATATTAAAACTATCAGTTTGTTTCCTAATAGATAGTGTAAGACGAGTTAGTACATTTGTTTCCATGTCTGTATTATCTATTTTCACAAAATATTGTCTGCAAAAGGTACAACATCTAAGGTCTTCGAAATGCACATTTTTAAATTATTTGATATGATTTTTTCTTTTCTCGCATTAGTTAAATCCAATTATATAAGAAATAGAAAACAAGGGGTATTGCATGTAAATAATTTAGAAGAGAACCTTAAGATTAATCTGAAGAATCTTTTCAGAGAAAAAAAAAATATCCAAAAGAGTCTGAAGACTGAAGAGTCCAAATTGAAACACAAAGGCAAAGCAAATAACATCAATAAACACATCATCTTCAGCAAATGGATAAAATATGAAGATAATTAAAATAATAGTTCAGTCTGTGAAGTTCCATATCAATAGCAATAACACAAACCATGAAAGAAAACTAAACCCTCTCTATTTTGGGTTTCCCTTACTTTGGCCAAATATCACCTTACGAATGCTAACCAAAATCTAAGAAATTAAAAAGAGATGCAGCACGTAAGAAAGATGGAACAATCTAGGGTAAACATAATAACGATAAATCAAAATAAAATGAGGATGAAGAAAAGACGTTGCAACATACTTTGCTCCATGAATTGAGAAGGCTTGACTTCCCAACATTTGGACGGCCAACAATTGCTATCTACAGGATTTTAAAGAAGAACGTCACAAAATCAGAATCACGCAAAACATGCATAGATCTGAAAAGGAACTCATCTTCAATAAAACTAATCTGTTCTCTTTGTACAGGTACCAAATTTTAGTATAACAGAGAAAATCAACCACGATGGGAAATAAGTATGCAGCCAACATAGAATTATCTAAATTTGAAGGATAACAGATGATTTTTATGCTTCAGGAAAGCTATGAGATGAATAATCAGACCATGATTTGGAGCACGTCATGCCAGTTACATCTTCAATAACTTAAAGAAAAACCTATAAGATATATTTAAATTTTGTAAGCATCCCAGAATTAAAAACAACATTATGATTCCTTGAGCTAGACATAGATTAAGAAAACTGCCTTGCAGATTTACCACAGAAGCAATGAAAAGTTATAAAACTCCCTTGCAGATTGTATTGTACCTGTAATCCAGATTGCAGGAGCTCGTCATAATTGGCTGTCTCCAGCGCATTCTCCACATTTTGCAACATGACATGAATTCTGTCCATAATTAGGTTCAGATCCAGCGGTGGCATCTCATCATCGAAGTCTAAACGAGCTTCAATCTCTGTAAGCAACTCAATACACTGTGTTCTTAACAATTTGACCAAAGAAGCAAAGCCCCCCTGTTAAAGAACATGAGCCTTTTCAGAATTGCTATTCATTCTTTGAATAAGGCCTTATTATAACCAGACAGGAACTCTTTTAGTTGTTAGACATCCATATTTTCTTGCAGCTTAAAACTATAATTGCTCTAGAAGGGCATAAATGCACAAAAAAAAAAAAAAAAAAAAAAAAAAAAAAAAAAAAAAATTAGAGCTTGAAAGAAAACATGCCTGTAGTCCGGCTAATGCTGAATCTGCAGCTGCCACAGACTTTGCTGAAATTAATTTTCCAACATTTTCAGCTTGGGACAGGTCCAAACGTCCATTAAGAAATGCACGAAGAGTGAACTCGCCTGAAAGAAGAAGCTATGCTAATAATTCAATAGTTTATCTCATAGTGTTCACATGGACCAACTTTCCATCAAGAAAAGAGAGTAAACATGGATTTCATCTAAAGGCAGAAGGAGAGCCAGATTTCTGGTCCGGTGATAGGAGAGTGAAACATAACATAAGACTCTGGTGACTACAGACTAAGGGGCAAATATATATATATTGTCCTTATTTTTACTCCTCTTTTATTGTTTGCTTATTGTGGTGGGTTGAGCGGGTGATCATGTAATGGAATTATCATTGTACAATGTTGTTCCGGCTTGGCTAATGAACGAGAAGAGGAGGCATCTTAATATTGCATGCACATGATACATCCACGATAAAACTGGTTATTTCAAAAAAAATTTATTTCCTTTTGATAAAATTAGTTTATATATATTCGACATAGAATCCATACCATAAGCTTCTTAAAGGAACTCATACATGCAAGTACAAGCTTAAATAAGAAACCAACCTGGCTCTGCAAGCCTAGCCCCAGCTTGAAGACAAGCTCTCAGCACACGAGTAAGACATACTTCACTCCCATGACACTGAAGCTCAACCACATCTTCACAAGTGTAAGATCTTGGTGCCAACATGGGCAAAGCCAAAACCTGAGAGAACCAAAAAGGAAGTCATTTCACATTACGCCATCGTATGGTGAAAGTCAAACAAACAAAAAGGATCACAAAAGGGTCATAATCAGAATCATCCCATCTAATAAGGCCTTCAGTAAGCAAATCAGCGCACTTATACATACAGCGAAAAGACGACAATTTGATGTTCAAATCAGCAATACAGGAAACTTGCAATTTTTAAAAACTTGTTACTTCTACTGAATAAATCGAATAACGATTCACAGAAGCTGAAGCTTAACTAAGATAAGGCCAGAAAACAATAAAAGCCCCTTAACATTTTTAGTTTTTTGAGAACACTCACTTCTATATAACAAAAAAACTTAAATGATTATACCTCATCTATTACATTCCCTTCATTGTCGAGAACCACCCCATAATCCACAACATGGCTAGTAGGCTGCCATGCACACAATCCTCCACCCTTATTTTTATTTTTCTTCTTCTTTTTCCTCATTGGTTTAAACACACGGGAAGCAATATCCACCGCAGATGGACCCGACAATCGAACAATCCCAACAGCTGCAGGCGGGCCGCCTAAGGAGGTGACAATTGCAGCAATTGTGGTGCCCGAAATGTCATTCTGCAAAATACCATTTTGGCTAAGCAAGCGCTGGTCTTTATTGTTGAGAAGCAAAATGGGGTTTGAGACTGGGCTCTGATTGACAACAGCATAGGGTTTCAAAGGGGCTTGGAGTTTGTGGGTTTTGGGAGGTAAGAGAAAAGAAAGGTTTTTTCCGGTGGTGGTGGAGGTTGAGAGTTTAGATGGTAAAAGGGATGGGATGGTTTTTTGAGCGAAGAAGTGACTGATAATGGAGCGAATTGTTGGCAGAAACAGAGACCGAGCCATGACAGCTTGAAAGTATGGTTTTTTTTTTTTTTTTTTGGAAGAGAAGCTGAAGCCTTTTGGTAATGGCAGACACAACCAGATAGGGTTAAGGGCGTTGGTGGGCTTTGGGCCATGTGAGAAAGGTCGTTTCTCTGAAGTCCATTTTTAATTAGGGGTGAGCACTATTTGATTTTGACAGAAAAATCAAACCCGATTGCTTTAAATTTTTAAAAAATTCATTTCAATTTATTTTAAAATTTTGTTTTTTTATTAATTGTGAAACTTTTTGTAATTACAATTCAGTTTTAATTTTCGAAAAAATAAATTTGAAAAAATAAATCATATCAAAAAATTAAATCAAACCATATTGAAATTAAAATATCTTATTATTTTCAATGATTATTTCGGTTCAGTTATTGAAATTCTTCCAATTCAATTCAAATACAAATAATTTTGAGCTAAATCATAGGAAAAAAATAAATTAATTGAACAATGAATTAAATAATTTATTTTATTTTATATGAAAAGGGTTTGGTTATTACATTGCTCTGAAAATTAGATCAACCCAACAAACAAGGCTAATAGATTAGATGGTTTTGTTGGATTTAACAATATATTTTTTTAATTTCATATTTTTATACCATACCAATGTACTATATTTTAAAAAGAAATTAATGTAAAAGTAATTATTATCGAATTAAATTAATTGCATACATTACAAACCAAAATCACCAAGTTGTTTGCATTTTATTGTTGTGACAATTTGCTTATATGGATGATTAACAAAACTTGATATTTGGTTTATACTGTTTTTGAGAATTATACTGTAGGAAATTTCATAAGAAACTCAATCTTGGAAGAACACTTGAAGGAAAAAAAAAAAAAATCAGAAGACCAAAATTAAAGATAGATCATGTTATCCCATGTTAACTCTAGTGAAGTTTCTTAGGGAAAAAAGTTAACTCTAGTTAAGTTAAAAGGTGGGTTAATAGAGTTTCAATTTTCAAGTCTTTGCTTGGCCAATACACTCGTCTCCACTTGCTAGGACAGTGGTAAGGATCTTATCTCCATCACATGTAATAAAAAATAACAAATCTATATTGCGCACTTTGTGGTTCCTTAAAATATACTGGTTGAAAACCCGTCTTCCTGTCCTGATCTCTGAGCGAGGAATGAATGAATCTAGCTTTGTTCATGACCATGTTCAGGCCAACCTAAGGAACAAAGAAGATTGCCCCTTTGTTTCATGCTTACCTCACTCCAAAAAAGATGTCCTCTTCGACCTCTAAAAAAAAATAAGAACGCTTCCCAAGAAAATAATTAATTTTTGAAATTTTCTTTTTGTTTTCTTTTCCCTTCTTTTTTCCAAAATTAGTACTCCTTACCTTCTTTCACTTTAGTAGCAAAAGATACTTCTTTCTTTCTTAAAATATAAGTGGATTAAAATTTTTACACAAAGATTTAAAAAAGTAATTTATTCTCCTAAATTATAATAAAAACAAAAATAATTTAATTAAATTATCATTTAATTCAAAACAAATAGTTATTTGTGAAAATATATATTGCATCTAATATAAGCAAAGTTAATGTTAAAAAAATATCATTTATTATTCCTAAAACACTCAAAAGAGACTTATATTTTGAGACAAACTACTTCCTTTTTTCTATTCCGTTCCACTTTAATAGCAACAACAAACAAATAACGTTGTTCTACTTTAAATGCTACGCTCATTTAGAATTTTAAGAGTATATTAATTTTTTTTAATTTTATATTCATATTTATTAAGTGTTTTATATTAAAATTAATGGAAAATTTTAATTTTAAGAAAGACAATTTAAATATTCTATTATATATTTTTAAAAAATTAATATATTTTAATAATTTTTTTAATCCTTAAGGTTAAATATTATTATTAAATTAGAACAGAGGAAGTGTATCAAGACAAAAATAAAAGAAAAACTCAGTTCAATTATGGGCAATTCTATGTACATTTTCTTTCTTTTTTCTTGTTAGCTTTTCGCAAGCCTTATCCCTTCTTAATAAACTTTTCTGCAAAAGCAGGACGGTGATGACCACACCCCACCAAGGCATCAACAACTACTCTGCTTCTTCTATTATCAAAACATTAGCTCCTTCCTTCCTCACTATATAGTAGTAACATGTATGCCACACTACAAATACAGCAATTTTCTCACACTTGGGCTGCAGCCAACTTTGGAGAACATGATGCCACTGCATCTGCAACTGTAAGGAAGATCTTGTCTTCCCCGATAGTATTTGCGAAATCCGAAGCATGGAGCTTGCCAATCACCACTGGTCCAGGATTTGCTAGAATGAGCTGCACAACAACACAAGAAACTCCTGGTAAGACATGGCATTGAAATTTGACTAATTTCAAAGTATTTTTTTACTCTTCTCTAATCATTCATCGCTTGTTAAGTACATGATAATAGTAGCTCATAAAATTAGGTTAGGGAAAAAAGGAAAACCTGAACGCCTCTCTTCTGGAGGCTTTTGTATAGCTCTTCCAACGCATGAATGCCACTGGTGTCAATATCAGTAACGGCTGCAACGAGAGCAAAAACGTTATGAGGAAAAAAAAAACTTGGACAAGTGTGCTTGCACATGAATCATTAGTTAAAACATACGTGACATCTCTACTATCAAGAACTCAAAGTTCGATTGGTATGATTCTTTTAATTGTTCTTCTTCATCTGCTAACCATCTCAGAATCCTGCAAAAGAGTTCAATTTTAGCCTTCCCAAAATTATTGCAAATATGATAAATCCAAAAATTGTAATAATTGATCCACAGAAGCTTAAATTTGCAAAATATTATCCTTTTCTATTGGAAAGTTATATATATATATATATCCTCCCCATTAGATGGCATATGGGCTAACTTTTCTGCAAGACATCGAGTTCTGCAAATGATTGAAAATGGGAACTAATTGATTTGCAAGGAAACTAATCTCGTGAGTTTTCGGTAAGTAACGATGACCTCAATTTCTCATTCTATATTATATAGCCATATTGTCAAAATAAGTAGTTACATGCATCCAAATTATGTGAGCCTCAATTTGCAATTCCACTCTTTTAGACATTTACCACAAAACTTTTGAATGGCGTTTTTATATGAACTGTTAAAAAAGGGGATCGCTTTGAACATTCCTACGTATCCATACAGTCAATATGATTCTAAGACATAAAAGAAAAGCATGTGTATAGAAGTAATATGAGTAAACGGTTACCTATGTTTCATTCTCATATTGGTCAGGTGTGTGAAACAAGGTTATAAACTCAGTATAGGCAAGTGTTTCAAAATATTAGATTTAGGAACTAGAGTACATGATTTGGGGGATAAAGAAAAAAGGCAAAATATGCAATTTGAATCCTAGGATTGTTCAAACAATATAGAGAACACATCACTCATATGCCAAAGGTCAATAGATTTCTTTACCTCTCTTTAATGTAATTGGAGTTGGAAAAGTAGATTGCTGAATCAACTCTCACAACCAAAACACCAGGAACCTTGGTTGCTCCTGGATATTGTTGAATGTTTCTATACACAGTTGTCCCAGGTAGCTTCCCAAGGATTGCAGTCCGAGGCCGAGTAACTTGTAGGAGAATTTTGGCAAAAGATATTGAAACCTGTCATGATGCACAAAGATATTTTAACATTCCTTGCAATAACAATTGTTTGACATAATATGGAATTAAGATAGTGAACAACTTAATTCTTACCGCAATCAATAGGCCTATCTCCACAGATACAAAAACTACACCAAAGAAGGCTCCCATGCAAGCGATAAAATCAAATTTATCTATTTTCCATATCAAAATTGCTGCCTCAAAGTCAATTAGGCCAACCACAGCTGATATAATAATGGCAGCAAGAATAGCGTTTGGGGTATACTTGAAAAGAGGTGTAATAAATAGCAAGGTAAGAAACACAACAAAGGACATGATAATGTTGGAGACCGCAGTTTGGCAGCCAGCCATGTAATTTACAGCTGATCGAGAAAATGAACCTGTGAGTAACAAGCATACAAAATCAAGTCAATATTAGGTATTCCACATAGTTAACAGGTAACTCCAGAAACTAGTTAGTCATAAACGGTTTTCTATGGTTAAATTTTATGGTTTTCTATGGTTTTCTATGGTTAAAGAAACAATTGTAGGATCTAAAAGTTAAATTCTATTTGTTGAGATTTTCTAGGGTATTGATGCATTGATTTTGAGGCTGAATATGGTTTTACATAATCATGCATACACTATCATATATAAATTGATCCATGTACACCCACCTGTTGCCACATAACAAGAAGTCATTGAACCAACAATATTCATGGTTCCTAGTGCCACCATTTCTTTGTTCCCATCAATTTGATAGTCCTTCATGGAAGCAAATGTTCTTCCAATTGCTACGGCTTCCTACAAGAATATAAAGATGGAACCACAAAGGAAAAGAAAAAAATAGTTACAGAATTTGATAATCAAATTCTTTTTACAGATTTATAGAGAAAGATAAATGGATTGCAAATTTGTCTTACCGTTAATGCTATCATTCCAGCCACAACACCAATCCTAAGACCTTTTAGAAGATACTGACCACTGAAGTATATTTCTTTCACAGAGGAGGGATTTATTCCTTTCTCTATGTGTTTCACCTTCAGACATCAGAAAAACAGTTAGCACCAGTTCCAGCTCTTATTACTACTTCCAAAGTTCTATATTTAGAACTATTTCTTTACTATCGAAGTCATATTGCAAATGTAGAAAAAAAAAAAGAGACAAGAAGTGCTCACAATTTGAACCCCTTTCCTATCTGCATGGGTTATATAAACAAAAAAGGTCGACAGAATAACAGATATCAATGGTGCAATTGCTGGCACCCAAAAGAATCTCCTGTTCTTTTTTCCCTGCACCACAAACAATTTGAGAACTAAGAAATCATTTGGGAACATTTAATTTAGATGAACATGACCGAGCTTCGAACTTACGATGTACTTGGCAGATAAGAGAAATGCTAGAAAGCTCACACCAATAACTATAGTCTGCCAGTTCCACTGCAAAATATTTGTTGTATGGGATTCAGTTACTATGAATATGATTACTTATTTGAGTTGGGAATTATTAATTTTGTTGCAGGTTTGTGGCTCAAACTTTAAATGCGAAAGAAACTTACTCCATGATGGACTGAGCCAAAAACTGAGTGCATCACTGAAACTATATCAGTTTTCTTTGTAAAATTTTGTATTCCAAGAAGACCCTTGAGCTGCTGGAGTGCAATTGTGATGGCAGCTCCACCCATAAAACCAACAACAGCAGCATGTGATAAGAAGTCAATCAAGAAGCCCAACCTGATAAGATACTAAGATGTTTTACACTTTGAAGTGGAAACTAAATGCCTTGAAGCAAAGCCAGAACATGAAAATAAGAAATGAAACTAATTACCTGAAAAACCCAAGGGTTGCTTGCGTGATACCCGCAAAAAATGTAGCTGTGAATGCTAGCCTCCTGTATGCTTCTTTATCTTTTTTGGGATCAAGTTCATTTTGAAGCAGAGTCCCTAACAAGAGAGACACGACAGCTACTGGTCCTATTGCTATGTCTCTAGAACTACCCATGAAGGCATAAATCAATGGTGGAACAAAGCTGGAGTCTGAAAAACATTTCAAACAAGAACAAGCAATTGCATAAACATCAAATAGAAGAAAGGATAAGGCCATCGGAAGATGTACACTAGCAAGCAAAACTTACACAATCCATACTGGGGGTCCAAATTTGCAAGTTTTGAATACCCAATATCCTGGATTTACCAGCAAAAAAATATATCAGATATAGTTCAAAAGCAGTAAAAGGAATGATATCTTAGTTTCTTCCATTATGCATTCTTGTAAGCAGCTAAAGGCTAATATACCTGAGGAATGCAAAGACTAGCAATAGTCAGTCCAGCAATTACATCCCCTCGAAATTTACGTAAACTGTAACTTCTACCCCATTCAAGAATGGGGAAGATGGTTTGTATGCCTAGGATGAACTTTTTAGATCTCGGTTGATCCTTGAAGGGACGCAGAGGATCATCTGCAAAGAGTGTTTCTTTCACAGTGGCTTTCAATTCTTTGAAGAGGTTCTGCTTTGGAGGAACTCCAACTTTATGTGTATACTGTTCGTTTCTAACGTCCATCTCTTTTGTTTCAAGCTCCTGGTTAGTTGAATGTACTGTTGAGGACATTGACTAATGCACCTGTAATGCAGGAATATTTAAAAAGCAACAATCGGCAGGAGAAAGACAATGCTGACTCTGAGCATGCAGAAAATTTTGAAACAAAAACCGGTCTATTGCACTGAATCATGGTAAAGAACTAAAGATTGACTTTTTATTATTTTTTTTTCATTGTTCTCTTTCATATTTTGTTAACATAATACAAGAGCTAGAAATTCTAAAACTTCAGAACAGAACAACATGCAATGCAACTGAACAATATGCATCTTCATAGCTATATTCACTGTAAAGTATACTCAAAGAAAGCTCATTTATCCTCAAATTCAGAAAGAAAAAGACAGCTTAAATAAGTAAATGGAACTTTCTGAAGTAGCCATAGGTAAAGAAAATGAAGCTAACCACAACAAAAAAAGGAAGCGACTGGAAAGAGGAGGCTTAGATAAGAAGCGTAGGAAGTTAAAGCCTTATTGAATATGAAAAGGAGCATAATAAACCCTGTTTATATAAGTTTTGAAAGGATTACTGGTCAACCCTTCCTAATTAAAGGAGGGAATTATCATAACTAATGAGTTATGAATCTAGATCAGTTACATGCCATATACATTAGAGACACAAGTGGACTTAATAATTTTAAATTAAGGGAATTCTACTCTTAGATATTGATGTAAGAGGTGATCATTTCCTCCACAAGTAAAAAAAAAAAAAAACTGCATCTTCAGAAGGTATTTCAGTTGACTTGGAAGCACAGGTGGCAGCAGCTAAGAACCTGACAATATGTGTGCGTATATATATACATAAATACATATTTCTATTTAATTTCCTCTTCTTTTTTATCATATACCATCAAAAGTTTCATAGACTATACATGAACTGAAAATAGAGGTCTGAATTGATGGCTTTTTGCTTATAAATTCAGGACAAGAAAAGTCAAAAAGGCTAGAAATGAAAGCCCAGTCCATCACAACCAACCAACAAAAGAAGCATTTTCCTTTTTCTAGTTCAAACTGGTGTTTTGGGTATAACATAGTTAGGTGTAAAGTTTTAACTTTTGATTAAAGTTAAAGATCCTGTAAGGTTTTGTTAGACTGTTATTGCACTCACTAGAACTTATTTACTTTTCATCTAAGATTTCTATGAATTTATAGAGACCAAAAATGTTGAAGACAGAAAAGGAACAAAGCAAACAAGAAAAAAATTTTGTTCTGAGGGAAGAACAATATGATACTATCACATATGCAGAGCATCATTAATAATTTTTGCAGCAGTTAATTAAGCAACGAAATTTATTATTCCAGTCAAAAAGAAAATGTCATCAAAAGATAAGCAAGCAGCATCCAGATTCTTTAAAGCTACAAGCAAAGCACAAAAAATAAAAATTATGAACATAATAGAAATTAAAAATCCTTTCATTGTCTGTGATGAAGTTTGAGGATCAATTATGCCTTTATAAAGGTTTGAAAAGCCAGTTGACTAAATCAATCATAGCAGGCATGTAATAAATATTAAGTTGATTAATTAATGAGTTAAAATATAACCAACCCCAGGTAACACCCATTACCGAATTCATTCCTCTACATACTTTCAGTGCTTTCCTTCTATTTACAGGCAAGAGAACAAACATGATAACCAAAACCAAGAAATCAAATCTCACTTTTTTTTTTCCTTTTTTTAAATCTTAGCAGGTAGGTATCTTCCAAAATTTGATGTCTTTAATTAGAGAATAAAGGGTGTTTCAAAAGAAAAGTGTCTATATATATCTAGTATCTCACCTCCATGTTCATGTACTTCTCATGGAAGCCATTGGTAGTGGACAACAAATTACCAAAAAAAAATCTTCACTTGTCAAAAAAGAAAACAATAGCATTCAATCCCTGTAGACAAAGAAATTCTCAGAAAGAGAAAACGGTAAAGGAGAGCGAGGGGTTAAATAAAAAGGGCGTGAGTGAGTCGTAAACTAGAATTAAGAAAATAAAAAACAAATGGCACCTTGCACTACGTACGCCACACTTGATGGTCCTTATGCGTCCAAATACCATAATCGTCATTGATGAATATATTATATATGAATAAACAGATGTATCAATCCGAATAAGAGAAAGAAACCTTAATGCCGTCCAGGTTCAATGAATAATCATTCTGATACCTATTTTAAAGGGATTTCAGAAACGAAAGCCAAGTCTGCTTCTGTTTGGTTACCAAGAAAACATATGAGCAGAGAAACCTTTTTTATAGGAATAAAAAAAAAAATCTAAACTTTGATATTTACCGTAAAAGCAGAGATTAGAGCTGTAGCTTTGGTGTCGTATCTCATGTCATGTAAGTCAGTGTCCGGTTCCGTTTGGTTGTAGTTGTCATAGGAGTGATTAGGTAGAATTACGAAACGGCCATCGTGAAAAAACACGTAGCGGACTAAGAAAAGTCAAAGTTCATAAGTCGTGGAGTGGAAATTAGTCGAGCTAGTTATGGCCGATTCATAGACCGTTGGTTTGGTTCACGAAACTGATGGTGCAAAATTTTTAAAATATTAAATTTAAATCAGTTTTTGAACCATCGATTTCGGTTTAATTTTGATTTCAGCTGGTTTCAGTGCAATTTCGATGAACCGATAGTTTCGATCACGGTTTTCGGCGATATATATATATATTAAAAAAATAGGTTCCAAAATTACATTTTTCTTCGAAAACATTAATATAAGTTTAAAGAATATTGGTAAATTTTATTTTAAATAAATTTTAGAATACTCATACTCATATAAGAATAAAAGTAATTAATGTTACAGAATAATCAAATAAATTATCACTTTATTTTATTTAAATATTATTAATTAAATAAATTATAAGAAAATTTTAAAAAATGCTTGAAAAGAATGTAATTTTATACTTATTAAACAATTTAAAAGGGTAAAAAAAATTTAAAAATAATATAAGTTTAGACTAAATCTTTTTCTCTTTTTTTACTAGTTTATTTTTTAGATTTTTAACTTTTAAAGTAAAATGTATTTAATAAAAAAATTTTAAATAAAGTATATCATGTAGTAAAATATTATTGAGACTTTTAGAGATATATAAAATAAGCTAAGTGATTATCATTTTGAAAATAAAAATAGAAAATTTTCAATTTGAACCGGACCGAAATCACCGGTTAACTGAAGATTCATGATCGATTCAGATTCAAATTTTAATATTCACATAAACCTTAATCGGCTCTTGAATTGCTGGTTCTAATTTAAAATTTTGAAATGACAGTTTTAATTTAATTTCGATTTATCGTACAATTCGGTTCTGATTGAACCGGTGGCCATGTTTAATTTCGTGGGTGGATTTTGGTATTCCGTAGGCTGTCCTAATGTGAAAATTTTCCGCGGTTAAGTGGGACCCACGTGATTTTATTGCCTTTAACTTGAAGTTCGGCTGTCAAAATCGAATGTGGACGTTTTTGAGGGAAGGTTCTATTTATTATTTTATTCATTTTCTTTTTTAGCAGAAAAGTATTTCAATCTTCAATTTTGGATGGCTTAATAATTCCGGTCTGTTTATTTATTTATTTATTTTATGCAAAAGGTGGGTTGAATTTCAAGCCAATCATGAAATTGAGAAATAACTAATTAGTGAATAAGTTAGTTATAGTTTTTAAAAAATTATATTTTATATTTTTGAAAATTATTTGTTAAGTCTTTATTTTAATTCTCTTGTTTATCTATGTAAAATAAAATCACTGGAATATTAATTAATCTCATCTTCGTGAAAAATTTCTGCTTCTTTATATTTTCTTCTCCATTTATAGAAATGTGATATTTATTTATTCAAATCACTAGAACATTATTAATCTCATAACTATTGAAAACTTCTTCTTCATTATTTTTTTCTCTATTTATATAAATCTAATATAACATATTTATTCTAATTATTTAGATTAATTTTATGTATTAAATGGCGGATAATTAAAAAGAATAGATTTGATATATCAAATAATTGTTAAATAAGAAAAATGTGTATGTAAGCATATAAATAATAATAGATAATAAAACATGTGCATGTGCGATGATAATTAAAGGGAAACAAAAACGATTTTAGATAAAAATAAATAACTCTGAAAAACCAAATAATCAAAAACTTAAAATTTTTTTTTTAAAAAAATAAAAAAACTAAAAGCATCCAACCATAACAAACATCCCTTTAATATTTAAAATATTATAATGAAAAAAAATACGGTACGTGCTTTGTAAAATACAGCTAGTGACTAAAACATTGTTATAATTTACTTTAAGTCAGATTATAAACTCCTTTCGTTTAATTTTTATATTTTCTTTTCATTAAATACCTTATGAAATGACGAAAAAATCTCTTTTATTTTTAAAAATACAAGGAAGGATTAATTATATTTTTCAAATTATAAGAATCGTACTGTAATTTTTTTTTTTGTATAATATTTTAGCAATATCTCTATATTTCACAAACCACATATTTTTCTCTATTATAATTTAAATGTTTCAATAATTTAAAAATATACACAGGTCCATTCATTGACGGTGGAGTGCCTCTCTTTTTCTAAAATTTTCTAACCTTATCATTTCCTTGGAATCCTATTTTCCTCTCCTTCGTTTTTCAACCACTGTTATGTTGAACTTGTGATTTAAGCTTGACAATGACACAGTCTTTGAATGGCATAAGTTGGAGATTAGGGTTCACTTTTGGATGTGAAAAAGAGATTGAGAGAAGAAAATAAAGGATTTGTGCGATAAGTATTGGTGTGGTTGAGAGGAAGAGTAAGTGTGCATTGACTGTTCACCATTATTGTAAAATTATATTTTAGTCCTTATAACAAAATATCATTCAACTAAGTCCATGATCTTTATTTCTTTCCATTTTTTAACATTTACAATTTCTATACTAATATCAAAATTTTATCAACTACACTAGTTGATCGTTTAAAATCTTAGTATGTGCATTAGAATGAAACTTTTAGAAATCTTTTTATTATATATATGCATTGAAAAGTTTTACCAATTGTTTATATTTACTTCTCAAAATAAAAAGAAATTAGATCGGTTACATAAATCTCAAAAAAATATATATTTTTTCAAATGATTTTAAGAGTGAATAATGAAGAGTGTTCTTAAGTTAATTATTATTATAGTCATAAATTATCTTTAGCATTGAATTAAACTTTAATTAACTTGTTAACCGAATTAATCCCTATAATTAATATTTTATCTCTATATATGTCGTAAAAGGATAAAATTGTCAATATGCATGCTAGAAAATAAAAGAAAAATACTATATATATATTTCGATATTCAAACTTACTTAAAATATTTCTTTCACTGTCAACTTAGCAGTACTTGTTTACCATTTGAGCCACATACATTTAATATAAAAAAAACTAGCAAAAATCTTTTAAAAAATTAAATTTAATATCCACCTTAGGAATCCAATGTTTTTGCATCAATCATGGACTCTCTAATAGCCTACCTTTCAATGTTAATACTCCCTCTTCCCGTTTAGTTAAATTGAGCGTTTGTTTTAATTGCCGTTAATGGTCTTACGATCTGTTAACTGTTTATATAGTTGTTTAGAGTAAAAATATTTGGTAAAAAGTATCTGTTTAATTAGCTGTTGAATTTAAAATGATAAAAAATGACATTTAAATATGACTATAGAAGCGACCTCATTATAAATAAAAGAGATAATTCATATAATGTGTTACTATTTTTCTGTCAAAAGAATATCAATCTATAGTGTATAGTCCAATTATATAAATTGAAATCATTATCATTTTAAACAATGATACAATTTCCTCACATATTACTACATTAATTCATTATTAAATTATTTTGTTTAAATTTTTATTAAAATAATATAATTTTTAACTTAATTGCAGATTTGCATTAGCATAAAAATTTGTATTTAATTGATTTGGTTTATGGATATTGATATATTGGGAGTAAACTTTGTATTTGGATTAGACGAGAATTGACAAAATTAGAAAGAAATTAAGGAGGGACATTAAGAGAGAGAAGAAAAATTAAATGACTTCTATTTTGTTTTTATTTCTAAATAAGGGAAAATAATATTATTTAATTATTTTATTCCTTTTCATATTTAACCATTATCCAAAGGATTGCCTTAATTAAATTAATAATGCCTGGAAGATAACGTGTGTTTTTTTGTGAAAGTTGTTTTATTGCAATATAATGTAATGAATTGCACTTATCAATCTACTTATTATAAAATGTTTGTATTATTGTCTTAATAATACTATCAATCATTGTGATTAAACAAAAATAATTAAATTGTACTAAGTGTTTTGTAATTAGGAAGATGGTGACGTCATTGATTACAAAATTGAGTTGCTAAATTGTACTTCAATAATTGCAAATCAAATTAAATTGACACGTAAAATTAAATTAAATTCATCACACACCCATAAAGGAGACGTAAGCAAATCAAAAATTAATAATATTTGGAAATGTACATAGTAAAAATTTTAATAAATGACGTCATTTATTTATTTGGTAAAATGACGTTTATCTTGGTGGTGTTAAGAACTTTGCTCACCAAAAACAAGAAAATCAATTAGTGACGGATTTAGCAATGGAGGCACTTGCCCCCTAGCCCTCATGCCCCACCTCTAATTTTTTAATGCATTTAAGTATATAATATATTTAAATATTTATATTTGCTCCTATAAATTTTTCCTATTTTCTAATTTTTAGTACAAAATTAATTGGTGTACTTCCAATTAAACCAAATTTATATATTATTTTTAACCTAAAATAAGAATTTTATTATATTTATACATTGTTTTTTAATTTTTAGTTTGATTTGGTCTTATGAATATTCCAAGCTTCTTTAAATTTTTATTATATTATTATTATTAGTTTTCGTATAATTCTGCACTATAAATTTATTAAATTATTGCTTAGCTATATATCGGAAGTTGTATTTTTATATTAATGAATTTCAACCAATGGATTTAATAGTATTAAAATTGTTTCTAAATAATTGTAAAGTTGTAAAAAATAAATCTCGAATTCAAAATCAATTAATAAAATATTTAAATGTATGATTAATAAACAATTTTTGTGAAGATTAGAAAATATATATAGACTCTATATGCCTTTGATTGATTTTCTTTTTTTTCTAAATTTCAATTCTTATCTTTTTGGTTTTTAAACCAAAAATAAAAATTATATATCTAATAACACCCAACATAAAAATTACACGAATTATATAATAATTGCTCTGGGAATATTTCCTGGACTTCATGTTATAATTTGTGGGCCTGAGCCTATTAAAAAAAAAACGTGATGTTCAAAATGTAAGGTGTTTGAAGTTGGACAGAAACCAGCCCAAATAGTTGTTGGGTTTCCTTCTTCGCTCTTTTTAGCTTATTCTAACCTTATTAAAATATAAATAATATATTTTAAAAAAAAGGATATATATATAAAAAAAAAAAAATTTAAAAAGGAAACCTTTCCTGCTCAAAAGGAACAAGTTAAAAACCTATGTAGATATTTCTTTGTGTTGTGTGTGATTATAATTGAGTGGGAAGCATTGTAATAGGGTCCACAATCAACTTCAAAGTTGAAGCGTTGATATTCTGATGATTGGGAAAAGAATTTTCTCATAGGCAAAGTAGTCGTTGATCTTTGCAATAATGGAATCTTTACCTTCATGAGCTAGAAAGTAGCTAGATGTTAAAATTGACTCCCACCACAAAAACTATAATTAATACGTTGAAATTCAATGCCAAAACTTACACCTTTCTCTTAAATCCTATAGTAGAAAAGAAAATTCTAAAAGAACATGACATTTGTACATTGCATCTTAAAAACTCGTCAAAATTATAAAATTGAAGAAAAAGAAAAAAAAAAGCTTATATATAGTGTTGATGATATGAAGCATTATAATTAATACTTGATAATATTCATACCAAATTACTTTGATTCGATTTTACACAATATGATTTGATATCGGTACGAGTATTATGTAATCAATATTTGTATTTACATGTTCGTATAGTATGAGTGTTATATCCGCTATTTATGCAGTACAATATACTATTTCAAACTCTTAATAAAGAAGAGTTTTCAGCCTTTCAAATTGGATCGCGAATTGAGCAGTATAGGTATACAATTTATATAGTTGTATTTGTCTGGTTTAATTTAGTCATTTTCTTAATATTTTTTTAGTATCAATAGACGAGAAATTCAAAATTGAATCTATCGTCAGATCGTATATGCATTATATGTTGTGCCTGGATTGTTCCTTGGTGTGTGTTTCTGAATTTTAGCCCTCCTTATATAACCAAAAGAAAAAGACAATGACTAGGCATGCAAAGGAATTGTTGATAATGAAAATATATACAAGGGTCAAATAGAAATCACAAAAAAAAAAAAAAAAAAAAAAAGAATCTAAGTTAGTGGGTCGGCCTTGAAAAGTTATTCATTTGTGTATACATGGGGACAGAGAATGGTTGATGGTTGTAGTTCATGCTTTCGGTTTTTGATGGAGGTTGCAGCACTATCAAGAGCAGTAATGAGAACTCTCTTCTCTCTAGTTAATAGATAGATAGATGCGTAGAAAAGGGGACCAGAGAGGCACAAACTAGGCAATCTCCTCCATACATTTTATATTCTCTCTGGTCACTAGTGAATTCTTACTACGTGAGTGGGCTGAAGAGACTGAGACCTACTTGCATAAACCAAACACATGATAGTGCTGCTTGCTTTTCTTCCACACGTCCTTTCACTTATAGTGATTGATCTTTTTCTCTTGGATATGTCATATTTGCTATGGTAGAAGTGATTTCTTTATGTATATTGTTGGAGACACAATGCTAGAAATGTCATGTTTTTTTGCAACAGCAATTAATGGTGAGTTCGAGGGTGAAATTACAAGTAAAGTTTTTTTTTTTTTTTTACTCTAGTGATTTTATAACCAAACAAATAAAAAAAATGAATTTTTTTAGATAATATTTATTCTTTTTTTTCACAGTATATCATTAGAAATGCTTTTGTTTGAACCAAAATACTATTCTTAAGAGCATGAAGTAGAGTTTCTGTACCCTCACCACAGGTCTTACATATGGGATCAAGAAGTATATCTCTACTTATAAGAGAATCTAGTACTAACTATTGATTCCTGTATGCTCTATATAAAAAATGCTTAACTTTCTCGACACACACTGTCTGGAAATCCTGTTTCTTGCTTTTCCCAATTACTGCGGCAGCCCAAGATACTTGGATTGATCTTGAATTGCTTTAACACCCAAACTGGTTTTTGATCAATTCTCTACATACCGATGAAGTACTACGACTAAAACATATTTCTATTTCTCTAAATTTATTTTTTGTCCAGTTGCTCGCTCATAATTAGAAATTATTTTAACTACAATCTTAGCTTCCTTCACATTTGCCCTCCTAAAAATTATGCTGTCATCTGCAAAAAATAAATGTGAAACCAGTGCTGCTCTACCACAAATATGGATTCCATGGAGTGGGTGTACTCTTTCTACTTTTGAAATCAGCCCTTAGAAAACTTTTGCACAAATCACAAAAAGGTAAGGAGAAAGAGAGTCTTCTTGACAGATTCCTCCCTGGGGAAAAAAGACCTCTTTAGGTTCTACATTGATGAGTGAATAATAAGATAGAGAAGAGACACAATTCATGATAATTTCAACCCATTTTGAATTAAAACCTAAATGAGTGAAAAGATTATTTAAAAAGTGTCACTCTACTCTATCATAGGCTTTACTCATGTCCAATTTCAAAGCAAAAAGACATTTATCCTTAGTTTTGTTTTTCATACAATGAAAGGTCTCAAAAGCAATTAGGTCATTATCCGTAATAAGACAACCAAAAACAAAAGTTGATTGGATATTACTACTGATATCTGGGAGAATCAATTTAAGTCTATTAGCAAGGATTTTTTGTTACCAATTAAAAAACCACATTACAAAGACTAATAAGCCTATAATCCTTAGTCATTAAGGATTAGAGTTATATAGATATGATTTAAGGAGGCTGGAGAATCCCCATTATTAGGGTAGAAAGAATTTTATTTTCAACATGAGTACCTAAGCATGCCAAAAGGGTTGAAAAAAAAATTAAAGGAAACATACCATATATGCTTTGGAAGGATGCATTTATTTAAGTGCAAGTCTAACATCATCATGCAATAAGTGTTGAAGGAGTTATTCATTCGTCTCATTATGCAATAATCTTCTTTTCTACAGTTTCTAAAACACTATTGTAATCTGATGTACTTGCAATGAGGAAAGATTAATAAAATAGTCTCTCATAACCTGAGCGATATCATCTTCCTCTTCAAAAATCATCCCTGTATCATCCTTAATTAATTAAATTGGAGAGCATCCAAAATAATATAGATGTTTTTTTAGCATTTCAGTTAGTATTATATAATAAAAAATTTTGATATATTTGATTGAAAATTGCAATTGATATACTTTGAAAATTGCTTTCTAATTGTTTGACCCAGCACAAATATTTAATCTGGAAATATATTATTTGAAAAATCATAATATTGTTTTTAAGAGATTTAAAATTGAAACTCAATTTTATTCAATCAAGAGGTACTCGTGACTCCAATTGTCTATGTATTCTATCAATTTCTTTTAATAATCTTTCTTAATTACATAAACTCATTGATTGGGCCACTTTCAACCAATAATTCTGCTGTTTAATGAAAACAATATTTTAATTTAATATTAAAAAAATAAGATGATAAAAATAATTGTAACTCCTAGTTCGAGGAGTGACATTATACAACCGCCTTAGTCGTTTTATTTACTAATTAAAAATGTGAGTAGGCGCTGCTACACTTTTTTCATTATTTATTTTTTAAAATTTTTTTCCTTATAACAGTGACACATGAATTTTGCACGTAGTGCATAACTTCGTGGTAAACATATGGATAATTTAATAATAAATTTAGATTTAAATTTCTCCTTAATACTAAAAGTTATCTGAATATTGAATAAAATAATACACACGGATAGTGTGATTAATAATTGAAAATGCAGTAATGCATTAAATCACTGTGCAATATGGATGGTGTTGCAAAGGTCACACTATTTAAATTTTTATGTCAGTTTTGGCTCGATTATAACTTTTTGTTCGAATAGCACTCTAAAACTAATTTATATTAAAAATTTATTTTCTATAAGTCTACTCAGACTTCAGATTAACTTGATTCAAATATAAGACCACTCATATATAATAAATACCTTTTATTTTTTAAAGAGAAAAATAGAATTTATCCATTAAGTAATGTACAAGTACAAGTTGGACCCAACACTATCAACTTGCGTTATCAAGATCTATCTATACTCGTCCGTAATTGGCAGAGCTTAGCATCATAACAATTATAACTTCTTTTTTTTTTATATACAATTTGAATTTGTTCCGTGTTTAGCTGGTAAACTAATAGGTAATTTTTCATAAAATGCTAAAAAGATAAACAGTTATATAAGCTAACATATTTTATCAAATATTATCTTTAATTTCTAAAAATTAATTTAACATTATATTACTACTGGATATTATAAAAAATAATTTTTATTATTTTGACCAATGCGAAAAACTACTTAAAAAAAATATTATGGAACACCGACTTTGATTGGAAACCGTGAAAAAAGAGATGCGGAGAGAGGAGGCAGAGAAACTCTAGAAAAGAGGTCAAGATAAAAAGAAAAAAAAAAAAAAGAGGAATAAAGACAAAACGACTCAAAAGAGGTGAAGAGGCAAAAGAAGGTCAAGTTGATTGAAAAACTAGAAGGTAGTGTCTGATTTCAACATAGGATTTGGTACAAATGAATCAATTTGTGTAATTTATTTGGAATTCATTCATTTGGAATTCCAAACAGAATTCATTCCAACGAATTTCGCAACTCTAAATTATTTATAGCAAACACTACGGAAATCTTAGTCCTTTTTCTTTTGCATTTTTTTTTTAATTTTTTCCTTTTATATTTTGAATCAACTGTTGCATATTTCCTTAGATTTATATTATTGTTCCAAATCTAACTTTAAATCAATTAATATCTAATATCATATACTAAATGCATAAAATTTATTTTTGTGAGATTTTAAAGTTTTGGAGAGATTTATCATACTTTTAAAGTAAGAATAAGTAATAACCTTTTTTTTTAAATATATTTTATTAATGATAAAAATTACAAATACTCATATAGATCAGATATAGAACTTTACTATTAGTAGCTAATAGAGTTCGTTGATCTTTTAACGAAACAAAACAATTCATATTCTTTTGAGTAATAAAACTAAAATTAAAAAATATATATAATATTAGATGTTTGCACTTAGAGTTGATCTTGACAAAAAATATAATTATTTATAACAGCAATTAGTTCATTAATTGATTTAGATTATAAAATAATAACTTCTCTGGATTTCTTATATCTTACATCTTAGGTTGATGGGTGTAATCTTTTATAATAATTTTTAGAAACCCATCATATGAATTTATCAACAGATTTTTTTTCTTCCATTTGCTCAAAATTTTTATTTGTTCGAGTGTGAAAATGTATCGAGCAAATTCCTATAATTATGAAACCCATTGACTTGCCTAGATCGTGTACATGACAATCAATGGACTAATCCAATGCAAATATAAAATTTTGTTAAAATGATAATATTTCTATCCTATGGTTAGAAAAAAAAGCAAAAATTCATATTTTCATTTGTTTGGTTTATGAGCGGAACTATAGATCTGGTTTAAGCAAGTATAATCTATCCATCGTTTCTCTAAAAGAGCTTACCTATAATGAAACATACTTGTCCAAAAATTAAATTACATTTACTTGCAATGTGTAAAAATTAATGAAATATACTTTTCAAATCATCAAATACACAATCAGCTCGTAGTATACTCTTTTTTTATCTATATAATATTAAAGCATAAAATTTATTTAGATTAAAATAAATGCAAGTGGTTAATTTATATTACATTTTATTGTACAAACTACTTGCAATGTTACTTTTTATATATTTAA
The DNA here is from genome assembly GCF_041381405.1 of Jatropha curcas. Lineage (NCBI taxonomy): Eukaryota > Viridiplantae > Streptophyta > Magnoliopsida > Malpighiales > Euphorbiaceae > Jatropha > Jatropha curcas. The sequence continues at coordinate 5,744,636 of NC_143159.1, forward strand.
TTTTATTTTTATATAATAAAGTGGTCTCAAATAAAGTTCAATCTAATCCCTAAACCTAATCATTTAGTCCTTAATTTATAAATGCAGATTTTTAAAATCCTAATAGGTGCCTAAAAAGAAAATCAACTCATTACCTAATCTTCAACCTCTGTCCTCAACCCTAAATCAATATCTACATATAACTATAATGAAAAATAATAATAAATAATTTTTTACTGCTAGGTAAAATAAAAGAAATGAGAGGATGGTCTGAATTGATAATGGAAATCACTTTAGCTACAATGACAGTATTACTTACCCAGTGTATTAGAAAAGGGAATATATACACACACAAAAATTCTTGAAAATCCAAAAAGTGACCCAAACAGAAATATATCGTTATTTTTCCAGTTTCCTAAACACTATTTTCTTTTAAGTCAAACAGATATAGGATCTAATAGAAAAAATATCAAGAGAATAAAAAATATTTAATCAGGCCATCTTTTTATTGCAAGGGAGATATACATCTCTTACTAAATTAAAATGATAGTAGTTACAAATTATTGAGGGAGAAAAATGAAAATAAAAAACCACTATTGAAAATATAACTCATTCAAAACCTAACAAAAACAAAGTTTCAATACATATAAATATATTAATATATTAATAAAATATTATATATCTTTTAATTAAAATTTTTAGCTGTTTACCGTTCCAGGTTTAATTATATAAATTCTATTTGAAAATTTACTTTTTAAAAAATATATCCAATCAAATTTTATAAACATGAAAAAAATTAATAAAAAATAATATACTTTTTTCTTTTTTTTATCTCTCCTAAATAAAATATCATATATATTCTATTTAAAAATTCATTTTTTAAAAAATATATCCAATCAAATCATACAAATATAAAAAAAAGAATATTAATCAAAAGAATATATTTTTCTTTCTTTATTTTTATCTATATCCTAAAGAATTAAATATTTAATAAATAAAATATAAAAAATTTTCAAATATATCATTATCATATATATTATTAAAAAATAAATTTAGTAAAGATAAAACTTAAAATTTTAAAATGCTTAATTATCTATATTATTTATTTAAAAATATTTCTTTTTTGCTTCATTATGAGGCTTCAGGCTGAAATAACACTGCAGGCTATACAACAAGAAATAACTCTCAAATCACTAAATTGGTTGATAAATTTATATCTATAAATAAATTTATATATACGTATCTCTCTCTAAATATTTATTAATTTCTTTTATCTTTTTCATCATCTCTTTACAAGTTGCATTTGCAATCTCTTTCTCTTCTATGCTTTGTATTTAATTATTATCAAATAATGTGTAAATACCCACGCGCAAAATGTAGAATTAGGACTAGTTTATATATACGATAGAAGTATAGATTGTTATTATAATTATTATTAATATTATTATTAATTTCACAGAGAGAAAAGAGTCTCATAAAAGATGCCACTCTACGAGAGGAAAGTCTTCCGTGGAGTCCTTCGAGTTGATCCCAGACAAAGTGAACCACTTCCTTGTTTACATTTAAATTTTTAAATTTAAAAAATAACTATTATATATTTGAGTAGATTACTATCATATTCATAATTTTTTAAATTTTAATTATAAAATTGGGGATAGTATGTGTATAAGTCATTGGTCGGTGACTCATTGGATGATTTTGAAATTTAAATATAAACACCACGCAGTGTAAATTAAATGGAATGAAAAAATTAAAACTAATTTCAAATAAAATTAAAATGGCAATCACTACAATAAATATTAAAATTGGTGGAAAAAATATTTAAATAATGTGGCCATAAGTTTATGGAGGTAAAAATAAATTATTCACCGTGTTACTAAAAAGTTGAAACTGTAAGTTTTTGCAACAAAATTAAGTCGTTGCCAAAAAAGGTAAAAGTTTTTGACTCCCAGCAATGCTTAAGGATTCATCTTATGTTATATTATTATTAATATTATTATTAATGAAGGTCAAAATATTATCTAATACAATATACCCTTTCTTTGTAAGAAAAGATTTATTCTTCGAACTTTCTCACTATCAATCACTTTCTTTATCCATAATCACTCATTATTACGATAATAAGTTACTAACACCATGTTTATGTAAGAAAGAAGTGAAAGTAAAGGAAAGAAAAGGAAAAGAACTTCACATGCATTTAACCAACATATTGACAAAATACATTACAATTTTCAACTCTTTTCTTTCCACTTTCCTCGCAAACAAACAAAGAACAAAGTACAAAGAACCCATCAAATAAGTTTTAAGGAACGAAGGTTTGCATTTTAATATTTCACATTTACCGTTTCTGGATAGGCAATAGTATATAATCAAATCACCATATAGCTAATAAGCTTAATAAGCTCACAGGGTACACCCAACCACTTTAAACAGGCAAAACCACTAAAAACCTCCATGGCTATGGCTTCGCAGCCAACAGAAACCTGCAACGAAGCAGAAGAGCTAAGACAACTTGATGTTGAAGACACTAATCGGCAGGAGAGAGCTAAATGGGTTCTTAATTCTCCTGATCCACCTGGCCTCTTACAAGAACTCATCGGTTCTGCAAAAGAACTTGTCTTTTCCAATGTAAAGAAAAAAATTTCAAAGCAAACTAAAACAACTGCTGCCGTTTCATTCTTTCAATCCCTCTTTCCAATTCTTAAATGGGGTAAAGATTATAAAGTCTCTCAATTTAAAAATGATCTAATGGCTGGTTTAACTCTTGCTAGCCTTAGCATTCCTCAGGTATACATATATAACTAGTGTACTTAATTAATTAGTTAAGAAAATATTATTATTATTTTTAATTTTAACTTTCTCTCATAATTTTTGCAGAGTATTGGCTATGCTACTTTAGCGAAACTTGATCCTCAATATGGCCTGTGTAAGTATGTAAATTTATTTTATATCACAAAAAATTTATGTTTTGTATTACCCATTATTAATTAATTTGTTTATTTTGAATTTCTTGGATAAATTAGACACCAGTGCAGTTCCTCCTTTGATTTATGCTCTAATGGGGAGTTCAAGAGAAATTGCCATTGGACCTGTGGCTGTAGTATCTATGCTGCTTTCTTCTACGCTTCAGAAAGTTCAAGATCCTGCAACTGACCCTGTTGCGTATAGAAAGTTGGTTTTTACTGTTACTTTCTTTGCTGGAATCTTTCAAGCTGTATTTGGGTTATTTAGGTAATGTATTGATTTTTCTTCTTAAGTTTTGTGCAAATCAATTAATAATTAACAATTAGTATCTTTTCAGGTTGGGGTTTCTTGTGGATTTTCTTTCACATGCAGCGATTGTTGGATTTATGGCTGGTGCAGCCATTGTTATTGGTCTTCAGCAACTCAAAGGTCTAATTGGGATTACTCATTTCACTAATAAAACGGATGTAGTCTCTGTATTAGGGTCTGTTTTCACTTCAATTGACCATCCAGTAAGTTTTTCTAAATTCTCCATTAAAATTATTCAAATTTGATATTTTGCCTGCCACTAATTTGACATTATTCCTCTTTCATGTATGGCAGTGGTGTCCTTTGAATTTTGTTCTTGGCTGTTCTTTCCTCATATTTCTCCTAATTGCCAGGTTTATTGTAAGTAATTTAAAATTTCCATCCCTATTTAACTATAGAAACTTTTGTTTGATTGCCATGACTGATTGTCTGTTTGCATATGCAGGGAAGGAGAAACAAGAAGCTATTCTGGTTTCCAGCTATTGCTCCTCTAATATCAGTAATATTATCTACTTTGATCGTCTTCTTGTCAAAAGCTGACAAACATGGAGTCAAGATTGTAAAACACATAAAAGGAGGATTGAATCCAAGTTCTGTTCATGATTTACAACTCAATAGTCCACATGTTGGACAAGCAGCCAAAATTGGCCTTATCTCCGCCATTGTTGCTCTAACTGTGAGTATGCAAAATATGTCTCAAGCTCTTTATTAACTTAGTGTGTCAGTGTCAGGCGATTTTTAGCATCATTTGAGCATTTGCCTCAGGAAGCCATTGCCGTTGGCCGGTCTTTCGCTTCCATAAAAGGTTATCACCTCGATGGCAACAAAGAAATGGTTTCTATGGGCTTCATGAACATTGTAGGATCTTTAACTTCTTGCTATGTGGCAACTGGTAAGCACTTTTCTTTTTCCCTTTTTTTTTCTTCATCAGAAATTCTAAAAAGAAGGAGATTATTAGAGTTTGAATGTATGATCTTTTCTAGTACAGGACAATCACTCGACTATTAGTCATTTTCACCAATTAAAATATTAACATTACCGTGTTACATTAATAAAATATTGGCTATGGTATGTTTCTGCAGGTTCGTTTTCAAGAACTGCTGTGAATTTCAGTGCAGGATGTGAAACTGTTGTGTCAAATATAGTAATGGCTATTACTGTGATCTTATCACTCGAATTGTTCACTAGGCTTCTGTACTACACTCCAATGGCCATTCTTGCTTCGATAATTCTCTCTGCTCTTCCTGGACTAATTGACATAAATGAAGCTTATCACATCTGGAAAGTTGACAAGTTAGACTTCCTTGCCTGTATTGGTGCTTTCTTTGGTGTTTTGTTTGAATCAGTGGAGATCGGTCTTCTAGTCGCGGTAAATCACACAACTGTAATTCTTCCTCACTTTTTTCCTTGGCCAAGAACCATACGATATTTTCAAGAAACCAATCAAGAACAACTTGTTACATCAATCTTTATCAAAAAAATAAAGTCTTGTGAGTGGTGGGTTCCTTTCAATTAATAATTGAACTTGAAATTCAACTATGGTAGACTCTGATCAGTAGGTACTCGCACATTTTGGACATATGTTGACTTCCAAAATAGTTAGTCAAGAATAACAGAATTAAATTTTTACTGCTAATAATTAGTTTGTATTATGTTTCTGATAATCTTGTTTGATGGATTAATGTAGGTAACCATTTCGTTTGGGAAGATATTGCTAAACTCAATTCGACCAAGCATAGAAGAACTTGGTAGAATTCCAAGAACAGATACATTTGGTGATATTAATCAATATCCCATGGCCATAAAAACTCCAGGCGTCTTAATAGTTCGAATAAACTCTTCATTACTCTGCTTTGCAAATGCTAATTTTATAAGAGAAAGGTATGCAATCTGTCACTAAAATAAACGAAAGAATTAGCTTGCTTTATATAACAGTTTATTGAATAATTTATGTTTTAGAATAATGAGGTGGGTGACAGAAGATGAAGAAAATACAAAGGAAAGAGTTCAAATAGTAATTCTTGACATGTCAAGTAAGTTTTATTACATCAAAAGAAATTGAATACCAAAACAAAACAGACACTGATGAGTGACAGATGATTTCTTGAAATTGCAGATGTAACAAATATTGACACCGCAGGACTTCTTGCACTCGAAGAGCTGCACAAGAAGTTGCTTTCATATGAAACAGAAGTAAGAAAATCACCTGCAATTCAGAATATGTAATATTTCCATTTTCCAATAATTTGATTATTTTTGTTTTTATTTTTATATATATATATATTTTTTGATGTTACAGTTAGATATAGCCAATCCAAGATGGCAAGTGATTCATAAGCTAAAAGTTGCTAAATTCCCAGATAGAATTGGAAGAGGAAGAGTTTTTCTTACCGTTAGTGAAGCTATAGATGCAGGCACTAATACCAAATTAACTTCTTGTTGATTGATTTTGGTGGTCTTATTGCATATATACCAGCTAATGAAGCTTAGCAGGCTTTGTTTCCTTCTCTCTCTTTTTTCTTTTTGTAAAATTTGGGTAAAATGTAATGAGATTTATAAGCCTAATTAATGCTCTGTTTTGTATAAATGAATTTAAAATATAAAATTTATCTGTAAATGAATTTTCATATTTGATATTCCTGGATGGAATAAATTTACAATTGAAGATTCATTTGATTTTGTTTTCTAAAATATCCTTGAAATAGTAATATCATAAAAATAAATAATAAACACTAATTATATTCATGTTATGATATATAATTTTTTATATTTTTATTAAAATAAATATATAAAATAAAAATAATATTAATAAAATTATTATATTTAATTTAGTGATAAATGAATATTTAACTTAAATTTCTTCCCACAATAATAAAAAAAATATAAAATAAAAGATGAAAAATATTAAAATAAAAAATGCAATAATAAAAAAAATATTTTTCTAAAAATAAAATTTTTAAATGGTTTTACTCAAGTTTGATAAAATATATAAGTTAAATAAGTAAAAAATTGAAATAATTGACTTTATAGGAGAAGAATGATAGTTTTTCATAAAGGTTGAATGACTTAGTTTTGTGGAATTCGTTTAAAAATTCCATCTATTTTTTAGAATTTTGATATAGTTATGTTCAATTCTATAGAATTAAATTCATAAAATTGAAATCTATATATATTTTTTTTCATTCTAAACACATAAATATGACTTTCTAAATGAATTCCTCAAAATTGTGTATAATTCATTTGTTCCAAACAAGAGAAAAGTAAAATAATTTCTTTTCTTGGTTTATTGTGTAGAGGTTGCAGTTTCTTTTTTACTTGGGCACGCTTCATGTAAGGTGTTAATTGTTACGGGGGAAAAAGAATTTGAATCGTAATATCGTAAGTGCACTTATCATTATATTATATTTTGATATTCAATATAAGGTGTTATTTGAATTTCAAAAGCTTTATTTTTGTTATTGTTATTATTATTTTATGTTTCCTTGCAATTAGAAATTTAATTTGCTTGAGCCTATTTGGAATAAATCAACTAGAAATGTAAAATTCATTATAATGAAGTCTAAATAAAAAATATTTGAATTTACATAACTTCTTAAAAATAAAATTTAGTTGATTTTTTATGTTTTTTTAAATGAACTTAAAATTGAATAGTTCCTATCTTTATTTCCTCAAATATTCTTAATGTAAAACTTGAAAGACAATAGTACAACTACAAAAAAAAAAAATCAAATGCACCCCATATTTATGATAAAATTCAATCTTTTTAAAACATAAAAAAAAAATTGGAGAGTAGAGACTGAAGATAGAAAATTAAAAAAGAAAAAATTAGAGGGGAGAACACCATAATTATTGATTTATATGGTCATTTTTGTCCATAAAATATGTTTTTTGTTATTTCTGTAAATCACTTAGAAATTTTCTCTAGTTTGATAGAATTTTTAACTCAATTATATTCTATTTCATAGAATTGAATTTATAAAATTAAAATCTTTTTTAATATTTTCAATTTGAATTCAAGATGAATTTCCCAAAATTTCGTGAAATACTTTTGTTGCAAAAGCAGTTAACCAATGAACAAAAATCACAAGGGTTGCCCTTATCTTTTCCTTTGGTTTTCCCCAACCAAACAAAGAATTGGGTTTGATTAACAATTTTTTGGGTAATTTTGTCTTATTTAGGAAAAAAGAGAATTAAAGGATGATAACATAAGCGACAGGAAAACTTGTCCTTTTCGACCGGACGACACGAAAGTGACGGAAAGATGGTACCTAAAGTTTTCTGTCGTTCAGTTACAGAAACTCTTATCGTTTTATTTCATTGGCTTACTTCTGAAAGATTCTTAACCTCTTCCATCGGGTTAAAAATCAATAAATGAATTGTACCGTCTATAGAGGCTGAACGATAAGACCCGAAAATAGCTGTCGTTTTAAGAGGATTAAACGAAGTCGTTTTTTTCTCTGTTTTACAACTTCTCCTGTGCATAAAAGGACCGCCACGGCCACGCGGCTTCGGGTCGAACGATCTTTTGGGAGAAAAGCAGAGGAAAATCATGGGTGCAGAAGAAGAGCAGCAAGGAAAGCAAGCAAACGAACAGCCAAGGGCCAATTCCATAACAGAATCACAGTTCCTAACCTGGAAACGCCGAAAGGTCTTTCATTCTTTTCACTTCTCCATCCTCTTCTTCTAGGGCTTTTGTTTCTTTTATACTCTTATATACCTGTTGTTCTTTAGTTCAACTCTAATTAGAAATTGAATTTGTTATAGTTATTATGTAATCTGAATAATCCCTTGAAGTAATTGTGTAGAATTAATCAATCGATTTTATTCCCCCAAGACCGCGATATATGCCTGAAACCTATTCGATAAAATGCTAGAGCTAGATTGGGATTATAATGAGATTATAAGAAAACAAGTGGTTTTTATGGATTCTTGTTAATCTATAATGGCGAGAATTTTGTTAGCATTAATGAATTTCTAGTGGGTTGGAAATCTTTATATTATTGATAGAGAGGATTATTAAAAGTTTAGGACATTAACGCCTTTCCTTTGTCTATGAAACAACATTAACTTTTGCATTTGTGGGATTTGACTTCAAGTGTATGAGCAGGCTAAGGCGTTGTTTTCTTTTAGTTGCATTGTATTATTCCTTTTTAATTAGTGGATGTAATTCGGGAACGCGTTCAATCTAGTCATTAACAATTTCAATGCCACAATATATTTTGCAGGAAGCAGATGTCTCAGCTAAAAAAGCTGAAGCAGCTAGGAAACGTGCAGAAGAGATAGCTGCTGGAACAGTTCAAATGAATGGCAGAGAGCTTTTCTTGCATGAGCCTTGGGTTTTTGATAACTCTCGCTATTGAGGTTAGTTGTGCTGCAATAATTTATAAGCTTATTTCTTGGACATTCTGGCGCAACCTTATTAATGCCCAAGTTAACACTTCTGTTGTATTTATATGATGAATTCTTAATCTTTGTAAATCATGTTTAAGATTTTCTTTCTTTTCTTTTCGTTGGTTCTTTGAGTACTGGGAGAATGGACTTGACTCTGAATTCTTTTTCACATGTTGAATATTTATGTAGAAGATTACTAATATAACACATTATATTGACCATTTCCTAGTTCATACATTGGAGAAACTAGTTTGATACTGAACCTGCAGAAACTCAGAATTGGTAGAAAACAGAAAATTTAACAGCGAAAAAGACAGTCAGATATTATGATTTGATAGCATTTGCCTTCTTTCCATTTCTCGTTATGCATCTTCCTTGGGCTTCAGTTTGCTTCACATGATTTTTATTTTCATAAGCAAAACACCAACTTGATTAGTAATCAGAATATATGCAATGAGTATATGAGAAAAGCTTGATTATTACCAATCAATAATCAAGCTAGTGATTTTTGTTTTTTCCTTTTTCTCTTTCATATCATATCTTTGAAAATTTTTTATGACATGTATTTCTTTGTCAATGGGTGTGGCTTATGATGAATGAAGAGGAAATGTTATGCATCCTAATTATTAGAAGGATCAACCTAAGTCATTCAATTATTTAAGCGTTACTTTACTTTCAAGAGCTAATTGATTCTCTTTGCATGTTATGGCAGGTTCAAACAAAAGCTGGCTCACCAATTCCGTTGCTAATTTCAAATCGTCCCTGCAAGTATATTCAAGAAATAAGAATATCAAAAAAAAAAAAAAAAAGGAAAGAAAGAAGAAAAATGTTTACTTCAAATACTCTTTTTTTTTTTTTTTTTTTTTTTTTTTTTTTTTTTTTTTTTTGTGAATTTGCTTTATTAGTACCTATTCCAGAGTTGGGGAGCAAGCAGATGGAGATATGAGTTGGATTGAGTTTGGTGGTTTTGTTGTTGAGCTGTGGCAGCTGCCATGCTCTTCTTCTCCACCTTAATCCTTGCCATTTCAAAGAAGGTAGTTAGAAACAAGAGACTGGTTCTTTCTGTAGTGAGTAGTGAAGCATTTTGCATTTTATACGGAGAGAAAGACTCATGTCCTTGACAGGTGTATTTGTACCGGAAATCGGAAACTTATCCATATGCAGTTACCCATTTAATACTCTGGGCAAATTCTGGAATCTGGACTTTGAAAAGCTGTGGCCATGTTTTTTATTTTGATAAAATGAATTGTTTATGTTTTTTCCTATACAGGGATGAATCTAGCATTGCAGCATTGGGGCTATTGGCTCTTTGCAAACCCATTTCATAATCATATAATTTTTTTAAAATTTAATTCTTTAAATTTGTGTTGTACCTTATTACTGTCTTGTTCTTACATAACTTTAATTTAGGTTCAATTCATTATTGTTTTGATGAGTTTCAAAATTAATTAGTGTAGTTTAAATTGAATAAAACTTATTATTTGACTTTTTAACTTAATGTAAATTTATCTATTATAAATATATTGTTAATTTAACTTAATTTGATTTTAATTTGTAAATTTAATATTTTACAAAACTAAGACTACATAATTTTAGGCATGATGACCATTTTCAAATCACCAATATTGGTTTCAAAATAGTTGGTTTCGATAACACAGTTTCGGTTTCATAGAAGGGTAAAATTGTTAAATTAAAGCCAAATTGCTCTTAGATAATTCCCAAGGTGATTTTAGAATTTCCGGTACTCGCTTGAAATCAAAACGAGGGCCGCTTGTCAATTTTTTTTTTATAAATTTTATAGCATGAAGAAATAATAAATAAATAAAAGACTCACCAAATTTATTTACAAGAACTGTACTAAAAAATAAATAAATAAATAAATGGGACTTCTTTTTCAAACCTTTTGTTTTCACATTCATGGTTTTTCGATTTTAAACTGAAATAACTGGTGTAATTTTGAAAAATTAAAAATTAAAATTGAATTGTAGGCATACCGTTTAGATTTCGGCTTAAAACTAAAAACCATTGACTACAATTTTAATTTTATTTTGGTTCCAATTTGAATTCAAATTATAATCATGCTTACATAATCGTTCAGGCATGTTTCAAGCTTAGCTTTAAAATCTTTTCAGGTATGTTTCAAGCTTAGCTTTAAAATCTTTGTAACTATAGTTTTATTCGTGATTGTAGCTATTGTTATTTTATTATTTTTTATAAACAAAATCGTAAACTGATTACTTAATGATATATGTTAGAAGTCTTAACATTTTTAAAATAAACTCTACTATTTTTTTTTTTTCTTTTTGTACACAGAAAAGAGCAAAACTCGAAGAAAAAACAGCAAAAAAAACTCTTGAATAAGAAACACCACTCATGTCATGAAATAACCATTGCCTCATTTCCGGAGGAGGGCTATCGAGAACACAGAGGCCCCAAAGGGAAAGAGTGAGCCATATCTGCAAGACGATCAGCTGAGAAGCATGATTAAGGAGCTATATAGTCTAATGGTATTAGAAATGTCTTGAAACTTATAAGATTACATATTCCAACCATGATTAATTAAAGAGCTAACTAATTAACACTAATCATAGTTTTAAATGCTCATCTCAAAGCAAGCATTCGCAGATGAGGATCAATAGGTAGACCAATCCCTTCAAACAATGGATCGTAGATGGAATTTGTGGTCATCGGCCTGCAGAAATTCATGGAAAGATATTATAAAAACTGGAAAAATAGCTTCATAATTCAAGAAAACATGGAAAAAAATAGCTTCTTAAGATATAACTGAAAAACTACAAACCCTAAACTATCTGGGATGCCTAGCTTGGCTTGGAAGTCAATGAGGTTCCAGTCCAGTTGTTCATGAGTTGCTGGTTCAACCTTACATTAACAAAAATAAAGCATTAGTTAATTAATTAATTAATTCAAAAAGATCTCTTATGTTATATTGTTGGTCCATATATATATACCCTGTAACGTTTATATTGTGATGATGATTCCCCAATTTCAAATCTTCTCTTTCCAGTACTACTTTCTAGTCCAAGAATTCCTCTCTGGGTTTCACAATTAGAAAAATAACAGTCAAGAAACGATAATAATTAATAACAACAAAATAAAATATAGTAAGCAAGATTGTATTCGTACTTGATTGGTTTCTGAATTCAAGAATGGACTTTGCTGGGAGATCACAAGCCTATTTATATCATTTTGAGTAGCCAATTCTTGAGGATGACAAGTCTCTGGCCTATACATATAAGCAACTTGTAAAATTATTGTTCTCATTTAGTGGTGAATTAGGCTCTGATTTCAGGTTCGAACTCATCAAAATTATCATTATATAAGAGATACAGAACAATATGTTTGAACTTGTAACCTCACAGTTTGAAAACGATTCCAATATTAAGAAATTATAATGCATTTATTTGTATTGAGAAGAATAATTAGTAACCCATTTGCTAATTAGGCTAAGTAATCTCTTTCTTACAATAAGATTAATTAATTCTTAAAGATAATAAGATGTTAAGTTCTGGGTTCTACTTGTAATAAATATTCAATAAGTAAAATGTATAGACTGTAATGCACAGAGAGATACCTTGAATAACTCAGTACATGAGGTGTTTGAGGAGGCTGAGGAAATTCTGGAAACCTACATTCATGAACCAAATCTCAAGTAATAATAAAATTAACCTTGTACATAATGAAGATTAGAGAATATATATATATATATATATGGACATACCTCAAAGGAAGAGAAGGCACAGGCATGGTTTCAAAACCATGTGGGGGTTCAAATACAGTATTAGCCATTTCAAATTGATTAAATTGGTACCTATAATCACAAAACCATTCATTTTTTTTTTATCAAAAATTTTGATTGCAACATTTTCCTATCACTTAATTGAATTCCTGGATTAATCAGAGTGAATTAATACCTAAGCTCCATGGATGGCACATCTGGTTGCATGTTGTAGTTATGAAATTGTGGCTCATTTGTCATTACAGGGACTTCATTATTCACTTGTTGCTGATTTGGTAACTCTTGACACCTGGATATAAGTAGGAAGAAAGAAAAATCCCGTTTCAGAAATTGAACTTTTGGTCAATATATTGGTGAAAAAATTCATGTTCAATACCTATATATATCCAATCCCCATTATATTTTATATGTCTATGTCTCTAACCTAATTGAAGTTGAAGAAAATTAAACAATTAACGATGATTATTGCTTGATTGTATACCTTAATGGAGTGATCAAAGGGACATAAGAAGGTTGGGGTTGGTTGATGAACGGTGGTGATACAATTCCCATCCTATTATTATCAATCAAGCTATCTTGTGGTGTCCTCGTGATATTATTCTCTGCTGCTCTGTCCAAAATATACTCCTGTGGGTGACTAGTAATTTCTTGATTCATTAGTGGCAGATTGCTTCCACATGATGATCCTTGCTCAACCTCCTGTTACCATTCTTAATTAAAGTTAACACACTCTAATAATTAATTTCCTAATTCATATTTGTAGCTTACATCTGAAGAATTGTCAGTTATTTCAAGTGTTGAGCCTTGACTGTCATCATCAAACAAGTCATCTAAATTAAACTCTGAAGAGCCTACTTGTTGATCAGCAGATGACTCAGCTTCCATAGTGCTGTGTATATGAACAACATTAATTAATTGATTAATTAATTAATTAATTACTATATTATTAGATGCTTGACATAAAAAAAAAAAAAAAAAAGCCTTTAACAAATAATTGAAACCAAATGTATTAATCAATTGAAAAAAAGTATGGTAAGTTCAACTTTTATTTCGATCTTTTAAAACATTTAACTTATAAAATTATATTTATTAAATGCTTTCACTTATAAAATTGAAAATTATTATAAAATTGAAAATTGTGAAAATTACTACTTGATAATTTGTATTAAAAAATATATATTACATAAGGTAAAAGAGCAAATTGTGTAAGGCGACAAATCAAGAAGAAAGTTTATTTCATAAAGAAGCGGTGCATTTAGTAGAGAGGATCTAAGTATAGGGTCAAAACGATGTGTTTTTGATTATAAACAGAGTTAGAATAAGTTAATCCAAGTTCGGAAATTGGTCCCACTATTTTATATTTTGTTACATTTATTTTTCGGAATGCAATTATTACGAAAGGTCATGCGTTAGATATCAGTGCCATGAAGACTAACAGAGTCAACTTGAAATAAAATTATAACTATTTCCAAAATTCAGGGTAAAACAGTAAGTTAAAACATTAAGTTTCATTTAATTTCTAAAATTTAAGTGGCAACTTATGTATTAATCCAAAAATTAAAATAGGAAAAGATTTATAAAAAAATATTTTAGGCATTCCTTGCACTTCTTTGAATTAATGTAGGACCCTCATACAATTGGCTATTTTGAAGAGCATCAAGAAAAGGTAATCATTTGACTTTTCTTTTCTTTTTTTTTTTTTTTCTCTCTCTCTCACTTAAAAGATAAATATCAAAAAAAAAAAAAAAAAAAAAAAGATAACTTTTAGTAACAGAAACATTTGACTTTGTGAGTTTGTTCACTGTAGGTTTGTTGGTCTGAACGCAAAGGCACACTTTCCTTGAAGACTCAAAAAAGAACCTAAAGTTAGACAAGAAAGACAAATCACACAATAATGATGCCTGATTCTATTTGACAAACTTAATTATTTTTTAATTAATTTTTTACTACTAATGTTCCTTAATTAAAAGAAAAAAAATATTAACCTTATTATATTACCAATGCATATAATACATATCACTACTTCTAATATATAGACTGTTTCATATATCAGAAAGATAATTAGTATTGTCTTTATTTATCATTATTTTATACTTTTTTCAACAAAAAGATGTCGGTGTCTTTATTTCTGCTAAATGCTTTTATTAGATTAAACCATATATCAAAATTAGACAAATATTATCCATAATTTATTGAGCTCTCTTTAACTCTGGACATAATATCATTCAGTTAAGAACAAATTAAATAGTGGTAAACCCAATTATTTCTTTGAATAGATACTTTATTAGATTTAAAATCATAATTATAAGCATAATATTTTTTTTTCTTCATTCATTTTTTTAGTGATGATAATAAGATAAATCTCTTTCTTTCTTTTTTTTTTTTTTTAAAAAAAAAAACAATTTAGCTTATATACTAATCCTTGCATAAAACACATTTAGAGCTCAAATTTGGGCAAAGATAACAAATATGAGGAAGATAAAGTAATTAAGATTGAGAGCTTGAAAACACTAAAATCACACAAATAGACTGAACAAAAACAAAAAAGAAAAGAAACAATTAAGAATGAGATTTATATAATTCATTTTAAAAGAAAAAGAAATCAGAAAACTCACTTGCAAAAGTTCTACTAAGCAAAATACCTGAGACCTGTATTTTGCATAACATCAAAAACAAACTCGGGCAGAAATTGAATAATGAAATTGGAAATCTTACAAATATATAAACTAAAATGAAATTGTGAGATTTTGATACATACTTTTGATTTCTGAACAATGTGCTAATTAAGAATCAGAGGAAATGGAGAAGATATAGATACATTGGAAGATTCTTCTATTTTCTCTCTCTCTCTCTCTCTCTTTTTATTTTTCACTCTCTTCTTTTCAGTGAGAAATGAGACTTGTAAGAGTTCTATTTATAGGCAGAAATGTAATGAAGCATATTAATTAATCTTTTAATAATTAAATTCATTAATTTGTATTATATATTTTTAATATAATTAATTGGATTTAGAAATTGAGTTTAGGCATTTTGTCCAATAGGTAAAGACCAGAACCAGAATGTGTTGTGTACATTAATTACATATATGGTAAGCAAATTAATAGATGCTTTAAATTTGTTAATTGGTCTAAGAGTTTTTCTGTGTACTTGTCCATACTCTGAAATTATTTGCCATATGTCTTCCTAAGGCTAAGGCAGTTTCTCTTTTGATTTTTTTTGCTTTTTTCCTTTTTTTTTTTTTATAAAAAAAAGTGTTGTAAAATAAAATAATGGTAATATAAGTTTAAAATTTTCATTTATTATTGAAATTAAAATTCGCTTTGTTAAACAAAAAATCAAACATATTTAAAAAAATTTATATAAATATAAATCTATCATCTAATAATAATAATAAATTGAAATTTTATTTTCAGAATACTTGAATTTAGAGATCCACAAAATATGTACAAGCTAAATTAAGCATTTACATTTTAGGATATAATAAAAAAATGAGTTAATTCATATAATACAAATACCTCAAAAAAAAAAAAAAAGAAATTTACCTATATATAAAAATAACAAGCAGCATTGAGCAATTTAATTTTGGTCGCCTTACGAAATTTTTACATGATTGAGGATTTATTAGTTTTTAATTTTATTGCCCATTAAGTTGAGGGACTTTGTTGTCATAATTTGCAGCTTCATTTTCCACCTTTGCATGTGGGCCACTCATTGCCATCTCCATCTGCTCACGTGGCATCATCTCTGGAATACTTTGGCCCACCATTCCATGCTGATTGGATTGCATGCAAAAATGTTCAATTATAAGTGATATCCAATTTTTATATTAATAACAATATGCCTAAATTATACCAATAATCATTATCCATCAAAATATATATTATTTTAACGAAAATTAGTGCAAAATATATATATTTTTTTTTATTTGATTAGACTAATATTCATAATCAAATCCTTATTATTTAACTACAATTAGATCAAAACCTTCAAAAAAACTAAAATCAGATCAAATAAGTCTCTGTTAAATTAAATAATATCTCACAATTGTTAAGAGTTAATCATATGGTAACAACCTGAACTTGATGTGAGTATAAGACTGTCGTAGGCATCGGTGCGGAATGGAGTGTCGTTGAGGCATACGACTGATGATGCCAGTTCGAAAAGTTTCCGTCGTTTGGGTTTGAGACATGACAGTCTCCCATGCTATGTGCCTCTCCATTTGAACTACTTCCTTGCAGCAATGGATCATATATTGTGGATGATAAATCTCTGTATAAATCAAAGTAAGTAATTATTTATAAATTTTATAAATTATTTTTTTATAATTATATATAATTAAAGCATAATTATGAAAAAACAAACCTAAGACTATTTAAGGAAGCAGAAGCATCGAACATTTGTTGATGATTTTGACATCTCATTTGGACATGGTTTTGACTACTCTCAGGCATCCAATTAATAACATCATTCTCGAAAGAGTTTGGCATCCCTTGCTATATATACATACAGACAATTATAATTAAATTTAAAATTTAGGAATTAAATGAATAAAAAAAAATCAGTTTATATACTTAAATTTCATATTAATTAAATCAAATATCAGCTTGTAATTAAGTTATTACTTGCATTGTAGGATCAAAACCAAGTTGGCTGCTCAATAAATATTCCTGCAACATATAAAAATAATTGAAAAGAAATTTTAAATCATAAAAAGCAATAAAGAAAAAAAAAGAGTGAAAGAGTAATTATATGAACCTTTCTCTGCA
Source organism: Jatropha curcas (assembly GCF_041381405.1). Lineage (NCBI taxonomy): Eukaryota > Viridiplantae > Streptophyta > Magnoliopsida > Malpighiales > Euphorbiaceae > Jatropha > Jatropha curcas. Next base: position 5,761,802 of record NC_143159.1, read on the forward strand.
TGACACTTGTCAAGGTGTCAACAAGATGTTTCTCACATGATTCAAGCTCTCCCATAGAAGTGATTTTCAGTGGGTCAGGCTCATATATCCTATGTTTAATGAAGAACAGAAAAAAAAATAATTAATTAGATTAAAGGATTTTTAAGTTAATTAATGAGTAATAAAAAAATTAATTAATTAAAGGATTTTTACTATATAGAGGTATTGTTTAATTAATTAACCTTATCTGCTCTTCTGTAATATGAAGCTGTTGCTGTAAACTAGCAACTTCATGTTGTAGTTCCTAAAATTAGAGAAAAACATTTAATAATTAATCAAACTCAAAAATTAACCATAAATAAGTAATTAATTAATTAATTAATATGATGCATAAATACTGACATCGGAATTAATTTTTTTGTACCTCAATATCGGAATTAAGAGCGGTTGGACTTTTAACGGCATCGAAAATGAATGAATTATGAGAAAGAAGATAAACAAAAATCAATAACAAAATAAATAATTAATTAATACTATAAATTATATTTATGAAGAAAAAGAGACAAACTTGACAAGTTGAAGTGCAATGTCGTTTTCACTCTTAAGTTGTTGTAAGGTTCTTAGCAAATACTGCAAAGGCAAACACTGTAATTTCATTGAGAAAATTATTCTAATATTTCATCAATTTAATAATAAATATTAAAAAAATTATTGAAGTGCTATGCTTATTGACCTCTTTGTTCTGAAAATCTCTGCAAAAAATAAATTAATAAATGGTTAAATAAGGCAACTGCAGAAAATTAATTAAACCAAAGAAACGAAAGTGCAGAAAAAAAAAAAAAGGAGTAACGTACGGATGTCTTTTATTTTCAGGGCATACAGCACTGCAAGACAAATAATATGAATTTACTGAGCTAATTAAGATTAACAAAAATAATTAAACAAACTAAAATTTGAATTTTTATAATAAATATTTTTAAAAGCATATATACTCACTGTTCTCTTTCTTGGTCTGGAAGATTAACATAACGAGCAAACACGTCCTCGATTCTGCTTTTTTTTTTTTAAAAAAAAAAAAAAAAAACATAAACAACACACATTAATTAATGTATTTTGATTTATCCTTAATTAATTATGATTATACTCAAAATTAAAACAATGAAGGAATAAATGATTAGAACAAAAACTCACAAAAGTGAAATTGGATAAAAATTAATAGAAATAATAAGATCCCAATCATTTAGCAGAACAAATTTGATTCAGCAGAGATTAATGTATTTAATAAACAAACTACGAGGAAGAAAAATAGAAAAAGAAAAGAAAGTTCACGATATTAGATCAAGATCATGCAATATTAATAATAGAAATTAAACAAAAATGAATGAAGAAAGATGGAAACATGAAAAGGAATACCTTTTTTTACCAGAGAAATGGCTAAGACGACCAGAAGGAGAGAACATAATAAGAGCAATATCAATATCACAAAGGATTGAAAGCTCATAAGCCTTTTTAATGAGACCATTTCGACGTTTGGAAAATGTAACTTGTCGATTTGTGATGTTCTCTATTCTCTTAATCTCCAGCTTAACACGACCCATGACAGTAAATCTTGATCCAATATCTATATCTTATCTCTGTCACTTTCGTCTACGTATGTAACCTAATATGCAGAAAGAAAGAAATAATAAGAGAGAGTTATAAAAGCATGAACATGGAGAATAATAACCTTAAAAGAAGGTTTGTCAGGTAAAGCTGAGAGAGAAGAGAAGAGATGGTTGGAAATGGAGGGTTCATAAAAGAAGGGGTCATAAGCTGTGAGGAGATTTAGCGGTTAAGGAGTTATTAGTTATGATCTTTTGCTCTTTGCCTCATCATTAGCTTAATCAATGTCTTGCTACACATTAATATAATATAATATACAATCATGTATATTGATTTTCTACCGGTGCATAATTTCTTTTTTAATTCTCACTATGGGATACATAAATACACGTATTATCTAATATTCTTTTCATTGACGAGATTAATTTTATTTTAGAATTTGTAACTGACCCTTTCTATAAAAATGTATTTCAGTGTCTAATTGAATAATTAAAATTTTGATTTTGACCTAGGAGGAAAATTTTTTAATTTATGATGCCAATTTGCTTCTTTTGGCATAAATTGGTCCATTTTCCCATGAAGATAACAACTAGAGCAATCTTTTGACAGCAAATATGCAACGTGATCGCCTAATAACAGCAAGCTCTCGCAGTGTACAGTTTTGTTTTGTGGCTGCAAATATGAAATATGTATATAGCTAAAAGCCACCAAATATATATTGTCAGGATAAGTAATTGCAGTTCTTGGTCTCACTATTTCAATATTTTAATCCACTTCCCAGTTCGACGTGGATCAATTCATACTCACACGATTTTGTTTTAAAATTTTAATTCTCCTTTTTAAAATAAATTAATTAATTCTGTAAAATTTTACGTTTTCTATCTTTTATTCGTTTTTCTCTCATTTCTCGACTAATATATATACACATTGGATATTGGTTGTTTGGGCTTGGAGAAACTGAAGTGACGAGTGGGCTTGAGCTTCCTAGTCACAATTATAACCCAAGATAATAAGCCCAAAAGGAACGTATCATCATAACGGTAAATAATAGCCCAAAATTATATTAAAATGTATAAGCTATTAACCTCAATTAACGCGTAGTAGAAAAGGCCTAGGAGTGGAACCGTGTTCTTTAAGTTATCTGCTAAGAGAAAGCCATGTGGTGAACTTAAAGACAAAGAAGATGGACAAACATAGTGTACTATTATGATACTTTACCATGCAAATTTAATATTAAAACGTCGGTAAAAAGCTATTCCTATAAATAAAAGATAAGACAATATTCAAAGAGGTAACTAAAATTGTCTCAAAGATTTGGACTTGCCTCATTCATAGTCAAATGGTCGGTCTATAATTTAATTTAATTTAATTATTTCTTGGAACCTTGCAAGGGGGCATGAATAACCAAATTCTAATCCCAATTATTGATGGGACTAATGTATTAATTTATTTTTTATTATCTGATTTCTTGTATTCGTATTTTACTTTTAATTTTATATATGATAGTTCAACCCTAATTTATAAATGCAATTCCAAGTGTACTCTAAAAGTTAAATTGAGAATAATAATAACGTTTTAATTTTTTTGTGTAATGTATCAGTATCCAGACCCTATTATTAGAGACCGACTAACTCAGCTTAAGGTTTAGTCATAGTTAAAGCTTTTTGCCCTTCTCTACAAGTATGTTTAGTGAGGATTGAATCTGAAAGCTCTTCCTAAATGCTCAGCATATATGTCAATGTGTTGCCAACTGAGCCACAACCTGTAGGTTTTTAGTAAAACTTTATTTAATCAAATGTTTGATTAAATTTAAGAATAATTTAACCCTGATCTGGATTTAGTCGGTCCCTAGTAATAGAATTCGGATACCGGTAGTTCAAATCAAAAAACCTTTAAGAATAATTTAATATGCATCATCTAATTTTTCTTTTTTTTTTTTCAAAAGCCATCATTTAATTTTTATGAATGTTAACACAAGGATATATTAGAAAGAAATGAAGCAAATTATATAAACTAAATTTTCTTACAAAGAAAGTATATTGCATCCACTTCAATAGTAAAAGCAATATGTGGGCCAAGGTTACTACAAACGATAATTCAAGACAATTTGGTCTATTGGTCAGTGTGTTTTTAAGATTGAGCAATGGAGTCAATACGTTAGGGAGGATCTTAACAATCATTAAAATTAATCTTTCACTCAGTTGTAAAATGAAAATGGAAGGATACCTTTAGTAACTAAAAACGAAAAAGAAAATGATATCACAGTAATTAAACATGTTTCTGTTGTAAAATATTCTGTTCTTTTATCTCTTTTTCTTTTTAGTAGAATCAAGAAATGTAATCTTTTTTCAAGCTGTAAAATGTAAAGATGTTTTGCATTCCTAATAAGTGCGATTATCATGTATCAAATTTACGTACCTTCTCATTTTTATAACTATGGAGGTCGTTTACCATCCAACTGACACATTGTTAATTTATTTTTTAAAACTCAAGATATTTCACTCTCTATTTTTTTTTTTTTTATAAAACGTGAGAAGACCAATCATATCATATCTGATTAACTGGATTGATTGATATTGATCATACATGTAGTTAATTATCCTGTGATCCATGTCCATCCTCTGGGAAACTAGCTAGTTAAGCAGCAAGCAAATCAAAAAACGTTTTCAAAAATTAAGAGTTTGAATCTTATCCGTATGTTTCATTTCATGAGTTTGAGTTATATTAATCCAAAAGGATCATCCATTGCTATCACTTGAACTTTTTAAGAAATTCAAAAAATTAATCCAAAAGTAACACATAATTAATAATTATTATTCCCAATAATATATTGTTTCAACTTATTTGATTGAATCCACCTGTAATCAAGTAAACAAAATAATATGGAAAACGTTAAAAGAAATTGGTACCGTCATATATGCATATCGATCAAAATATGAAAAGCACCATGTTAATTTTAGACAAACGTAGCTGTCGCAGAACGACCCACACCATTTCATCAACAACTATACCTACACGTCCACCACAAAAAAATTATCTTTCTGCCTCATCAACATTACCAAAGTTAAATATAATCAAATCCCATGAGCATAAACAAAACCCTTTATTATAATCAACCTTTAGTTGAATCAATAAAAATAAACCGTGTTTTCAAATAAGTTTTACTTATGTTAAGATCTAAAATCGTCGTTGTTAAGAGAATTTTATCTCGGTTCCTCTTAGCCACCAGCATAAAAACACATATATAAGGGAAAAAAAAAACCATGATTATATTAATTTCGTAACTAATTAAGTAATTACTATGTATGTACAGTAAATATTTTCATAGATATATAGCTCTTAATTAATTGTACTACATGATAGAACAAGAATTTGGATTCTCATCACTGAACATGTTGGTATATTGATCGTCGACGGTGGTCTCAGTGATGGTGGCGGTCGCCGGAACAGCTCTGACATGATTAGCAGGAGCTTTCTTGTCATAAGCTTGAGAAACATATGGATTTGCTACTAAAGTGTAAGGGACATAAGGCCAAAGCTCTACCTTCTTTTTAGTAGATTGAGCTGCCTTCAACACTTTCTTAGGTTCTACATAACCTGTCACTGTCGCCTTCTGCTGCTTCATGTCTATATCCACTGATTTAGCTCCTAATAATAATAAAAACACAGAAAATATTACTCTTAACTAAAGCCATGCAAGAAATCAATAACACAACACATGAAGAGAAAATTAATAGATACCTTTAACGCCGGAGAGGACGTTCTTGACTTTCCGTGCACAGCCGTCACAGTCCATTCTTATTTTGAGTGCAACAGTTTGCATTTGCTTCCTTTTCTTGCCCTTTTTGACACTGCTTAGCAAATCAGATAAGTACTCTAAAGTGCCTGCAACTCCCATTTCTTTCTCAGTGGCCAAATTCTTGAAAGGAGATATAAAGAGTAATTAATTGGCTATTTTGATTTCTTGCTCAAGTGTAAAGATAGTAGCAGAGAGATAGGTTTGCTTCTTGACGGGTAACAGAAGAAAGAGAGCACTTTAATGGTCTGGTCTTGACTATGGATGGATTTATATACAGTAAGAAAATAGAATTATATAAAAATAATAAATTAAATAAAATAAAGGGAAAAATCTAGGGTGAATCTATACAAAACAATTTTTATAATATAATATAAAAAAAGGAGATTCCATATCTACTAGAAACTTCCTTAATTATGGGTGCCTCGTTAACCTCTGTCTCAAGGCACAGATAATATATTAGCAAACATAAAAAGAAAAGGAAAAGCCTGTCATTTATTTTCTTGCTTTAACCCTTTTCTTTCAGTAACTCAGAATGTATATACATTGAAGTTTGTTATATGGGCATTTCATATATAAATATTGAAGACTGTCTTGTCGGGTCTTTAAAAAGAAAACTCTAAATAATTGAAAATAAAATCTTGAATTTTAATATTATTATAATTTAATTAACTATTTTATTTTATCGATCAATACCTTAAATTCAGTTTATCATTCTAATTGTCACAATTAAATTTCATCTTAAAATTAATCATCAATTTTTCTATTAACATCAAAAGTCGCATCATATTAAAACTCACATTTATTCTTTTTTTTTTTTTTAAAAAAAAACCTCACTAAATTATAAAAAATAAAGTAAAAAATATAGAGTAAAGTGTAAGTTTTTTCTTTTGAAATATTAATTTGGTACACCTAACCTCAAAAAATAGTTGTTTTATAATTTAAAATTAATCGTTTACTTGATTGATAGAATAATATAAAATTATATTTTAACTCTCGAACCACAAAATCTAAGGGGCTGTTTGATGGTTTTCTAAAATTTTTTTTTTTTTTATTAAAATAGTGTTTCTGTTCAAATCTATCAATCTTCCGTTTGGAGAACTGAAAACAGTTTTTGAATCTTTGAAATTTAACTGCGATTTGAAAAATAATTTTAAGTCTTTAAAAAATTTTAAAAATAAATATTTGTTTATTTGTGTATAATATTTTATTTAAATAAGTTGAATTAAGTTTTATATGATTAGATCAATAATAATCTTTTAAAATTTTGAAATTCAAAAAAAGTTTGTAAATTTGTTTATAATATTTTATTTCTTTTATTTATAAAAGTTATGAATAATATTTTTAAATTTTTAATTGAAATATGATTTTTTATTAGTTATAAGTGAATATTTTTCATTTTTTATTTTTTATTTTTCATTTTTCAAGGGAACTGTTTTTTTTAAAAAAAAAAAACAGAAAATAGAAACTAAGAAACTATTATCTATAAGTAAACACACTCTAATGGAACTCTCGCACTCAATAAAATAATATAATGAACCTCGAACGGATATGAATATTCATTTGACTCTGATATTATCCAAACTGTAAAATTTAAAATATAATATATTTTCAAATAACAATGTATTTTGATATTTTTAAAAATTAAAATTAAAATTTCTTTATTTTATATTTTAATTACATGTACAAAATTACTCCTTAAACCTCTCAAAGTAGAATAGAAAGGGCTTCAAGCCAGCAAGATAGTAGCCAAAATCTAAATATTTAACTCGTTTAAGAGATGCATCTTTCAAATGCTTTGGGCACACGAAATGTAAAAGTAAATAACAGGAAAGTTGGGGAAATTTATACATATATAAATAGTTATGGGATGTGGATAATACTTTTTTCCCAAAAGTTTTTAATTGAATTTTTGAAATGGAAATCAAAAAATCAATGAAATTGAAATGATGCCACGTTGTGAATTAGGCAGACACGTAGTAAGATGAGAATCAAACGGACAAACAAGGGTCCACGTGGAGACAAAAAAAATAAAAATAAATAAATAAAGTAATGGAGAGGTTGCCTATGCTTGTGGGATTGCTTAGTTGATTGGGGTAAGGTAATGTACAATTGGGCGGTGGGGCTGTAGAAAAGAAAAGAGGATATAATAAATAATAACTAATAATAATCATAATAAACACAAATTGGTTTGGCTTCTATGAAAAGTAGGATGATGAGGTGAAATTGCAAAGCCAGCAATTTTCTTCCCCCTTCATTTTCTCTACTTTCACCAACAACTAAAAGTGAGAATATTTCATTAGTTGTTCCCACCCATCACTTTCCCCCTTCCCAAACATGGTGTAAAAGCACAAGCTTTATGATTTATGTTTTTACTTTTCCCCAACTCCTTCTATGAAAATGAACTTCTCTCTTTTTTTAGCTTTATTTTCTTCTTTTTTTTTTTTTTATGTCCTTTGTGAAATTGATTGGATAAATTGGTGATTATATAGGTACTAAGTTTACAATACTGACACGGTAAAACTTGTCTACACTTAATGTACAGACTTGCTCATATATAAAAATTAATTTAAGAAGAAGTTTTTTAAAAATTATTTCTATTTTATCTTTTTTTTTTTTCTCAATCAATTGATATGATATATGGGTGCTCAATAAATTAAGGATAATTGAATTCTTCACGTAATTCATATAAGATATATAAACTTTACATCTAGTCAATAATTATCTAAATACATATGTATCTTTCCTTTTCACTGACATTAGGCTTAATCCTAATGGTCAAAAGAAATATAAAAAAAAATGTTACAGGTAAGAAGTTAATCTATTGGCAATTTGGCATGATAGTGATTAGCTAGGTAACCAGATCTTCCTCCTGAATATAGAGTTTTAATCACTGTAATAAATAATTAAAGATGAAAAAGTACACTTGTCCTGATGGAGGGTGCCTTCAACAAATTGAATTAACAGGCTAAGGATTACAATTCCAATATTTATAACTGCAAATTGAAACCTTGATTGGACTTCGTCAGGATTTTCCAAAGATAATTCCAAGCATATAACTGTATATCAACTGTCATTGCATTATTATTAATGTGTTTGAACACTTGCAATGAAAAGAGTAAGCGATGGAGGACAACATTGTAGAAGTAGCTATAATCACAGTTGACCAAAAAAAAAAAAAACAGCAGACAGCTTCCGTCTCTTTTAATGTATGTGTCGTCTCCATCCTCCAATCTACTATCGACAAATTTTAAGCTTATTCACATAATGCTTTAGACTGTCTGAATTAATTAATTATATGATGGTTTCTTAATTGTTTTCATAATAGATTAGAGAGAAATAAATTTGAGGTGTTAGATAGATGAACGTAATTAGAGAAGCATGTAAAATTATTAAACGACAAAAACTCTATTTCTAACCTGTCACCAGATACCAGGATTACTATCAGCCACCTAAAAATCATTTTTTTTTTTTTCAGAATTCCACTTCTCCTGTTCTTAAATGTCATGATCATAAATATAATTTTCTCCTATCTCTCTCTGTGTTATTTTCACTTTGAAGTTACATGCGAAGAAAGGCAGCAGTAGTTAGACGAAAGCATAGAGAACCAGAATTCTCGATTTCCAACTTTTGATTGATTAGGTAAGGATGGAAGATAAGGTAATTGATATATCAATATATCTACACTTACCCAACCCACCACCAATCATACAACTTTTAGTTAACTATTGTTATTGCTTTTTTGCTTAAAGTAGATACTGAAAAGGACGAGAATGCCATCTATCATTTTTCCTCTCTTGTACTTTCCTCCTCTCAATTCTATTTCTGTGATTTAGCTTTTCCTTTTTCCCCTTTTCTCTTTTTCAATTTAAAAAACTAGTTCTTTCAGCCTTGTTGAATAGTCTTTTGGTCGAAAAATTATTTAATATACTTGCTAGCTGCATTTAATAGTAACGTACACTTTGCATTCTCTTTGTTCTTTGTGAAATTTACTAATTAAATTCAGAAACTCAGACAAATTTTGTATAATGCCGTGGGCGTTCAACTTTATACTTGTTACAATTTGCATGGTAGAATGGTCTAATACATAAACTTAAACTTGAACTTTAGCCAATTATTCTTGTAGTTCTACAAAATTTCAGCTTTAGCCAATTATTCTTGTAGTTCTACAAAATTTCAGCTTTAATCATACGACCAACATTCTTGCGAGGTTTGCAGGATCATAATAAATCCCCACAAAATTTAAAGACAGCCAAAAATTGAGGGTCCAATTTAATCATTATGCCATTTTAGAACCCACAAAAAAAAAAAATACAATGTACACAAATTATTAAATACTCTGCAAACACCAAAGTCAAAAAACCAAATATATATATATAAGCTCTGGTGCTCTACCAACCCCAATCAATAAACCCTCGGGAAGTTGGAAGAGCATGACAATTAGGGAAAGACGGAATTTACAAGCAGAACTGCATAAGCTACATGAAAAGGTAGAACATGTTACATTCGACAGGTAAAACAACGAGACAACACATGTGCAGTAGCAATAGCAATGTACTCGCTAAATGGAGCAAAGAGGTAGTTTTGTGAGATGCTGAAGAGGGTTTAGAGGAAGTCCTTCCGGCAAGAGCAGGTGCAACTGCATTCTTGTTAGGGACGCTCTGTTGCTCATTAGTTGGCAATGGATTTGGTGATTTATCATCTGGAGGTGGTGCAACTCTCACTTCAGTGTTATCACTTATATCTTGACCTGCAGGTATGACATGAATAAAATTGATTTCAAATCTTCCCAAGACCAAGAATACTATAACGTACAAAATAAAACCTTCATCTGAATTGGAAAACTTGGTAGAGAGAACAAATTGGATCTTTTTCTTTAGCAGACTGGTCTCTGAGATGGGCCAGTTCAAAATGATTGATGTTTCCACCACTTCAAAATTAGCAGGCCAAAATTAAAGATAAACAAGGTTTCCGAATAGAAAGGTAGTTAGATTCGAGCATCAAAAGCTGATTACACATTATCCAGAGAGGCATGCTATAAAATATTAACAATCCACTATCTCCATGTCATCATTTGAACACTATATGGCTTCCTATTAAACTCTGGGGGAAACGATGGAATCAAACCAGAGCCAGAGACTGAGGATTTTCATAAATTAAAAAAAAAAAAAAATGACTGCTGCTTATTGATGAGATGGTGAGATCAGATTTCAAAATATAATATTCAATGTTTTGAATAGAATAGCAAATTGTGATCAGAGTTGAGAAAAATCATGAACCAAGAAAGAAATTCTTCTCAAGTCTATATGAGTTTTCTACAGAATCCCCATTTACATGGGAGCTTGTTCTGGTTCTAGTATTCATATGAACTTTTAACAAGCATTAACCAACTAAGAAAATTGCAAGAATCAATGATTCAATGAATCAGAAGATAGCACTTGAAATAAGCAAAATCAACTAGATTTAGGATTGAAAGAAACAAAAGAACAAGTACTTACAATTGGAACTAGACCAACCGAATTTCAAATTCTCCATGTCAAAAACAACACGATAACCAGTCAGGAAGTCGTCTGCAATTTACATGTTTATCAGCGTCATTATACAAAATATGAAGAATAATAATATGCATGTGAAGCCAAACGGCAGTAAGGATCACTCACGTCCAATAATACCATAATCCTCATCAGTTTGCTGCAGAGTTAGACAGAATATGGTGAATTCCTGCACCAGAAAGACCAGCTAATTAATATTTCTCTGAACAATGGAACATGGCAGTTTTTGCACCTACTCACCATATCAGCTGCTAAGGACTATCAAAAAGTATTTGCCGCTACAACCCTGAAGACATTATTCTGATTATGCATATAGCTCTGGGATGCAGCTAAATTTGTTCAATGTATAGTTCATACAAACAACAACGTGAGGAAAGTTTTCTCCCTCCCGACCCCCCAAGCACACACATAGTAATACTCCCATTGCCATCATTATGAAACTTGGATTTAGTCAAGACCTCCAATTTCAAATCCACAACTTAAAACACCAAAAAGAATCATTTCCCTAGAACTCCAGAAAAGAACCTATATCTAGAATCCCAAAAGATGCAGTGAGTCAGAAGATGGTTGGTCAGCAGCACAACCTTGTTGCCATCAAAAGAATCATTTAAAAGTTCCTGTGAATCACTTCTCAAATTTATTGAATCAAGTCATAAGCTCATTGATTCCAATGTGCACCAAGCATGCTTATTCTTATTCATTAAAATGGTCTTTTGCTTTTGCCTTAGCAATTATCAGGTCCCATAGCCTCACAAGTATACATTCAAATGAAAAGGCTGAAAATAGTGTTGTGCACCTGATTCTGAGGAACAGAATATGTGGGTTTATGAACTAGAAAGCTTTGATTCATCGGGAACTGAATTTGCATGGCAGGAATGTTAACAAGCTCGCGTGAACTGTTCCAGAAAAATGTAGCTGACGATCAGTCATAAATGAAATAAGCAAAAGGGTCTGCAAACCTCCTCAAGTGTACAATCCAACCTGGTGTTGTAACAATAGTCCCAAGGTCCTCCCTGGGAGCTAATTCTTTCTGCATTCACTTGTTTATCAAACTGCAATCAAGAGATAATTCTTCTTACGCCAGATAACAAGAAACACTTGTAAGAGATAATTCTTCTTAGGCCAAATAACAAGAAACACTTGTAACATATTGAAAATGGCAAAAATCAAATACGCACCTCCAACACAATCTTATTATAAACTTTTCTGGGAAGAAATGTGAAAGATGTACCGGTGTCAACCAATGCTTTGAATCCAGATTGCTTAAGGCAAGAATGCCCAACACAATATGACTCCACCTCAACAAAATAAGTAACACTGAAATAATGAACAATACAGCTACCTTATTTACAATCAAAGGAATACCAAGTACCATTAAGGTCAAAAACCAGTTAAGAAAGTGCTTTAGCAAATAAAAGCAAACAATTTTCAAAGAAGTGTACAGATGTCATACTAATTTCCTTCTATAGACAACAGTGGCGTTGATTTTTGGGAGGCGTGCACTTGGTCACCAAACAATATTCTTCCGGAATCATTCTCATTAAAACAGAGTGAGAAAGATTTCTGAATTAATCCAGCTTTAGCAAGAAAGCTTGGAACAGAAATGCTTCCAGGTCCTAGTCCCATTACCCCATCAGGAGCTGCTCCATCCAAATAACCACCACTTTGTTTCCTACCACAGCTGTAAAAAATGGACAAAAAGAAAAATCTTTGAAGCATTAGCAACAAGCTAAGCACAATACAAACCAGAGTGAGAAAAACCAGCAATAATAAATAAAAAAAACAAGTATAATATAAACACCCGATAATAACTGAAGCCTGCACCCTTCTTCTGGTTTCATTTTCGCTAACTGATGCCAAATGCAGTTTGTCTTCAATCAAATATCCAGAACTAGAAGTATTTCCAGTATCAGCATAGTTAGCAATGTAAGGGCAAGGCTCCTTGAGATTTTTGCAGTTGGAACCCAATTCACACAGCTGATGGCTGCAAGGCAGGTGCTTGCTTGTGCTAGATAAAGAGGGTCTATACTCGCTCAGGTCTCTATCCTGCATAATTAGATGCCCCAAATACAAGGGAGCACCTGCCAATCAATCATTGGAAAATTAAATACTAAACCTACTAACCAATTCTTAGTTTGAACTACTCCTCTGATCTTGTCTATTTGAATTCAAACCAAACCACCGTAGCATTTGAAATTTATTTCAATTTGCACACATGTAATGTAAACGAAAAATGTTTTTTTTTTTTTTTTCTTTTAGAAAAAAATAGTTGCATACCAAAGAACTGTAATAACTGGCAGACAAGGGAGCGCACTGTATGCATTCACAAGGGACCCATAACAGATCGCTACCGGCATCCAATGCAACAAGAAATGATACATTTGGTGTTCCGATATCAATCCATGTGTAATGTAACCTGCAAAATATATTTTTTAAAGAATAAAATTAATTTCCGTTTTCTAGTATTTTCTCCACAACCAAACAGAACAAAATCAGCACTAACCAATCAAGCTCATTCCCGAAGAAGAAAGTCTGGCTTCCGTGTTCCGGAATCAGCAACTGATTCTGCGAACCGAGTTTCATTCTCTGTCTCTTCAAGTCATTAACAAGCAACAACTGAAAATACTCGAAACTATGCTTTTTAGGCCATAAATCGCTACTCATATTACCACCATTTCTCGAAATCCAAAGCGCTTTTGCCTCATCAGAGAAACGGTGAATCAACTTCGAAGAGAATGTGAGCCCAATCGAACCTTCAAATAAAAAGCAAAAGCAAACCACCACCAGCACCAAACGATTCGCCATCTCCACCATTTCTAGAAACGCAGCAGAGAGAGAGAGCGTGTGTGTGTGAGCGCGAGCTCGATTTTTAAGTAGCAGAGCTTGAAGGGTAGTGGTGCTAAAGTGCGCTAAGGGGCGTAATACGCGGCGAGAATCCAATAATGCTTTTCGCTTAGGCGTCGAGTAGCGGAAAGTGAAAAACATAGGCTTGCTGGTATTTCAAATTTTAAAGAAAAGTCAAAGTTAAAATTGAAAAGGAGTATAATGATTAGTGGGAAGAAGGAAGTAAAGCCATAGAGCGACACGTGAAGAAAGAGGTAAATGAGGTGTCAAATGATGAGTGGATGGGGTTAGACGGCACACGTGGTATTCTTCAGTTTGGTGCCTTTTCCGCTTTTGGCATTCTTTTCAAATTATCTGACACAGACTATAATTGGCAGCCCAATTTGGTATGATTTTGCAATGCCTGTCAAATTTTGAGGTCTTTAAATTTCAATTTCAATTTTCATAACCTACTTTGAATTCTCCTATTTTGTTTTTGAGATAGATGAAATGAATGAAGCAAATTAATATTATATATTGAATATTTCTCTTAATTATTGAATTTTTCTTTGGTTGATCAAAATATTTTTAAACGGATATTGGATATTTGACTATATATTTTATGTATTACGCATTATTAAAAGATCGGTCTTTTTTTTATAGATTATATATTATTTGATCAAATTAAATTCAATCTCAAAAAATTTAATCTATACAATTTATTCTCCCAATTAATGAAGAATGAGTACAATTTTTCAAAGAAACCCACTTTTTTAAAAGAAGAAATGAAAAATATGTCCAATATCATTTAGTTGAATAGTTGTTAATTTATTTAAAGAAAAATAATTGTAAACTGAGGTTTACATTAAAAAATAAAATTACTGTGTAAGGATAACTTTTTCATGTTCATAAATTAGTACTGTACTTGCTTTCACATTGATATGTTAAAATATCTGCTAAAAATAAATTTTTATCTTTATAAACAGTTAATTAAATAAATCAAATCTCAATTTAAATATTTGATTGAATAAATTAGAGAGTATACTATTCTTTTACCAATACATTTCAAAAAAAAAAAAAAAAAAAAAAAAAAAAAAAAAAGCTTTTACCAATAGCATAGCACATGCATCAATGTAATAACAAACCTCAGCATATTCCTTAATTTTAGACACAGTCATAAGCAACAGTCAAATTCTTTGAAAATAAGAAGAGATTAATTTGATTTAACCTGCTATTATACAAACCCAGTAGTAAAAAATAAAAATTAACATCATTTTCAGCATCTTCTGTAAATAATTTTAAAATCAACTAATTAAATAAATCATTTTTAAGCATCTTTTGCTTATTATATCAATTTTTGACTTCAATTATTACCTAATTCCACCTTATTTTTTATATATATAAGGCCTCAATTATCCATTACCTCATAGGCAATCTAAAATTTTTAATTTTCCAAGTAGAGAACAAGAAAGAAATTATTTGACAATGAGCAAGAAACTCATCAGCAAAACATCATCATCAAGAATTTGCAAGAATCATCCTGAGAAGAAGAAGCAATTCAACAATATATTACAAGTGTTACGACCCAAAGTCTATATCACCGATGTCTCAAATTTTAAGAGATTAGTTCAAGAATTAACTGGTAATGGTTGCTCGAATACAACTCCGACTCCTCTTGATTCACAAGTAAACGAACAAGCATGCGTTTCAATTGTTTCAGATTTTGAAATTCGAGAAAATAGTTTGGATTTGTCGTTTGACTCATTGGATTCACATAATCAAATGGTTGTAAATAAAGAGATTAATCAATCATGGAATCAAATATACCAGGATGCTTCTACGACATTTGATAATTCATTGATTAATGAAAATGTGGAATTTTCAGAAGTTCAAGAGATGGAGTCATGGCTTTTAGATATGGAGCCATGTCGTTTTGATAATGGTTATCAATATCCACAGTTTGAGCAAGAGTTGAGTGCATATGATTACCAGTTGTTAGGTGACTTGATGTGAAAGTGATTATCATCCATTAGAGAAACATTTATAGAGCAAACACTATGAATTTATTATGATTCTTTTCCTATTATTCATTTGTAAAAATTGTACAAAATCTAAAAAAGATGATGTTACCAATTTGTTTTTGTTATAATAACAATTTATCTCTATATTTTTTATGCTTTCTGAATTTTTTTTACAATTTATTTTTATCAAGAAAACATGTTAAAGAATGGGAAATGGATATCAGAAATTATATTCTAATAAAAAATAATATAATGGATAGTTTTTCTCTTTTTCTCTCTGTTTTTTTTTTTTTTTAAGTTGTTGACCGTTGACCATGATAGCTAGGAATGAAAGCAAAATTTAAAGATTTAGTGATTCTTTATTTATTTATGTTTCTAAAAAAAGATAACTAACTGACATCATAAATTTCATACATATTATTCTCTTTGATGTTCTTAATCTGAATATAGCAAAACAAACACATAATAACAATAATTCTGTCAAATTCACATATTTTTTTGTTCTTTTATATATCATTCTATGATCAAATATCGTTTTAATGGTAATTAATTAGGATTTGACTCACATTACATTCAACTAAGTCAATTAATTAATTAAATTAATGAATCATTGTTTGTCTGTAGTCATTTCTACCATCAGCTTCATATATATATAAAAGAAAGAAAGAAAAGATTTACAATGGAGAAGAAAATATCAAAAATAACAAGAACAAACACCATTTTTAGAATCTGATAAAAATGTCAAAACCCCATTTTATATCACTGACAGCTCCACCTTCAAGACTTTGTTCTAGTAAAATCAATTGTAATGGAATTTCCACAACTTCAATTGTTCCTGTTATAAAATCGTAGAAAAATGATCGTCAAGAACAAGAACCTATCATGATAGACAGTGAAGATGAAGGAGGAGGAGAAGAAGACAGAAGCAGGAGGATTTGCTTTGCTTACAGTTCGAGAATTTGAATCATAGCTTTTAGATATTTGTTGTTTAAAAATTAAGAATAAAAATAAAAACTTTTGCAGAAGCTACTCAATATCAGAGCCTGGTTTCGATCCAGGGACCTGTGGGTTATGGGCCCACCACGCTTCCGCTGCGCCACTCTGATTTGCTGGTATTTGTCTCTAATAAATATTTTATTTTAATGTTTTTTGGAATAATATTGGGTGTTTTCTGCACAAAAAGTATTGCAAACTAACTGGTTTTTTTTTTTTTTTTTTCACTGCCTTCTATTTTTGTTGGTTAATTTGCATACCAAATCAAATTAATTTCAAGTTTCTTAATTTACCGAATATTTTATTGGAGTGTTACAAGTTGATTCAAATATATTTAAATTACTTACTTATCCTCAAACAAGAAAAAAAAATAAAGAAAATTTTTAATTTCTTGCTTGCGTTTTGCACTGAAAAACCTTTAATTTGATTGATTGGTGACCCATTGCAAGAGGAAATAGAATTGTTAAGAAGACATGAAATAGAATATTGAAGTTGTTGTTGAAGCATTGGATAAACATGAGCCTAAATTGAATGAAGCCTAGTCCATGTTAGTTGTTGTTGGACACCTAACTTGAAGTCTAGAACAAAGCAGAGATACAATACAACAAACTCATTTTGGGTTGGCCTTGGGAGTTACCTATAGAGCCAAAATGAAACATTCCTGAATCCTGAATTCTACTTTAAGAACAAAAGAAGTATAGTTGATTGTCAAAAGTAAATTTATATTGGTGCAGGTGAGTCTTCCTTTCACACACTTGTGCTTTGCTTTAAAGCAACGAAATGTTTAGAGTTATATGGATTGCCAATTCATCTGCATGGTGTGAATGATAATGTTTCTTGGTTACAAAATATAATGCAAGGTGTTGAAGAGGAAAAATTTGCAGAAATTTGTGTTCTCCTTTGGTTTTTATGGTATCAGAGGAATGAATATCTGTGAAAAGATTCAATTCTGTCACCTGATGTTATTTACTCCCAGTCCCTGGACTTTTTACAAGATTGGAGAGCAGCGGGAGCTACTGTAGAACAAGTATGTGTATTAGTTTTGGGATTGTTGTAAGGGACAGTAGAGGTCAGTTAGTGTCCGGAATCTCAAGAATCTGCAGTGGGTTTCGTTTCGCTCTCCAAGAATGGCAGAACTTATTGGTGATAGGGAGGTGCTTTCCTGACTGAAACATCAGAATTTGGGTCCAAGTATGGACGAGTTAGATGCACAGGAGATATGCAACGCTTGTTGTTGCTAATATGGTTGATTTTTCTAGTTTGTATTGTTAATTGAGGATTGTAAATCTTTGTGTAATTGTGCTACTGTAAACACTTTTTTTTGTTGCAAATTTAACATAGTCCGGTTGATTTTTATCTCAAGTTCTCACTGTTACAAAAGTTATCACCAATTATGTTATTCACGTTGTGGGTCCCTCCGATATATGGGACACACACAAGTTTGAAAAAAAAAAAAAAAGAAAAAAATAAACACGTTTTGTTTTGGCAGTCAAAGAAGGCTGCGGAAGAAAGAAAAAAAAGAAAAAGTGGACGCGTGATTATTCGATGGACGCGTTAATGACGCATCCCCTTCTCCTATAAACAGGAGAAGGTTTTTCACTAAACAAATCGTACAAAAACAAAACGAAGAAGTCTACACAGTTAAGTGTAGAGAAAATTTTAGGAATGATTATAATTTTTAGGGTGTTTTTGAGAAACACTTAGAGTACCACTATTTTTGTAATCTCTTTTGTACCTATTATTTTAGTGGAAGAATTTTTCGAAGTTTTTGTCCCGTGGACGTAGCCCATAACAGTTAAAAGGTGAATCACATAAATCTCGGTGTTCTTATTTTTTTATCTGGCATTTATGGTAATTATTTAATTTTTAATATAATTACTATTTCTGATGGATTCGATTGTCAATGCCAAATACGTAATTATTGGAGGTACATCTATAGTAATGTAAATCTTTATGGACGCTATTAACTTTTATATTCACTTCTACCACCGACATTTTTTGCGGGCCCCACTCGAATAAGTTATAATCCAACGATTTAAAGGCGATGACAGTCTCCGTTGTATGATGCACAATGTTATCCATGTATCAAAAAATCACTTTATGGTTGACTTAAAAAAAAAAAAAAAAAAAAAAAAAAAAAACACTCTTTGTTAGTTTAAAAGATAAAAGACAAACTAACAAAAGTAACGTGTAAGAAATAGTTTTATCTTCCTATATTAGATATGTAAATGTGATTGGCTATTTAAATTATTAATTATAATTATTACTATTTTTTATTAAAAACATTACTCAGCCATGTTCTGTGGCCCAATGGACAATGGGCTGGTCTACAAATTAGATGTTCTATTTATTAATTGTTTTGGATAAAAAAAGTCAAATGGACTCTGTGGCCCAATGGATAAGGTGTTGGTCTCCGGAATTAGATATTTTGGATTCGATTTTCAGCAGAGTCAATATGTTAGTTTTCAATTATTCAATATTTAACGCTTATGGTAACAGGTGTTTAATTATTTTCAACTATTCAATATTTTCAATTATTCACATTTTCTATTATTTAATAGGTATTTAATTCATCAAAATTTTATAAATCGAAATATTTTCAATAAAATGATTTTGCAAATAATAAGTGTAAATTTATAAATTTAAGTATTAGATAAATCAAAATAAAAATTAAATACGCCACAAGATTAACAAAATTTATGTCTAAAATTATGTATTATACCTTGATTGAAATATATCAAGCATGTGGAATATACGTATTTTATCAATGACCAGATGTTACTAAATAATTGTATTTTTTTTCTTGTAATATTATTCACAACATCTAATTTTACAAACTGGCTTATCAAAAAGCTCTGACCCTTAGGAGAAGAAGAAAAATATTAGAGGAAGAGAAATATTAGTGGGAAATAGCGAGGAATTGTCAACTTTTTTTTATAGTTATTTTCCATCTTTGTATTTAGATACAATGAGGTGGAAAAATAAATTTATTTTCCTAGCAAAATTTTTGAGGAAAGAAAATATTATTATTAAAAATTAACAATTATGCCCTCATTTAAATAATGAGATATTTAAGAAAGGGTCAAAGTTTATTAATTAATCTATGGTGTTTCGGTAATTTAATAAAACTGAATAAAATTCACATTTTCCTCTATTAGGCATTGGTGGAAAACAAGTGAAATATTATTTACTTCAATATTTTCTTCCACTTTTCTAAACAAGGAAAATTACATTTTCCTAAATATTATATTTTTTTTTTCATTTTTTTAAAAAATGATTAAACACGTGACCTAAGCTATATTGATCAATCCTACAAGTGACTTTTACCACTCAACTACCTCCATTTGATTTGCTAAATGATGTAAGTTATGTGTGAAACCACTGTCACTGTAATTAGTTAAAATGTCTAAAATACCTTCAATAGGTTTATGCGACGGATTGTGCACGTAATATACGCACAAAGGCATTTTGAATATTTTAATCCACCGCAATAAATATTGTGTCATGTGCAAATTGGCGCAATATATTTTTTGTGTTTTGTATACCATTAACTTTTACAAATATAGATATTCTTTACAAAATATTTGGAAATATTGCAAAATATTAATAATCAGACATATAATTTTAGAAAACACCAACTTTTATTAAAAACAACCATCTTTTACAAAATATTTACAACTGAAGCTATTCTTATATAATCCGGCTATTTTACATAAACAACTATTATTTTACAAATTATTAATTATTAAAAATATTGACAATCAAAACTATTATTTTATAATTCGGCAACTTTACAAAAATACCTATTTTTAGAATTTTGAGAAAATATAACAAAATATTGGCAATTAAGTTAGTATTTTTCAATTGAGCAACTTAAAAAAAAATAAAAAAACAACTCTTTACAAGTTATTAAAAGTATTATAAAATAAAATAATAATAACCGTAACTATTATTTTAATTACGGTCAATCTTATCGACTAAATAATATGTATAATTTTTCTAAACTATTTTTTTAAAACTATTTTTTTAAATAGGTACATATAGTTAACTAACCCTTTAAAATTGAATGAAGCAATGTTAGTTAGTTGTTGGACACTTTAAGTTAAATTCAAGAACAAAGCACAGATACAACAAACTCATATGTATAATATATATGAGTTGATTGTCAATAATAAATTTGTTTTTTTTTTTTTTAAATGGAGTTCAGAAAAAAACCAAACTAGTATATATTGTAGGGAAGAGTCCTCGTAAACTTGAGATATATAAGAGTTCATCTTCCGAATGTGATTCACTATTAAATTTTCTATCTATATAAATATATGATTTTTAAGGCTTAAATGCTTATGTGGCTATGTGTTAAAATATGAAAGTGATGACAGAGATTTTATTTTGTCATTATAATTAATATTTTTTATATTTAAATAAAAATTAAATGTTGTTTATTAAATAATGGATTTACAATTAAACTAATAAGATTTCATTATAATTAATGTATAATAAATATAAAATTTTTTATTAAATAGTTTTATTCTATAAAAAAAATTAATGAAGTTATAATAGAGTCATAGTTAATAAAAATTAATTAAATAATATATTTGATTATCTACCCTCCATTTTTTAAAATAAATTAATTTAATCAAATTAATTTATTTGATTTATAAAATAAATTAATGATCATTTCTCTTAGCTAAATCAATAATATGTTTCACACCCCTAGTTCTACCTTTTTTGGCCATGCTTTCCACACAACCTTGATGTATGTATATATATGCGCGTGTAGCATGTGCCAAATAATGTTTCCATACATATATTTGATTTAAAAATTTATCGATTATGTGAAAAGCATGTATTTTATTAATATATATTGACCAGTTGTTACCAAATAATTGTATTTTCTCATATAATATTATTCAATTTTTATAAATTGACTTTATCAAAAGCTCCAAATTTTCGGATGCTCAACAATATCTATATGGGTAGAATTTGAGGTTTCATTTTAAACACATTATTCCTAGGGATGTAAACGAGCTAAGCGAGTTCGAATTTGGCTTGAAAAAATTCGGCTCAAATAGAGTTTGAATTTGAATCTAATGATGTTCAATTTGAAAGGTCGTTGAGTGGTTTTATCGAACTTTTATATATACATATATATAATAATCATTTTAAATTTACTCGAGTCTTGAACCGAACTCGAGCTTAAAATTTTTCGAGTTAAACTTCAGTCTTAAGTCAATATTGAACCTAAAATTTTTAGGCTCATTGAATTTCAAAGAAAGTGAAATTCTACCGAGCTGAGCTTCAAGCCTGACAAATTTAAGTTTCGCTCACTTCATTTATACCCCTAATTATTCCGGTCCATATTGTTATATGTTACATGTGTACATGCCATGACTCATACATTAAGGGTGTTATGCCTAGGGGTGGCCACGGTTCCGGTTCCTCAATGGTTCCAGCCAGTTTTTTAGGCCAATTTTTGGACTGTTTCGGCCGGTTTCAGATCAAACTAGAACCGTCGATTTCGACTGAAACTGGAACCGCCGGTTCACGGTTCCAAAACTTGTAGAATCGGAATTGAACCATTTTGGATCGGTTCTGGTTTCGGTTCTCACCGGTTTGGAACCAATGGTTTTAGTTCTGAAAATCGGATTTTGGTCACCCCTAGTTATGCCAAGGATTGAGCAGAAATTGATAAAATCAGTTGAATTGATTGATTTGGTTTGATTTGCATTGTTATTTAAATATTCAAAACAAAAATTATACAGGAATTTTGCATGAGTTTCATTCATCATTCCTAATAATTCAAGTACCTAAAATTTTAATTTTAATTTCAACTTTAAATTGAAAAAAAAAAAAATGGAGGGCCGAGATTTAAGCTATTGGGTTTCGAGTAATTTCTTACCACGAGGCTAGGCTGGCAAAGGAGGCTGCACAAGCAAAAGCAATTTGTTAGGATCATAGTTGTAAATAATTCAGTTCAAATAATTCATTAAAGTATAAAATTTTTAATCTCTAATTAATCTCTCCATAATAGAAAATTAGAAATTAATAATAGTTGTAAATAATTAACTTGTACTTTATCTTTCATTTTATTTATTTATTATTGTTTTTTTAATTTTGGCAAATATCAAAATTACCTAAATAACATCCCTAAAACAGCTGGCTAATTAAGCTAAAGTGAGTAATTTACTTGGATGAGATAAGCTCTCTCAAACAATCATAATTCCTAAACCCCAATTATCCCTTAAACCCCGCCTAAACATAGGCTTATTGATAAAACCTAACAGTTAATAAATTATTTCAAAAAAAAAAAAAATACAGACAAACAAGATCGCATAAATGCAAAGAATATATATAAAATAATAATATTTAAAAAAAAAAAAATTAATTATGCAAGCCTGTCTTTGTATAAGTATATATATTGCATTTCTCCCCTATTGTTATTAGTTGTCCTTTTGATTGCTCATCTTCTTATATGCTATAGACTCCTTTACGTAAAACCACCGTGGGGAGAGGAGGCTCCCGCTCAATACCCTATCTCCTCCACCGCCTCCGCCTCCGCCTCTGCCCCCTCCTCTTCTCCCCACAGTCGTCTATTCTCTATCTGGTAAGTATCCAATCTTATCTTGTATTTTAATTAATTAATTTTTTTATATATGACATTTAATTGAAGGATGCAGCTTTTATAGAGTAAAAATCTGAGATTCAGTCTCTGAATTTAATTCATATGCTTCATCGGCATCGTAATTTATGCTTTCCATTGTACGATCTTTGTTTGCGATAATTAAGATCTTCTAATCCTATTTCTTCCTTTAATTTACTTAATTTCTGGGTTTTTTTTTTGATTTTTTTTATTTTACTATAATTACATTGCTAGTCATTTGAATTTCTGATTCTATTAACAAAACAATGATCAATACAGATTTTATTCATAGCTGGAATTTTTGCGGTTTCTTCAACAATTTATTAACAGAACATAAAAAAAAAAAAAAAAAAAAAAATTGCATCAGAGTTTTTCCATTCCTAAGTTATAACAGGCTGGTGATTACATTTTACACATGATATCACTGTATGAAACATTGAAACTCAGTAGTTTTTATAATTTAATTACTTATTTTATCCAAAATTGAGTTTTTACTTTTTTACTGATTACTATTTACCTTTTTTTTCTCTCTCTCTTTGCAATCTTAAAAATAATTAAAAATGCAATTTATATTGTTGTATAATTAATAAATTTGGTTTTGATTTCGAAATAATTCATAACATGCAAACAAATGAGTCAACCTACACAATTGTCCTTCTTGATATTAGTAATAAATATTTTTTAGACTTAATTTAAATGACTGGTTTCGCCCTTCAAAACAAGAGAATAACTTATTTTAAAAAAAAAAACAATAATAAAATAAATTACTATTTATTCCTACATACAAGTGTATAGACAAGTTTTATCCTGAAAATATAAAGCGATAAAGTTAACATTTATCTTTATACCTGGTTTTCTAAGTTGTGTTTCTAAATTATTAAACATTTAGGACCACATCTTTTTCTCAATTATAAACCAACCTTTATATGGACCTTCATGTTAATTCATTTCTCATGTTTCTTGATATGAAGATCTGAATTTAATTCCTCATCAGGGTTTCCTTATTCTATGGAAAATCTGAAATATTTATAATCAGAATATTTCATGTAATTATATATGTAAATGTTACTTAATTTTGTTACAGGTAAAATTATAATGGCAGCATATTATTGAAAATATCTCCAATCCACATGTGGAAACAAATCTTGATGTCACAGGTATTAGCTGTCTCTGCCTGCCACCCATATTTCCCTCTCTTCAATGACTGCCTGCAATTTTTGTTTCTTGATAATGTAATACTGTCTTCTCCAATTTAAACTGTTAGCATATATTTAAACAGACCACACCCACATCTATCTACCCATTGCAGACAACACTGTTTTATTCTCCTCTTCATGCACTTCCAGTTTCTAACCTAACCTAAACTACAGCCAAAACCCTCTCTCTCTTTTCTCTTCTTCTTGCTCTTAAAATAAAATGCATTCCCAAAACCCAAAAACATTTACAAAAATATTACAGAATCAGAATAACATACAACAATGTCTTATGAGCCTAACCCTTGATTCTTCACAAGATCAGAAATCTTCTGCTCTTATTGGTGACTACATTGGTGTTGAAAGCTGTCTTGATCTGGAAAAGAATGAAGATGTTTTCTCTTCATCATCAAAGAAACTAGAAACAAAGATTTTAAGGAATCAAAGGTATTGTAACATAAAGAAGAAAGAATTTCCACCTCCAATACCTTCATTAGCTCGAACAGGTAATTTGCCTTCACGAATGCCTTGGGTTTTGAGGAGATATTATACTAATGATGGAAGATTGATTCTTAAAGAAGAAAGAGTTAAGCATCATGAGTATTTTCGTGCTCATAGAAGCAATGGTAGGCTTACTTTACAACTTGTTCCTTTGGATGATGAGGTTTATCCACCTCTTGATTATTCTGATGATGAAGAAGAAGAAGAAGAAGAAGAAGAAGAAGAAGGTGATGATGATGAGAAATTTGAAGAAATCCAAGGAAATGAAAATGAGCCTCTTGAGAATTCTTGCAGTGAAGAAGAAAAAGAAGGGGAAGGAGAAGAGGATGAAAGTGATGATTGTGTTGGTTATTATAAAAGTGGGATTAGCGGAAATGTGGGTCCATTTAAGTGCTTGAATTATAATACTGTAGCAACAGGAGGATCTACTTGTAGTAGAATATTTACAGTGCCTTTACCAGCTGTGAGGCCTATTCATAGTTAGAAATGTAAAACAGAAAGAAAGAAAGAACGAAAGAAAAGAAGAACAGAGAGTGGGGTTTTGTTTGCAAGTGGAGGATAATGATCAGATGTAATTTGGTGTAGATGTTTAATTATTAGTTTTGATAGATTCAATTAAAAATTAGTTTTATATTTATATGTTTTATTATGTTCTTAATGGGAGGCTGTAGTACCAGTGTATCGGAAAGAGTAGGTTTTCATAGTCTACTGATTTTTCTTAATTATTTGAAATTAATTTAACATGAATTTTTATTTTTTTTATGTGTTAGTCATCATTTATTATTAATATATGTGTATTTTCTTAGTCATTTTAGGAAAAAAAAATATCAAGATTATATAATCTGCAAACTGTAATCTTTTGGTAAAATCATTCAGGGTTTCTCTGGGTTTAGGAAATTTTTTTCTGGTTTTTAGAAAATTATATGGTACTATTTACCTGTAATCTTTTCTCTCCCAAAAAAAATTCAGGCTTTAGGAAAAGTTAGTATATATGTAAATTATTTATAGACAGTTGGGGTCTGAATGTAATTGTATGTTTTGTTTAAATAGAATAATCTACTGAAAAAATTTATTCTCATTATAATTACTTGAATGTTATATAAAGTTGAGAGAATTCGAATAATGAGCAAGACCTAAGTAATTTTTTTTTTCTTTTTTTAAGAGAAAAATATGCATTTGACTTTTTATAAGAATTAATTAGAAAAAATAAAGATAATTGACTAAATTATCTTTTAATTAATATTCATTTAATTAACACAAATTTTAATGCAAATATCTAAACAATATTAAATTAAAATAAAATAATTAATGTTACTTCGATTTATTAAAAATTTCGTATAAATGGAATTAAAAATGTCAAATTTAATGAAATGGATTAAAATTTAATGTAAAGAAAAATCTAGGATATTTAAATTTTGAAGTCTCAATTTTTAGCCATTAATTAAAACCTTATTGGTATATAAGGGATTTGACACACAAGATCCAAGTATGCCAGAAATTCAAACATGTCAACACAAATAAAATCTGAGACCATTGAAACATTGCCATACAAAGAATTTGACATGGAAAATTTGATATATTCAAATATTAAAGGGTGATAATTTGATTTCACTTTTAGAAATCAGTCAAAATTATTTTTTTTAGGTGAAAAGCTACAAGTGGAATATTGTTTGGATTAGCTTATATATTACTTTACTTAAAATAAAATAGGTTAAAGTATCTCTTATTTGTAATTATTTATTTTAAAACTATTCTTTAACTAAATTAATATATCTTAATAATTTTTAGAAATGTCAAAATTACACTCACTTTTAATAAACCTTAATATATTTTCTTTAATAATTAGTTATTTTAAATACTTAATAACCAAAAATTTAAACTATTTTAAAATTAATTATTATGTGTTTTGTTGAATACTTAACTATTTTATTTTTGAAATGATTTATAAATTTAAAAATATATTTTAAGCCAAAAATAAAAAAGAAGCAGTCAAATTAAACCAAATAAAATTTCTGTTTGGATTGAGCACAAAAATATATAATTTTTTCCCTAGGAGATAATATGATTCATTGATATGTTATTGCACATTTAAGCAAATTATAAATGCAAGCTCATTGAGGGCAGTTCATAAAGGGTGGAATACAACTTTCTTATTAAGAAAAACATGTGAGTAGAGATGGAAGTGAGGCAGTAACTATAAGTTTTGAACTACCTGCATTTGAATATATTTAAAATTTTTATTGTCCGTATTCATTTTAAATCTGTGTAAATATTTATTTAAATACGTATATTCAAATCTATTTAAGATTTTACTAATCATATCATTTTTGAAACCTACCATTTAAAGTACCCTTTAAAATGGGTAAAATATCAATAAATTATACATTATCTAGTTAAATCCAAACTTGTTTAAGATACTTTTTACTTTTTACAGGATAGCGTATGTATCTGAAATTGAACAGTTTAATAATAACAAATACCGGATAACAAATAGCCAATATCTAGATACCTATATTCATAACATACCCGTATCGATTAAGGTAAATAATGTTGTAAAGTGGAGTATATTTCAAAAGATTTCACATCGCGAGCTTTTAAAGTAGTTTATTAATAAGTGTTTGCTATTGGGCTAGTAAAAGGTGCAGTAAGGATTGGGCCCAAAAGTCCAATCCTAGTGCTAGCCAATGGATTTGCCCCCCTTGCACGTGAATATGTTCGTAAGGCTCGATTCAAGCTGTGTTTTATTACTTGTATTTTCTAAATATTTTTGATCGGGTTACCTTTGATTTTAGCTTTTGACCAAATATTTTCCTAGTATCACATTTACTTAATTTGTGCAACACTGGCTTGACTTTCGATTTTGTTGTGAATGTTGGAGAGTAAATATTTTCCAATATTCTTTGCTGGGTATTATTATTAAAATTGCCTGTTGTTATTTACCTGATATCGATTCAGAAGAACCTGTTAAATCCTAATAAGGGTTTCGCATTGTTTTTTATCTCTTTCATCTGATTGCGAAATAATTCTTTAAGAATAGTGATCCTAGAAAAGGATTTTGCATTGTTTTTTATCTCTTTCATCTGATTCCGAAATAATCTTTTAAGGACGGTGCTCTCGCACGTCTCACATTACTATTTATTCGACAAATAATTTTATTATTCATATCCAAACTCTTGTACATTTACCTTTGAGATAAGGACATCATATACACAAATATGTTTAGAAATTAGTTGTTTTGATAATTATTTATTATTTTAGTAGTATTTAACTGTCAGCTATTTTAATAACTTTTTACAAAATATTAAAAATTAAATATTATATAAATTAAATATTATATTATCGAATACTATAAAAAATAATATCTAAAAAAAAGAATTATTTAAAAAAATGGTGCGGGATAAAACCGACGATAACATGCGGGTTCAGTGAAAAGCTTATATCTAGTAACGGAGAGAAGAATTATACAGTGACGGAGAGAAGAAGGAGAAAGAAGGAATAGTGATAGAGGATGTGGTCTGGCAATGGCAGTATCTAGTAAAGAGAACAATTTCCAAGGCAATGATTGATTTTGACGATAGTATCTAGAAGCAGTAGTAGTAGTAGTACACAGCTACTTCCCAATATCAACTAATATCTTGTCAGTGAGTGCTTATGATTGGGCTGTTGTTTTTCCCCTTTGCAGACTAATTCTTGCTCTCTCGGGTCTACCCATTTTGCTTCTTTCTGCTCCATTTTCCATGTCCATTTCTGCTCCTTTTTTGGATTCCAGCTTTTCCTCTGTTGGTCACTCTCTTTGCATGCTCTTGGAAATTAAAGTGTCCGTTACAGTAATTCGAACCAAAAGTTTTTTTTTTCAAATTTATAATTTATATATAAATAATTGAAAGGAAAGGAGATAAACTTTATTTATATATTTAATTAACTTGAACATAATAAAAATTATAATTATATGCTGCATACTATTATTTTCAATAAAAAATAATATACGAAATTTAACTAATATAATTTTAGTTTATCGCTTTTACTAATGAATTTGAGCTGGAGTATAATTGTTAAAAAAATAAAATAAAATCAAAGCAATAAATTAATTATTTAATATTAAATATGATTTTGTTCGCCTCTGAAAGTAATTTATTATTGCTAATCCAACCATCATTGATATTAATTTGGATATTATTTTTTTAACTTAAAATGTACTACTTTCAATGCTCTATACTCTATGTATAACATTGAGAAATTGAATTTAAAAATTTAAAGTGTAGTATTCTTTTTATTTGTGGCGAGTGATAGTTTTATTTTCATTTTTGGAAAAAATATATTTTTTGTAGTAAGTTATTGTTGCCTCCTATATTAAACCAATTTCATAATTTTAATTATCTTAATTTTTATATTCTTATATGGATCATTTACTATTAATATAAAGGTATATTTAGAAAAATTAAGCATAATTGGTTTAACCAAAAATGGTTTATTTTGTCCTGATCTGATCATTTTATCATTTAGAAATATCTACAAGACAATCTTTTGATTATTTTAATTAAATTGGAAGAACAAAGACGAGAATTCAATTTTATCGATAATTTAACATATAATATTTTATTTATTTATAAATTTTAATGCATAATTTATTTTATTTGATCGTTTTAGAGCATTGTAAAGGTAACGTTTGTTCAAGCGTACGGTATGGGGTAGGATAGCATATTTAATAAAAAGCTTCTTATTTTATGTTTGGCAATCATTAGGATAAGATAAGTTTTTCATGTTTTTTATTTTTTTTCTAGAATATATGAAAATCTGACTTCCTAAAAAAATTACTCAGCCCATTGCCAATTAGATATCCTGATTGGTCTCGACAATAGATATTAAATCCAACATGTCAACTCAAAAAACTGGTGAATTTATATTAAAATCAGTCAAAATTTGACTGATTTTGCTTTTTTAAATAAAAAGAGAGGATTGAATTGAACCGATTGATTTGTGGTTGAACCGATGGATTACAAATTTGATTAGCGCAGTCCATTTTTTTATATTCTAATTATATTTTATTATATTATAATTATTTTAAATTATAATTATCTAATTAATATACATTATAAATATTTTTATGAATCAACAAGATGTTGATTAAAATAGTAAGAGACTTCAATTTTTATAAAGGTGAGAATACAAATTTAATTTTTGGAAAACGCACTTTATTGGGGGAACTAAATTAAAACATTTACGCTCTACGGTTTTAATGTAGTGAATTTTGCGAAAAATATACACAAACGGTGTTTTAAACATTTAAATCGAGCTAACTATATTTCTCGTTTTACAAACATAAACTTAATTTTACTTTTATATTAATAAAAAAATTAGTTAATATAGTAGTAAATTATACGTGCATGGTCATCATCATCTTAAAAGAGCACGACATGAGATAAGCGCAAACTTTTTTCCTTTTTTTTTTTATAAAAATCACAACAATTTTCAACAAAACATGTTATATTCATATATTTGGCACACAATATCAATGGAGAATGTGGGATATTGAAGAACCAGCTCCACATATGCTAAAAATTGTTATTATTATTTGGAGAAAATTATTGTAGGATCCCTCCGACACGTGGGATCCACACACATTTGAAAAGAAAAAATATATATATAAAACACGTTTTTTGTTTTGGTGGCAGTCAAAGAGAGACTGCCGAATAAAGAAAAAAAAAAGCATGTTCATTTTGTTATTCAAAGGACGGTGCTAACGAAAGAAAGAAAAAAGGAAAAGTGGACGCGTGATTAACGCGTCCACTGCGTCCCCTTCTCCTATAAGAAGGAGAAGTTTTCCTTCATTAATGTGTACAAAAACAGAAACAAATAGAATAGGAATACACAGTTGAGTGTAGAGAATTTTAGGAAAGGGTTCCTAAAATTGGGAAAGAGAGAAAATAGTGACAAAATTATCTTTGGAGTGTTTTTGGGAAACACTTAGAGTGCCACTATTTTTGTAATCTCTTTTGTACCTACTATTTTTTAGTAGAATAATTATTCGGAGTTTTTGTCCGGTAGACGTAGCCCATAACATTTGAAGGGTGAACCGCGTAAATCTTGGTGTTCTTATTTTTCATCTGGCATTTACGGTAATTATTTAATTTTTACCGTGGTTATTATTTTTTGTGGATTTGATTGTCAATATCCAATACGAAATTATTAGAGGTATATGTGGTAATAGTAATTTTATTTTATTTTTACCACCGGTATTTTTTCCGCGGACCCCACTCGAGATCAGTTAGAAACCCAACAAAAAATTATCAATTTATTAATAGATAACATAATGTCAGCAGAATATGATATTTTCAATGTAATAAAATATAAATATAAAAAATTGAACTATTATCTCTGGATATAATCTCGGTAAAAGAGATTTTTTTTTTAATAAAAAATTGGTACATTTCACATAAGAGAATAAGATTTTGTCCTTTTGGCTACACCATGATGCTTATAAAAGAGTTCAAAGTATAAAAAATTGATAGAGGAATAGACCATGCAAACTTGATTGATAAAAGAAATTTACTTAAATTAGAAGACATCAAATCTCTAACTATAGAAAATCAAAATTAATCTTATATTTTAAAGGGTAAATGATAAAAAAAATCTGAATTATACTTATTTTTGTAAATTTAACTATATATTTTTTTTAATTTTAACCATTGTAGTAGTGAATTTATTTTTTTATTGCAATTATAGCCTTCATTATATATCTGTTAAAAATCGTTGACGTTGCAGTTAGTGGGGTCCATATTTTGACACCATCATTGCCACGTCACCATGCCATATCAACCAAAAAAGAATTAAACAATTGAAAAAGACATGAAGTTTGGTCATTTTTGTAATTATAGTCAATTCTTTTAATTTTGACAATTGATGTCATATGAATTTATTTATTTCTTTCAATTTTACCTTTTATAAAAATTATTTATTTTAATATTAACTTTTGGGTTACAATAATTTATTTTTTAATTTAAAATTTTCAAATTTAAGTTAAATAGAAAATATATAATGTATTTGTGTGTTATAATGTTATTTTAGTATTTTGAAATTAAATTCTTACTTAAATTAAATTCTTACTTTTGTATAATATATTAATTATTTTATATTATTAAACTATAATTAATTATGTGCTAAGTATGTATATAAAATACTAAGAAACAATTCATATGATATTTTCAAAATTTAAAAAAAAAAATTGGCTAAAATTATAAAAACAGACAAAGTTCATGCTGTTTTTTTTTTTTTTGGTTATTTAGATTTTTTTTTTCACCGAAATGGCACGGATGTGGTGCTGATGTGTCAAAACGTGGATCCTACTAATGGCAACATTAGCAATTTCATAACGGATATAAGGTGGATGCTATAATTATAATGAAAAAAAAAAATGAGTTCACTGCTATCATTATTAAAATTAAAAAAATTGGAAAATTTGTAAAAATGACCATAATTCAGGATTTTTTTATCATTTACCCTATTTTAAACTACAAAAAAGGGGAAATTATAAACACATAAAAAATCATCAACAATGAAAAATAACTACATGAAAGAAAAGAAAATAATCCAAAATACATAAAGCCACTAATGGATTACCAAAAACACTTAAAGATTTTTAATTATGACACAATAGTGGACCCATCCCAAATAATTAGAGGAGACAAAAAATAATTTTGCTTAATTATGGGTGATGAAATTAAAATATTTTTTTTTTTTCAAAAATTTTTTACATTAGAAATTAAATTTTTTTAATTTTGGGGGGCCACGACCCCTCGTCCCTTGTCTGTGACCGCCCCTGTTATGATATATATGAGGAACTAAATTTAAAGTTTATTCTTAATAATTATATGTATTAAAATTATTAAAAAAACTAAATAAAATTAAAACATAGTGAAAAGGAACGAAAATTTGGATCAGAAAATTTTAAATATATTATTGTTATTATTATTATTATTATCACTATTAATAAATTTAAAGAAGACATATATATATATATATATATATATATATACACACACACACACATATACATACAATAATCATGAGATATTTTAGGTCTGAATTGAAGGGGCAATTTTTGGAGAGATGGAGGGAGACAAGCTGCGGACGTTTTTGTTACAACAAGCCATTGCATTGCATTTGTGGTGATTAGTAACCCACGCGTGCGTTTAACATGTTTTCCACCTTCATTTTTAACCTTCCAACGTGCCCAATTCCTACTTTCATCCTTCAACTTTGTTATTTTTAACTTTATGATACACTTATTAAATACTTCAATTTATAAAATTATTTTATTGAAAATTTCAATTTATAAAATTAAATTAATTAAATATCTATTAAACAATTAAAAAATATGAAAATTAATATTTTTAAAGTTATGCTTAACTATACATCAAAATAATATCTTATTTACAGAAGTAAAAATCTTAAAAATTATTATTATTAGAATGAAAAAACATGCAATATTATTAAAATTTACAAGTTCAAGCATGACAAATCATTCGCAATGATTACAATGTCACAGAATTAAAGTTACAAAATTCATAAGTAAATTTATATATTTGTCTCTTTCCAACTATACATCATTTCATTTGTTGTATCATCTTGCATAAGGGATGCATAAATTCATCCCTACGCTTTATGAAAAAAATCTTATGCCACTTTCAATTTTTACTTTAACCGTTAAACACATTAACTTGTAAAATTATTATATTAAATATTTCAACTTATAAAATGAAATTTGATTAATAATTTGTTGAATAGTTGAGAAATATGAAAATTATTATTCTAAAAGTTATAGTAATCACATATCAAATTAATATTTTACACATAAAGCAAAAAATACCAAAACAAATATTATTACTAGTATGAAAAAGTGTTCAATGTTATCCAAATTAATAATTTTATGTAATTTTAGGAGCACAATAGGTCTATCGCTAAATTTGAGATGCCACAAAGTTTTTGAATAAAGTATAGATGCAAATTTATGCAATCGGTTAAGAAAATTTGTCTACTCCTGATGTATGTACTTACACAACAAATATAATTATTTGTTATTTAAAATTTATCAAATTTTATTATTGATTTATTGCTTTTTTTTCTCGAGTAAAATTCATTTCTAATTTGATAAGAGTATTAATAATTAATAGCTTATTAAAATTCAAATTCTAATTTCAAGATTTCAAAAAATTACTTTTATTTTCTTACAAGTATAATTTCTATAGCGGTGATTCTAGGTTTTGAATCTTGATTTTACAAGTAAAAATTTGCTTTAAAGTTCAGTATACACTTTAATCT
Source organism: Jatropha curcas (assembly GCF_041381405.1). Taxonomy (NCBI): domain Eukaryota; kingdom Viridiplantae; phylum Streptophyta; class Magnoliopsida; order Malpighiales; family Euphorbiaceae; genus Jatropha; species Jatropha curcas. The sequence continues at coordinate 5,796,220 of NC_143159.1, forward strand.
AACCATATGGTTGATAATAAAAAAATTATTAGAACTTTTTTATATTACAATTTTTTTATTAATTAGTTTTGATAGTTGTTTTACAATTTTGCAAAATAATTTCAATATTGGTGTCAAAATTTAATAATACGAAATTACGAATAAACTTAACATCATTGTATTTTATTATTTTTTTTTCTAAAATGATTTATTGATAAATAATTGTACCATGCTTTAGGTATCTGGAAATGGAACTCCTATTCATGGTTGTAACAAAAATTTAAGTAGCACTTAAATTGTTGAAAGTTATAATTAAATGGATATTCAAGTGGAAAACGCACGGATTTTAAAAATTAGAATAACAAACCCAAACTTTTGATATTGATTATACTTTTCTTAATCCAATCAATTTAAAAAAGATAAAAGAAATATTTTGTCTTTTAAAAATTATCGTGTTTGATTCAATTATTTCGTATAATTCATAGCTGATTTTTAAATAATTATATTCGTAATCATCCTTTCACATCTGAATAATAACTATTATTAAAATTTTATCAAACAACCAATATTCTCGAGTTAAAAGCTATCTAGCAAGCTATCAACATTCAACACGCTCTACTAAAATCAACTATTACAAACACTTTTTTAGATAATTCAAGAGTTTGACCCTTCAAGCGACTTCTATTGTATAAACAACAGAGGTACAGTATAATACAAATCCATGAAGGTTATACGTGTCTTGAAGGGTTGTCAGGGAAATAGAAGGGAAGAGAAGACTTGGCATCAAAAATGGATGCCAGAAATACAGAACGAAACAAAATGAGTTGATGGATATATAGTTTCTCTGTAGCCGTTTAACTTCAAGTGATAATTTTTTTGGATATATTAACTTTCAAAGCTGTAATGGTAACAAATAACAGGCAGTGAAGGTTTGTGACCCTAATGTTGGATTTAATTTTCTATTGTGGGCTTAATATGTAAAATTAAATATGTACAGTAGTCCAATTGTAAAGTCAATTTTAAATGTGGTCTTGATTGTGAATAATTGACTATTGAGGTATCAACTAATTATAGATATTAAGTGTAGAGACCATTATATAATTCCTATTTCGTTAAAGGACCGAAATAGGAATTGTACTAACCCTACAGGTATATAAAGGTCGTGGTCCCCAGAGGAGTGGAATACGATTCAGTTTTACGTTCCTTTCGTATTGCTTCCGCTAAATCGATTCTTCAATTCTCTGGAAGGCTGCAAACCTAATTCTACACATCAAGATCGACAAACAACGATGTCAGGTACGCAACCTTTTTCTTATTCAATCTATTTTGTTGAATCTAGTGATTTGCACGATCTAGGTTATTGTGGAATTATTTGAGATTAATTATTAACAAGTGGTATCAGAGCCTTGTGCATAATTGCTAGATTTTAGATTGATTTTCGTATGTTTTTTATTTGTTTACCCTACTGTTTACGGATTGAGGGTTTTGTTTAATAAAAAAAAATTTTTTTTTTCTCGCTGTTCTTCGGATTCCCCAAGAACAGGTAAGAGGTTTTGAACAAACGCCATTGACGATTAATTGTTCGTTTGATATTTTATATATATATATATATATATATATATATATTTTTTTTTTTTTCTTCTGGCCGGATTTTGTTTAAAAAAAAAAAAAAAAAAATTCAGATCGTTTTTTGGTTGGCAGCGGACCTGTTATCGTTTTTGTTTTTTAGGGTTAGGGATGGCAAATTACAGTTAGGTCCCTGGAAAATTTCAGTTTAGGCCCTTAAGTTTCTGTAATTTCGGATTAGGCCCCTAAGTTTCTGTAACTTCAGATTAGGCCCCTTAATTTTCTGTAACTTCAGATTAGGCCCCTAATTTCCTGTTTTCTTTCGTCTAGACCCATGGATATATATTTAATTAAATTAGATCCCGAACTTTATTTATTCAAATTTATTTAGTCCAATTTTATAACTTAGTCTCTAATTTAGTGACTTAAAGACTAGATTATAATTTTTTTTTAGGGCTAAATAATTTTAGATTATTAAATATTTAGACAATCAATTCATTTAATTGCAATTGTTTTGTTTTAATTACAATTAAATGAATTAATTTGTCGACTTGAGATTAAATTTTGGAGTGATTAAGTCCCTATTGTGTTTGATATTTGTTAAAATAAATTGATTTGATCAATAAGTCACCAAAGTGACCTCTATTGCTTGAATTGATTTATTTTAGAATATTAGACAGGTGTATTAGAATTCGTTGCGGATAGTTAATCGGCCCAAAGGAAGGTTGCTATCTGGCTGAGTTTTGAATACATGTTGGCAATAAGTATGTGATAATTGTTTGATTATTTTCATGACAATGGTATATCGGCCCAAAGGAAGATTTATTATTTGTCAGGACTATGTTATCAATATTTGATTGCTGCGTTGAGATACTAATTACAAGTTAATGTTTTACATCCAAAGATGAGAATATTAATGTTGTGTCTGTATCTTATTTCCATTTTTTTTAATCTCTACTTATGTGAATTGTTTCATTTGTGGATTGTGAGCTTATACTTATCTATTTGTTTATTTTCTCTAATGTCAGCTAACATGTCATTTAATCCTGATTGTGTCCCTAAACTTGAGGGATCAAATTTTGAGTCTTGGAAATCAGATATTATGATCTTTCTGGGCTGTATGGATTTGGATCTTGCATTCAGGATGGACGAACCTGCTCCTCTTACTGATACGAGCAGTGATGTTCAAAGGGTTCAGTATGAGAAGTGGGAGCGTTCTAATCGCTTAGGTCTAATGATCATGCAGAAAGGAGTCCCAGAACATGTTCGAGACTCTGTCTCAGCTGAAAAGAACAATGCTCAAAACTATCTTGCCGAGCTGGAGAGGGCTTATGTCAAGAATGACAAAGCCGAAGTGGGAACACTTTTAGGAAAATTAACCTCCATGAAGTTTGCTGGCAATGGTGGTGTTCGGGAGCATATTCTTAGCATGTCTCAGATTGCAAAGAGACTGAAGGCGCTGGGTATGGCTTTACCAGATGACCTTTTAGTCCATTTGGTTATGAATTCTCTTCCTTCTCAGTATGGACAAATTAGGACTTCCTATAATTGTCAGCCGAATAAATGGACTCTTAACGAGCTCATTTCTCATTGTGTTGATGAGGAGGAAAAGATGAATTCTAACAAAAGAGAGAGTGCTCATTTTGTTTCTTCAGCTGGGAAGGGCAAGAACAAGAAAAGAAAGAGGCCTTTTGCAAAGACTGTTGAAAAGGCTATTGAGAAACCTGCTGCTGCTACTGCTGTAGATCCAGTACAAAAGAAGCCTTATGTGCCAAAATGCTTCTTTTGTGGAAAGACGGATCACTTGAGAAAGGACTGTCCTAAATTTGCTATTTGGCTTGCAAAGAGGGGTAAGTACCTTGTTTTAGTCTGTTGTGAAGTTAATTTAACTTCAGCTCCTAAAAACACTTATTGGATGGACTCTGGTGCTACCGCTCATATAAGTGTTTCATTGCAGGGCTGCCTCAACTACAGAAAGCCAACTGACGGTGAAAGATACGTCTATGTAGGAAATGGCGATCCGGTTGAAGTAGAGGAAATTGGACATTTTAGATTATGTTTAAGTACTGGTTATTTTTTGGATCTTATAGATACTTTTGTTATTCCCTCTTTTAGAAGGAATTTGATTTCTGTTTCCTTTTTGGACAAATCTGGTTTTCATTGTTCTTTTGGAGACAGTGTATTCACTTTATCTATGAATTCAAAAGTTTTGGGTATTGGTTACTTGAATGAATGTGATAATCTATATATGTTAGACGTTGATACTAGTTATCATGAATCCCTGCATGTTACTACAAGAGGTACCAAAAGAAAGTTGAATATTGATAACTCAGCTGTACTTTGGCATAGACGTTTGGGTCATGTATCCAAATCGAGAATTGAGCGTCTTGTTTCTGATGGTATCTTAGATACACTTGATTACACAGGTTTGGATTCTTGTATTGAGTGTATTAAAGGAAAACAGACTAAACAAAAGAGACTAGGTGCCATTCGGTCATCCAATGTTTTAGAACTGATTCATACAGATATTTGCGGTCCATTCCATATTGCAGCTAGAAATGGCTAAAGATATTTTATATCATTCATTGATGACTATTCTCGTTATGGTTACTTATATCTCATTCATGAAAAATCTGAGTCTTTGGACGTGTTCAAATCTTATAAAGCCGAAGTTGAAAATCAACTAGGAAAGAAGATTAAATCTGTTCGATCTGACCGTGGTGGTGAATATTATGGTAAATATGACGGTTCAGGCGAACAACGTCCAGGACCTTTTGCGCTCTTCCTACAGGAATGTGGAATTGTCCCTCAATATACAATGCCTGGTACTCCCAGCATGAATGGTGTATCTGAGAGACGTAATAGGACTCTTATGGATATGGTAAGGAGTATGATTAGTCATTCTACTTTACCAGAGTCTCTGTGGGGTGAAGCGTTAAAGACAGCAGCTTATCTTCTCAATAGGATTCCATCTAAAGCAGTTGCTAAAACACCTTATGAACTTTGGACTGGAAGTAAGCCTAGTCTAAAGCATCTTCATGTTTGGGGATGTCCAGCTGAAGCAAGGCCTTACAAGCCGAATGAAACAAAACTGGACTCCAAAACTATCAGCAGCTACTTTGTTGGATATTCTGAGCGGTCTAGGGGTTACAAGTTTTATAATCCTACTTCCAGAACTTTTTTTGAAACGAGAATTGCAACATTTTTTGAGGATGTTGATTTTGGAGGGAGAAATAAAGAAAGAAACATTGTCTTTGAAGAGGAACCAAGTAAGGATGATTCGGTTCTCATTCCTTTTGTTGTTTCTGATAGCGTACAGACTCCAGTTGCTCCTGTAGCTATTCAAGATCCAATTCAAGACAATGCTATTCTTCCTCAAGAACAAATTCAACAACCTCAAGAATTAGAGCCTGTTCAAATGCCTTTGAGGAGATCTACTAGGGAGAGAAGAAGTGCTATTCCAGATGATTATATAGTGTTTCTTCAGGAACATGAGGATACTGTAGACATGATAGATGATGATCCAGTTAGTTTCTATCATGCCATGCAGAGTTCTGACTCTCATAAGTGGATTGAGGCAATGAACGAAGAGTATAAGTCTATGCAAGACAATCCAGTTTGGGATCTTGTTCAATTACCTGAAGGAAAGAAACCCATTGGTTGCAAATGGATATTTAAAACCAAAAGGGATTCTCAAGGTAATGTGGAAAGATATAAAGCACGTCTTGTAGCAAAAGGCTTTACTCAAAAGGAAGGGATTGACTATAAAGAAACCTTCTCTCCAGTTTCTTCGAAGGATTCTTTTAGGACAATCATGGCCTTAGTTGCAAATCTTGATCTTGAGCTTCATCAAATGGATGTTAAGACTGCGTTTCTCAATGGCGACATTGATGAAACAATATATATGGTGCAACCAGAAAATTTTGTAATTGGAGATCCAAAACATCTGGTATGCAAATTAAAGAAATCCATTTATGGACTCAAGCAAGCTTCTCGTCAATGGTACTTTAAGTTCAACCAAGTAATTGTCTCGTTTGGCTTTGAGGCAAATGCTGTTGAAAATTGTGTGTACCATAAGTTCAGTGGGAGTAGGTTTATCTTTTTGGTCTTATATGTGGATGACATACTTCTTGCTACTAATTGTAAAGTCTTGCTGCATGAAACCAAAGTTTTTCTTTCAAAGCATTTTGAGATGAAAGATTTAGGTGAAGCTTCTTTTGTTTTAGGGATTCAGATACATCGAGACCGTTCTCGAGGTATTCTTGGATTATCACAAAAGAGCTATATTGATAAAGTGCTCAAGAGATTTAGTATGCAGAATTCTAGACCATTGGATACCCCTATTGCAAAAGGTGATAAATTTAGTAATCAACAATGTCCAAAGAGTGAACTTGAAATTCAGGAAATGCAAAAGGTTCCTTATGCGTCAGCTGTAGGAAGTCTTATGTATGTTCAAGTTTGTACTCGTCCAGACATTTCTTTTATAGTTGGCATGTTAGGTAGATATCTTAGCAATCCAGGAATGGATCATTGGAAAGCAGCCAAAAGAGTCATGAGATATCTTCAGAGGACTAAGGGACATATGCTCACATATAGGAGATCAGATCAGCTTGAGATCATTGGGTATACTGATTCTGATTTTGCTGGATGCCAAGACAGTAGAAAATCCACATCTGGCTACGTTTTTCTATTGGCTGGCGGTGCTATTTCTTGGAAGAGTGTGAAACAAACTCTAGTAGCAACCTCCACCATGGAAGCTGAATTTGTAGCATCTTATGAGGCATCCAATCAAGCTATTTGGCTGAGAAACCTTGTCACTGGGCTGCGTGTAGTAGGTGGAATAGAAAGACCAATGAAGTTGTATTGTGACAGCAAGTCAGCCGTTTTATTCTCCAACAACAACAGGAGCTCTTCTCGATCAAAACACATTGAGATTAAGTTCTTGGCTGTGAAGGAGAGGGTACAGAGTGGACAGATATCCTTAGAGCATATTGGAACAAACTCTATGATTGCGGATCCGCTTACAAAGGCAGTGATACCGAAAGTTTTCCATGAGCACACCGCTCATATGGGTATCTTTTTGTTTGAGACTGTCTAGTTTTAGTGGGAGTTTGCTCTTTATGTTTGCATTATGTTTTTGAATGCTCTATTTTGTTTTGGATATGTTTTATTATGAAATTTTGTTGAGTACTCATTTTGGTTGATGGTTACACTCTGTATTATTATTATTGTTTTGCTTGATCTCACTTTTGTTGGTGACCAGTTGGAAACAGACATGATGATCACATTGCATGTAGTTTTCATGCTACACTTCTATAATGAATCTATGTCATTTAGGGATATTGGTAATGTAGTTGATGATGAACTTAGTCATGAGATATATGGCGAATGTTTCTTCAGCTCTTTATCAATATAACTAATGGACGAGATTGTTTTTGGATACCTTGTATGACTGCGTTTGTTGAGCTCATTTTGGTGTATGTATTTTATTTAACATATGTTCGCCCAAGTGGGAGATTGTTGGATTTAATTTTCTATTGTGGGCTTAATATGTAAAATTAAATATGTACAGCAGTCCAATTGTAAAGTCAATTTTAAATGTGGTCTTGATTGTGAATAATTGACTATTGAGGTATCAACTAATTATAGATATTAAGTGTAGAGACCATTATATAATTCCTATTTCGTTAAAGGACCGAAATAGGAATTGTACTAACCCTACAGGTATATAAAGGTCGTGGTCCCCAGAGGAGTGGAATACGATTCAGTTTTACGTTCCTTTCGTATTGCTTCCGCTAAATCGATTCTTCAATTCTCTGGAAGGCTGCAAACCTAATTCTACACATCAAGATCGACAAACAACGATGTCAGGTACGCAACCTTTTTCTTATTCAATCTATTTTGTTGAATCTAGTGATTTGCACGATCTAGGTTATTGTGGAATTATTTGAGATTAATTATTAACACCTAAGACTTCCTCTTTCTCTATATATACATGGAACCCATGTTGGAAATAAGATAACATTATACAATGAGAGGAAGCTTTGCTTGTTTAAGTTGATATAAAAAAAGGAAGCTTTCCATTTTAGCCTCTTTTTTTCTTTCAGCTCCTGTTTCAGAAAGGAAGTTGGTATACATATTGATTTGTATACGAGGGAAGGAAGGAGAAACCCGAAAGAAAAGCTGCTGACTAGAACGCAGGAACCTTAGACGGGCCACACCTTGACGATCCCACCTCAGCAAATCGATAACCTCCGGTAAGTTTATAGTGTTCCTTTCTTGTTTTAATTTCATTTTTTTTATCACTCTCTATTTATTACACTAATGTACAATCATATGCAAAATTTAATTTTTCATGAATTAATGAGATTGCTAGACTTTTTAAAAATAAATAAACCATGACTAATTTTGGTGCATCCTCATAGTTAATATATATGAATTGTATAGGAATTTCAATTATATGTGTTATTAAATATTAACATGCCAATCTATGGGATATATCGGGTTCTTTAAGCAGGAGATTGAGTGTTTAATTCTTATGAACGAAGAAAATTTCCACTAGGATCAATTTTCTCTTATTGGATTGATGGAATGTGACCAGAATTAGACTTAATTCAATGGACTAGAAATACCCGTGGTATGAACCAAAATATTAACATATCATATAATTAAGACGTGTCTTTTTAATTTAATTAAATAATAAAAGAAAATTTATGCGGGTATATATAATTACTTTTTTATTTTAGTAAAACAAAAATTACGATTTATTTTTCTCCTGTTTAAGTTATATAAGCATATATACTAAACTCTTTTTAGCCCTTTTAATTAAACAAATAAATTTTAGCAAGTTTCTAACAGTTTCACAACATAGTATGTGTTTAGATTTTTAAGATTTTTTTTTTCTGGAAAAAAAAAAATCATGAGCACACTCGATAAAAACAATGATCATTTGATTACATAACTTTATAATGAAAATAATTTCCCTCCTTTTTTTTTTTTTTTTTTTGAAAAAATTGGAAAAGTTGCTTTTTGGTCAGATGAATAATTATTTGTAGAATACAGCTATTATTTGCCAGAGGCACAGTATATTTTTATCTGTGCCTACGTCCATTTTTATTTACTACTCTAGACTCTAGAGTACATACAGACTTTCTATCTTAGCCTTTAAATAGGTTGACACAACTAAATCATGTTATCGAGATCAACGGTCCTAGATTGCACTTCAAAAATCTACGTGTTAAAGTAGTAGCTAGTAATTGTATACATTAACAACTCTTACATGACTATAACCCCACCAGGTGTGTTCCACAAACAGACGATTATAGCTCTGTCTTCTTCGATTAAACAAATAGTATAATGAAATTAACTTTAAAAAAAAAAAAAAAAGAAAACTTAATTTCCAAAAGCTTCCCTTTTAGTGTCTAAAATGGTGGAGCAGGATTACTCAGCTTGATGGACTGGCGACACCTTGTCTACCCCCGAGAAGTTAATTTAATTCAATTGATTTATCTTTTCTTGAACATCCTTAAAACTTGTTTCTGGTTTCTTGTTTCTTGTCTTGCAGGTATATAATATTACAAGCTTCGGTAAAACTCTTTCTTCAATTACAAGTTAATTAAACCCTAATTCATGGATATTTACAAGGAAAAGGTCAGTTTATTTTACAAGGCAAAGTCCATAGCTTCATCTCTTTTTGGAATAGTATTATGGTCAGCAATCTTATCAGCTCCCAGGCAAATCTCAATATCTTCTGGTCTTAAAACCCTAGTTTACTCACAGAGAGAATCATCATCTCAGTTTATTGTCCATTCTTATACGATATCACCACCACCATCGTCATCATCACTCTCAACATCAGCATCACTGTCAATGTCTCTGTCCAGTAGTTTTTGCTCTTCTTGGTCTTCTATGTTGGACGATTTGATCGGAACAGATAGTGGAGTGCATTTAGACCCCAGTGAAGAAGAAGCAGAAATTCCAAGAATGGAGAAAATGGAGAAGTATAGTAATAAATGCCACAATCTTGGAAAGCGAAATCAAGAATTATGCGAAATGAAAAAGAAATATCCACCGCCAATTCCTTTACTAGCAAGAACGTCCAATTTGGATGGTCACATGCCTCGGATTTTAACAAGGCACTATTGTGATGGAAGATTAATCCTTAGAGAGGAGAAAGTAAAGCATCATGAATATTTTGAAGCATATAGAGAAAATGGTACTCTTATCTTGAAACTTGTACAGTTAAATGACACAGTTGAATGTTGCCATTCTTGTAATTGCGAGAAAAAAGAGGAGATAGAGATGCAAGATCTTCAACTTATGGAAGAAGACGGGAGCCAAGAAGATCAAGAAAGTAATAATCTAATGGAGACCTTTTCAGAATCTTGCTTGCCTAAGTCATATTATAATAACTTGGAGAATGGAAGTGAAATGATGATATCGGCTTCTTATTTATCATGCAATATTGCCAGTGCTCATAGAAATAATCAATCGGCTACTGCAGCTGCTAATTTGGCCTTTACTCGTCCAATGGCCGCTGTGGTTTAGCTTTTGATTACATCGGTTTATTTGATTAGTCGAGTAGAATTTAAAATTCATTTATTTATAAATCCATGTGTGTAAATGCTTGTAAATTTTAATATTTTTTAGTGCAAATGGATTTCAATACTCATTCGCAAATTGCAAAATATAGAATATGTGTTTTTTTTTTTCATATTTGATAATTGATATATAGGTCTTTTCATATTTGAACATAACATAACCAAGCTTTAATCTTAATATGCAATGTTTTTCTATCCAATTCTTTTTTTTTTTTTTTTTTTTGTTATTAAATTGAGTTTTTTTTTTTTTTTTTTTCCCCTTTGAGCACCGGAAAAGTACACAAAAAGGAACAGAAGGACTAAAGGGTTGGATGAGGTTAAAAGTTAGAGGTATAATCATATATTTGAAAAAAAATTAAGGATCAAGTAATGTATTTTACTAACATTGAGGGATGAAATAGTATTTTTTTTTCCTCCATAAAAAAATTAAATCGCGTAGCGGCGTGGAAGATGACGAAGAATGTTTATTTTTTGGTCAAAGAAATGCAAATGGGAGTTTCTGGTTCACATCAACCTGCCCTTTTAACATTCTTAGTGGTCAGAAACAATGACTTTTCATTTTTTTAGCCCCTATCCTATGAAATGTTGACCTCTCACCTACCATTTTTCATGAAATTTTACTATATTTTTAACTTTTATTTTGATTCACTGAATATTTAAATTTAATTTGACTCATTAAATATGTTAATTAGTAAAATTAGGTCAATTAAATATTTATAATGCAATAATATGAAAACTATTATTTTGGAAGTCATGTCAATTAGTTATTAAATCACTATTTTACATATCAAAATAAAAACATTAAAACTTCGTAATACTAATACAAAAAGATCTGAGATTTTTGTAAAAAATAAAATTCAAATTGCCACAAATTCGATATTAAAGTTTAAAATGTCATAAAACTTTTTTGCTGAAATCTAAGAGTTAAATTATGTGTTCAACTATGCATATATTCTGAACTAATTATAATGAAACATGAATTGACATTCATCAATACAGTTCAAAGATTAAATTTATTGATTCTTTCAAGAATGAAGCTCTGAACTAAAAATATGTATAAAAACTAACTAATTCAATTTAATTCAGTATAATTTTTCAATTTCCTTATTTGTTTTAAATTTTTAAAAATCAAATTAAATTATTTTATTTCATTTTTTTTATAAAAATTAAAAGCAAACATGATAATTAAAATCAAATTTAATTTACACATCAAGACATAGACCAATGATAAGTGCGTACACGATCTCGTAATAGATCCAGAATAATGCCAGCCTAGCTAAAACATTACGTTCTATAATGTAGTTAAAATATAAAAAAAAAATCCATGAATTTGAAAAAAATTTTTTAAATGAAATTAAGCTATTCAAATTAATAAAAAAAATGGAAATCTCTTTCCCTCGTATTTCCCTCCCCTCCTTTCCCTTTCCCACCAAACAGGTTGTTAGAGCCCAATTATCATTTAGTGGGCCGAATAAAAAGAAATCTGAGTCCACACGCAAACCCGAAAATTGATCAACGTCTCTGACCCCTTGTTGGTTACGAGTCCAAACATCATTTTCCAACTGCTTTAATTCCAATCCACGTGGCATCCCTCAACCACCTTTATAACATTAAAACCATCAGGCACCGAGAAATTAATATTATTCAAACAAATGGAAAATACCAGTAATTGTAATCAAGTCAAGCGTGAAAATTAAACTGGTATTATCCAATAAAAAACATGAAAAAAATGTTTGTAGTCAGATACACCTGCACTGTTTATATCACTGATATTTTTATAGGGAAGCTTTGATTTTTCTTTTTCCTTGATGAATTATTCTCTCTTCATTCTCAGCTTCAATCAGGTGAATAAATCTTGAACCCAATCTTTTCTTTTCTTGATTCTTTCTTTTCTGTTTAAGATCTGTTCTCCGTTAATGTAAATTCTGCTAGAGTTTCGGTTTTTCTTTGAATTGTTAGGAGAGATGGTGTTTGATGGGTAATTTGTGTTAGTGGTGTTTTTTTTTTTTTTTTTTTGGTTTATTGATTTGATGAGAATTTTATGATCAAATGGTTTTTGACTTGTTCGAGTAAAGTGACGTAAACGTTTTGTGTTGATGGGTCAATTTTTCTTTAGTTTTGGAGGATTCTGGAGATATATACTGTTAGACTATTTTACTCATTTGTGTGCTAAATTGTATTTTGGTGGGTGGTAATGTTCAGTGTCTGTTTTTCTCTAATTACGCGAGTTACTTGTATGTGGAATTGGGTTTTTAAGGAGATGTAGAGTCGGATTTTAGCATTGATTAAATGTTCTGAACCGAAATGCAGTACATGGAGTAATTGGGAAATTTTGGAAAGTGAAATATTTGGGTGAGATTGATACTCAAAACCAAGTTCCCAGAAGGAATAATTGATTTTTATTTATTTATTATCATTATTATTATTATTTTGGTGCAAGAGTTTCGAGACTCTTTCCTTCAATATGTAACTGACGCCTTTTTCTTTTTCCTTTTTTACTTTTCCTTTTTTTCTTTTTTCAGCATTCTTGAAGTTCATATTTGGAAATTTTTAAATGGGAGCTATTTTGAGTTTGGCTAGCACCAAGTATAGGACAAACCAATTTGATGAGGTCTCTTGTGATGCCAGTTGCAAGAGGCAAAAGAGATCCTTGAGCTTTTGTGAGGAGAGCCCAAGATTGATTCCAAGTCTTCCTGATGAGTTGACAATCCAGATTCTTGCTAGAATTCCCAGAATTTACTACTTAAATCTGAGGTTGGTGTCGCAGAAGTGGAATGAAACTATTATGAGTCACGAGCTGTTTAGATTGAGAAAGGAACTTGGGTTGACTGAAGAATGGCTATATGTGTTGACTAAAGTTGAAGAGGAACTTTCGTGGCATGCTTTGGATCCTTTGTCGAGAAAATGGCAGAGGTTGCCTCCCATGCCTAATGTTTATACAGAAGAATCTCGGAGCAGTTCTTCTGGGCTTTGGTTGTGGAACATGGTTGGACCACGTAATAAAATTGCTGAAATTATAAGGAGTTGGATTGGCCAAAAGCACACGTTGGATCACATGCCATTTTGTGGTTGTGCCATTGGTGCTGTTGATGGATGCCTTTATGTGCTTGGTGGACTTTTTAGAGCTTCAACAATGAGTTGTGTCTGGCGATATGATCCATTCCAAAATAGGTGGAGTGAAATGTCGCCCATGTCTACAGGGAGGGCTTATTGCAAGACTAGTATTTTGAATAACAAGCTATATGTTGTCGGAGGGGTTAGTCAGTTTCGAGGATCGCTGATTCCTCTTCAGTCTGCTGAAGTTTTTGACCCTTGCACTGATACATGGTCCGAAGTTCCAAGCATGCCATTCTCAAAATCTCAACAGTTCCCCACTGCCTTTTGGGCAGACATGCTAAAGCCTATTGCTACTGGGATGACTTCATACATGGGAAGATTATGTGTCCCTCAAAGTTTATACTCGTGGCCATTCTTTGTTGATGCTGGGGGAGAAATTTATGATCCAGAAACCAATTCATGGGCTGAAATGCCCACAGGCATGGGAGAAGGTTGGCCTGCACGTCAGGCAGGTACAAAGTTGAGTGTTGTAGTAGATGGTGAATTATATTCATTTGATCCCTCTAGTTCTCGAGATAGTGGTAAGATCAAGGTTTATGATCAAAAAGAAGATGCTTGGAAAGTCATTATAGGAAAAGTTCCTATTTATGATTCTTCAGATTCTGATACTCCGCATTTGCTTGCTGGTTTTCATGGAAAAATTCATGTCATCACAAAAGATGCCAATCATAAAATTGTAGTCATGCAGGCTGGTCTGCGTGATCATTTTGGTTCTTCAAATTCTCATTTTATTGGATCCTCGCAAGAGGAGCATTTTGCCCCGTCGACTGAATCAGAAACAGTAGTGTGGAAAGTTGTTACTAGTAGAGATGTGGGATCTGCTGAACTTATAAGCTGTCAAGTTCTTGATATTTAGCAGTATATTAACTGCTGTGCTTTAGTGTTTAGTTAAGATATTGATGTTGTATAACCTCTAGAAATGGCTGCTACTGAAAGACTTTCTGTTCTGAGAACCTAATGAGGCAGCTGTGTGGATTTGGTTAACTTAGGTACAAGATCAAGAATATCATCTGCAAGCCTGTTCGGTATCCTGTACTCTGTGTGGCCTTCGTATCATCTTTGGATGCTCTTATTTCTGACAAAAATTGTGCATGCGGGTGATATTCAAATCTGGTGAGTTGGAATGGGTGCAGTTTAGGTGTGAACGAAGTGAGCATTATATTATCCTAATTAGGACAGAGTATTATGTTGGTTCTGTAATTAGAAATTTATTTTACCATTCATGTAGTTCTATGTGAAGGTTTTCTGTATAACAAATATTTATATGATAGCTTCTATCAGTTCGAAATATTATACAAGGAAGACAATAATCTGTATCAGATTCAGAAGTCAAAATTCTCTAATTTATATATCAAATACTAGATGTTTTGTCACGTGCACTGCGAACTTGCTATTTCGACTTTACTCTTTAGCTAGCAAGTTGTATGCATACTTTGGCTAATTTTGCATGAAATGTGCTTCATAAAAGATCACATGTCTATTTTTTTTTTATTTTTGTTTGTTGCCTCTATTCTATTCATTTTATATCTCCATATTTGCACACATTTCTTGCTTTGTTCATGATAAATGACATCGAAGTTTCTTTGTGGATTTGGGACTTCTGGTGTGTGATGATGAACAAAATTAAAATTTTCAGTTGAGTTACCCCTCCGGCAAATCTTTCAAATTTTGTAGTTTCACATTCTAAGGTTGATTACTTCATGACATTGTTTGAGACATTTTACTGTGATGTATTAACTGTATTTTCAAGCAAAAATCAGCTATTGAAAGGCAACTAGAAATCCCCCAGTAATCATAGACTGTAACAGTTGTCTTGTTGAGACTGCATTTTTGAGTGTAATATCTAATATGGAGCTAATACAAGAGGTACTACTCTTATCAAATATTTATAGTTCGGATGGATTTGTAATAGTATGCATATGGATGCATATCAGTGAACAGAACTACGAAATAGTGAGAGCCTGTACAAGTTGTCTAGTGGAAACTCCATTGCGCTTCGGCTGATACTAATCTTCAATGGATTCATTTTCATGTTGAAAATAAAGAGCAGGGCACAATGTTTGAACATTTGTCTATCCACTGGCTTAAGGTTCAGCAAAAGAGGTAACTAACGATCAGGTAAGCATTTTCATTTATTTCTTTTTTTTGTTATATGCTAAATCTTTAACCTGTGATTCTGTTGGGGATTATTTTCCATAGATTTAAGACCTGAAAAATATCTTGGTCAGATGATTTCTTAGTTATGCTCTTATTAAGTAATGTTATTCTGATTCTCTTTCATTCCAGTTCTGCTTTTTCCTAATGGTGGGCTCTGTAATGGAAATAAGAACTGGAAGTCAACTAGGCATAAGTGCAGATTTGATGGTTTGCATTTATTCCCGTGTGTCCATTTCCAGTCCAGATTCCACCATTATATGAGGAGCTTAGTACTGATAGATCAAAGTAGGTTGGTTGGTAAATCGTACTGTTAGCTAAGCTGAATGATAAAATATCATATAACAATTATATTTGCTTTGCTTGATGTCGGTGAAGATTGAGCTGTGAAGAGGTAACTCGTCCATGCAATATATATATATACACACACACACACACACACACACACACACACACACACACACCAATAAGTTTTGGTTTAGTGGTACTTTGTATCTAGAGGTATGAGGTTATGAGTTCAAACCCGCATTGGAGACTAATTAACCATGTACATTAGGAAGAGATGTCACTCACAAAGGATAAGTTGAGAAAGGAAATTTGAAATGATTTTTTCATATCTGCTGTAAATAACATGTGATTCCAAAAGGCAAAAGACAAAAAAAAATCCTAAAGAGACAAAATGGATAAAAAGATTCATTCTGCTGGATTCAACTTGTTAAGCAACTAAGTTAGTTTGTTCGAGCTCAGCAGCATGTCGTTGTCAAATTGTAAATATGGTTGTCGGAATGAAGGGTTATTTTTATTTGCAATTGCATGATGAATATAGAATGTGAAGCTATAGTTCTCTGCTAGATATTTAAGATCTTTCTGATTTGCTTTTCATTTTCTATTGCATTTCAATTATTGGTGGTGAGATTCTAATCTGATGAAAAGTTAAAAAGAAGAAGAAGAAGAAGATCAAGTGGTTGTGGGATGATAGTGGACAATTGATGTTGAAAGCTGAAAGGAGACATTTTTTATTGGCAGCTTCAAGTTGATGAAACTTTTTTCAGCAAGTATAAGGATTTAACGTTTGAGCAATTTTCAAGAAGTGACATGAAGTTGACGTACAAGCAGATTAAAAAAAAAAAAAAAAAGGTGGGGTGGGGAAAAGCCGATTCAAGAAGATATGAAGTTGACGTACAACTCCCATCAGCTGCTACTTTTTCTCAATTCCAGGCAGGTAGATAAATTACTTGACTGAACTGAGATTTCTTGCTTAGTAGTGAGATAGGTTTTTAATATCTATTAGTTCATCTAATCTAATAATTAATTTTTTTAGATCATCTAGAAAATTTTTATTTCATTTATACATTTTAAAATTGCAATTTAATACTAATAGATATTTAACTGCTTAATATGTATATCTTCATTTTTTCTTTAATTTTTTGTTCTGCTATTCCTCTTTTGATTGCTTGAACATGAATGAAAAGCTAAATTATAATGCACCATTAGTCGTTTGTTTCTAATCTTTTTTAATGAAACCTTACGTGTTAATCGAAGTATAATCTTTTAATTAATACTATTTTTTTTTTCATTTTATCATCTACAATTATTTAATTAAATATAATTGACTGTTAATATGGTTCTATCACGTAAAAATTAGTATAAGAATAATATTATTCACTTATAATATGAATATTATTTTATTATGTATGGAATAAAGTTTTAGCATTATAAAAATATAAACAATATAATAGAAAAATCATAATTATATTTAATATTATTTAAGAATAAATTAATGAGTATACATAACGAGTAAATAACGAATAATAACAACATGCAATGCACTTGTTAAAAAAAATAATATATAAAAATGGTAAGGGTGGGGCAATATTAGAATTGCCAAAACGCTTCTACTAAGGATTGTCAAAAATATTATTACAGATTTTAATTTCATTGGTTGAAAATAGAGGTAATTTATTTTGATTGATCATATTAATTTTCTATTTAAATTATATTAAATAAAATCAGAAATTATATTAAATATGGTAAGAATAATAATTTTAATTTTTATTGGTTGAAAAAATAAAGGTAGTTTAATTTTGATTGGTATATTAATTTTCTATTTAAATTTAAATTCTATTAAATAAATTAAAAAATGATTATATACTAAATAAGGTATATATTAAATACAGTAAGACTGTAATATATTCAATTATTTATTATAATTATTTACTACAAGTAACTTATTTTATAAAAAATAAAGATAATTTATTATTATTTATTAAAAAATATATCATAAGATCTAAGGTTTGATACCATATATTGGAATAATTTTTTCTAAAATAAGCAACCATAAAATTAATAAAATTGATTATATGTTCATAAACTTTAACAAAAAGTAATAAAAATATCAAAATTATAAAAAATATTCTAAAATAATGATTAATATATTAATTATTATAATAGCTAATACTGGATTCTCATATTTTAGTAATATAGACAATTTATGGTATTATATTATATGCGAAAAAAATTAACTTAATTAAGTAATTAAGTTTAAATTGTTTGATGAGTGTTTTTATTTCCATAAAAATTTGGTTGTCAAATTATAATAATATTTTTTTTATTATATATATTATTTACTTAACAAGTTATCTAATTACTGAATTTTTTATCTTATTATTTCATAAAATATTTTTTTTCTATTTTGTGAATGCTCTTAGATTTTGGAAAATAAAAATTATTCATAATATTATAATTTATCAAAAAAAATAATGAAATTTATATACATAAATTAAATTATATTTACTTGTAACATATAAAAATTTATGAGTACAAACAGCATGTAATACATGTATAATCTATAATGTACATATGAGAATGAGGGAAAAACATTGAGATTACCAAAAAAAAGCTCCTATTAAATTTATGGATCAATAAAAATATTATTAATAATTTTAATTTTATTAATTGAAAAATAAAAATAATTTAATTTTGATTGGTTATATTCAAATTTCTATTTAAATCTAAATTTTATTAAATAAAATAAAAAATTATATTATATAATATATAAGTTATATATTAAATACGGTAAGAAGTATAATACCTTTAAAGAATTTAATTTTATTGGTTGAAAAATAAATATAATTTAATTTTTATTGATTATATTAATTTTTTATTCTAATTTAACTTAAGGATAAATTAAGGAGTTATATTGTATACTATATAATATATATACTAAATATAGTAAGAATTAATATATTTAGGGATTATAATTTATTTATTGAAAAAATAAAGATAATTTAATTTTGATTGTTTATATTATAATATATAAGGTACATATTAAATATAATCTGAATAGGGGTAGCTCATTAGCAAAGATCACTCGTGAGGTTAATTATCATAACTTAAATCATAGGTTTGACAATTCATTAATTTTCTAAAAAGATATAGTAGAATGTTTAAATTCCGCTTCTTAATAGTAAATATGAAAATAAATGACACTTAATAAATATGAATAAAATTGAAAAAAAAATAATTTAGTTTCAAAATTCTAAATGAGTACTTAAAGTGGAACAATGTGAAATGTCTATTTGTTGCTATTAAAGTGGATAGAAAAATACAAATTTATCTTTAAATTATAGTCAAAATTAATATATAAGGATTTCTATTTTTAAAAACTAATTATGAAGTTCTTAAATCATGATTCTATTAACATTTTAGTCCTTTCGTCCAAAATAGCATATTGTGACTATTAATTGACTAAAAAAAAAAAAAATACTAAACTGACCTTATAAAAAAAGAATTTGAAGGTGTAAAAATAAATTGATCCCTAAATTATAGTCAAATTAATTATAAAGCCTCTAATTTATAATTTTTATTTATACTTTAATCCCTTTATTTTGGATAGAAAGACTAAAATATTAACAGAATTACAATTTAGGAACATCATATTTAATTTTTGAAAATAAAAATCCTCATATGTTAATTTAATAATAATTTAAAACCAAATTATTTTTTCCCTTATCGTAATTATCAATTTTCAAAGTAGGCATTTGAAAATTTAAATCATATAAATATTTTTTAATAAGAAATTATAATAATATTTATAAATCAAGTCTATAAAAATGCACAAGCTGCAGAATATAGGAAGATGATTCCTTAAAGTTGCGTGGAATCAACTCATCCCCTTGAAACAGTCTCATCATTTATATAATGACTACATAAATTTACATTAGATAAATTACTATTTAGTTCATCTAGTTTGTTAAAATTAACTATTTTGACCCTATCTTTTATAAAAATACATTAGTACACGGTGTGGTTAGCTTTTATTGGACTAGTTAAGTCCTTTTGTTCTAAACTTGTAACTTTTTACCATTAATTGTTACACGCTCTGTCTGTTTTATTTGCTTGTTATTCATTTTTTTAAATATTTCAAAATATTTAGAGAGTTTCTAAATCTATATATTTAAATAATTATTTTTCATAATAATATTTAGAATTATTCATTAAATGAAGTACTTTTATTAATATCTTAACAATTTAAAGGTAAAAAAAATATAAAATAATTTTTATTGATTAAATTCTTAATATGCATATTTTGATAAACTATGTAAATAAAATAGGACAGAGTGAGTATTAATAAAAGGATGAAAAAAAATTTTTAAACAAAAAATTAAGACACAATAAGTGATTCAAGTGATAAAACACACTTGATTTAGCTTTATAAGACAAATTCCAAAACAAAAATATTAAGGACCAAAATGATTTTAAGCCATGAGATGTATTTTTATATTTTTAAAAGAAAAATATTAAATAATTAATTTCACTAAACTACAAAAATCAAATAGCAAATATCCAATTGCCCAAATTAATTACTTAAAAAAAAAAAAAAGCTTATAGTATCCACATTGCTTGAGAAAAAAAATATTACGTGCATTAAATTATTGAAAACAAGAAAAAGATGGGGAATTCTTAATAAAATAAAATCAAGATTAGGAATTGGGAATTTTGCCTTTGCCAATAAAAATATTCTTTTCTTTTACCCTTTCAATAATTAAGACAAAATTAATAGCCAAATAATGTTTACAGATAATCAGTTGGTGGTGGTGTCTCATATATGAAACAATGTTAAGAGAAGTGTCGTTTTCAATTATCATTGGAATTTTCTGTTAGATTCAGGTAAAACCATCACTTTGAAAATTTCTCTATTTGGTTGCTCTCTCTCTCTCTCTCTCTCTCTCTCTCTCTGTTTCTTTCTTTCTACATCAAGCAATTCAAGAACCTGTTTGTCTTCTTTCTTGGCTTGCTCTTATACATTTCTCATTAATCACTGACAAATCCTCTTGTTCTTGGTTGTGGCATCAAGAAATAGGATCTAAGGGTTCAAAAAGCTATTTTCGATCAAAATTTGTTGAAAATAGTGTCTCTTTTGTGGTTTTGTTGTAAAGAATCACTTTCTTGATCTGGGTTCTTGGTGTTCTGCACTTTGATATGGTTTTCCATTGATAGTTGCTACTTTTCAGTGTTCTTTGCTGGGAATTTTTGTTAAAGAGGCTTAAAAGAGAGGATATCTTTGATCTTTTGGAGAGGTTTTTAGCCATATCTCGACGATTAGAATGAAATTTTGAGGTGGGTTTTTGGTGAAGTGATTTATCAATGGCTGGAGAAGATCTTATTGAGCTCAAATTCAGACTTGCGGATGGTACTGATATTGGGCCAAGCAAATATAGTCCAGCAACCTCAGTGCTAACTCTGAAAGAGAAGATAATTTCCCAGTGGCCAAAAGGTTAAAAATTTTCTTCTTTTTTCTTCACTCATATTTACCGTAGTTAATTTTATGTATCTTGAATTATTATTTGTTTTGACGCTTCTGATTACTGTTTGATATCTTCAATTCTTGGTTTTTGATTCGTTGCTTCAAATTTTGGATATTTGTATATCAATGTTTATTCTATTTCTTTAATCTTTATGATTGAGTATTAGTTGGGGTATTTGGTTGGAATCTTTGATTTTGAGTTTTCTTATTCTGACTTGCAGATATTAATTATCCTTTTTTTCTTTTCAAGTCATTTCATAAGTCTGAAGGTGTTACTTGTTCTTTGTTCATATTTGACTTTTTGACCTTTAAGCATCCGTTTTTACTCAATTCTAGATACCTTTTGTGAGATGAATCCTACAAGTATATTTAGATAAATATTACATGTAAAATTTGCTGAACCTGTTTAAGCAGTAATTATTGTCTGTAAAAACTTGCTTTGGTTCTAAAACAAATATTTCTAGATAAAAGCTGTTTCTGTTTTGATCTTATAGTTTAGCTTTTCACTATTTTTAATGTATTGATGTCACTTTGTTTTATTCTGATGTGCTTGAGCTCTTATTTTCAATTTTGTGCTTGGAAGTCTGAAGCTTCTCCTGTTAGTTTGTAAAATTGACTATAGATAGCTCTACAACCTACATGACACTCTGAAAAAAGAAGAAAGAACACAATCGAAATCTGCCTTGCTTTTAAGTCTTGAAATTTTGTAGATTAGCGATTACAAAATTTTGTTGTTATCTAACTGAATTAGATTTCCTAATGGGTTACCCTTTTTATTTTTCAGATAAAGAAACTGGTCCTAAGACTGTAAATGATGTGAAACTCATAAATGCTGGAAAGATACTGGAAAACAACCGAACGCTTGCTGAGTCCAGACTTCCAGTCAGTGAACTTCCAGGAGGTGTCATAACCATGCATGTAGTTCTGCGTCATCTCATGCCTGACAAAAATAGTGGTAATCCACATAGTATTTGATATCTATTATCCTGTCCATGTTTCTAACATTTAACATGTACATGAATTGATGTATCCGTGCATATCCTGGTGGTAATAATACATTTAAGATGGGGGTTCATTTTTCTTGATTAGTATAACCATCAAATCACTGATGTTTCATGTTAATACTCACGTGTGCAAATTGTGCATTTGTTTTAATGCAAAAATTGTCAGACTGATTAATCCAGAAAAAATATGAACTCAATTTATGCTGTATCTCCATCATTAGGTTATGTTGATTGACCTTATATAAGCCAAGAAAAAAAGGTTTTCCCTCCTATTTTCCAGCTCTCACACATATTCTCAAATGTCTGGTCGCTTTTCCCCCCTAGTGATCTTATACAATTATGTTTCTGTTGATTTTCTCTTTTCTTGTTATAAGTTAGCAGATTGTGCAGCTATGAACTCTGGATTACTGAACTTTTTCAGTTCATAGTATTATCTTTTTTTTTTTCACTGTCTCCTTTTCCTTTTTGGGTGTATTCTTTAAGGGCGGGAGATGGAAAGGCAAAGATTTAAATTATATATGAAGCATGCACCTGTTCATTTAACTTTTGATCCAGTGCACGCTGTATTCACTTTCATATTTACATTTTCAACAGCAATTTATGGATATAAGTTGCTTTATATGTTGAAAATAATATGAAGCACATGAAAAGTACAGGTCACAATCCAAGGAACTAACATTTGATTTCAATTTCACAGACAAGCTGCATAAAGATCCTTCGAAGAAGACGGGGTGCTCATGTTCAATCTTGTAGTTCCAACTTGTAAGTGAATGAAATTGCTGAGGTTCTTAAGCTGATGTTGTTTCCTAGCATTCATTACATGGTTGTTGTGTTGCAGTTGAGAAACCATATATTTTTTCAGAACTCTGCATCAAGTTGTGTCGGAAAAGATTTGACTGTGTTTTAGGTTCCTTGTTTCTAGTGGTCTTGGAAACAAAAGCATGAAGGTCTGCGAGCAAAATTCACTTGGTTTTTTTCTTTGGTTTCATTCGAAAATTACTCCGTAGCTCCTCTGTTAGTTAAGTGCAAAAAGGATGATACTTGAATTGGAAAGTTCAGTTGATCAAGAAGGTTTCTTCTACCAACCAGAAAAAGAAGAAAAAAAGGAACAAAAAGGAGAAAGAGGAAAAACTAAAAGGCAGTTACAGAAAAAAAAATTATTGGTTTGTTTTGATTTTGTTGTCATTAGATTGCGTATAAAAAGATACAGAACATGACTCTCATATGACTAGTAAAGTTTGTTGGCCTTAACTTCGTCAATTTCGTTTGATTACGTTCTTGCTGCTTCTGAAATGGTACCGGTTTCTGTTTCAAATATAGTCGAGGAATGTATATTCTGTTTCATGGGAGAATTCCTGGTCAAAGAAGCATACTTCATTGCATATGCTAAAATAAACAAAATCTGTTAATAATCAAAACTCTGTTAATTGTTAACTGCAATGTCTTCCACCAGCATTTGCCTTGGCATGTCGGTGGGACCTAGAATTGAGATGTCCATTTGCGTGACTCCTGAACAACAATAATGATTGAAGCCAGTTTTGACGTAGATCAAGTTTTGATATGGATCTGCAGATAGCTAAGCATATCTGAAGTCATTTACCAACTAAATCCTGTTTAAAACAGAGCAATTCCCAGATGGCAAAAACCAACCTCAACTAGCAAATATATGCAAATGTAGCCTCAGGGGCATGTGCACATGTTCACAACTAATTACCGAAATTACAGAATGCTGCACTGTCATGACTTCAGGGAATTTGCGAGGAAAGCAAGGAAATAGGGGAACCAAATATGTTTTTCTCACTTGTTGCTGTGATTAAACAAAATTGTTTTTTGAAAAGAATATGGTTTACTATACAGTATAGTGAATTACATCGCTGAGCCCAAAAAGTCATAATGTTACTGGTATCTATACCTTATGATACTAACAACTGGGAGCAACACCCAGCAAATACAGTTTTATTTACATAAACTACAACTGTTTCTAAGTTGGTGGCATGCCTACCATGCTCTTTTATATTTGAAAATTGCACCTGTAATAACTGGTATCCTGCGAATGGCTGCCAGATACTCTACATAAATAATTTATGTGACAATCCAAGAAATGTCGACTTCTTGCTTGGTAGATGGGAGTTCTGAGACTTTGCAGACAAGAAAGTATTGAAGCTTGGCTTACTACAAGGAATGGTCTCCAAGCGAGGCTGATGAGGATCTATTTAAGTGTAGGGTCTTCTTGGATGCCCGGACATTCTTAAGAGTCATCATGAGTTTCTGTCTTTCCCCTTCAACCTCTGCAAATTGAAGGCTTAGCTGAGAGTAGCGATCGTGCATCTCTTTCAGCTCGGATTCCACAGCTGTACACCTTCCCTTCACTTCCAGCATGTCTTTAATCAACTCGTTTATATCTCTAAAACTTTTGAACACTGCTTCCTCATCATTGTGTTGTTTCAAGAAAGAACTGCAGCATAGGAGATTTTTCACATTTATGAGATGTTTTTGTTCAGTTAACAATTTAGATTAAAACAATGCCAGTAGAATTTCCAGCACACTGAATTTTCTGTCTCCTACCAATGCCAGTAGAATTCAAGTTTGACAGGGCTTTTCATAGCTATACTTGATGACATACCTCTGAAAATTGATGCTTGATCTCTTCTTTGCCTGCAGAGCTTCAGCAAGCTCAATTTCTAATGCAAGTACCCTTTCTAAAGCATTTCCACTCCCTGAAATTTCATTAAACAAGGGGAACATGCTTCCTAGTTCTTCATTGACCTGAGCAAACAAACGAAATTAAGAGTCCAGATGAAGGAACTACTGTGCGCTAGTAGTGTACAGAAGAATTTTATTACCTTTTCCAACTGCACAAGTTCTCTTTGTAGAGCAGGAAATTTTTGCTGAAAATCATGATCATCTTCCAGAAATGAATTCTCATTTTTCATCCTCTCCAACTACATGGAAAACACAAATAAAGATTAGCTTGCCACTAGACAGGATCCTTGCAAATTTTATATCTGGACCTAAAAGTAGTAATTGATATTTCCTTATGATGCCAAACCATATTGGACAGATGAGTGATCTAAATGCATCTTCTCACATCTCTTGAGAGTGTAAACATGCATACCTCATTACTTAAGTGGTCCATGCTAGATTTCAAACTTTCAGCTCTAAAATGATCATTGATAAGAGCTAAATGCTTCATGTCACTGTTCAGCAACTTCTCTTGATTTAGGAGCTTGGAATTCTGAATCCCGTTCACACCACCAGATACAAGATCCTGATAATAATTATACAAATAAATAATCAGAGACCAATCTCTTCAATGTGCTGAATATGCAAAACAGAAGTTGAGGTTTGAAAAACTTTTAGGATTCTTATCACTAATGTAGGATAAGCTTCAGCTAATCAAAAATGACTAATCAATAATGCTCGAAGTACAAACAAGCATAATAAAAGATTTTGCTGGCAGTTGCTAGAGGTAACACTTGAAAAGGCTTTTGAACAATCTGAGAAGATAAGAGTGCCAACAAAAGAGGAAATGTGGATATATCATTATGGTCATATAATTTTCCATCATTTTATTTGCTTCTACTTATTCAATTATGTTTTTCAATTTCTCATTGTGAACGTTATAAAAGATTAGATGGATGGAGTTAAGACTTCGGAATTCAGATGTTCAAAGACAGAAGTAAAGGCTTAATTTAAGATGATATGCAATATAAGGATCTTAAATGTAGAAGAAAGAGCGAAAGCAAGATCAAACATATTCTCATGTAGATATAGAACACTAATTAGCCACTGTTCAATCTAGGAAATTGGACAAGAAAAAAATTGTATAATAAATTGATAACCTTTTGATGAATGCTACGACACAAACCAAACTTTAAGATACTATAAAATAGATTCACATATGCTACAAGTAGTTTTTACCACCAAGTTGCACAAATAAAAAATAATTTGCTGGAGCAAAATCGATTTAGAATTCATAATGTGGAAAACTTTTATTACCTGCTCAACTTGCACATACATTGGTGTGGTTATTTGGTCAATTTCGTTAATGGAAGCTGGGTATGCATGTTTGGCTTCTTCAAAATTTCTTGAAGTATCTTGTTCCGAGAACTTCAGACTCGGGTCTCCAGTTGGACCATTGGTAGGAACTAAATTTAAACTTTCTCTTCCATAGCTTAAAGTATTAGCTATGGAATTTTCCATGCAGACATTTCTGGGAAGTGACTCATCAGAAGATAGGCAATACGCTTTGCAGGACTCACCATTTCCTTCCTCCTGAATATTCATGGCCAATTTGGAATTCTCTGCTAACTCTTTCATCTGTGCAAGTTCAACTGCAATTTTAGACTTTTCCTCATTGCATTCTTGCAAATAAGCTTCAAGTTTATGCTTTTCTTCTTTGCAGCACTCTAAGCTTATTAATGAACATTCCATCTCAGCCTTCATCAAGTCATAGGCAGACATTTTCTCACGCTTTTCTGAAAGTACTGCTTGTAACTCAGCCTCCAATTCCAAGATCTTCATTCCCAGTTCTTCATTTTTCTTCAGATGACAAGCTTCAGATTTCTTCCTATTCTCGATCTCATCAATGGCATCTTGCAACTTCCACAACATTTCTTCACTATGCTTTTTGGAGATAGATAGCTGCTGTTTCAGTTCTTGTAGCCTTGTCTCATATTGCTCTTTGATAAATGCAATTCTCAAGGACTCTTGCATGGCAACTGGTGGTGCTTCAAGTTCTCTTTTTTCATGAGCCTGGATATACTCCGCATCAGCTTTATCTTTAAGTTCCTTCAAATGGACAGACAAACTTCTAAATTCTTCTGTCTTCAAAATCTGTTCAGCAAGCTTCTGGTTTAGCTCATTACACTGTTTTTTCAGCATTATTAACTCATTAGAATATCCTTCCATTGCAATTATATGATCCTGTTGTTCTTCCAATTTGGCCTTGAGTACTAGAGCTTTTACTTCTAGTTCTTCCTTGGAGAAGACCAGATTATCAATCTCCTCTTCAGAACTCACTAAAGTGTGCTTCAGCTTTTCAGTCTCCGTAGAATGGTCATTTTTATCCTCAGAGTTATTAAGCCTAACATTTTGAGCTTGACACTTGTGCTCCTCAAGGTCAGCTGTTGTAACTCTGTTTGCCTCAAGAAGTAACCTATTTTCAGCCATAGATGCCTCTATCTCAGATCTTGTGGAATTAAGACTTCTCAATAACTTGGTATTCTCTTCAATGTACTGGGCTTCACTGGCAAGACAACGATTTAGGGTTGTTTCTACATCATGATGCTTCTTCTGAAGTTCAGCAAGATGCCTACCTGAGGTGCAAAGCTGCAAAACCAGCTCTTCAGCCCTGCCTTCATACTGAGTTTTTGTGAAAATCAGTCTGATATCTGCAGCTACTAAAAGTTCATGCATTTCGCATAACTCATTTTCAAGTCCAGAAATTGAAGAACACTCTTCTCGAGCACTTTTAAGACTGTCCTCATAGTGAGACAAAAGGATGCAAACTCTCGATTGCTCTGATTCTAAATCTGACATTGATTTCTCGAGATGAAGCAACTGACAATCCTTCTCATTTAATTGTGAAGTCTGTTCTGTAATTTTACTCTCTAAACTCTCTCTGAAGGTTCTCTCAGAATGCAATTGATTACTTAGAGATTGTAAACTTTCTCTGAGACTGTTCAGCTCTGAAGCAAGCTGGGCAGAGTCATCAGTTTTATCCCGTGAAGACACCATCAAAGCTTGGTTTTCATTGTGCAGAGATAGCAAACGTTCTCTCAAACTGTCTAAATCTGATTTAAGCTTGGACGATTCCTCAGATTTTTCCTGTGAGCATACCGCTAAAACTTGATTTTCGTCATGCATGGAATGCAAACTCTCTTTCAAGATTTTTATCTCTGAAGCAAGCTTGGCAGTTTCCTTAGTTTTATCCTGTGAAGAAGCCACCAAAGCTTGATTTTCATCACGTAGAGACTGCACACTTTCTTTCAAATGGTTTAGCTCCAATGCAAGATGCACACATTCCTCCATCTTTTCCTGTGAAGACGTAATCAGAGCTTTTTTCTCATCATGCAGAGACTGCAAATGTTCTTTCAAAGCGCTAAGCTCCAGTTCAAGTTCAGCAGATTCCTCGGTTTTACACTGCAAGGATGCCATCAAAACTTGGTTTTCATCATGCAAAGATTGCAAACTTTCTTTCAAAATCTTTAGCTCTGATGCAAGATTCTTGGATTCCTCCATCGACACAGTCAAAGCTTCTTTTTCATCACGCAGAGACTGCAAAGTTTCTTTCATACTATTAAGCTCCACAGCAAGTTTGGCAGATTCCTCTGTCTTATCTTCCAATGATGTCATCAAAGTTTTGTTTTCATCATGCAGAGATTGCAAACTTTCTTTCAAACTCTTCAGTTCTGATGCAAGCTTGGTGCATTCATCATTTTTATCCTGTAAAGATGCCATTAAAGTGTCATTTTCCGTAGTAAGTTCCCCAGCCATCAGAGTCTCTAAAGCCAAGATTTCACGAGCAAGGTGCCCATTCTTAGAATTAAGTTCCTGTAGCCCAACTTCTAAATGATCAAGATCAGAGAAAAGCTCATTGTGCTGCTCTGCATATTTTTCTTCAAGTTCAGAGGTAACCTTGAATCTATTGCTGAAAGCCTCAATATCTAACTGAAGCTTCTGCAACATGACATTTGACACATCTAATTTACCCATCATACTCTTTATTTCATGTTCAAACTTCTGTTTCATCAATGTTATCTCAGATTCAGCTGCAGTAAAGGACTGGAGCGCAGCATCTCTTTGTTGCATAAGACATTCCTTCTCTTCTACCAGTTGGAGAATCTTTTCACATGCATTACGCTGAACCTCTTCCAGTTGCATCAGAACATTTGTTAAGCCCTGACTGTCAGATTCATTCAAGGAAGGCATTGCACTGACATTTTTTACATATGACGCCAATAAGTTTTGCAATTTATTTTGCAGAAAGTTAACAATATTCTGCAGGTTTTCGTTCTGACAAACCTGCTCATCAAACTTAATTTTGACAGTTTTCAACTCATCCTGCAAAGAGAAGTTTTCATTTTGAAGAATCCCATTGTCTAGGGTTTTCTTTTCCAATAAGAATTCCAACTCTGCTTTCTCTGCAAAACAGGCCTCATATTTGTTCTCATAACCCTTGTACTGCATCACTTGAGATTCCCATTCACTAATCTTCTGCACAAGAAGATCATTTTCATGGATTACATCATGCAAATTAGCTTCCAATTGTTGTTTCTGTAGAGCCATATCATTGCACTTTGCAATACAGGTAGCATTGTACTCATGGAGGGATCGAACATCACCAACTGCAGTCTGCAGCTTTTGCACCAGAAACTCCTTCGACTCAGCTGAAAACTCTAGTTGCTGTGTAAGCTCATTCACTTTCCCTTTCATGAGTTGAACATCTTCGCTTGCACCAAGTAAAGTTTCCTGGAGAGCCTTTGAAAACACATCCAAGTAGATATTCACAAAATGCATTTCACTAACTTCTTCTTCAACCTTCCTATAAAGGCCTTCCTGCAAGTGGAGTGATCTTTTCAAATCATCTAAAAGAATATCTCCACCCAATTGCTGTTTCCTTATCCCAACTGATTGATTTTGAAACTGCAAGAATTTTGCTGCATGTTCCCCAGAATCAGATCCCCGAGCACTTGGTTGTGAAAAATCAACAAAGGCTTCCCTGATCAGGTTCTCGTTTGTCTCATGCATAGATAATACCTGGAAAGAAAGAAGTTCAAGGTCCTTCTGTAACTGGTCCACGGCAATAGAATAATTTAAGCGTGCCCTTTTGAGTGCAGCTTCTGCAGTTATAGCCCTTCTTTCAAGCTCTTTGTTGAGGGAATCCATATCTTGTTTGTCTTCCGCAAGTCTTAATATTTGGTCATTCAGGTCTTGACGCATGGACTCCATCTCAGCCTTAGTGGATGAGACTGTATACAAGCAAGTTGAGTGCTCATTTCTGAGATTTTGCAACTCCTGCAACATCCGACTTTGATTTTCCTCGAGTTCTTGGACAAGGGCTTCATAGTAACACTCCATCTGGTCCATTTTCTTCGCAAGTCCCTCCCGGTCTGCTTTTGACTCATCCAACTCTCTCAGAAGTTCAAAAATTTTACTTTTCATTGCATTGATAGTATCTACAGTATCAGATTCATGAGAGATCAGACCAGGTATGTTAAGAGAATGAAGCATGCGAAGCTCGGACTGATACAAGTCCACGTCAAACCCTGTTCCAGCTGCAAACTGGCCATTTTTATGTAAACTCGTTTCTCTTATCTCTTTCAGACTTGCTCCTTCAGAGGAAATCAAGTTGGGACTGGAAACTGCTAGTCCACTTGCTTGTTTAAGATTCTGCATGATGTCAAGCAATGCTTCTATGTCTGAGTGAAGGAATCTTAAGTCCCTTTCATCATAACCACCAAAGCGTGCCTTGTTTTGAATGTCTCTTATATTATCCTCCATGGCTAAAAGCTCCTTTAGCCATTTGAGCTGTAAATCTTGAATTATGTGATCCTGTTCTGCTACAATAGCTTCTCTGGTGCTAAATGGAGGGCATAATTTTGAAAGCGTTAGCTGTTCAAGATCATCTTTCAACTTTGAACACTCAGATTTCAGCGCAGATACCTCTTTTACCAGCTCTTGTCCAGAATCAATCTCAGCAGCAAGTTGCATAGCAAATTTTTGTGCTTCTTGACCTATTTCATTGGCATGACTCTGTAACGAGCTTACCTCCAATTTAAGCTCATGAATTGATGACTCAGCTACTTCCAAGCTTCCTCTAAGCCTGCTGTTCTCTTCATAAGTAGCTGCCAAGTCATTATCCACAGAATAGTCTGAACTCCAGCCATGAACCCAATCATTGGTCCCCTGCACTGAAAACTGATGATCAGAAGGATCCCCTTTCTGCAGTCCAGCTAAATCACCAGAGACAGTACTCCTAAGGCTATCAATTTCATGCGTGCTGGAGGTTTCATGCTTCTCAGCATATAAACTTTCTGAAGTATTGGAAGACCCATCAAATCCGACAGCTGAATCTGCATATTCTTCATTCGTTCGCACCTCTTCCTCAACTGAAGCAAGATCTTTGGATTTTTCTTTGAATCTGACTCTTTGATTTACCTGTAATCAGGAAAAAAGTAAGAAAAAAGAGTGAGAGAAAGCAAATATCAAGTCATCATATCACATTCATCATTTTAAGCAATTCAAACTTTCCTAAAGCACTCACACTCTTCTTTTACTCCGATAGAAATAAGTAACAATCACCCAATGATTTAGATATTGGAAAGCAAAAGAATAAGCATTTCACTACTTATTATGATGTGGGAAAATATATAGACTCTCAAAAACAAGTAAAATTGCTTTATCTTTTCATTTTCATCTATTTGTTCTTTGATAATTATATTTCACAGAGACAGATTATGATATCGTTACAAGAGAATCCTCTAATTCAACTTCACTAGAATAGTACCCGAGATCAATAAGTAGAATCTTTCTGGAGAAAGGAGCTTTTTTACCCAGCTTTTCCTTTTTCTATTTGATAAGGAACAAAACAAAGTAACAAAAGCATGTCTCTTAGCCACATTGGTCATTGACAGTCTTTTTTATATTCCTTGTTCTTCATTCCTTAATGAATTGCATTTCAACTAAGATACATAAAGAATCAAATCCAAATAGTAGATCCTCCAGTAGCAGAAGTGTTTGTTTGACAACTTTTGAAAATATCAAATTCCATAGCAGAGGTCTGACGAGATGTTGCTGCTGCAGATTGTTGAAAGAAGAAGAAATAAAAGGTCCACCTTTTTCATCCGGTAGAGCAAAGATTTTGACCATACTTCTTAAGTGAACTAATTTATGCAATGGATCAATTGTTTTTGTGATGCAGCATATGGCATCATAGAGGGCCTAATTTTTCTTTCTTCTTTCTTACATAACAAAATACATATGAAAATATTTTGCTTGTTGAAGAGTAACACTTCTACTGTATCATGCATCAGACAGATACACTCATCAAAATAGATCTTCCTAAGATCAGATAAGTGACCAAGATAAGGCAGAAAATGCCAGGGAAATTTAGACTTGTAATTTTGAAGGGAAGAAATGTACAAAGCAAGAACTTGCATGCTATAGTTCAGCAGGTGTTCAGTGCAAATTGAAAGAAATCAGTTATCATGTGTAATGAGAAGGATATCCAAACTAAACACAACATCAAACCTTAGCTATATGATCACTGACAGTCTCTTCTGATGAAGATAATTTTCGACCAGAGGATTCATCAGGAGTATTTTGGTCATTCTGCAATCCCCTTTCTCTAATTTCTCTCTGCTGCTCAAACTCTCTGAAAGTAAATATAACCACATATAAATGGGATGAAATGCATGAAAAATGAAATTCACATCATCTAAACTAATACCTGAAACCAGTTTTCGAAGTAAGCAGCTGCACAGTGACCTGTGAATTGGTGACAACCATTAGTACATCCATGGGAGTAATACATTATAAATCTAACTATAGCAAACAAGCAAGAATGCTATTGGTGACAAACATGATTATGCCCATTAGATCTTATTGGTATATGCTCCATCCAGTAGCAACAATAAATTAACTTGCTAAAGCATCATACAAAAGAAATAATAGAATTAAGAAATGCTCACATGTAATATAGTGCCAGAATCACATCCATGGAGGGGCAGAGCAATAGCAGAAGGTTTCAATGCATCAGCATAATCAGCAAGATTAATCACAGCCTCACCAAGTATATTAGACCGTGATGAACCCTGATGCATGTTAATCAGATTCAGGTCAAAGACAATTAACTTGGAGTGCATTAAGAGCAAAGGTGACAATAGACTATGGGAAAAGTCGTCCTTGGAACCAGGAAATTGAGATGTTACCATTGCGACAAGAAACTTGTAGAGCTTTTCGTCGTACTGCTTGGTTTTATTATCTTGGAGAAGTCTAGTAGTCTCATAGATGGGATCTGCCCACTTACAGGTCCCATTTCTCACATTGGCTTTGGTCGTCTTTGCTGTTGCTTTTACAGAATCACTAGGAATGAAAGATATAAAAAGTTTATCCCATCCTGATTGTGGAATCTGTATATCACAGAATGAATGTATATCCAGTCATTGTAGAGTTCAATAAGGAATCTGATGAAGCTATTTAAATAGAAGCACTAATGATTATAATTCATCAATCAAGTCTTCTCAACCATACACAGCTTACAGCACTATTGAGAGTACACTTACATGTGTAGCATGGAATTGTAGCCGGAAGACCACTTTAACTTTTGTTTTCTCAAGCTTCCATCTAGTGATCCTCGACATTACTAAAAAATCAATCTATCATCAGCTGCATAACAGTTTGGAACCGGATAAGATCCTCCAGAATCACTTTGAAAAGAAATAAGGCATCTGCTTTAATTAAACCATTAACCAATGTTATAAGCTAGTACAACAGCAAAGGAACATGCAGGAGAAAACAAAAAAATTCATATATGAAATTGCGAAACTTTGATATCCTATAAATCTCTCAACCATAATTATAACACAATTAGAAACAGCAATCCCTTACAAGATGCAAACACAAAATCCTCAAGCTAGCCACTATCACTAACATACAGTTAAACTAAAACATACTAGATAACAGAAGATCCAACAACTTATATTCAATTCCTTTGGTCCACTTTCTCCGAAACCAAAAGGAAAGTGAAAAAAAGAAAAATGCAAGTCAAAATTTCAGCTTAAAAAAAAAGAAAAAAAAGGGAAAACAAAGCTAATTGTGGCTCATACCTGCTTCAACGAAGCATATACCTTATCAAAACGCCAAAACCAGAAAAAAAAAAATATCAAAATGCACTCATCAAAGAGAACACCCCCGATCCAAACCCTACAAGAACACAGTGATTTCAAAATTTTCAGGTCCATAAAACGACAAACAAACACCAAAAGACGCACCATCTTCACAATAAAAAGGTCAAAAAAGACTGACACAAGAGTAAAGAGTAAGAGACAATCCAAAAACCAAATGTCTAGCTAAATGTAGAAAAGAATGCACCCGATAAAGTCTATCAAAAGAAAGCTCTTTAAAAAAGATCCAAGAAAAACAAATAAATTAGAGTAAAGAAAAAAGAAAACAAAAATAAACAGTATACATTCAATTTACCAGATTCTGATATTCGAACTTTGGAGCATAGAAAAACAAACAAAACAGCAAAACAAGTATAGTAATGCAGAACCCAGAAAATGTAGGGAAGTAAACTTGAGATTTAGATCATTAGAATTTAATATTTTGAAATAAAGTTTAAAACTTTATTAATTAGTATTCCTTAACTGTTTAAAACAAATAATAAAATGAGATTAGGTACCAATTGACGGATCTGCAGGTGCTTAATGTGGAAGCGAGAGCAGGGAATCTTTACAGAGAAGGTTCTTACTTTGTCCAGCTTCAGACACAGAGAAAGAGAGATTTGAGTGTGTGCTGTTTGTGTTTGTTGGGATTTTTGGGAGAGAGTGAGAGTGCGAGACAGCGATATTAATAGCGTGAACAAGCAGTAAATCAGAGCATAAAATTGTGATTAGATGAAGATTAAGTAAATAATTATGGGGTGGAAATGTAATTAGAACGCTTAATTAATAATCAATAAGGTGAGATGGAGATGGGCTTGAAGGTGAAATACTAGCTTCCTGGTTATGAAAATTTTGATTTAGAATTAACACTTAATTAAATAAATAATATTATTATGGTATTAAAAAAATAAAAGACATCGAATGGAAAATTTTTTTTTGAAGGGACATCTAATGGATAATTTTATAGCAACAATTCCTTTTTTTTTTAATTAAAAGTTTCAAATTCCGAATTTAAGCATTGAGCATGGATATTTTTAAATTTTTTAGAGGAGATTTTGTCCGTCACAATGTAAATTCAATCTAATCGATTTTGTAAAATATAGATTTCAAATTCTAGATGGTTCAGAAAAAAAAAAAAAAAAGAAAAAAAAAAAAAGAGAGAAAAGGAGACATCCCGCCAAAGAGAAGCCTGTAATTGTCACCTTGTGATTATTGATTAATTATTATTATTATTATTATGTAATTTAACTTAATTGACAATGATGGAACATGGATTTT
Organism: Jatropha curcas; assembly: GCF_041381405.1. NCBI lineage: Eukaryota > Viridiplantae > Streptophyta > Magnoliopsida > Malpighiales > Euphorbiaceae > Jatropha > Jatropha curcas. The sequence goes on from NC_143159.1 coordinate 5,831,612, forward strand.
ACTTTATGGTCCATGCCTCATATCTAAATTACTAAAATGACCTCTCTTTGTTATGGTATTTGACTACAGGACCACTAGTGTTTTTATATGACAAAGGGGTCTTTAATTGACAAATCAACTGACTGGTTTCCACTTAGAAGATTGTTACAAATTTTGTGATTGGATTTTTCTGACCATTGCAGAATCCTTACCAACGATTAATGTGGATTCTTATAAAAAAAAAATTATAATAATAAAATTTTTAATTATTCAAAAATATTTTCATATCAATTTATACATTTACTAAAATTAATTTCCTTTTATTCGAAATTCAAAAAAGAAAAATATAAGCTCAGCCTATATATTCAAACTACATATATTTCATAAAATTGAAATTTTAGAGACTCTTCATTCCATGTCTAATTTGACTTTGGTATAAATTAGTAAAATATAATAAACTTGATTAAGCAATGACTTTTGTTTAATTTTCTTTTTTAATGTTATCCTTATATATTTGTTTTCTAACCTAAGAACATGGAAAATCCATAGTTTAATTAGTTTCTATTTTAATATTTGGTTAATCACAAGAATAATATATTTATTGATAAAATAGGAAAGAATAGAAAATTGTAAAAATGAATTTTTTTTTTCTAAAGAAAAATATCGGGTTATAATTCGAGACAAATTGAAAAAGAAACATGAGCATATTTATGGAAACAGAGGGAATAGAAACAAACATTTTTGAAAGATAAAATTATAAAATTTTTCTATATGAAAAAATTGTATATAATTTCTAAAAAAAAAAAACTAAATACATAAATTTGCCCCTTTACTTTTTCACAAAAAATTAATCACGCCCTCAACTTTTTATTTTAACTCATTAAATATTTTCATTTATAAAATTATATCTATTTAACACTTTAATTTTCAAAATAATTCTATTAAATGTCACGGTGTTATAAACTAAATAAACTAAACACTAGTTGAAAAATATGAAAAATATTATTTAAAACTATATTAATCACATATCATTAACATTTTTTTTTATATAAAAAGGAAAAATATTGAAACGTTGTTGTTTATGTGGATAAACATATAATTTTATCAAAATTCATAAATTTTCAGTTAAAATAAGTCCCACATGTTTGAAGTGCAACAAAAATTTTGGCTAAGAATACATTTTTAGATTTAGGTATTTAGCCATTTCTAGAACAATGTAAATGCAAGATTGAGCATTTTGTCACTTACAATTTCTAAACAACATATAGCAAGAAAATTTTAATTTAATTTATGACAATATTTATATTATATTGTGGGTGTAATATCTCAATGCAGCAAAGCGATTCTAAAAGACGAGTAAAGCAAAACTCTTAATTAGCTTCTAGAATGACAGAATAGTTAGAGTAATGGAATGCAAATGCAAGAATGAATCATATCACATATGAAAATAAGAAAACTATATCATCAAATGTGTCTTTTGGTGGAATGACTGAAAGAGTTGGAAGAACTTCATGGTTAAATGTGCTCACATCCAAGGAAGTTTTCATTCCACCTGCGAGACTAAAAACGAGCAAACAAATCTCTCTTATTTTAATTTTTTATCAAATTGGTAAAAGAATTTCAATAACACTAGCTAAATTAAATTATTTTTTGAAAATATTTTTTAAAAAATAAAATTTATTTTTCCTTGCCACAAACGAAAATCTAAATTAGGGTAGCATCTTGGGCAGAATGTACGAGACAAAAGTGATGAAACTATAGCCTTCTCCTTGTGAGATAGTGTACTATGCCTTGAAAAAAAAGAACTTGACACAAATGGTTAAAAGTTGTAGCTATAGAGCCAATTTAAAGTAGCCAAAAAAAAAGAATGAAGTGGGTATTTGAAGAAGAGTCTTATTTTTCAAGAATTGAAGGATTTGGGCATGGAAAATTTTATAAATGGGGTCTACAATTCAAAATGACCTTTATGTTGTGGACACCAAAGCACATGGGTTTGGTCTGGTTTGAGTAGGGAGAGGCATTATCTTCTATTTATCTTTCAAATCTAGTGATTCTTCTACTCATATGGGTATATCATATCTAACCCTTCGCTTTCTTTATCACGTGATAAAGTCTTTCTCGTCACGTGCACCCTTACACGTGGCAACATTTTAGGATATTCTTGAGCATTCCAATGACTTTTTTTTTTTTGTAAAAATTAATGAATGAAAGGGAAAAAATTATGCCAACAAAGGTGATTACTTATTAATGACTCGAAAGAGTTCTTGTCTTAAGAAAGATCAATTTTTTCTTTCCTTCTTTCTTTCTTCTTTTTTTTTTTTTTTTTTTATTTTTTTTTATGATTTGATATTTCATATGATGATCTTATGGGTCCTGCCCATTTGCCTAAGCAATCTTTCAATTAAGAAAGTAATTTTGACTAAAGAATAATTCAACTACTCCACTTTTAGATCCTCCAAAAACAAATTTTATTGCTCCTTAAGTGCCCTTCTTCAGCTTAGTTAATTACAATGGAGAATAAATTGTACATATAATTAAATTAAAAGTTCAACTTAATAAATCACAAAATAAACACTTAGATCTTATTACTAATTCAATAAAAAAATTAAAACTGAACATTAAAATAAAAAATTACTATTGACGCAAAAGAAAAAAATCTTGATATATCCCAATTTTAAGTTTAATATATTTTATTTACTGGAAAATCCAACAAGCTGAAAACACATTGTATATCAGATAATAGAGGTATCCCTTGATTCTTTTTATTCATCAAATTATCAAGAATTCTCGAACTTGAAATCTCTCGCTCCCCCATATATGCAGGGGAACTAATCAAACCATTCATATTTAGCTTTAAATCTAACATTTTATTCAAATATTTAACCTTTTTCTCATAAATAAATGACTTTGGCATGTGATTAGATTTATTTTAGTGTTTAAAAAAATTAAAGAAAAGAGATTATGTTAAAGATTTGTCCCCCTTTCGTCATGATCTCCGGCCCAATGGTTGATGGGCCAGTATCCTTAAAATATTTGCCTGTGCCTACATGGTACAGCCCAAACAATACTTAAAATAAGCAAAGTATAAAAAGTGCCCCAATAAATAAATAAGTAATGGGGCACTCTACTCATCTACTGGATCTATCTTGGGCTTTTGCAGTAGAATATTAATATTTAAACAAAAAAGGTTTTTCACTTTTGGATGATTTGGGCCCAAATCCTTTTGGATAGGATTACCACTTTTCAAGAAAAATTGCATATCCCTAATTTCTCAATGTTGTGAAATTATCATCTAAACCACAAAAAAAAACAAAAGGCATACTTAAACTACACATTCAATCAATATGACAAAAACATATAACAAAAAATAAGAATTAAATTTTATCGAATATTATACATAATATATATTACAAAATAAAAACAACAAAATACTGATTTCTTCCAAGATATCCATAAACCTCACTCTAAGATTCCAGGGGAAAAAGAAAAAAAAAAAAAAGAATTATGATATATATAATATAAAACATAACTCTTCTTCAACCTATGATATATACAGGCTACAAGTAAGGTTGCTTTTCTTGATGATCCAAAGATGAGATTTTGGCAGAATGGCCTTTCTTGAAAACTCCAAAAAAGCAACCAGAGCCAGTATTGCAATTAGCAGACTTGTCTTCTTCTTTCTCATTAGCTACCTTTCCTTTCTGTGCTGCTTCTAATTTCTTCATTTTTTCTTGATGAAGCTTTCTCATGGTGTAAGCTTCTGCTAAAGTAGACCCTCCAAAAGCAGCCCCTGTTGCCATATCTTCAAGAAATCAAATCAAATATATAAAAGAAACTCACTTGTCTGAAACTCAAGATAGCGTTGGTGGAAATGAAGATGATTACTTCTACAGGCTTCCTCAACTCTCTATATATAATGTGAACTTGGCCAAGATTTTAGAATTCAAAGAGCGCTGGCTCTCTTTTTGCTTAATTTCCAAGAAACTGCTTTTTATGGTGTTTATGTGCATTAATCATGCATTAAACATGAGATTAGGCGTTACGGAAAATATTATGGAATGTGCATTGCGTAAGCAAAGATGTGGCATTTTGGAGTACGGTGGATTGGATGATGGTAGCCAACTTTCTTGGACTGTCTCCTTTCTGTGGACCCTTTTTTTTCTTGATGAAAATGAAATTTTCTTGGATGTCAAGATTGACTTTCTTTGTCCTATGAAATGTACAGGGAAGCATCACTAGAAATTTAGAAGCACCTGCTTTAAATTTTCTGCAATTTCGAAGCATCTTCTTCAGATTTTCTGTTATTTAGAAAAAAAAAAATTAAAAAAAAAATTCAACTTTTAGTAATTTAACAATCCAATATTTATTTTATATTATAAGAAATAAAAGATTTATAAGAAAATGTTTCTAACTTTCTATTAGAGCGCTTCAAAATCCAAACCTAACAATCCCATTTATCCATAAGCAGCTATAATACAACGTAATTAGGAATGGTTTAATTGATTTTTTTTACAAATATATATAAACAATGAGCATGAAATTTGAATTCTCTCGAGTACAAAAGTTTTCATCAATTTTGTAAGTAAAAAAAGATGACGTATAGGGTAATCTGCCTCCCTAACAAATTTTTTTCTTTAAAAAAAAAAATTACCCATAAAATATTAAAGATTTTTTATTTTACTACTAAAATAATAAATTTTTTCAATTTCGCCCCTTAACTCTTGAAATTTTTTTAATCCCTTAACTTTAATTTATGGCTCTGCACCGAATATTATCTCGGTTTATTAAATATTTTAATAAATTTAAAAAAAAAACTATAGTAGAATTTTAAACCGGGTTAATTTTACCATGAAAATGACTATAGTAATCTCGTTAATTTATTAATTTCAGAATAATTAATTCAATATTTGAGGATTTTTAATTAATAATTGGCTAAGATCGGAATAAATGAGGGTGTGAAGTGAATACATATGATGTACGAAAAAATGTATTAAAGGCACTGAAAACATACTTTTAGACGGTACATGACGTCAGCAAATATGTGGCATTTTTCCATGCACTGGCTGTGTGTCAGCAATGACATTTATGCTTTATTTGGATGTTATAAAATATAGGTGGATGTAAAAAAAAAAAAAAAAAAAAGTGAAAATGCATTGAAAATTTTAAAATTTTTATTTGATTTAAATTGAAATGTTAAGAAGGGTGTAAAATAAATTTATTTTACATTATTTAAATTTAATTTTCACTCCATTTTGGCGGAAAGTAAAATTTTACGCTCTTATTTTACTTTCTTTTCTCTTTCTAAACACGACATTAGCTTTTCATTTGAGTGTTTGCTAATTTTTAACTATTCATATATGCATGTTTCAAAAGAAAAAAGAAAAAAAAAAAAGGTATTTGCCAATGAGCTACGGTTTAATTGGTTTCTCAATAGTGTTGGTTATAAGCTCCCGAGCTCAAATTCTCTCGGTCCACAAAATTTTTCCTAATTTGGTGAATCAAGGGGAGGATTATTTCCTATTGTTGTGTAACTTATTATATTATCTCGATCCACTGAGACTTTCAATGAATAAAAAAACAATTCATATCATATCCACATTTATTTAAAAATAGGTGAAGGCTCGGGCACTGTGCGGATTGTTTTGTTGCTATACATTAACTTTATAGTTTATAATAATTTACAATTTATTTATAATTTATAAATTATTTTTAATGATTTATATTATTTCATAATGCATTGAAAATTTTAAAATTTTTTATTTGATTTGAATTGAAATGTTAAGAAGGGTATAAAATAAATTTATTTTACATTATTTAAATTTAATTTTCACTCCATTTTGGTAGGAAGTAAGCTTTTACGCTCTTGCAGATTTAGTTGATTTATCAATAGTTTAAAAAAAGGAAGAAAGAAGTAAAAGAAAGAAGCAAGAAAGAAATAAAAGAGTACGAGCACTTGAATACAGAAAGAAGTAAGAAAGAAATAAAAGAGTACGAGCACCTGAATACAAAAAATTAAACGTACATAGTCTATAAATTTTCAATAAAATGCCACCTCTCTTATAGGAGAAATAAAAATGAAAAGGGAAATAGTTGATTGCTAATAAGGGATAAGATTAGATTTCAAAATTAAATTTAACTTAGATTTCAAAATTGAATTAACTTAGATTTTATTCACTCACTAAATATTAGATTAGATTAAATTTATAAAAGAAAAAAGAAAATATTCAAAAAGTTATTAAAAAAATCAGAAAATTTATAAAAAAAAGATAAAAAGGAAAGCTCAAAAGATAGAATACCAAGTCAGTTTTGTAAAGTTTATTTTTTTTTGCTTCAGGATTATATATACATAGATTTGAATACATTCATATTCATTATAACCACATTTAATTTTTTTTTAGAAATATTTTTATTTAAACTTATTAATAATTATACTATCTGTATATATCTTTTAGAATAACCACTAATTTTGAATTACTCGTATCTTTTGTAAAATTATTTAGAATACTCTTATTGATTAGTATTACTTATTTACTATTTGATGAAAATCCGTTTAATGTAAAATTAATGAAAGTTTTAGAAAAATTAAATATAAAATTTTGAATTCGCAAATAACAAAATTCATGGATTAAAAAAATCTAAAAAGAAAAAATAGTTTTAAAGAATCCCATGTATAAACTAAAAAAATTCATGATAATAATATTAACATGTACAATGAATCTCCAATAATGAATGTCTCTAACTAGTTTTAAGTTTATACTGTAAATTTTAATATCTGTATTCATCATAAATAAATTAATTTCATAAATAAATTAATTTCACCGAATTAGAATAGAGAACCAGTCTAAGAAGAGTTGGAACTCTAAGCTTCAGAAATAAAAAGAAAATTGCTTTACAAATTCTTTGATAATATGACCTTTTAATTTTTATTTTTTTCCGTTTAAGTTTTCGTAAAAAGTATGCATATTGATTTATAAATTTAAAGAACCTTACTATTCACAATAAAACTTTTTCTCGAGTTAAGATTAACTTTAGCTTTTAAAACTTTGAGATAGCAATCACAAACATTAAAATAAGCTGTATTTTAGAAGTATGGATGAGAATATAGGTAGCTTCAAAGAATGGTTCAAAGAGAAGACAGTGGAGTTGGCAAAAGAGCAGCTGGAGGTGATTTTCATAATGGCGTGGTCGGTCAGCTTGAAGAGCGAGGAATGTTTTTGTTTTTCAATGAAAGGGTATTGTCTGAGCTTGAAATAGTCCATCAAGCTTTATACCTTCTAAAGGATTTTCAAGTAAATAATGTTCATTCTAATAGTGAAAATCTCCGATTTTAACTTTGAAAAGGTCATGGTCCCTCCAATGGGTGGTGTAGTGATGGCATCTTGCAACTTCCACAACATTTCTTCACTATGCTTTTTGGAGATAGATAGCTGCTGTTTCAGTTCTTGTAGCCTTGTCTCATATTGCTCTTTGATAAATGCAATTCTCAAGGACTCTTGCATGGCAACTGGTGGTGCTTCAAGTTCTCTTTTTTCATGAGCCTGGATATACTCCGCATCAGCTTTATCTTTAAGTTCCTTCAAATGGACAGACAAACTTCTAAATTCTTCTGTCTTCAAAATCTGTTCAGCAAGCTTCTGGTTTAGCTCATTACACTGTTTTTTCAGCATTATTAACTCATTAGAATATCCTTCCATTGCAATTATATGATCCTGTTGTTCTTCCAATTTGGCCTTGAGTACTAGAGCTTTTACTTCTAGTTCTTCCTTGGAGAAGACCAGATTATCAATCTCCTCTTCAGAACTCACTAAAGTGTGCTTCAGCTTTTCAGTCTCCGTAGAATGGTCATTTTTATCCTCAGAATTATTAAGCCTAACATTTTGAGCTTGACACTTGTGCTCCTCAAGGTCAGCTGTTGTAACTCTGTTTGCCTCAAGAAGTAACCTATTTTCAGCCATAGATGCCTCTATCTCAGATCTTGTGGAATTAAGACTTCTCAATAACTTGGTATTCTCTTCAATGTACTGGGCTTCACTGGCAAGACAACGATTTAGGGTTGTTTCTACATCATGATGCTTCTTCTGAAGTTCAGCAAGATGCCTACCTGAGGTGCAAAGCTGCAAAACCAGTCTGATATCTGCAGCTACTAAAAGTTCATGCATTTCGCATAACTCATTTTCAAGTCCAGAAATTGAAGAGCACTCTTCTCGAGCACTTTTAAGACTGTCCTCATAGTGAGACAAATGGATGCAAACTCTCGATTGCTCTGATTCTAAATCTGACATTGATTTCTCGAGATGAAGCAACTGACAATCCTTCTCATTTAATTGTGAAGTCTGTTCTGTAATTTTACTCTCTAAACTCTCTCTGAAGGTTCTCTCAGAATGCAATTGATTACTGGATCTATCTTGGGCTTTTGCAGTAGAATATTAATATTTAAACAAAAAAGGTTTTTCACTTTTGGATGATTTGGGCCCAAATCCTTTTGGATAGGATTACCACTTTTCAAGAAAAATTGCATATCCCTAATTTCTCAATGTTGTGAAATTATCATCTTCAGCACAAAAAAAAAAAAAAAAAAAAAAAAAAAAAAAAAGACAAAGGCATACTTAAACTACACATTCAATCAATATGACAAAAACATATAACACAAAAAATAAGAATTAAATTTTATCGAATATTATACATAATATATATTACAAAATAGAAATAACAAAATACTGATTTCTTCCAAGATATCCATAAACCTCACTCTAAGATTCCAGGGGAAAAAAAAAAAAAAAGAATTATGATATATATAATATAAAACATATCTCTTCTTCAACCTATAATATATACAGGCTACATGTAAGGTTGCTTTTCTTGATGATCCAAAGATGAGATTTTGGCAGAATGGCCTTTCTTGAAAACTCCAAAAAAGCAGCCAGAGCCAGTATTGCAATTAGCAGACTTGTCTTCTTCTTTCTCATTAGCTACCATTCCTTTCTGTGCTGCTTCTAATTTCTTCATTTTTTCTTGATGAAGCTTTCTCATGGTGTAAGCTTCTGCTAAAGTAGACCCTCCAAAAGCAGCTCCTGTTGCCATATCTCCAAGAAATCAAATCAAATATATAAAAGAAACTCACTTGTCTGAAACTCAAGATAGCGTTGGTGGAAATGAAGATGATTACTTCTACAGGCTTCCTCAACTCTCTATATATAATGTGAACTTGGCCAAGATTTTAGAATTCAAAGAGAGTTGACTCTCTTTTTGCTTGATTTCCAAGAAACTGCTTTTTATGGTGTTTATGTGCATTAATCATGCATTAAACATGAGATTAGGCGTTACAGAAAAATTATGGACGGTGGATTGCGTAAGCAAAGATGTGGCATTTTGGAGTACGGTGCATTGGATGATGGTAGCCAACTTTCTTGGACTTTCTCCTTTCTGTGGACCCTTTTTTTTCTTGATGAAAATGAAATTTTCTTGGATGTCAAGAATGACTTTTTTTGTCCTATGAAATGTACAGGGAAGCATCACTAGAAATTTAGAAGCACCTGCTTTAAATTTTCTGCAATTTCGAAGCATCTTCTTCAGATTTTCTGTTATTTAGAAAAAAAAATCAAAAAATTCAACTTTTAGTAATTTAACAATCCAATATTTATTTCATGTTTTAAGAAAATAAGATTTATAAGAAAATGTTTCTAAAAATTTGAATCCTCTAATACAAGAGTTTTTATTAATTTTGTAAATAAAAAAAAGATGACGTTTAGGGTAGTCCGCCCTCCCTAACAAATTTTTTTCCTTAAAAAAAAATTACTCATAAAATATTAAAATTTTTTTATTTTACTACTAAAATAGAAAATTTTTTTAATTTCACCCTTAACTCTTGAAATTTTTTTAAACTCTTAACTTTAATTCATGGCTCTGCACTAAATATTATCTGGGTTTATTAAATATTTTAATAAATTGAAAAAAACTATAGTAGAATTTTAAACCGGGTTAATTTTACCGTGAAAATGACTATAGTAATCTCGTTAATTTATTAATTTCAGAATAATTAATTCAATATTTGAGGATTTTTAATTAATAATTGGCTAAAATGGGAATAAGTCAGGGTGTGAAGTGAATACATATGATGTACGAAAAAATGCATTAAAGGCACTGAAAACATACTTTTAGACGGTACATGACGTCAGCAAATGTGTGGCATTTTTCATGCACTGGCCAGCTTGGACATCGCGACACTTGGCTCTGTTCATGAAAATCAAGTTACTTGTGTGTCAGCAATGACATTTATGCTTTATTTGGATGTTATAAAATATGGGTGGATGTTAAATAAAAAAAAAAAAAAGTGAAAATGCATTGAAAATTTTAAAAGTTTTTATTTGATTTGAATTGAAATGTTAAGAAGGTGTAAAATAAATTTATTTTACATTATTTAAATTTAATTTTCACTCCACTTTGGTAGGAAGTAAAATTTTAGGCTCTTGCAGATTTAATTGATTTATCAATGGTTTAAAAAAAGGTAGAAAGACATAAAAGAGCACCTGAATACAGAAAGAAGCAAGAACTTGAATAAAAGAGTACGAGCACCTAAATACAAAAAATTAAATGTACATAGTCTATAAATTTTCAATAAAATGCCACCCTCTCATAAGAGAAATAAAAATAAAAAGGGAAATAGTTGATTGCTAATAAGGGAAAAGATTAGATTTCAAAATTAAATTTAACTTAGATTTCAAAATTTAGTTAACTTAGATTTTATCCACTTACTAAATATTATATTAGATTAAATTTATAAAAGAAAAAAAGAAAATATTCAAAAAGTTATTAGAAAAATCAGAAAATTTATAAAAAAACATAAAAAAGAAAGCTTAAAAGATAGAATGTCAAGTCAGTTTTGTAGAATTTATTTTTTTTACTTCAGGATTATATATACATAGATTTGAATACATTCATATTCATAATAACCACATTTAAATTTTTTTTAGAAATATTTTTATTTAAACTTATTAATAATTATACTATTTGTATATATCTTTTAGAATATCCACTAATTTTGAATTACTCATATCTTTTGTAAAATTATTTAGAATACTCTTATTGATTAGTATTACTTATTTACTATTTGATGAAAATCCGTTTAATGTAAAATTAATTAAAGTTTTAGAAAAATTAAATATAAAATTTTGAATTCGCAAATAACAAAATTCATGGATTAAAAAAATCAAAAAAGAAAAAACGGTTTTAAAAGAATCCCATGTATAAACTAAAAAAATTCATGATAATAATATTAAACGGTTTTTGTTTTTCAATGAAAGGGTATTGTCTGAGCTTGAAATAGTCCATCAAGCTTTATACCTTCTAGAGGATTTTCAAGTAAATAATGTTCATTCTAATAGTGAAAATCTCCGATTTTAACTTTGAACAGGTCATGGACCCTCCAATGGGTGGTGTAGTGAAGGCAAATTCAGAAGATGCCTTGGCCGATAACGGTGTCTGCAGGTTGGGAATGATAACTCTCGACTACAATGGACAGGTTATGGCAGCAAGTGAGCAAAAGGTATCGACAAACCTTAATCCTGAGGAGGCAGAAGCTGAGCTGCTCCTTTTGCGCTAAACAGATGTATGGAGTTGGGATTCTCTCACATTCTACTTGAGATTGCTTATCTCTGATTTAGAGGCTGCAAAGGAATGAGATGCCATCAATAGAATTGGATACAAAGTTGCTAAGAGTGAAGATGGTGGCAAGCTCTTTTTCATTTTTTCAGTTGCTCTTATGTTTATACAATAGAAAATCAAGTGGCTATGCCCTTGCAAAAAAGCTCTACTCTTAGTGCTGAAGAGCTAATTTGGATAGAGGAAGTTTCCTAATCTATTAACAATCTTAGCTAATTCTATTTCTTCGTTTTTAAAAGTATTTCATTTGATTCTTTAAAAAAAAAAAAAGTATATTTTGTAACCTTTTTTTTTAAAAGAATATTGTGTAACTTTGATATAAACATGATTACGAATTAAAATTTAATAGCTTTGACAAATCAAAGAATTAAAAAAAAAAAAAAAAAAAAAAAGTAGAAAGAACATACAAGAACCACACTAAAGTCTCTGGCAACAACACAACACCACCAACTTACATAACTTGCATTCCATAAAACGAAAACAAAAATAAAACCAAAGCTAATTACTATATAAAAGCATCTATATATATATATAAACATTTATATCAGACAAATTGATTCCATTCACCCCTTATAATCCAATCTCTCTACTTCCTTTCCAGCCTGGCCTTGGGCTGACACAGATTGAGCTGGATGTATTTTCTTTATCATTGATGAGAAACAACCTTTGGATTCTTTCACTGCAACTTCCAAACCCTCTACTTTAGCTCTTTCCTCTTCCATTCTTTTCAATTTCTCTTTATGTAATTTTTTCTGCACATATGCTTCTGCTAGACAATACCCAGGAGTTGCCATTTGTACAGATGTATATGCCCTAAAAATATGCAAGCGAACTGAAGCAGTGTGTGAGTTAGTTGTATTTGAGGGTCATGGCATCTAATTTTATAGGCATGGCCTGCCTTGGGAAACAAGGAAATTTAAGGAAAAAAAAAAAGATAATGATGATTAATTAATTAGTGGTCTAATAAGTCTCTACTTATAACATATTAGATCTTTTGAGTAATTATATATTTTTTAATATTTTCTCTCCATCAATATACGTTTTAGCATAATCTTTTTGTCCATAAATATAAATCATTTTAAAAAAAATTTATCTACGATTAATTAATAAAATTCACTTTATTTATTTTAAATATAATAACTATTTTTATTATAATTTAGAAAAATAATCAATTATTGTATTACTATTTTAAATTTGGAAAATAGAAATGGTTGGTGGCTCATCAGGCTGAGAAATGGCCAAGAAACTTAATAAAAGGGAGACGTATACGTGTAAGACAGTGAAGTGGTAGTATTGGTTAAGGGGTTAAATTATTATTGGATTGGTGTCCAAGGCACTGAGATAATTATATTTATTATTAATTGTCGATGATGGGAATTGACGTATGTGTAAAATATGGAATTTTTTTTTAATGAATTATTGATGTAAAAAGGAACAAATCTTAGCGTCGTATTATATTAATTTTGTGGTCGTATTTGGACTCCACATATTTGTTCATGGGACGATGGTGGTTTGCTTGAAATCAACATCACTTTTATAAAGTGTGGCATTCCCTTATTGAGCTAACGAGTCAACTAAGTTAAGATATCTTTACAATTTGTTTTCAAAAATAATTTTATATAGCCTGAGTATTAAAATTTTAAAGTTGTGAAACAATATTTTAAAGTTATTTTCCTCTACAGCAAAATTTTATATCTAAAAGTCAAAATTTAAAATTGTGTGTGTTCATTACGGGGGAGAGTTTACTTAAATATCACTCTGGTAAATTATCGACTTGATCATAATATTACTGGAATAATTTATCTTCATTAGTTTGTTTTAGTTCTCCTTCTTCCCTGCTTTTTTAAGGTAAGAAGGGGTAGAGAAAATGTCTTGATCCAATGTTCGAGTGCCAATCGCTACGGTGCTGAAGTAATCTATGTCATACTCTCAGAAAAAGCTTGAACGACTTTCAACAAGGATACTTGTACCCGAAACCGACACAGGTGGGTAGGTAGAGAACACCTAGGGGCATGAGACAACTCTCTCTAAAGAACTTGGTAAAATAACAGAGATGGGGTGCTTTCTCACAAAGGGGTCGCAGTGATCAGGCCCCGGCGACTATTTACCAAAAACACAGGTCTCCGCAAAGTTGTAATACCATGAAGAAAAAAAAAAAAAAACACTTTTTATGGGATATATTAAAAGCACAAATCAACAACAGATAAACATATATGGAGAAGAAATAATAATTTCACACGGTTAATTTGGAAGAGAGGAAAAATAAAAGATTGTATCTATTATATTTTTTTTCTAATTTTGACATTTTCAAATTTTTTTTTCCTTTCAAAAAACTTTGTGGACATTATTATAAAGAAAGAAGTAAGCAGTTCATAACTGGATTATTGGATCATACATCATCTAATCGATTAACTTTTGGTCTATAATCAAATTAGTTAAATAATTTTGTCAGCCTCGCGGAAGCTTCCAGTATACTTTTTCTATGTCCAAATGCACTAATTCTGATATACCCTTCACCACCGGGTCCAAATCCCCTGCCTGGAACAGTTACTATATCTGTTTTTTCGAGAATTTCATTAAATACATCCCAAGAATTCATTCCTGGAAAATGTACCCATATGTAAGGGGCATTTTTTCCTCCATAGACTTTCAGTCCTAGTGATTGAAATGCTTCAACCAGTATTTTAGCGTTCTCCTTGTAGTAGTTGACCACACTGTTCACTGCCTAAAACAAATATATTTGGAACATAATAAACTGTGTCAGCACTAGAACATAATATCTACATCAAGTTGCACTACTAGGCAAAATGGAAATAATACCTTGTAACCCTCATTAGAAAGGCAAGCTAGACCTCCAGCCTGAACAATATTTGAAGCACCATTAAAACAGGTGCAAACAATGCGATTAAAATCCTTTATCACAGGAAATCCATTAGAATATAACAGTTCTTCAGGAACAACTGTCCAACCAAGTCTGACTCCTGTGAATCCAGCAAATTTTGAGAAAGATGAAATTTCAATAGCAACCTGCAAAATCCCAAATCAAAATCACACAAAGGAAATGCTTACATATATTATGTTATAATTAAGTTTAAATAATTAACCTCTTTGGCACCGGGAATTTCAAAAATTGATCTTGGGCTTTCATCTGTTATATAAGCAGCATACGCAGAGTCATAAACAATTATAGACCCATTTCTCTTTGCAAAATCCACCAGTTGCTTTAATTGATCCCATGACGCTGCATTACCAGTTGGATTGTTTGGAGAGCAGAAGAAAATTATCTGTGTTCTTGAAGTGTTTGATAAATCAGGAAAAAAATTATTCTCAGATCCACAGTTTATGTACACAATTTTTTTGTAAATTCCAGTCTCCTCTTCATACTTTCCAGCTTGACCAATAATTACACTGGAATCTATATAACCCTGTTTCAAAAGCATACTATTAAACCTAATGTTACTAATGTTGTTTTCACTTATATAATTAACATTACCGGAAAAGATGGGTCCTGCACCGCCACTGTGACATTGGATCCCAGAAGCATCTGTCATCAGGAAAGTAAACGCTAAGTCAGGATTTACAAGATCAAGTGAAATTTGTGCTTAATTGCTACAATTAATGGCTGTAAATATAGTAAAATGGTAACCTGAAGGCGAGAAATGTCAGCCTGTGCCCCATCTGATACAAAAATCTCCTGACCTTTTATACCCATATCTTTGTAAAATCTTTCTGCAATTGCCATTCTTAAGTCCTGTTTAGGAAAATTGAATTCTCAGATTAATTTAAATATATAAAAGAAGCACTAAAATTAGTATGTAGCTTTGTACTTTATTACCATGTTGCCCTGTTCAGCTCCATAACCTTTATAACCTTGAAGAGTTGATAAAGCATATGCGTGCTGCCAAACAAAACCAAACAAGAAAATATTAATTTCCACTTCCAATTTAAGTGGAAAGAGTTTTTATTGATATTAATTTTTTTAAAGGAATTATTGATATTAATTTTATGCTTTAAGGAAACTTATAGGACAATATTTTCCCTGAAAGATTTAATAAATTATTTAGAATCGCGATCAGTTTCAATTCATGGAACCATTGATTTTAGTTTGATTCGAATTAAAATATTTTATATCATTTTTTGATTTGGTTAAAAACTAAACCGTTTTGGTTAAATTTCAATTTCAAATAGGATCATAGCACCGTTTAAAATATTAGAAAGGCCAAAATATTTTTCTTTGACCCTTGGAATAAAATATTGGAAAAACAAACTAAACTTTAGAACGACTTGGAATAACATTTGTTCTACGGATGGAGCTATAATAGACAGCCTGATGGATATCTATTATACAGTAGAGTTGGCATTATCACCTCAGCCATAGCGGATGTTATGATTTCTGGTATAGGTTGAGTGGTATCACCAATACCAAGTCTTATCAACCTTGCATGTGGCCTCTTCTGCATATGTTCAAACTCTCGAATGGATATCTATTTAATTACACAAGAAACCCAATTCATGAAATTAATTAATCCCAAGAAAAATGAAATTTTAGACCTAGCAATTTAATTATTCATAAAATGAAATAATTAATTAATGATTTATTTTTTTGAGAGTTCTTTTTTTTTTTTTTTTGTCCAAATCCACACGTATACATACCTCAGGAAACAAATATCCACTTTTAAGACTCTCCATATTAACATTCCGTGGAACTTGAGTACTATGACCTGTCAGATCAAATTTTATTAATTTCATCATACTGATTAATTAACTAAGACTAATTAATATTTAAGCTATGAGTTAAAATATCTTGCATGCAAAGGCATCAAATTTTAACATCAAACAAGTTAAATTAATTTCAATATATGTAAACAATTCTGAAAATCCATTTGTTATATATAATGGACTTACCAATTCTTTTGCCATCAGCCGTGGAACTGCAAATTACCCAAGAAAATAAATTATCAACATAAATATCATATATATATAATATATAAAAGAGAAAAGAAATTAGAAATAATTTGCTGTAATGAATATTAATTAGCATGCTTAACCTGGACGACCAATTTGTTTTTGGTTGCAGTAAAACTAGATTAGGTCTGCAAATGTAAAATGACATTTGAGAATACATAATTTCTTTCTTGATATGAGGATTTTGTTTTAGTGTCTAAAATGGAACGATGATATTGAAAAGAGAGAGTTCTTGCACATAAAAATTGAAATTTTCAGAATGCTATCTATCAATATATATATATATATATATGGACTTGACAATTAATAATGAGTCAAGGAAGGAAAGACGGGGCCAAACAATTCAGCTGTGGATAACAAGAGTTTTCCACGTTAGTTCCTAGAAAAGTGAAGATAGATGTGAAATCAAGCTATGTACACATGCAATTCCACCAATTCCAATTAATTTTATTTCGTAATTTTTTTTGGGTCTAAATTCAAATGTAGATGCTTTCATGAAAGAATAATTGTGAGTTGTAAATTAATTATTTAGTGACAGAAAATATTTTCCACACTACCTACCTCTAAGAGAATATACTTGACATTTTTTTTATTTAAAAAAAAAATCATCTTGACATTGGAAAAACTCATGTTGCAGATTTTCAAAAAAAAAAAAAAAAAAAAAAACCATATTGCAGGGCATTTCGTCATTTCCTTGAACTTATGCGATGTTTCTTAGCCACTTGATCATGATTACCTAATCATGTGCAGCTCTAACATCATTAGTCCTAATACGTATTGAAATTTAATACCAAATACATGTTGAAATACTAATAGATAGATAGCTAGAATTGTTTTATGTGCATCCGGTTTATATAACAACTCATGAATCAAATTAATAAAACTTAAAACTTTATTAAAACGATAATATTTTTGACCATTCACTGAAAAAAAAAATAAAATAATATAAAAAAAATCTTTATTTATTAATTTAATTCATAAATAAATCCATAAATTAGATTTAAGCAAGTTTTTAAACTTCGAGAAATAAAATAGAAGTCACGTGGTGACATGGCCAACTCTTCAAAAATGCACTTGGAAACCGGCTGCCGGCTGCTGCAAGAAGCTTAATAAAGGAAAAGAAGTTTCGTAATATATAGAAAGCTATTTCACTTCACATCAAACACTTGGAATTAATTGTTGTGTGTTATAAGTTGAACCTCAAATATTGCTATTGCACGTCACAAACACTAGGAATTTTATTGTTATGTCTATTAACTCCAACCCAAAATATTATTTTTACTATTTATAACTCAAAAGTCACAAAAATATTTATATTTTTTTCACAAATGAAAGATAATGTTAAAGTCGATTTATATACACAGAGATTAAATTTATTATTCGAGCGATCTTAAGATCTAATTAAGAACATATATTAATGTACTAAATCCTAATTGATATGGAATAAGAGATTCTAATACTGAGATGAAATATTTTACAATAACAAAATCCATTTGATGTAAAAGAAAATTTTCACACCAACAACAAGCAATTTTCTTTTTAATTTTTAGGTTGGAGTATTTATTAGAGTTAGAAAATTGGTTGGACAAAATTTCAATACAGAGAATCAGATAAAGAAACAGTTGCCTTATTAAGCAAACGAGCATACTGATTCACTGATTTCTTGACAAAAAGTAATTAAAGATGACAAATTTTATTAGAGAAAAAAAATAGTAAATGAATAACATTTTTTTTTTTATACTATAGGTGTTTCTAGCCCGTTGAGTTAACCTTAATCATTGGCTCTATGTCAAATCCATAAAAGGGAAGCATTTATAGTTGAAATTTTCTCCATTCATAAAGATCAAACACTTGACCTATTATTTGAAAGATCTGAATCCTTTCTACTCAAACCAATCCTATCTGTATTTTTTTTTTTTTTAATGATAGCTTATAATTAGTGATGAATGGAAAAATATTTTCCAAACTTGATAGCTACCTTTTTCCAAAAACAGACAACAAATTATACATGTTCCATCATCCAAAATCACAATCATCAATGTATTGCTTACACATAATGTAGGGGACACCAATTTGAAGAAGCACGTTTGGAAACTATATCAACAATAGCCATCGATAAAAAAGAATAATTAAGTATTTATGGGAAAGGGGGAATGAATGTTGCAAAAAACTTTAAATAAAGTCCTTTTTATTTATAGTAGCAATAGAAATTTACTGTAGAACACCAGCTCAAAACGTTTTTGCCAAAGCTTATTTTCCACATACAACATCACCATCAATAACACATTTCTTCACCTAGAAAACAATAATTTTTCTTTTTGATTGGCTTATGAATTTTACTTTTCAATGGTGGATTCCTGACTTTCCCAGTCAATAATAAAATATTTTGAGGGGGCCAAACTAAATTTTTCTAATGAAAGTTAGAATTTTTTTTTCAGGGTAAAAATAAAATTTTAAACCTTTGCTCTTTATATAGGTGAAGTAGGAATGCCTGACTTTGTGATTTTTGTTTTTGGAAGATAGAATGTTGGAATGTATTTTTTAAAATATTGAACTGAACTAATTTTGTGGGGAAAATTCAAACCGAACCGAACATGAAATATCATCTTTTCTTTTCGAGTATTGGGCTAAACCAAAGTATGCTCAGTAGCAAGGAAAAAGCCTTTGGGCCTGCAGGAGCGGGTCATAACATTGTGATGCCCAATAGGAAACGAGCTCATTTTCCTTATCATAAGTCTGTCTACTCTCTATCTTCTTCTGTTTCTTTTCCTCCATAACTAAACCCCTCCCTCTGTCTCTGCCACTGTTCTAAAACCCTAGTTTAGGCGCCGTATTCTGACCGTCATTTCAAGAGTCGTCAAAGACTGTTCAATCAGGTAGGCACTGTAACGCTTCATGTATTTGATTTCTGTATATTCATCTTTTAATTTATGTTCACAAATATAATTCACTAAGAAAGTAGAAATAAAAATTTGCGGGGAAACCCTAATCCTTGTTAATCTTCGTTTGCCATAATTGGGAATAGAGAAATTTCTACTGTACACCAATGTGGGTGATTGATTATTTTATCATGTGAGTCGTGTATCCGCGTTTTTGAGCTTACAATGTATGAGAACTATCAAGGAAATTTCTAGCACCAAAGTCCTTTTCCAATTCATTTGCTTATTCATGTTTAATACTTCATTTTTATTCTACTTGCCTTTTCTACGTGTGAAACTCCCTCTGTTGTTTTCCCAATTTTGATTGTGTAATGCTGATATTAGTACATTCGAATTTAAGGTCTACATTAGCTTGTTACTTGGTATTTATTAAGGAAAACTGTTTCCTGCATGTGAGTAGTACATTCATGTTCCTGGACAATTACTTTGTAAGTTTTCAATATATATGATATCACCCTGATTAAATTTTTGGCCTTGCACAGGGTCATTTCTGGCTAGAATGTATGCTTCAAGCTGATGGTCTTTAATTTTTCCAGAGTGGGTAGATTGAGTAAGACATTTTTGGAGGCCTTCACTTTATCGATTCTTGCAGTTGGCAGTGTCTGTCATTCTCAAATTTTCAGAAATATGAGAAAAATCAAAGTGAAAGGTTCGTCTGGCTTGTTTTCTCATGCATTTGATGGAGAATCTCAGATCCAACAATCTGTATCAGAGTGTGAAGAGCAAAAGTGTTTGTCTTGCAGTGTTCAATCCACCCCTGAAATTGAAAGGAAGTATGTGCATCGTGTTTATGATGCTATAGCACCCCACTTTAGTTCCACCAGGTTTGCCAAGTGGCCGAAGGTAGCAACCTTTCTGAACTCATTGCCTTCCGGATCTCTCATATTGGATGCAGGATGTGGAAATGGAAAATACTTGGGTTTAAATCCTGATTGCTTTTTCATAGGATGTGATATAAGTGCACCCCTTATCAAAATTTGTGCAGATAGAGGACATGAAGTTCTGGTTGGGGATGCAGTAAATCTTCCTTACAGAACTGGTTTTGGAGATGCTGCAATTTCCATAGCAGTGCTACATCACCTAAGTACAGAGAATAGGAGGAAGAAGGCAATTGAAGAATTAGTCCGAGTTGTCAAAAAGGGCGGGCTGGTACTGATAACTGTTTGGGCAGTAGAACAGGAAGATGGGTCATTAGTTACCAAATGGACTCCTCTCACTCAAAGGTACCTAGAAGAGTGGATAGGACCAGGTAGTCCTCGTGTCCGAAGCCCTTCATCTATCACTTTAGAAAGCATCCCAGAAATAGAGGAGAATAATTCTAAAGACCATGTAAAAGATTCCAAGGAGAAGGCAGACAAGGAATTAAAGAAAATGACGCATTTAACCTCTCAAACTGAAATGGATGGCATTGGTAAAGATGAGAAAAATGCAAATAATCAACAGGAATATTTTGTTCCTTGGCATTTGCCATATCACCGTGCTGAAGTAAGTGGTGCATCTGCTTGTGCCCTTGAAAGCGGCCTGGCAAAAAAAGATGATAAAAAGGGTGCTGTGATATACAACAGATATTACCATGTGTTCAGTGAAGGCGAACTTGACAGGTAACATATGTTATATATTATATATAGCTATGTAATTTGAAATGCTTTGAACACATATTCTTCATTATGCTGTTTCTTCTTGCACTGCTGCCGTGATTATTAAGCCAAGTAAACTAATATGCAGTGTTGTTATCCCTGTTACAATAATTTGGTTATGCAAATGTAATGCTTTTTTTTTTTTTTCCCCTAAAATCCTGTCTTATTTTCCAACATTTTTTAGTTTTAAGTGATAACTTATTCTCTTATTTGATCTTTTCATATCTTTTTTGCAGGTTGGTAATAGGAATGAACAATGTAGTTGTAGTTGATCGATTTTTTGATAAATCAAATTGGTGTATCATTCTTGAGAAAACTTCATAACGAACCAGTTGACCCACCAAGGAATCTCTGTAGATATATTTATACAGGACTGCTAATCTTCTCTTGTGGCGACTTTGTCATATCATTGGTGGGTCGATGAGGAGTTGAACTGTTACCTGTCAGCTTAGCAAGGATCATACAACATTCTTGGTAAAGCAGATATATTTTACACAAAGGTTCCTTAAACCGAGTTTTGTCTATGCTGAATTACATGCACACTGTACCATATAGTTGTGTATCAAAATTTTCCTAGTCTTCTTGATATATTATTTTAACTAGTTTTGAATTTGAAGAAAATAAGATTTTGTAAGCTTATGCAAAAAGGGAAGTGTCTAGAAATGCCCTGATCCCAATTGTTATCTATGATCGAGTTGCAACTAACAGTTGAAGGTTTCAGCTAGTAGATGTTCCTATATTATCTAGAATCAAAATTCTACAAAAGCTATGACATTGAAAAACTAGGTAGAGCTTTTTCTGTGAGGAAAGGAATTTGCATGAGCTTTACATATTTAATAAACATTTTTGTATATTGGAAACCTCAAATTTGATGAGTTTTAAGGGTGATTATTCAGTCCATGTGGATTATAATTCTTGATTTACAGTTCAATATATTGCTGTGTGCGCAGTGCACTCATGCAGATTGCTTAACAATTTATTGGTAGGTTTGACTTTGTTACTTTTTAGTTGACAGAGCTATCCAAAGTACTGATTGGTGTGTCTTGTCATAATTTATGATTTGGTTAATTGAAGTGGAAAGAAAGTTTTGTGGATAGTATCTCTCGACAGCTTGCAAGACATGTAGGGCATCAGCATAATCATTTTCTCGATTACCCCTAATTTATTATGCATAACTGCTTTCTTCTCAACAAATAACTTCTTCATTAATGTAGACTATTAATTGATTCAATTACCTATTGTCGTTTCAGTTTCAATGGCACGTGATTTGATTAGTTTTTTTTCATGTCTTGTAGGAGATGTTGGACTTGAGTACTTACTATTTTATGTATACTGCATAATATTATTTCAATCCATTGAACCTTTCATGTATTAAAAAAGAAAAAATTTCTCTAATCCAAGATTGAACCATATAACTGTATTTACCTGACAATTTCAACAGACCAGCAACTATACATACCTCCATTCGAAATCTAAAATTGAAATCTATATATTTTTTTTCATTCTAAATATAAAAATATACATTTCTAAATAAATTTTATAAAATTTTGTGAAATTTATTTTTTTCTCAAATAAGGGTTAGCCTCTTTTGGAATCAAAATATAATTAATTATTTCCTTTTTCAATCTTATTATTATCTTTTGATTAATAAATATTAATTATATAGAAAATTAATAAAAATTTAATAAATTATTCTCTTTTTTTTTTCATTGAGGCGGTTACAAAAAAAAAAAATTGAGGTACTATTCCATTAGATGTATCCTTTGAACGCCGTAAAAAATAACGGTAAAGAAAGGCTCTGAAAAATAAAAAAGATTAAATTTTTTATGTTTTCGTATTTTTTTGTAATTTTTATTAATAGTTTTTAATTTTTTTGATAATCTTGTACATAATTGTCTATTTTTATTATCTATTATAGATTCAATTTCAAAAAAAAGATATAGATAATTTTTCTGGAGCAATAAATAAATAAAAAATATCCCAAAGCATTAATGGTTATTCAAATCAATGATGTTTAGTGGTGGATAGTTATAAACTGATGGACATTTCTCTTGAAAAAAAAAAAAAAAAAAACTGACGGACATTGATATCCATTGACTGTTTGGTAAAATTTGAAGTAGCATCGGTGATTGATAGATTACTTTCTATTTTCTGGTGTTATACAATATTAACATTCCATCCGTCCTATTTTATTTATATAATCCGATAAAATAAACACATTAAGAATTTTATCAATAAAAATTATTATACTCTTTTTCACCCTTAATTCATTAAGATATTAATAAGAGTCATTCGTTTAATAAATAATCATAAAGATTGTTATGAAAAAAATAATTCTTTAAATATGTAAAATTAAAAACCTTTTAAATATTTTGAAACATTCAATAAAGGAATAACAAGTAAACAAGATAGGACGGATGAAGTATTTTTTATAACTATATTAAAATTATTAATTTATTTTTTAAAAATAATTAAAAAAACATCATATAAAAAATTAATTTAATAATATTTATTTTATAAAATTAAATTTTTACTAAGCACATCTAATATAATTGTTAGTTATAGTTATCAATCATAGATGTATAAATCCACTCAACCAAATACTCGCTATAATATATTTATTTATTTATTTTATTATGAATATCTAAGAAAACAATGAGCGTGGTAAAAAAAATAAAAGGTGAAAAGACCGTTAAACCACTTGCAAGGAAATTAAGAGATGATTCTTTACCTCAGCTTAATTTTAAAATTCTAAAATAATAATAATAATAATAATAATAATAAACAATCTAGATAAGGTCAGGAGCTCAAATCCATGGCAAATTGGATATTCAAGTGGGGTGCATCTGAAAATAGGAAAGTAATACAATATCCAACTATGATGCAGCTTTTTGAATCGAATAAGCATAAAGTAGAAAACAATAGGAAACAGAGAGATGAACCCCTAAAGACAGAGATAAGCACTCTAAAACGTTGAAGTTGAAATGGAATATTTTGTAAATCAGTAAATTCAACAAAAATTACCATTTTCAAAACTTACTAAGAATATACAAAATAGTCTCTGCAAGATTAGAAGTTCGATTTATAAAAAAAAAGTATTTAATATAAAATTTTTCGCCTTCAGAAATGTTAAGAGAATAGATAAATTTCCCTGTAAGATACATTTATTTATTTTCTTTGTAAAATTAAAAAAAGTAAGCTTGAATCGGTCTATGTTATGTATGGATTCAATTGTCTCAACAGAGTAACGGAATGACGCCAATATAATTATTTAGTATATGATTATTTAATTTATTTGTCGAATTTATATATGGAAAAATTTTTTGCCTACACAACTATTAAGTCAATCAGGGCTAATCCTTTTATCAGCAAAAATTAATTAAATTTATGGATGTAAATATCTCGTTTATAGAACAATATTACCGCTTTGTCATTTTCTAACAAGATTCAAGCTATCACGTGATCCACATGTTCAAGTTATAGATATTGCTTCTGCAACTTCTACATTATTCTTGAAAATAAATTTAAAAATGCATTATTTCCATAAATAGTATCCTTTGTCGTAACTCCAACATTATGAAGTTAGAAACCCATCAGGGTAAGCACAGTAGAAAATAAATCTGAAGTTTCCTGTAACTGAAGCTTTGTTTTGGTCTCTTGAAAACAAGACCTCAATTATTTAAATCCATCTGAAGGCTCACATTCAAGTTGCTAAAAGAACAAAAAATGAGCAATTCAACACTTGACAAACCCGTTTCTAAATTTGTCCTCAAAAAGCTTGCAAAACAAACAGTATTGGTTTTTGATTTTGAGGCTACATTATTGAAATCATCATCACCTGATTCCTTGTTTCCATACTTCATGGTTGTAGCATTTGAAGCTGGAGGGCTCTTAAGAGCTCTCTTCTTGCTTCTTTCTTACCCTCTTGTTTGCTTAGTTGGAAAAGAGCTGGGACTCAAGATCATGGTTTTTGTATCTTTTTTTGGTATTAGAAAAGATAGGCTGAGGATTGGAACAGCAATTCTGCCCAAATTCTTTTTAGAAGATGTTGGGTATGAAGGGTTTGATCTTGTTATGAGATGTGAGAAGAAGATAGGAGTGAGCTGCTTGCCAAAGGTCATGACTGAAGGGTTCCTGAAAGAATATATCGGGGTGGAGGATGTAGTGGGTAGAGATTTGAAGGTGGCTTATGGGTTTTTTGTAGGCTTAATAGAAGAAAAAGAAGAGGTGGGTTTTCCTTGTTTAAAGGAGCTTCTTGCTAATGCTAAGAAGAATTCTGTGGGAATCATTGGGTGCTCCTCCAATAACTGGCTTCGTCAACAAGTATTTCAACATTGCAAGGTTGACTCTCTCTCTCATATATATTTATCTTTTCATTTTGACAAAATGGGATCCAATACTGAAAATCCATTTGGATCACGATTAAATGTGACATTTGAAATACATTTATGTTGCAACAGGCAGTTTATTTGTTGAATGAAACGGAGAAAAGGAATTGGAAAATCCTCCCGCGAGAAGCATACCCAAAACCATTTATCTTCCATGACAGCAGATTAGGTTTCAGGCCAACTGCATTAGCCGCTATTTCCATGTTCATGTGGCTTCCATTTGGGCTTTTCCTCTCCATAATCAGAATGGCTGTTGGCATTTTATTGCCTTTCAAATTATCATCTCCTATCCTGGCTTTAACAGGTACAATAACAGTAATATCTAAACCTAAACACACTTTTACCTCAACAACAAAAAACAAAGGAGTGCTCTATGTTTGTAACCACAGAACCCTACTAGACCCAATCTATATCTCATTAGCTCTCATGAAACCTGTCACTGCAGTCACCTATAGCATGAGCATATTCAATGAGATCATTTCTCCGATCAGAACAGTACGATTAACCAGAGACCGAGAAAAAGATAGAAAAATAGTGGAAAAGATGCTAAGCCAGGGTGATCTTGTCGTTTGTCCAGAAGGAACGACTTGCAGGGAACCGTACCTACTAAGGTTTAGCCCATTATTTGCAGATGTAACTGATGAGATAGTTCCTGTTGCTATAAACGTGAAGACAAGCATGTTCTATGGATCAACAGCCACTGGACTTAAATGCTTAGACCCTATATTTCATTTTCTGAACCCGAGTCCAATATACTTCATCAAGATTCTTGATAAGTTACAAGATTCTGAAACATGTATGGGTTGCAGGAGATCACAGTTTCAAGTTGCCAATTATGTACAGAGTGAAATTGCCAGAACTTTAGGGTTTGAGTGCACCAGTCTCACAAGAAAGGATAAATACATGGCTTTAGCAGGTAATGAAGGAATTGTTAGAACTACAAAATACTAGTACCTACTACCTACTAGCAATTTGTAACTTCATGTGCTAAGGAAGGGCAGGTGAGGGTCTCTGCTTTTCAGCTCTATTAGTTCATAATTTTTTAGAATAATGTTACTGCTATAATGGTATTAATTCAAGATTCAAAATTCTGCAAAAGCTATAATATATTATTCAAAACTCGGTAGAGTTTTTCTGTGGGGAAAGGAATTTTAATGAACTTTACTTATTTTTAATAAGAAACCTTTTTGTATATTGGAAATCTTGATTTTGAAGAGCTTTTCGTGATTATTCCATCCATATAGTTCTTGATTTACCGTTCAATCAATTGCTTCTTGGCTAACAAAGCTATCCAAAGTACAGTTTGGTGTGTGTTTCGTTTTCTGATAATTTATGTTGGTGGATGGTATTTTTGCGACAGCTTGCATGACATGTAAGGCATCAGCGTTATCATTTTCTTGATTGATGACTCATAATTTATTATGTATAACTGATTTCTTCTCAACCAACACAAATAACTTCTTGATTCTCCAACATTAAACCATCTGTATTCAGAATCCCCCACACACTAGCAATTTTACCTACCTATCAACTTCCTTATCAACACATGAGATATTCCCTCTATTCTGTTAAATTTTGCGGTTTTTTAATTTATTTTAATTCCATTTAATTTGTCACTTTGATAATCAAAATAAAATTAATTATTTTTTTCTCAACTTTATTGTTATTTTTTGATTCCTCTACTAAATAAATTTTAGAAAATTAATAATAAATTATTTTTATTTTTTTTAGTATTGAGGTGGTTCATTCATTTTTTTTAGTTATTATACTAAAAAAAAAGAAAGGAAAAACTGAGGCAGTGTTCGATTATATAGATGTATCCTTTGAGAACGTGATAAAAAATAATGGTAAAAAAAGGCTCTGACAAAAAAAAAAAAAAGATTAATTTAATTTTAGGGTAAATTATTATTTAGTCCCTCAGATTTTACATAATTAACCAATTAATCCCAAGTTTTGAGCAAATATCTAGCTAGTCCCTCAGGTTTAACTCCGTCTAATTAAAAGGTCCTTCCGTCCGAAAAGTTGGTTTTTTTCCGTTAATTGAAGACTAAAAGACTAAAACACCCCTCCTTAGCTGACGTGGACCATAAGGGAAAATTATTATCTAGTCCCTCAGGTTTTACATAATTATCTAACTAATCCCAAGTTTTGCACAAATATCTAACTAGTCTCTCGGGTTTAACTCCATCTAATTGAAAGGTCCTTCCGTCCGAAAAGTTAGTTTTTTTCCGTTAATTGAAGACTAAAAGACTAAAAAACCCCTCTCTAGCTGACATGGACCAGTATGAAGCGATAAGGGAGGGAATTGTATAAACTAAAAGACTAAATAATAATTTTCCCTAAAAGACAAATATTTTAGAACAAACTATTTTCTCAAATCTGACAAGTATTATGGAACAAAGACAATATTAAAAAAAGGATAAAAAAATTAATTTGATGTTCTAATTAAATATTATTAAATTTAAGTGAATCATGAAAGTAAATACCTCTTCAAAAAAGTAAATACCTCATTTTTCTTTTTACCCCAAATTATCATCATAGTTTCTTTTTTAGAAAAAAAGTAATAAACATAATTTTCTATTTTTTTCATATTTAATATGCAAATTTTATCAAGAAACATTACTATTATCATTGATAAAATCTAAAAAAAAAAAAAACAAAGTATTCCATCTATTCATAAATACTTTTAATGTTTTTATGGTAATTAAGTAAGTAAATTTATTCTTATAAATTATAACAAAATATTAATTAATTTTATTTCGTAACCTTAAGTAAGAGAGGAGATGTTATATGATTTTGGAAAATTATAAAAATAATTATTAAATTTAATATAAATAAGGATAAAATTGAAAAAAAAAATTAATTACTCATTAATATTCTAAAAAAAAAGATATTTGCAGAGAAAACACCGGCTCTAAAATAATAGTTATTTATAGATAAAAAAAGTATTTATTATTGCCACCTATATTATTATAATTTCATAACTTTGAATATAAATATTAATATTTAATGCAAGGTTATCTGTGCAAAAGATAAACTAGGTATATCATTATGGCATGGAAGGAACAAAAGGGAAACAAACTAGGTATCATTATCGCTTCATACTGGTCCACGTCAGCTAGGGAGGGGTGTTTTAGTCTTTTAGTCTTCAATTAACGGAAAAAAACTAACTTTTCAGAGGAAGGACCTTTCAATTAGACGAAGTTAAACCTGAGGGACTAGTTAGATATTTGTGCAAAACTTGGGATTAGTTAGATAATTATGTAAAACCTGAGGGACTAGATAATAATTTTCCCTTATGGTCCACATCAGCTAGGGAGGGGTATTTTAGTCTCTTCAATTAACGGAAAAAAACCAACTTTTTGGACGGAATGACCTTTTAATTAGATGGAGTTAAACCTGAGGGACTAGCTAGATATTTGCTTAAAACTTGAGATTAGTTGGTTAATTATGCAAAACCTGAGGGACTAAATAATAATTTACCCTTAATTTTATTATTAGTTTTTAATTTTGATAATCTTGTATATAATTGTTTAGTTTTATTATTCTATTATCGATTCAATTTCAAAAAAAAAAAAAAAGATAAATAATTTTACTGAAACAATAAATAGGAAAAAAAAAATACAAACCATTACTTGTATTTCAAGATTTCCCAAGCTGAAAATGTATTGTTTTATGATTTCTATGCTAGTATTTTTGATTTGTCGTTCATGTGGTGTATTTTATCCATATTGCTTGGAACAATTAAAGAATTATAAATACCAACAAAATTTGGTTTGAAGTGATAGTTTGGAACAAGTAAGCAACTTCAATTTCCGTAAAAATTAAAATACAAGTTCAATATTCGGAAAATATATTTTATTGAAAAGACAAAATAACATTTACACTCTACAATCCGAACAATAAAATGAATTAAACGTGATTTTATTAGATTAAATTAGTGATAGAATTGTAAAATTAAGAAATTATTTCACAGAATTAACATGCATGATTTGAAGTTTTTATTTATTTATTTATTTATTTTTGTCATATCTTTCTGGGTAATTATATAGGGAGAAATTTGATACATGACAAAAATAATCTGGCTTTTGAATCTATTTTCACAAATAATGCAAAATTTGAATATAAAGTAGTCAATTTAAAAAGATTGCAAAGAAATAGCGTGTACTCTCTCCCATATGGTAGACGGATTCATTTAATGAATTTAAATACTATGTTTTGCTTGACATAGATATGTATACGTAAATAAAATAGATATAGATATAGAAAAAGTATATATATGGATATATAAATGGATAGAGACAGATTTTTGCTTGTACAAAGAAATTTAAAAAATTAAAGAAAAATAATGCATGGCTGTCCAAAAAATTGCATACGTGTTATCCGTACAATGGACAGATTCAATTATGTCAAACACAACTGAATTTTTTTGGGGTATATATGGATTGAAAGGATCCAAATATGATCTTTCCAGATAAAAATTATCTGCTAAACTTAAATGCATTTTACTATTTAAGCTGCTCCTCATGAATTATAAAGATAATAATTTATGTTATGTTGTTATTTTTATATTATTTATTTAGGTTATTCTCAATAGAGTAGACGAATTCATTCCAATATAACATTATTTAATATCAATTATTTAGTTTATTCTATAAATTTATCTAGCATATAGAAAGATTCAAACTATTTCTTTGCAATTTTTTTTCTCTAAATTTATTTATTTGAACCACATATTCAAGTTATCCATATTGCCTCCCCACATTCTTTACAAAAAAAAAAAAAAAAAAAAAAAAAAAAAAAAAAAAAAAAAAAAAAAAAAAAAAAAAAAAGAATTCTACCTTATTCTTGAAAATATATTTAAAATTGAATCATTTCGATAAATGGTTTGCGAATCACATAATTTAAAATCACGTCATTTATCGTAACTCACCGATTATGAAATTAGAACATCCATCAGGTTAAACTCAGTTGAATATATATATATACATATATATATATATATATATATATTTGGTCTGGGAAACAAGACCTCATTTAAAGGCTCAACTCGAGTTGCTAAAAGAGCATATATACACTCCCACAGCCAGATTTCGCAAAGCAATCTCATTTCACTAGTACAAAAAATGAACATTTCAACACTTAACAAACCCACCCCTAAACATGTCCTCAAAGAGCTTGCAAAACAAACGGTAATGGTTTTTGATTTTGAGGCTACATTATTGAAATCATCAGCACCTGATTCCTTGTTTCCATACTTCATGATTGTAGCCTTTGAAGCTGGAGGTCTCTTAAGAGCTCTCTTCTTGCTTCTTTCTTACCCTCTTGTTTGTTTAGTTGGAAAAGAGCTAGGGCTCAAGATTATGGTTTTTGTATCTTTTTTTGGTATTAGAAAAGATAGGCTGAGGATTGGAACAGCTATTCTGCCCAAATTCTTTTTAGAAGATGTTGGGTATGAAGGGTTTGATCTTGTTATGAGATGTGACAAGAAGATAGGAGTGAGTTGCTTGCCAAAGATCATGGTCGAAGGGTTCTTGAAAGAATATATTGGAGTGGAGGATGCAGTGGGTAGAGATTTGAAGGTGGCTTATGGGTTTTTTGTAGGCTTGATAGAAGAAAAAGAAGAGGCGGGTTTTACTTGTTTAAAGGAGCTTCTTGCTGAAAAGAACTCTGTGGGAATAATTGGGTGCTGCTCCAGTAACTTGCTTTATCAACAAGTATTTCAACACTGTAAGGTTTGTCTCTCTCTCTCTCTCACATTCACAGACACAGTGCAATTTTTTTGGCTTATCTAAAATTTTAAGCAGAGAAGGTGATTATGACTAGTAATTCAATAACTAAATCTTTTAATTAGCTTTGTGCCTTCACACCAATCTCTCCCCTGCCTTCTGAATGCTGCCATTTGATTGAACTACTGCCCATCTTTTCTACTTATGCATATACTTCAGAAACACGTCAAGTTTCTCTTCCTTAGTGTCAATATATATTCAATTTCAATGAACAAGTGATATGACGCATTATTATTATTATTTTCAAAAGGCCTAAGCATCAATTTCACATGCAAACGATTACTTGAAATAGATTCCGTAACTAACCCAAACTTAGTTAATACGAAATAGATGGTAACGAGAAAATTAATCATTTTAGAAATCCCAAGTTAGCAAAAATGATACAAAGTTGGGGGTAAAATTGATAATAAGGCATTGTCTAGATTTATAATTGATGCATAATATATGATATCTAACTTCCCCCTAGTTTGATTAATCGGAAAATCGTTGAGTAATTACTAGGGCTACTCAATTCAGGAGAAATGGGAACCCAAGAAATTTATTGCTTTTTTAAATCAAATGAAGGGTAGCCTTTCATTTTCACAAATCGGATCCAATGGACCCGATTTGAACAGTCCTGATACTTACTCTGAAAATCTATTAGGATAAATACTAATTAGACATTTGAAATAAATTTATGTTGCAACAGGCAGTTTATTCATTGGATGAAACAGAGAAAAGGAATTGGAAAATCCTCCCGCGAGAAGCATACCCAAAACCGTTGATCTTCCACGACAGTCGATTAGTTTTCAGGCCAACTGCATTTGCCGCCATTTCCATGTTCATGTGGCTTCCATTTGGCCTTTGCCTCTCCATAATCAGAATGGCTGTTGGCATTGCGTTGCCTTCCAACTTATCCTGTCTTATCCTGGCCTTAACAGGTACAATAACAATAATATCTAAACCTAAACACACTACTTTCACCTCAACAACAAAAAACAGAGGAGTGCTCTATGTCTGTAACCACAGAACCCTACTAGACCCAGTCTACATCTCATTATCTCTCATGAAACCTCTCAGTGCAGTCACCTACAGCATGAGCAGATTCAATGAGATCATTTCTCCAATCAGAACAGTCCGATTAACTAGAGACCGAGAAAGAGATAGAAAAATAGTGGAAAAGATGCTAAGCCAGGGTGATCTTGTTGTTTGCCCAGAAGGAACGACTTGCAGGGAACCCTACCTACTAAGGTTTAGCCCATTATTTGCAGAAGTAACTGATGAGATAGTTCCCGTTGCTATAAACATGCAGACAAGCATGTTCTATGGATCAACAGCCACTGGACTTAAATGCTTAGACCCTATATTTCACTTAGCGAACCCGAGTCCAATATATTTCATCAAGATTCTTGAGAAGTTACAAGATTCTGAAACACATATGGGTGGCGGGAGATCAAAGTTCGAAGTTGCCAATCATGTACAGAGTGAAATTGCCAGAGCTTTAGGGTTTGAGTGCACCCATCTTACGAGGAAGGATAAATACATGGCTTTGGCAGGTAATGACGGAACTGTTAACACTACAAAAAACCAGTACCTACTACATACTAGCAATTTTTAAATTTGCAGACTAAGGCATGGCAGGTGAGGGTCTCATGTTATCAGCTTATATTAGTTCCTAATGTTACTGGAACCAAATAGGATCCGCTCAATGTTCAAGAAAGAAGAAAGCAACTTGAGTTAGATCCTTTTTCATTTTTCGTTTTCAAAATATAGTTGAGACTTCTCTCATGCAATGTCTTGCAAAAAAAAAAAAAAATGTAAGATGTAATAAGGTATATGTAGTGTACTGGGAAGCCAAAGTTGATTCTAAAAGTTTAGACCCCAATCGTAAGGCTGGTATATCACCTTTAATTGATCATCGGCAAGCAACTCAAGCAAAGCTGCGGAGTTGGCAGGCTCCAGGTAGTTTGATGCATGTTTGAGTACCTCCAACTCATTCTTGCCAAAATCCACACTAAACCTGTGCATCAAATGCAAGCAAAGTATTAAACAACAGAAGAGGCTGTAACAGCTTGATTACATAATATATACAAGAAAGTGATACATTGTTTGAGAATATATGCCAAATTATGATTTAATGCTACTAAGGCTTGGGAAAAAAACCTTCACTAAGACATCATATTATTAGTCTCAATTAACTTTTGGTCAGAAACAGAATGTTGTATTGACATGTATGGCCAATCCAACCATGAAAACTTGAAAGCAGGAGTTCATGACTGTCAGATTCAAAGATAGGTTATTTCCTTATTTACTTCTAAACTTAACAAATCTTCAAAAATTTATGTAGTTTTCTAGCAGTTCCAAAAACCAAGCATAACAGAGTGCAGGTTCTATTTCCTTTTGCGTTTCAACTTGTGTGTTTATGTTCCTGTGCGTGTTAGAGGAGAGAATCACATGTGCAATCCTTATCTGCACGCATAACTCTGAGAAACCAGAGAAACCAATGCATCAAAAGTTCCTATCAGAGAGCAACTTACCATTTAAGGATCTTGCTGACATATGCGACCTTGGCATTCAAATCAATAATTAATCCTCCACCTCTTAAGAAATTACGGGCTGAATCCATCAACTCCTTATCAATGTTCCCAGGTGAGTAGCATTTAAGTGCTGGTCCAGATCAGGTACCAGAAACGAGTGCAAAGTGAATTAGAGGCTCTGGATAGGGAAGAGCTGCCTGATATAGAGCATAAATTGATTATTAGATAGCTGAAATTCTAGAACAAAATCTTCGTTCTTTCCATGCAATTTTTGAATTTTCTATCGAACAGTCCTAACTTAACTTAACAGACAAAAAGAAATGAGAGCATAAAAACCAGCCTCTCAGATACCCACTAGAAGTCCAAAAGCAAGATTGACCATTGCCACTAACTTACCACCCTATCAGAAATATACGAGAAAATTGCTTTCCACTTAAACATCATCAACCCCTCTTCCCAAGAAAACAGAAAATAATTGACTATAATCTGAATAGAAGGGAGGGAAAAAGTCTGTTTCTTTTTTTTTTTTTCTTTTTTGAGGAAAAGACAAAAATAACTAGGTTAAAAGCCTTTGTCTCCAAAAACTTGATGCTACCTACGCATACACCCAAAAATGGAGAAAGAAGTAATAGTCACAAGAAAGTAAGGTACTACTTTTCAGTCGACAGAACACTTCGAACAAAGATCTGAGTCTGTCCCTATTTCAGAAGGTCCATTCCCACTTAAGTAACATATCTAGTGATAAAAACTATAAGGCTTTATTATTGAAATCAGAACAAAATGCTGAATGTAAGTTGATCTTGAAATAAGAAAAATGAAGCAAATATGTTAATAGCGATATTTGATGGAATGTTGATATTCATGTACTATAAATTAATTGAAGTCTAGGATGTTTGATTTGACTACTTTCTTTTTAACTATTGACTTGAGTGTTTAGTAAAATAATTAAAAAAGTGTTTCGTTACTAAGAAATTAAAAGTAACTTAATATAAATACATAATCAGAATTAAGAGGCACCTTACTTGTGAAGTTGTGATTTATGATTTATTTTAATTAGATTCTTTTTAACTTATAAGTCAAACCAAACACCATTTTACTTCTAACCTTTTATTAAAAGTAGATTTGATCAACTTAAAAGACAAACCAAACATTCTCTAAACTCATGTTGCTAACAACATGAACATAGATCAGGGAAAAAGTACGCCAAATTCTCCTTGTTCCCCCATTAAAATTTCTGTTAAATTTGATCTTGCATATTGAAGGTGATATTTGACATAATGATATCAAAAAACAAATTGAAATGTCCAAATTTTGTAAAGATAGCAAAAGCCGCCGTCTATACCCTCCAATCCTACTCCACCTAGAGAAAAAAGAGTAAGAAAAAATACAAAATGGAAGAGAAAAAAGTAAAGACACTGGCCTGCAAACACGACCAACTCAAACTTTTACCATAGTTTGTGACAGTAAAAAGACCAATGACTATCCATGAAAACCAATAATCAAGAATAACTCAATAATGATATAATTATAATATTAATAATAAAGGAGACTACCTTACCTTCGAACGTCTATCGCTCACCCTGAATGGTTTCATCAGATTGTATGGCACTCGCTGGTTGCTCCTTAAAATGCCATTTTGAATGGCCGAAAGAGAGTAAGTGCACCCACCAATTACATATTTGAAGTCTCCAAACAATATCCTTCGCTCCAATACTCCATCTGGATGACCCCAAACAAGTATGGCATGAATAACCATCATATTGTATAGATTTACAAAGAACGCCAACTTTTCTTCCCTAGGTATATCTTCTAATTCTACCCTCTGGAGTTCTTGAATTATCCTCAAATACCTGCAAATATAGCTTTGTGAATAAAGCAACATAAAGAGATTATATATATATATATATATATATATATATATGTTCATCTTTATAGTATTTTACACAATGATAATGCATCCAACCTTGCAAACTCCTCACTTCCATGAATAGTTCTGTAATCAACATGCTTTCCGTCTTCCGATGTGTAAGCTTCATATATTGCATAAGACAAAAGCCTCAGCCTTGATGCAATTTCTGTTACTGGTTTTGGTTTTGCGTCAATTATACCCCTAGGGATGTTGAAACATTGAGAAGACACAATAGGATCATCGTCCAAGAACCAATACAAGTGGTTGCCATCCTCAAATAGATTCTCGCTACATTAAGCATTAGAAACAGCAAATGGCAAAAAGAATAATTATCAATTGATATGTTTCGCAAACAGAATGTAAATTCACTTGGAAGTATTTTGAGGGACTCACTCCAGAACATGTCGAAAGAAGAGTTTACTTGCGAGCTTTCGTCCAAATTCAATAGCCTGTTTCACAGTGCAAAAAAAGAAAAAGGAAGAATAACTTAACCATGATATCATGGTGCTAGAAGATGAATGAGCTGAGTGATAAACATTTAGTTAAGAATTTTCAATTTCAGGAAACAACTGCTTCATTTATTCAAAAAACAATTCAATAAATACCAAGAGACGGAATATCCACCAAATATCTTGCATTCACTAACATGACCCAGAAAAATAAAATTTGTTCCATTAAAGGATATCAAAATCAATAAAGCTATTCATAATTATCAGGAGCAAGTGGTCATCTGTTGCACATGTTGATATAAGAAAATAAAATATGAAGACATAAAACGACCAAAAAATTTTCAAGTGCAAAAGCTTTATAACTATGCAGCTCAGCCAAAGTAGTTTCACTGATAGAGAGGACTGTAACTACAAATGCACAGAGTGTAAACCCACACAAATATCCGTTAAAGTGATAGTGTTTAAGTATCAAACTATTTTGGATTTAAGCCTTCCATGAGTTCTATAACTACTCTTCAAGTTGCAGTGTAGTTTTACTTGAAGCTGCACTGCTAGTGTTTTCATTCTAGGAACAGTTTCAAATTTCAGAACAAAAAATCAGCAAAGCCCGAGTACAAAAAAACTCTAAGCAGTTGAGATTGGCTGAAGCACCTCTATTTTCTATTTTCACTTTGTGTAACTTCATAAGCTCCAAATGGAAATTAGCTGTAAACAGAGAATTTAAACATGCCTAAGAACCTTAACATCTAATCTACACAAATCAGCATTCAAAGTGAATGGCATATTCCTATACAAAATGACCAACCAGAGAGGCTTAAAAAATTCAGATTCCAGCATAAGAAACATTGAGATTATGAGCTAATAAAGAAAATCCAACAGACCTCATCCCTCTCCAAGTATTGATCTTCTGACAAGAAATCAACAACCTCTGAACCAAGAAAGCAGCGGCAGAACCTCCGCATTTTATAGAATCGGTCCTTAACAACTATAGATTCTTTCATTTTACGAACAATAAGAGCTAATTCATCAATAGACCCACTAGTGGATGCATCATCTTCACCAGAAAGAGGTGGTAGCGGAGCCTCATATGGTGGTGCTTCAGCAATCAAATAATCCATCTTCTCTTCAAGTTTGCCAGATTCAGCCAAGCTCTTGAGCTCACTCAATCCTCCAATAACAACCTCATTAAAGAATACTTTAGGAACCACACAAGACCCAGTAAACTTCTCTAGCTCAGCCCTTCTACTAGGGTATACATCAATGTTAATCTCAACATATCTAAGCCTTCTATTATACAAAAATAATCTGACTGCTTTACACCTTTCACACCCTAACCTTGTATAAAGTATAATTCTTCCTTTCATGACTATAGGTTGTGGTGCTTCTTCTATGACTTCTGTCCCTTGGTCAGTCTTTCTTTTTGCATCAACATCACGGGGATTTATAATATAGTTTAGCGGATTCCATGATCTATATAATGGTTTTTGAGAATCTTCTGTGGCTTCTCTATTTTTAGCTGAATCTGAAGACCCCTCATCTTCATCAGGAGGAAACTCCCCAAACCCATCTCTTTTCCGAGATAGGGCACGCAGAAAACTTGTAACAGCAACTACACCTTTCTCCTTTACAAAGTTCCCAATAGCCGTAGCCTTCTCAGGCCAATCAGATCCTTCAGATTCAGGAGCAGAACCAAAAGAATGGGAAGATGTGGTCCTGTTAGTTTCCATACCAAGAACCTCTTCTCTATCAGAGACAGGATCTGACTCTTCCTTGCCAAGAATTTTTCCCACAGTTTGCTTTGTAACTTCAACAGGTTTGGACTCAAAATCCTCATCCTCGTTTATCTTCTTATCCAGGTCACCTTTTTGAATATCATTCTTTAACTTTTCTCTCCGACATTTAGACTGAAAATCCCTACTCGTGTCCATCTTACTCAAGTCATCATTTTTAGTGCTATCATCTAAATTATCTCCTTGACATTCGGATTCCAAGACACTACTCTTGTCAATATTTTCACCAGTGTCCTGTTCTCCATTATCGTGTAATTTGGAGTCACCCATGCTGATATCTAAAGATTTCATCTCTTTTGATAGCTCCATAGGATCCTCTTTCCGAACCTCAACTGCACCTTGCTCCAGTTTCTCAGAAGTTGGAGAATTTGTTACGTTTTTCTCCATTAATGCCTCCTTTTCCAAGATAGTTACAGCATATAA
This sequence comes from Jatropha curcas, assembly GCF_041381405.1. NCBI lineage: Eukaryota > Viridiplantae > Streptophyta > Magnoliopsida > Malpighiales > Euphorbiaceae > Jatropha > Jatropha curcas. The sequence continues at coordinate 5,870,054 of NC_143159.1, forward strand.
AGCCTGTAATGCAACTCAACAGAGAATGCTCCTAACTTTCAATTCCCTCTGCTCCAATAGTTCATTAGAATGACTTAAACCTGGAAGTAATGCACAGAAGCTTAAACAAGACTAGCTTAGCATAATATTAGAAAAAAAAAATAACAAAAGTTTAGCGCATACATATAGAAAGGTAATTTGCATGATGAAAAATGAACCATAAGTGGCCAAGAGACTAATCACAATACTGGCCTTGCTAATCAAAAGTACTAGTTCAAGTCAATGGCCCACATATATGTAGAACATTTAAAACACAGGTTTCTAACACAAAAAGGGATGAACAAAGATTGAAACAACATGCAAAACAAGACAAACACAATTGCGATAACGAATAAAAAATAGAGAAATATTACTAATTTCTCCAAATTAGCAATTAAAAGGAAAAAAAAAATAATCAGGTCACCTGCTGAAATATTAGTCTACTGAATACAATTAATAGATTACGAACTCAAATCTCCATTTGACAGGATTAAAAATAACACAAAAACCACTACAATATCATGTTAACCAACATAATAATAACAACAATAAGCAAATACATTAAAAAATAGCAAAATTAGGGTTCTTTCCGGTAATCAAACACAAAAACAAAAAGAATCGACAGGGAAATAACAGAACTTACAGATCTGAAGAGACAAAAGAGGATTGAAGAATACGAGAATTGTTTGGAAATGAGTAATTTACATTATTTATAGAATTAGATTGAATTGAAACGGTAAGATTATAGGATGATGATTTTCTTCAGAGAGGGAAAAGATGAGCGAAAGAAGCGGGAAGCCCGTGCGTGGGCTGAGAAAATGAAAGAGGTGGCCTAGACTTTAGACTTTTGGACCGGACTTTTTTTGTTTATAGATTTGTGGACCCTTTGTGTTGGATTATTTTGCAAATTACTGCTTACACTTTTCTTATATTACATATCAAGTCATTAACGGTTCTAATGGATCGGCCATCGCGAGTACTCCTCATTAAACTCGTTTAATACAGGGAGTAACAATTATATTTATGACCAAACTCTTTTAATATAATGGGTAACTTGTATCTGTATTTTTTTTATATTCAACCTATTTCCAGCTCTAGGTTTTTTTCTTATTCTTGTTTTTCTTTTTTACACAATATATAAATTTACTTATGAATTTTGTAATTTTAATTTTGTGGCACCCTAAATTTTATGGATGATCTATAATACACTTAATTTATAAATTTTAATAATATTACACACATTTTTACACTGATAACAATTATTTTATATTGATTTGATATATAGTTTGTATAATTTTAAAACCATAATTTTACACATTTCAACAATATTATAGGTGCTTAATTAATTTAGTTTTTTCAAACTAGAGTGTTCAATCAAATGATTTTTGCAAATTGAAATATTTAATATTTATATTTTGATAAATTAAAGTGTTTGACGAATTAAAATAAAAATTAAAAATCCTATATAAAATTAAAATAACTAAGTTAAAGGATAAATTTATCAACCTTTCTTTTTTCCTTTCTAATGAAAGGTAATTTAATTTCAAAATAATTATTATCTAACAGTTAAAAAAAATTATGGTAATATATATTATATATCTAATACGATATTAAAAAATATACAAACTGAGTTAATTATTTTGTGGTGTAATAATACCGTAAACTTTACATTTTTCAATCATATAGTTCAATTAGTCATTTTAGGTTGTAATAAGATCATGAACTTTGCGTTGTGTGACAATTGCACTCTAATTCTTTTTTCTCCAAATCTAATGGGATATAATTAATTTTTAATTTTAATAATAGGCTATATTAGTTAAAAAGTTAAAAATAGGGTGCAAATGCAACAAATTAAAAGCTCATGTATTTTTTCTTTATTAGACTAAATACGTACATGTGAATTATAATAATATATAAATAGAAAATAAAAATTTTAGAGAATTCAACACATTATATATACTTTAATGCGAACATATGAATATAATAAATAAAATTTGAAAAAGAAGAGAAAAATGGCGAAGGGGATGGGGGTGGTTAGATTAGACTCGTGTCAGGAAAAAAATAAAAATACATAAACTACCTAGATAAAAAAGAAATTTTTGGAAAACTTCGTGGGGCTAATGCAATATATAAAAAAAATACACGGGGAATCAAATCCTGATAGTTCAGCCCACTTCCACAGGAAAAATTTTCTCCTCTGCCTATACTCTTTCTAAAGACATCATTATAATTTATAACAGATTTTTAAATGAGGAAAATTGGGGATAGGGCCATGACTAGATTGCTTCATTAAATAGCACCCTCCAAATATATAGAATTCCTGCAAACAATGAGACAATGTGGGCTTTAAATAACTGGAAACAAACCTTGAACATGAAAGTTAAACATGAAAAACTTTAGAAAGATAAAGAAGGTTAATACCTGTTTATGACGGCTTCTCAAGATGACTGTAGTACTACTGCTGACACGGGGGACTGGATATGACTTCATTATGCAATATATGGTGTCAAATAGTCGAACGACATCCAAGAATCAGGACAAACAAGATTATATCGCAGTTTCAAGGGACCTTTCGCTTCATTCATTTCTTTCTTCGTTACTTCAAACCTTATACTGTGGGTCTGGGATTAGGGAGAAGGGAAATTGCTGACTTAACTGGATGGTCAAGCAGTGTAAATCGCTTTATATCAGCTTTGACTTTCTTATACAAGTAATTACAAGTGAAACTATTACTGATATAGGCAGTTATAGTTGCTATACACAACCTCAATCGATGCTCTACCTTACACTGGAGTGTAGATCAACTAGACTGCAAACAATGATCGGATGAAGGCTCTCTATTCCACTCTACGTCTCCGCACGCACATGCGACTGAAGCAAAGATGTAGTCATCCACCTCAATACCCTCCGCCTGCATCCGATACATGAGCTTCAAAGCCTCTTGGCAGAAACCATTCCTTGCATAACTCAAAATCATTGTCTTCCAAGAAATCAAGTTTCGCTCTGGCATGCTGTCAAAAACTTGAATTGCGTCTGACAGATATCCACATCTAGAATACATATAGATTAATGCAGTGCCTACAAACACAGATGCAGGAACCTTGTTGGCAAAGGAATGAATCAGTTTTCCTTGCAGAACAGATTCAAGATTAGCACAAGCTTTCAAAGCTGATGAATATGTAAATGCATTTGGTTCTATGCCTTCTTCCATCATTTGTTTCAAGAACTCAAGAGCCTCAGACTCATGCCCAAGACAAGCATAACCAGAGATTATGGCAGTCCATGAGACAACATTCCTCTGGGGCATCTGTTGAAAGAGTTTTGAGGCAATGTGAAAGTCCCCACATTTACAGTAGAACCACACAAGAGTGCTTCCTATGTACTCATTTGATTGGATGCCATTCTTGATAATTTGTGCATGAACTTCTTTCCCTGTCAGCAGCGCACCAATTGAACCACAGGCCTTCAGAATGCTCACAACAGTTAAGTTGTTAGAAATTATCTTACGTCTCTTCATCACTCGAAAGAGACTTATTGCATCCTCACCAAGCCCCCTCCTAGCATACCCTGCAATAATAGAAGTCCATGTAACTGTATTTCTAATCTTCATTCTATTAAACACCTCCCTAGAATCTACAATTTCCCCACATTTTGCATACATATCCACTAAAGTACTACCTATAAAAACATCATCCTTATACATCTTCTTAACTATAGCACCGTGTAGCTGTTTCCCAAACTTCAACGCCTTCTTCTCTTCACAAGCCTTTAGAACACTACACACTGTAAACTCATTAGGCATAAGTCCTTCACTCAGCATTTGTGAGAACAATCTAAAAGCCTCGTCTTCATGTCCTTGCTGGGAAAAAGCAGTAATCATAGTAGTCCAACAAACCACATCCCTTTCCATGATTCGATCAAATGCACAAGATGCGCTTGTCAAGTCACCACATTGGGCGTAAAATGAAACAACAGCACTGTCCAGGATCAAGTTCTTCCAATTACCCTTTATAACATGAACGTGGATTTGCTTCCCTAGCTCAAAATCCAACCTCCTACTACATAAGTTCAATATACACACGAACGTCCTACTATTTGCTACAACCCTGCTCTCTACAAATCCACTAAACATCCTCAATGCTTCATCATCTAAACCAAAACTTGAGTACCCATAAATCATAGCAGTCCAACTAACAACATTCCGTTCAGGTATTTCATCAAACACCTTTCGCGCCTCAATTAATTCCCCCAATTTCAAATAGGCACTAATCAAATTGTTATTAACATACATGACTGAATCCGTCAAACACTTTAAAACAACCGTGTGTATTCTCTTAACATCTTTTGCTTTGTAACAGGACTGAAGCCAAACAGCAAGCAAATCAGGGTCAATAAAATGACCGCCCGATCGTGTATCTGAAAAGTAGTGATCTGGGGTTCCCTGGAACTCCAAGGCGGAAACATTGGTGGTTGGATAGAAATGGGAATTAAAGGGTGAATTAGCATTGTTCTTGCAAGAGAAAGAACGTAAATTTGTGCCACTTGTATGGCTATAGTTTCTTGTTTTCGAGCTTTGTAGTTTTTGTGCGGAGAGATATGACGCCTGTTGAAAGAGAGTAGCATTCAACGAGAGACATGATAAAGAGAGCATTGGCTTGGTTAGTACAGAAATTTCCGACCAAGAGCTACCAGTGTTTTTAACGGCTTTGTTATCTGCTGGCCTGAAAAATTTGGAAAACGTTGGGCTCTGGCCACCATTCATTAGAGCTCAAATTTTCGGTTGTATTTTTCAAAAAGACTACATTGCCCTTAACGGGTTGCATTCGGCGGGATACGGCACCGTTTAGGCAACGCAGCTAAAACCTCGTTCCCAGACATTATAAATCCAGGCGCTGGCGTTCTCTGTAGAAACTCTAAAACCCTTTGTGTAAAATGAACTTGAAAGCGTAACAAAGGCTGTAAATTCCAATGGAGTTGGCTCCTGCGACTTTCCACTCCTCTTGCTCGTTATCAGTAACAGCTCCTTCTTCAATTTTTTTTCGAGCCCAATCACCTTCTCTCTCCTTCTTTAGATACTCAACTCCAAATGTTAATTTATGTTCTCAGTTCAAAGGCTAGTCTCTCTTTTCATTTCTTTTCTCATTTTCTGAATTAGAATTGCAGTTTTTTATTATATTTACTTTTGGCTCTCAATTTATGAAATTATAGGTTTTTCGCTTACAATTGTTGGGACTCAACGGCGGAGGTCTTCTCCGGCCGCCGTTATTGGCGGTGCAACTGAAGTATCTGATGATAGGCAAGAGGAGGAACTGACGGCGGCTGATGATGATCCTGAAAGAAAAGAAAAAGGTAGTGTTGATGAGGATAAAATGGTTGGCGTATGTGACAAGCTAATCGGGGTTTTCATGGTTGACAAGCCTACACCTACTGACTGGAGAAGGTTACTTGCTTTTAGCAAGGAATGGGACAATATTCGACCTCATTTTTATAGGCGCTGTCAAGAACGAGCAGATAGTGAAAATGATCCTGGGATTAAGCATAAGCTACTTAGGCTAGCGAGGAAGCTGAAAGAGGTGGGCATTTGAAATTCAAGGTTGATTTTTTTTTCCTCCAAGCAATTTGTTTCTGTTAATATAGTTTGCTGCTTGTTATTTTACTTGTAGCAAAAAGAGCGGTCATTAGTCTTTAAATTTGATATATTCTTATAATGATACAATCCCATTTTCGTTTTATTACTGGCTGTGTATTTTTCTCAGTTGTATCAAGGATTAATTGTTTGTGGTCTTTTAATTGATGAAAGTGTGGTGCTGCACCTATTGGGTTTTTTGGGTGTAAGTTGGATGATGTTGCTATGGTTGATTTGTGAACTTCTGATGTTGCTATGGTTGATTTGTGAACTTTTGTTGAACAGATTGATGAAGACGTGCAAAGACATAATGAACTTCTTGAAGTGATCAAGAAGGCACCATCACAGCTAAGTGAAGTTGTTTCTAAGCGTCGAAAAGATTTCACAAAAGAATTTTTTGTGCATCTTTTCACTGTAGCACAATCCTATCATGACAACCCGACTGAGCAAAATGGTGAGGCTGAATTCTGATCTTTTTGACAATGTATTAATTGATTTACTGTATGCAAGTGATGTACGCCTCAATGATTAGTAGAACTGAGGGCCTGGACCCTGAATTTTTTTTACTTGTACTACTAAATTAGTGGTAAATAGTCATCTTTCTCTTCTTGAAGATGATAATATTATGTTGGTAAGTAAGTTCAATCTAATAGAAAAAATGTAAGAGATGGTAAATCTGCAACTTTATCTGCAGGACAATTTCATTACTGGAAATGAATCAAAATAATATTGTCAATTAAAAATTAATATAGTATTTGGCATGTAATCAATTGTAATTATTAGGTTCAAGCTTATAATATTCATCAATATATATGTTCATTTTATCAACTATAATGCAAATATACTTAAATGCTACATCCAGCATTGGTTAGTCCATTGTTGCTCAGAATATCCTGGCTGAATCTCAGCATAAATGGAAAACCTGACTTCTAAAAGTTGCACTGAAATTCCAGTTTCTAATGTTGCGTATTACACTGACTGTTTCTTTATTTATACATGAGCAGCTTTGGCAAAGCTTGGAAATGATTGTGTTGCTGCTGTGCAAGCCTATGATAATGCAACAGAAAGCGTTGAAGCACTGAATGCTGCCCAGCTGAAGTTGCAAGATATTATCAATTCTCCTTCTCTGGATGCCGCTTGCAGGAAAATAGATGATTTGGCTGCAAAAAATCAACTTGATTCATCATTGGTTCTGATGATCACAAAAGCATGGTCGGCTGCTAAAGAGTCCAACATGACAAAAGATGAGGTAAATTATTGCTGGCTCAAAAAACCACCCTGGGCTTTTCTTGATATGAGTTACATGTATTTTTTTATGGAAATTTCATCATGCAGCTGCGTGAAACATGGCAGAAAATATGATAAATCTGCCCGTCATCTTTCTTTCTTTATTTACTTTTTTGGGTCGGAGATAGGAGGAGGAGGAGGGAGGGAGGGGAGGGGTTGGGGAGAGGATATTTGGTTGCATGATCAATACAATTAAAGCACAGTTATATGGACTGCTTTATTTTGTATCCACATCTTGTTCAATAATATTGGACTAGCATTATGAAACCATCTGTAGTTCTGATAGTTTAACGTGGAGCTTAAGCTTGGAAATCTTTCAATTTGAACTTACACAATACAGCTCAGTGAATTTATTTCAATTGCCACTTCCCCTGCCCTTCCCCTTCCAAAAAGAAAAAAGGAAAAAGAAAAGCAAAGAAAAATTAAACTCATTCCCAGTCCAGAAAAATTTATAAACAAATAACGCAATATATATATATATATGTTGCATTTATCTGTTGTTAGAATGATGCTTCAGTCAGATCATCTCTTTTGCTATATTGCAGGTAAAAGACATACTATATCATCTCTACAAGACTGCAGTAGGTAATCTTCAGAGGAACATTCCAAAGGACATTAGGATACTAAAATATCTTCTTAAAATTGAGGATCCTGAGGAACGTTTGTGTGCATTGAAAGATGCATTTACTCCAGGAGAAGAACTTGAAGGAAAGGACGTGGACTGCCTGTACACGTGTGTAAATGAAATTTTGTTGTTTTGATTATTAGTTTCCTTTAACATGAGTCTCTCAAAATAGCCTACTTTATTTTGTTGAATCTACTAGAAATCTATTAAAAATAAAGCAGCTGAAATTATTTTGGCTTTTACCACAGGACCCCTGAAAAATTACACACCTGGATTAAGGCAGTGGTGAATGCATACCATTCCAGTCAAGAAGGCACTCTTGTAAGAGAGGCTAGGGATCTTATGAATCCAAACATCATCAAGAAGATGGAGGAACTGAAGAAGCTAGTTGAAGACAATTTCATGTGACAACAGAGGTAGAATCAACTTATCAAAAGTTTCTTTTATTTTCAGGTCCAGAAAGTTATAACATTGGTAATTGAACCCTATTTTGATTATTATATCCTAATCTAGAAACTTGTTTGCAAGCGTACTCTGCTTTTCAAAAATTCAAATAATGATAATAATAAATTTATTCTTAATATAAATAAAATTAAATTTATAACTTTTATTTTTTCCCTATATTAATTTGATCAGAGCAGATGTTTGAAATGAAGGATTCATATAGATGATTCCAATTAGTTTGGAATTAAAACTTGGTTGTTGTTGTTTAACTTTTCTCTCCCCTCTTCTTCATCTCCATTCATCCACCACCTTCACTCTCACCCCACCACAATCATTGCCACCATTCTTTTTATCTTCTTCTTCTTCAAAAATTAAAACAAACACTTTTATCCCATTTAATATAAATTTGAAAAGATGACAAAATGATGGTATTCAAAAACAAACACTTTATCCCAAACATACTTGATTGTTGGATTCAAGCGAAAAGAAGACAACTTAGGAAGACCTAATATATGAGTTTTCAAAAGAACGAGAGAGGTAAGATGGAAATAAAGAGATTGAAACAACATCAAATGGTGATTAACATAGGAATGGAGAGGAAGAAATTGAAGGAAAGAAGAAGAAAATTAAACATTGATGATGGCAGTGATGGAGGTGGAGGTGATGGGTGGATGGAAACGAAGAAGGATTGGATAGAGAAATTAGAATTAGGAAAATTAACATTTTAATCACATTAAGAATAAAATAATATTATTTTTTAAATTTTTTAAAAACATGGTGTAGTTTCAAAAAATTCTTTTTTTTTTTTTTTAAAGTGAGGTGTAGAATGAGATTCAATTATAAAAACACGTAGAGTTTGGGATAGACAACCCTCTTAGGCTCCTAACCTCAAATTGATGACAATAATGCAAATAATTAGGTCCATTTATCTGGAGCGCAGTAATCAGCAACATGATTACTGAAAAATGAATACACCCCTGAACTTTCAGTGTTGATCAATTCTTTTTTCTTACTATCTCTGTTCCATAATACTTATTACATATGAGAAAATAGTTTGTTCCAAAATAATTGTTATATTTATAGTTTCATGGGGTAATAAATCTTTTTTTCCTTGTCTACCATTTGTATATGACTAATAATTACTACTTCAATTTAATGATTTTCTTAGAGAATTAATGTTAATTTAAGGGTAGTATAGTCAACTTACTGAATAATTTATTGTAACATAGATAAATTTAATGATTTTATTAAATGATGTAAAATTCCAAATGTGACAAGTAATATGGAATAGAGGTAGTATTTTATTTCTCTTTTTAAAACGACTGGAATCAAGAACATCAAATGATACTCATATTTTAATATTCAGGGTGTTTATTCTTAGTTTTAGACCACATTTATATCAACAATTTCTTTACACCAATCCATAACTCAGTCCCTTTTGCTGTACTTGTGACGATACAAAACTAGCATTTTTGGCATCTATGCTTATGCTACCCATCATTTCACTTATTTATGCTTCCATGTTTATATATTTTGAAAACATTCGCACGAGTTTATATCTACACTTATTCACACAGTAGCTTTTTGGTGTTTTCTATCTGTATGCTTTTTAGCCGTACAGCTTTGATGTACTAATTTTTGTTGCCATCATGTTTGCAGGTTATGTTTGCTTATTATTGTTCATGGAATGCATACTGCATGTTTCATGGAAACCAAATATCCCAAGCCAAGGGAGCTAATTAGCTACTTGGAATCGTTTTTAAAGGGAAAAGGTATAGGTTTTATATGTTTAACAAATTCATTTTTAAGAAACTAATGCATTTTTCGTTTTATAGTGATAGCAGCATTGTTACGTGGCTCTATTTTACTAAACAGTAACCTTATATCAATCTATCAGAGTATCCAAATCCAACCTTAAAAGTTGAACACTGGCCCAATTGAAGCTCAAAATGTTGGCTGAAACTGTAAGTCTATTCATGAAATGATAAAGAAAATTTCAATTAAATCAAAATTCTCAGTGTCAAATATTAATAAATGCTAAATAGAAGCTGAGCTGGTTCGCCGAAGTTGGTATCTGGGCGTAGGAGTTAGATCAGAGGATAGAAGCATTTCCACTTCCTGCTAGAACAATAATAACAGTTAAAAGAAAATTCTAGTTTCCAACCTAAAAAGTTCGCAATGCTTTTGCTAAATACCGTAGACAAAAAAATGCCGAATACTCAGGCTCATAATATTTCTGATCCATTTAATCCCTAATGGACATAAAAAATAAATTGATTATGGTACCTTAAACTTCTTGAGCCAGGTATTTGTTTCCCTCAGGTGAAACACTTCATGTTCTAACTTGTTGGTATAAGCCTATAAACATAAGACAGCAACATTTATGATGAAATGTCATTGGACTAGAATATCTGCTTCAGAGTATAAGAAGTCTAAGGATTCAAATCTTGAACCCAATTCTATATATATATGTAGGTAAAATATAAAAATCATAGCTAATTTAATTCTACCTGTTTCCTGGCTCTTGATCTTGCAGCAGATTCGCGATTCTTGATCATCCTCTTCTGCCTTCTTTCAATAGTCTTCTCCATGATTTCATCAGAATACTGACGTTTCTTGTCAGCAATAACAACTGCCTGAGACTCTGAAGAAGCAGTTGTAGAAATTGCTGATACTGGTATAGTCATACCCATCTGGTTCTCTCCATATCCACCGTGATCATGCCCGATAATCGATGACTTGTCATGATAAACTGATGATGATGATTCAGATGCATGAAAATTAGTCGAAGAATCCAAAACACTCATTTGCTGTCTTTGCACGGCTGCCATTTGCAGTTGTAGCCAATCTGCCATTGGATCATGCATTCCCACAATAGGTTGATGATGATGAGGAATATTAAACAAACCATTTTGATTATTCCCTATGTTTGTAACACCGGATCGAACCAAGAAATCTTCAAGAGTAGTTTCTTGATGAATTCTTGATTGGTTTTCAATGGCATTCACATTTTCTTGATTTAAAATTATGTCCTTCCAAACCTCATCTATTGTAACTTTCTTCTTTCCATTCAAATCGAAATTCCCAAGAAACGAGGAAGCAGAAGAGGATGATGAGGATGAGGATGATGACGAAGGATTAATATTTTGTAGAAACTGACTATCTTCAGCAGAAATCACATTTTTCAATAACTCATCCAATTTCATAGTATTTAAAGGCTTGCCCAACTGATCAATGGTGAGATTATATTGGTGTTCTTGAGCTCTATTAGGTGACACCATTGTTCTATTATCCATATACATATGATATAAACTAAACAAATTTATTCAGGAAATACGAATAAGATCAGATCAAATTAATTAATTAATGTTAATGCACAAAATAATACAGAAATGAAACTTTTTTTTTTTTGGTGTATTGTTTATATAAAGAAGTTCAAAACAAAAGAAATTCTATAAATTTAAGAACTTGATGAAATTTACCATTTTGAAGAATGGGATGTGGATGGTGTTCTAGATTGAAGGACTGAAGAAGAGGTAGAGAGAGAGAGAGAGAGAGAGTAAATAAAAGTGAAAAAAGGAAAAGTATAGAAGCGAAAGCTATGGCCGCCAGGAAGATCGAAGAACCCGTTAGAAAGGAGGCTATTTTTGGATTGAGAGAGGGAAGGAGTGAGTGAGACTCATCTGCATTTCAACAGCTGAAGCTGATTTTGATGCTTGATTAGTGGGATATAGAGATGGAATGTTGAAGACTCTTCTCCCAATTGGAAACGGCCAAACTTTCATTTCAGTTCACATTTTTTTGCCGTTAATACGGTTATATTTCACCTCAAATATACAATTAGTAGGTAAATAGTATTAATTAAGGTTTTATTTGAGAGAGTCGAAATACTATTATGATTTATATATTAAGAATAATCACTTTAAATACTAAAAAATTTTGCGAGTGAAGATATTAGAATATAAGACTTTTCGCTTTGACATTCTTAGAGAAAATGAAAAAAAATCAATAACACGATACGCAGGCTTACTCGTATTCTTGCTTCTGAAAAACACCAAATTTTCCGTAACATAGGACTACAATTTTCTTCATTGGGGCCATTTTGCTAATTTTAATTTTTCATGTAAACGACAGTTGTTTTCTGCACTTCGTTTTTCTTTTAGCAGGCCGTTCTAAAACAGCGGGTACCCTCGTAAACATTACTTATCTTTTCCCCAATGATCAAACGACTGGATTTCCCAATGTTAGTTTTAACAAAATTATTTCACATTCGGTAAACGGCACTTCATTTCTAAACGATCATTAGTCTGAACGTTTTACTAAAAAAGCTCACTTCGACTCGGAATGCCAACTTTTCACAAGGGCTTTCATTTCCAAATTATCTAATAGGCATAAAGGAACATAGCCCATTAAATTAAAAAAAAAAAAAAATGCAAATCAAGATTCTAATAATGAAGTTCTTGTTTCTTAGATTATGAATCATTATTCTGATTATATACATTCAATTTATAAGTTCTTGAATAATTTCCTTAATAGATTTTTTATTTTTGATTTAAAATATATTTTAATTTCTAACTTAAATTATAATAAGTAATTAAATATTTGATAAAAAAATACTCCAAATGTATTTGATTAAAAATATTAAAAATAATTTAGTCTATAAAAATGATTTATTAGTTAAATAGTCTATAAAAATACAATTAATGTTTTGATTCTCTAATATATTCCTATTTAACAAGCATTGTTAATAGTTTTTCCACTTAATTCTTTATTGAAAGTAACATGTAATTTTAATATAGAGATATAAATATTAAAAATTAAAGGTAAAATTTTGTTATTAAAATAATATTAATTATTATTTGTCATTGTTTCTAAAAATAAAAACAAACTATTTTATGAGATGCGAAAAACATTTAATATTATATATTTCATTAAATATCAGCTGTTAATCAGCTGGACCGTCAATCATGAGCTATCGTGGCAACTAAAGGCAAACGTTATCTCTCAAATTGTCTCTACCCAGACAGCAACTACTGATAAACAGAACACTCTTCCCAGACATCGGGTGAGGTCAAGTAATTTTTGGTTTGGAAGAAATGATTCCAAGCCGTCACGCAACAAGCACGTGAGAATATTCCCCTCTGTTGGTGACTCACAGTTGGGATTCTAAGTGGGATTGCTACTTTAGACTTTTAGGCCACATCCACATGATACGGGAACAAAAGCATTTCCAGTGGCTCATAATCTTTCCTTCCCTTAGTCCATCCAAATTTGGCATAGATTACAACGATACATTGTGTACATCGATACCCTTAAACATGGAAACCAGAATCTTTCTAACCATTATGGATTCCTACTTCAGTGTAACTTATCAATATCATGTCGAGAGTTTGAACCACGTATATATGGATTTTGAGTTGGTCCAATAATTTTAATGATTCGAACTCAAATTTATCTATCAAACTCGTTTAATAAACGAGTCAATTTTAAGAATTTAGACAAGATTTACGGATCCATTCTATAGTAGTTAAGGTATCAAGTAACTCGATTGATAAGAAAAGAAAGGTTGAACTTCATAATTTGGAAAGAAAAAACAGTAAAATTCATATATATATATATATATAATTTTCTTTTCCAATGGCAGTTATTCTTTTGTTTATGACATAGAAACAAAAGAAGGTATGCTTTTTTCCTCCTAGGAAAGTTCCTACTCCCAATTTTATATTACAATTTGTGATGTTGAACCCATAAATTGATTAAACTAGCTAACTACTTTCCTGATTTTGATGTCTCAATGGCTTCATATTTCAGCTTATTGAGGAGGCAATATATAAAATTCCTTTCTTCTTTTCTGATCAATTTCTAATTTCAGATTAATCATATATTAATCTAATATTCTAAATATAATAATGGAGATCAAGGATATGAAACCCTGAAATCTTTTCTCCTTTTTAAATTATTGATTAACATATAAAAAGTATATAATTATGTCATTATCCTGTCCACTTTAATTACTATTTGTAAAGCTCTCGGTGATGCATAAAGAAATACTTGCTAAAAGAGAAAAAACAAAGTGAAAAGAAAAGGTGATAGAACAAGGAATTGTCCAAACAAAACACCTTTTGCAAATTGTATTGAAAGAAGATTCATGTTACCATTTTTTAAGTTATCATCTGTTTGGTACTTGTTGGTAACCAAATAAAATATAACTCAAGTTCCGTGAGTGATGAGAGTTAGGAAAGGATATGCCATTAGCTAATAAGCAAAATAAAATAAAAATAGAAAGCTAATTAGTCTCGTTGGTATGGAGAGTAATAAGAAGTCTCAAGTTCCGATAATTTTCATTGTTCAGTACAAAAGCTATCTTTTACTGTACAGTCAATAATATTTTTCAAGTCTATTGGTGTTTTATATATGAATAAGGAACAAAAAAATAAACGAAAGGAGAAAGAAAAGATATGTGAAAGAATACTACTGTGATCTCGAAACATCGATTATAATAAAGCTAAAGGGGTCTCTCTTATGTGACCTAATTTGATTAGTGGGTGTCTTTAGTCTTTATATTCCATTGACATAGATTCTACTTATAAGAGAGAAACTTTTTCCAAAATCTTGGTTGAATAAGTACATTATTGACCCATTTTGTACTAAAATAATTGAAGTACAGTGAGAGATAGTTTGGCAAGATTTTGCTTTGGGTTGTTATCTTAAATATCTTCTATGTTAAAAAGAAATGAACTTTATCAATTAATTAAATAGAGGGATTAAAACTAACTTAAAAACTAGATATTTCTTACAAATAATTTTTTTTTTATTAATATCTATTCCACTAGCTACTTTTGCTGAATTTGTATATTTTAGTCTAAAGATTTTAAATAATATATCCATTTTCATAGGATATAAAAGAAATTGATGATAATGACATCTTGTAATTACAATAAATATTTTTTTTTAAACAAAGAAAGGAGATTTTTTTAAATATTTAATAAATAAATACTAAATACACGATAATGAATGTTTGGTTATAATTGACATCAATAATAAAATAAAGTATATCATTAATACAAAAAAGTGTGAGCTTATACACTTCTAAAGGTTTGAACTTTTTTTTTTTTTTGTTTCCTTTGTTGTCACCAATTCAAGTTGATAATGTTTTCTTAACCAATACTCATTGGTAGCAATCTTAGTGGCAATCATTTCCTGAAAAATGCTAAGCCATTAAGCAAATCCACTTGGCAATTTTCTTTTTTGAGTTTTTCTGTTCATTTTGTTTTCTTCCTCTTCTTTATGTAACCTTAATGCTAAGCTGACAAAGCATTTTCCTTGCATAATTAACCTGCCTATACTATACAATAACTCATGATATAAAGCCCACATCGGATTGAGATTACACGTTACCTTATTTTTTATTGAAACGATAGTATTTTTGATCATACACTTAGAAAAAAGGATAAAATCGAAACATTTTTTAAAAAATCCTTAGTTTCATTTGTTTAATCTCTTAGTAGGGTCATAGACATGAACTAGGCAAGTTTTTTCAATTCAATATATGTTCTAAATTAAAACAAGCATGATTCTTACAAATTATCCTTAATTCCCTTAGCCAAACCATGCAAGAAAAACACTTCTTTTGCTTTTTTGGTTATGGAAGAAAAGTGCCTGCTTTTGAATATACTTTCTACAAATAGGACTTCTTCTACTCATTCATGTCCCTCAAAGAGCATGAAGAAGCAATGAAATTTTGCAAAAAAAGGAAAAAAAGCTTTGAAACATTTGATAATGTATTGCAAGGTCAAAATTTGTTTCAATCATTGGCTTGTTTTTGTTGATATCCGTAGTGGCATTGGCTGGGTTGGCAACCAAAAAGCATGACCTTAATTTTATCCATTCTTCTTGGGGATTATTGTGATATCCGGACCCGACAAAGTGATCTTAAGAGGGCGGATAGAGCGAAGCTCCTGGCTAGCTTCTAGGATGGCAGGCTAGTTAGGGTAGTGGAATGCGGGACACATGAATGAATCGAATCATATATCGAAAAAGGGAAACTAATCATTAGAGGCGCCTTTTGGTGGAATGGCCGGAGAGTTGGAAGAACTACAGGGTTAAACATGTTCGCTTAACGGAAATCATAGGATGAGTGATCTCCTGGAAAGTTTCTCATTTCACCTGCGGGACAAAACCGTGCGAGTTTTGCCAATCTTGTATGGGGATTTGGCTTGATCCAAAGCGGACAATTCCTCCAGTGATTAGAGTCGACTCAATATCTTCCTCGGATCTAAATAAAATATTATCCCCCTCTCTGTAGCACCATTTATGACCCGATAAAATAATATTATTTTAAAATTCAAAAATTTTGGGGCGTTACAATTATTCTATGTGTTAATTACTTGCTAATCCTCATCTATTAGAGTTAACTCATTTCAACAATTTAATATTATTAAATACAAATGGTCAGTTTTTTTTTTTTTTTTTTCCGTGAAATATTATAGTGTAGTAATATATTTTACAATGTGACAGTTTAAGGAGACTTCTCAACATAATTTACAGATTATAAACTTCATACATACTTCATTTAAAGTAATACGTAATGGGTAGAATAATTATATATTAAATATGTTGAGATAGTGCGTTAAACTTAGAATCATCACCTTAATCATTTAGCTAGAGAATTATTTGCGGTAAATTTTAATTTAGTAATATAATAATTTTTACTATTAAAAACTACTTGTAGAAAGTTGTTTTTGTATAAAAAATCAAATTGAGACAAGTAAGCCATCCCGATCAATTAACCAATGCACGTAAGAATTAAAAATATAGAGCAAACGGTGACTTGATTTATAAGGTTACATTTCATTAATAAATAATCTCAAGACAAACTTTTCCTGTATGTGATTTGATTTATAAGGTTATATTTTATTTATAATTAATCTCAAAACAAACTTTAATTATAATATAGGAGTTTAAAACCTGGTGTGCAAATTTAAAAAAATTAATCTTATATTTGATGTTAAAAGTTTAATATTTTATATCATTATACTTAGTGTTTATAATTCCGCATTAAACTAAAATTTATTGGTTTTTATTTTTTAATAAAGAATAAATAAACATTCATAATAAGGAGATTGATATATTGCATACAGATAAATCATAAATTTATTTTTTATTTATGCAAAAAATCTTATGGCATAAATTTTGTGGAGAAACTGAGCTTCTAAAATTATAAATTTTGATAAATAATATTATATATTTTTTCATACTAACAACAACAATTTTTTGAATTTTTTTCTTTTATGTATAGTAATTTGATTTAAAAAAATATTAATTTGATATGTAATTAAGTATAATTTTAAATATCAACTATATAATAAATATTTAATTTTATAATTTAATATGTACTAAAAAAATAAAATAAAAAATAAATTTATAAATTATAGTAAATATAATTTTAACAAATTAAAGTGTTAAACATAATAAAATAAAAGTTTAATACTTAAGATTTTTCTATAAAAGATAAATTTACGCATTTATCCCGTGGATTCTTAAATGGATTTATGAATAATTGATGGACAAGACACGCGTGTTAAATCTTGTTTTTGACACACTTGCTTACGTGTCGAAACATGTTACTGTGTCCCCGCATCCTTGTCAGCTTGAAAAAAAAAAAAAAAAACCAAAATAATTACCAGCCATTGATGAGTAATGCTATACTTCGTATTCATTAGCCACGCAACTCATTCACCGTCATCCCGTCAATGACCAGACCCCACATTTCACGTGCTTTGCCGCCGCCGGCAATCGCACTTTGCCGGTATATGACGTCACCAAAACACCCCCAATACTTTAGAGATGACACAATCACAGAATGGTGTATTAGGTACAGGTGCGTAGGTTAAAGTGACAAAGGTGCGCATTTTATGCTTTATTTTAGACTTTTAGTAACAACAACGACGTTAACGGGTTGACTGTAGCATTCTCGTCGAAATTTTTTTTTTTTTTTTTTTTTTTTTAAAAAGATGCATTCTTTTTCAGTCATTGTTAGATTATTTTGATTCTGTTTTCTTTTTGCGACTTTGGGGTGTCGCTTTTGGTTCTTTGTTTGCTTTCGAGGAATGGGTGGATGGTAATGTGATGTTGATTCTTGAAACCAACTAGTATTAAACTGACAGCCTGTGTGTTCAATTGGGGTTTTCTTGCATTAGACTTGTTTGCTAATCAAGACATAAACTTGGTTTAGTTTTCTTGTTCTTGATGATCCTTCCTTGCCTATTAGGAAACTGAAGCATGTGAGCTTTTGGCTCCATTTTGGTGAAGCATCCTGTAAGAGGTAAGTAAAAGCTCTAGTCACTCTCTATCTTAGCAGATTGAGTTTAGTTTTGTTCTTTATTTGCACTAACTGGAGGTTGAAGTTTTAGAGTGTTGGACTGGAAAGTGTTTTGCGTTTTCGGGAGTTGGAAGTGTCAATTAGTAGTGGACTACTGGACTTACGTATGGATAGTAGGCAGAATGAGTTATTTCTCTTCATTTTTAACTATCAAATTGTTTGCTGTTTGCTTCGATAGAGAATCCTTCGAATTGACCACATGGACTTCGTTGTTTACTTATCTACAATTCTTTTAGCTAGTTTTAATTTGAATTATGGAGTTTGTGGAGAAATAATGTCTTGAAGCCTATTGCTTCCGCCTGTGTTATTACTGCTAAATACATAGAAGTTTGAGATAATTGAACCGCATGCTAAATGCAGGTTTTCCTGTTTTGTGTGTCTCTGAGGATTTTGATCCTAGAGTTAATTCAGCATCACTACTTGTAATTAGAAGTTGGAGCCAACTGTAGCTGTAAAGTTGCTCTTCCTGAGCAGAGGACTCTGTAAGTATTGAAGTTCTTACTGGTTTTAGTCTTACTATTATCTCATATATATAGGTTGTCAGCCCAGTTTCTAAAAGAGCGATATAGACTATTACAGCTGATTGCCTTACTGCTGGTCAAAACATGGTAGGGTTTTTGGACTGTTAGGATCAATCAAACTTTATTTGGATCAAACTTGCAACGAAAAAGATAAAATAAAATTAAGACACAAGTTACATGGTTCGGCATAAGCTTACATTCACTGGCAAAAGGAAGCTGGAATCCATTAATAAACTGTAGATTACAGAATACTGCTGAATGGTTTAGCTGATGCATAATGAATCGAAGTCTAAAAAGTATGGCAGTATATTATTAGTTCATGATCAATGTTTAGGAATTTGTAGGGAACAAAATTTAATATGTCCTGAGATAATTTATTATGAAATGAAGCAGACATGAGAAATGAGATTATCACATCAAGCTGCCTTTATTCATTGTCAATCTATTGATATATTAATGTGGTAGTGATATTTCTGAAGACAAAATGAGGAGGCAGTTACAGATATCTACTGGTGTGTTTTATAGCCTCTATCATTTTGTCATCTCCATTGAAAGGAAGGAACCTAAAATTGGGATTCACATGAAGGGAGAACCACTGTTTCCCTTCAGAAGTTCTCTCTCTGTTATCTCTTCTGTTCTTACGACCTTAGAAAAGGAAATATGATGTGACGTGATCTCCTTAAATAGAGATTGTTTTTTACCCCGGCTTCTCCTTTCTTTCTCTCATATTGATGTTGCTAATGCCGTTATTGTTAAGTTTCTTCAGTCTTTGGTAATTCTTAAGAGTTGTAAGATTTTCCCTATATGGATAAGGAAAAACCTGATATTCATATATCTAACAGAATTGTTGATTAATGTGTTTATCCTACATTTCTTTAAAGTTCATGGAGGTGAATTTAAGTAGAAAATTGTGCAAGAATGCTAAACTCACCTTTTTCAAGTGCTTCTCTCTTGGCATTGCAAGTGTAAATTTCTAATTATTATTTTTGATTCCTGGATAGCAAAAAAAAAAAAAAAAAAAAAAAAAAAAAAAAAAAATATTAATAATAGTCCCAGTTGTTTCAGTTTTTAGTATTTAACATTAATTGTGCGGAGAAAAGCTGGTCACCTATCATCCCCCCCCTCCTCTTCTGTGTTTGTTCCATAATACTTCAATTTGCAAAACATTTCTATTTTGTTTTAGAAAGCCAATTTTATATAATTATGCATTTTATGATGATGCAGCTGAGTCAATATATTGAGTTTTCACTGTTTTCTCTACTTTGTATGTCCTGATTGATTTTAGAATATGAGCTCTTCATCTACTCAACTTTCTGCCTTGAGGGGTATGGGCATTTATGAGCCATTCCACCAGATTAGCTCATGGGGAGACACTTTCAGAGGCAATGATAACCTAAATATTGGTCCATCCACAATCATGCAGGTGGATGATGGGCTAAACAAGGTAATGATTTTTTTTAGTCTCTTTATTAATGAATGTAAGAGTTATTATTATCTGATTGCTAGGCATGACCGACTTGTTCTGATTCACTTCCTCTAGGGTGAATATGTTTCTCAAGAATCAATGGAACCTTCTAGAAGTGATCAAGAAGCAAACAGACCTGCTGATAAGGTAACGAGAATTCTTCTCTTTCTTAATTGAAGATGTTAATTGTCATACGACATTGTGCATTTTTTTTTATGGATTGATAATAAGCGTATCTTGTCGAAATGAGATCTCCAATAGCTTTAATTCATTTGAAACAAACATCTTGCATGTGAAACCAATAATCCAGTATTATCACCAGAAACTCAATGAAAAGATTGTTTCTAGTTATATCTTGACTCACTAAATCTTAGTCAACATTGAAATTTCTGTTGTAAAACCTTTCATCGGCGCAATCTTCTTATAAAATGCTGAATGATCTTGCTTCATGAACTCTATCTCTGGTAAAAAATAAATCTTGATTCATTAAGGTTCTATTCTTAAACGTGGTCATCCAATTTCAATAGATTTTTAAATACTTTCACATGATGGCGGTGTTCTCTTAGCATTTGCTATTAGTAGTGAACCGTAGCTGTGTTCTATAGTGGAAATGTTTCCTGCTGGCTAAGGTTATCTTTGCAAATTTGTCATGCTTCTTTATTCCATTCATTGACATTATATTTGCTGCAGAAGGATATAAATCAAACAAATGGGAATACATTTTGCGTATGAGATATGGCTTGTATCTAAAAAAATTGAGTACTTAAAAGTGATTGATAAAGAGATTTTGTTGATTTTCTATATATTTGCCATGCCATGGAGTGAGGAATATCCTGAGTTTCATGTAAGACAGCTAATGCACCCTGAGGTCCTGCTGAGGGAAAAAAGTCTGTATCTGTTAAGTACTGTGTTGTATAAGAGTACTATATTCCTTTTCCTTTGTGCAAAAGAGTTGTCAAAAGCAAAATATATAAGGGGAAATAAACTAGAATAGCATTCAATGTTAGTCATCTGACTGCAATATTATCTATCCTCAGGTGCAGAGACGTTTGGCACAAAATCGTGAAGCTGCTCGCAAAAGTCGCATGCGGAAAAAGGTAAGCTTTAATGTATTCTCATAAAGATGTCCTGACAGAATGCTGGGATTAAAAAGCCAATTTGGAAAAATAAAACTAAGCAGAAAATGAAGAAGATGAAGAAGATTGCTGATGGAAGGAATTTTTACTTTACGACATAGAAAGTTTATATTTCTATGTTGTTTCTTAGGCCTACGTTCAACAACTAGAATCTAGCCGCGTGAAGTTGGTGCAGCTGGAGCAGGAACTTGAGAGAGCTCGTCAACAGGTGAGATAAAAATTATTTCTTTTTCGACTTTGTTCCCCCTTTCATCATAATGCATTTCCTGTTGCCACTGAATATTCAAGCTATATAACAGGTCTGTGAATGTCTTACTGCAGGGTTTGTTTGTGGGCAGCGTACCAGATGCAACTCATTTATTGCCTGGAAATATAAATTCAGGTTCAAATCTTCTGCATTGGAAATCATTGTTTTACATTTTTTTGTTGAGTGTCTCACCTTTTAACTGTTTACATGATGCATTAGCAGAATTTCTGGAATATCTACACTCTGTTTTTTTATCATTTTCTTCCATGAACCAATTGAATTTATTGTTTCACCTTTTACTTAATTTTATTTTAATGCTAACAAATTTATCACCTTTCAAATAATAATTTTATACATTTTTGGACAATGAAACTATTATTTTGTTCTAGGAATCTTAGGAGAAGCAATTTTAGGTTAATGGCTCTGCAAATTGTTGCAACTGTAGGTTGCTAGAACAAGCAAAGAGCATCATGGAGGGGATTTAACTTTAATTATTGGATCTTCTTAAAAGGATGGTCTACGTAGGAGGCATTATTAGCAAGTTCTCTAAAAATTAGAGTGCTGCACACCTGCTTCCATACCTTATTGCCTATGTAATGGATACAACCTTTATGAGCTTCATAGTAAACATTTTGTGTACAACTGTATATTTGAAGGCAACATGGGAGCTGTACCCTGTTATTGCCTGTTTGTCCCTCAAGCAGCTTATGCAATCAATTTTCATGGCCTAGTTACCTCTGTAAAACTAAATTGGCTCATTACAATCTTATTTGTAGTTTTCATGATTAACCATCTCGTATTCTTGTTTTGTACTTTATGACAGCTTCGTTTCTGATCTGCAGGAATTACTACATTTGAAATAGAGTATGGACACTGGGTTGAGGAGCAACATAAACATGTTTCTGAACTTAGGAATGCATTACAAGCTCACATCACCGATATAGAGCTTCGGATACTTGTGGAAAATGGCTTGAACCACTACAACAATCTTTTCCGCATGAAAGCAGACGCTGCAAAGGCTGATGTCTTCTATTTGATTTCTGGCAAGTGGAGAACATCAGTAGAGCGCTTTTTTCAATGGATCGGGGGATTCCGTCCCTCAGAGCTTCTAAATGTAAGGCTTTGCTCTGTGTAATTCATTGTTTGTGGATATTCCGAGTGGGACATATTGCTCGTTTTTCACATTACAATAGATTTAACTATTTGATTAGTCTTCTTAATTTTATGCTCTTAGCTTGTGAGCAGACAAGTAGTCAATAGTTATGTATTTCGCTGCAAGGGATTTATCTTCATCTATAGTACAATATCGTATTCTTATGTTTTGAGTGATTTTACCGTGCGGATGCGATAGTTAAAGTGTTTCTTCCTGAAATTTGAGGGTGTGACATAAGAAAACATGCGTAAGCCTTACATCGTGATTTTTATTCTGGGACGTGATTTGCTTTTCAGGTTCTGATGTCACAGTTGGAGCCTTTGACTGATCAACAAATGGTGGATGTCTGTAACCTTCGGCAATCTTCTCAGCAAGCTGAAGATGCTCTGTCACAAGGAATTGATAAACTCCAGCAGACTCTGGCCCATAGTATAGCAGCGGATATAACAAGTGGTGGAAGTTACAGGGCTCAGATGGCTGCTGCAATAGAAAAGTTGGAAGCACTCGAGGGCTTTGTGAACCAGGTACTAATCACTTATTAGCTATTACCTTTGAGGTGGTTACTGTGACCTTGATTTATCCGAATTCTTTTGTTCTTCCTGAATTCAATTTTTACATGGTTTGGTATCTTTAACTTTTGATGTGGACAAAAGACAATCCACCTCATCAAAGTTTAGTTTCGATTCGACTCCTCGAGTCTTGGTGCCACTGAAGTTGCTGATAGATGTTCTGTTATTTCAATCACGCTGGTGTTGGTTTTCCTTTTCCTGTGATCATCTCATAGTGTTGACTAGTTGCTTCGCATGATGACATGTAAATGGGATTACTATCTATTCTAGTCTTCTAGACAGGGAAAGTTAATATGTAAGAATACACGCAATGCTTGATCTGAAGCGCTTAAGCGCTCTCTTTCGGATTTCTCACTTCAGATTATGCATTGTTCTTTCTTGAAACAGGCAGATCACTTGCGCCAACAAACTTTACAACAAATGTCTCGGATTCTAACGACCCGCCAAGCAGCTCGAGGATTACTTGCTCTGGGAGAATACTTCCACCGTCTTCGTGCTCTAAGTTCGCTATGGGCTGCCCGTCCTCGTGAACCTGCCTAGACTAGGAAATGGAAGAACCACAATATTTAGGTTAATTTACCACTAGCATTCATGCCTTGGCTGCCAAGAATAGAACGTACGTGGATTTTGTTACATATATATATATATTTATATATATGAGAGTACTTTTTCTTGATCTACCTCTGTCTTCCATAGCAGCTTGTTAACTCGACAGGTGTAAATATGAACCTAAATTATGTGTGAGCAGAAGCAAAGAAATCAGTTAATGAAGTTGATGTTCAATGAGATATATTGTAATTTTGGCAGATTTCCTCTTTGCATCAAACGAATACAAATCATTTATGATAATATAATTCACTCTGTTTTATTTTTTTTTTCATAAAAAGTAGTATATATAATTTTTACACAATTAATTACTATGAAACCAAAACTTTAAAAATACTATAGAAATTTATTTTAAAATCAAAAACATAAAACTGTAAAAAGTTTCTGATTGTTATCCAGTAAATAGAACACTCATTTTAATAATATTTTTATTAAAAAATAAAATGGAATTTTGTAAATAATATATAGAATATAATAAACAATAAGTCAATAAAAAAATTACATACATGCGCTAATCAAAATATTTCACCATATCTACTTGGCTGATATGCATAAATTGAAAAAATGAACTATCACAATCTTTATAGAGAGCTGGTAAAATTAACTTGGGAGAAATAAAAATTGCTATATTAATTGAAAATTAATCTACACATGAAGGAGTCAATAAAATTAAACAGAAATATATTAAAAAGGAAACATTTTTAATTAGTAAATATAACAAAAATTAGTAAAAAAAAGTTTAATTATGATAACATAAAGGAATTTAATATGAAAAATTTATTATTTTGTAGATATAAATTATATCAATATGTTTTTTCTTTGTTCATTGTATATATTTTCTCATTTCTTTGTATATTTGTATGTAGGGTATTCTAATTATTGTTATTATTATTATTATTATTTTTTTTTGGCGACTCATAATAATAATAGTTATAAATTATTGTTATTGTTATGATGAAGATAGATGGCGGGTAAAACGAAAATAGTTAAATTTACCGTTCCAACGGCCGGTTGTCAGGAAGCCCAACCGTCCACAAAATTCACTGTAAAAATAAATAAAAAGGAAAAGGAAAAAAAGATTCAGTCAGATTCCATTCCAGTGGTTCGTTTTCATATTCGCTTCCTTCGCGTCTTCAACATTCAATCAATCAATCTCTGAAAAAGAAAATAAAATCCCTAATTTAGCTTCAAAGACATTTTCGGAAAGGAATTAAAGGATTGAAAACAAAACAAAAAAAAATGAGCAGTCTGAGAACAGTATGTAGGCCCCACACTGTATTCACCTCCTTCATGTGTTGCAGGCACCAAGCTCGATCCAGAGTTAGGGTTTCATTTCGGAACCCTGACTACAAGTCGCCGTTATCTTCGCCTTCTCTTTTCTCTCCTTGGCTCCATGGAAATGAGCCCTGGTTTAGCGTTAATCAGAGGAGAACCGTGGTCAGGGCTTCAAATTGGCCCGATCAGAAATCCCCGTATGAAACTCTCGGTAATCTGTTATATCTTCTTTTCTTTTGTGTTTATGTTAATTTTAGTTTCTTGTTACTGTTTATGGTGTTTCGTAGCTGAAAAAGTAGAGGAAAAAGCGAAAAAAATATCAAATTTTCGTGTACTGTTGGCTATTTAAATAGTACTATTAGCTATTTCCTCTCTCGTCGGAGGAAATTTTGCTTGCTTTTTATTTAATAGAGATGGAGACGGAGATATTATATTCCTTTATTGCTTGTAATTAATTCATTCATTATTGTAATTGATGGAGGTGACTAACAAATTTCTGTGTAATTTTATCTTCAAATACAGAGTTGGAAAGAGATGCAGATGATGAGGAGATTAAAATCGCTTACCGACGATTGGCAAAATTTTATCATCCAGATGGTTAGTTTCCTTCATCTTGTCATTGTATTTTTGGATTGGACTAGTGAAAATTAGTCTGCAACTCAATTTTAGTGACTTGTGGACATTATTATGCATTCTGTTAACTCCCTTTCTATATGTGTTGTAAAATTGTTGCTAGTGACGTTATAAGTTGAATGTAACAGGAATCCTGAAAAGAGAGAAAAAATCACCTTGATAGTGATTACAAAATACTTGGAATAGCTCTGTGATTATAGATTCTTATTGCCCTATTTTTCCTTTTTCTAAAAAAAAAAAAAAAAAGAAGGAAACAAAATTTGTAGCATTTAAAATATGATTAATAGGGAACATGACCAAACTGAAAAACCAAGAGGCTTCTTGACTGCTTTATATGTGCAATTATCGAGTTATAGTGCACAGATGAACAATTTGAATTTCTGAAGGAGGGTGGATTGTGTATATGTTCTTATCATTTCATGTTATATACTTTTGTTTAATTCGAAGCTTGAATTACTGCTTTGGTTGAATGGTTAGAATCTAAGTTAGCTCAATCTTCCAGTGGAGGTTATTTTTCAGGTTGCGTCTTGTTATTTCTTGAGCATCATATGGTCCTGTTAAGTTTGTTTAGACTCCTTTGATTTGTAATGAGCTGTACGGTAATCTCTGCAGCATGATTCCTTTTGTCACTTGTGCTTGGCTGTTTCCTTAGAGGCATCTTTATAAGATAAGAACTTTGAACTCATCTATTTATTCATTTTTCCATGGAAAGTTTATGATGGTAGAGGGACTCTTGAGGAAGGGGAAACAGCTGAAGCTAGATTCATCAAAATTCAGGCTGCATACGAGTTGCTCATGGATGAAGATAAACGGAAACAATACGATATGGATCACAGGGTCAATCCAATGAAGGTAATACTTAAGAATAACAATGCCTATGTGTTATTTTGAATTTGATTGAGAATATTCGAAGGTCTTCCTGGTGAATTGCATTAGTCAGTGAGAGTAATAAATGTGTGAGGTAGAGAGAAAGATACTCTAGCTGGTTTATGAAAAATGCTTGTTTTCTTTTTCCTTTTATCTCCCTTTTCTTCTCTATTTAGTAATTTCCAACCTATCTCTCGAATTAATGGCCTTTCCATATTCATTCTTCCAGGCATCACAAGCATGGATGGAGTGGCTCATGAAAAAGCGAAAAGCTTTTGATCAACGGGGTGATATGGCTATTGCAGCTTGGGCTGAGCAACAGCAGCGTGAAATGAATATCCGTGCACGCCGTCTTTCTCGTTCAAAGGTATTGTAAGCGTTTTCATAATTTCTCAAGTGGTTTAATATACTTAAGTTACTTTATTATTATTACTTTTAATAAGGAGTTAACCAGTTTAATAGTTTAAGGATATTTTTTGGTGTACCATATTCAACTGAAGTATCAATAGAATCGAAGATATAGTTCCTCTGAACTGGGTGCTCGGGGCCCCTGGGTTTTACTAACAGCAAGATTTATCAATTTGAATCATGTCTCGTGGTTGTATCCTGTTCATTGCCAGTAGGGTAGGCCCTAGTACCATTGATATTGGTAATAAAAGCTGCTATTAATTTCAGTCATGCTTCCCCTTCGATTATATTTGGTTGGAACAAAAGAATCTATCAGGCCTTTGTTTATGGTACGGATGCCTCTCTTCATTTGCACATCTCAAACTTGTATATTTTGCTGGGTTGCTAGATTGACCCTGAAGAAGAGAGAAGAATCCTCGCAAGGGAGAAAAAAGCATCGGCGGAGTATTTCAACAATACTCTCAGACGACATACGCTTGTCTTAAAGAAAAGAGATTTGATGCGAAAGAAAGCAGAAGAAGAGAAGAAGAAGGTTATCAGTCAGCTTCTGGCTGCAGAAGGCCTTGAAATGGACACGGATGACGATGAAGCTATGTAAAGAATGATGCACATATGTTGACCCTCTACTCTCAATTACACCTAATACATTCTGGAATATTATTCAGCAGGAGCACACCGATACATATTCTATTTGTAGAAAAGTGAACTGTACATATGATTAATTTTCAGGTAAGAAATGAATGAGAATTGCCATTTAGGAGGCAATTGTCAACCTATTGCACAAATGAAGTGTAGGTCCATTATGTCTATATTCATTATTATTCCAGACTGGAAATAGAACTAGAAGTAATTACAATCATTTTCTTCTGCTTCTCCTTTATGCAAGGTTTAATTACACGATCCCGAATGGATTAATTAGAAAACAAGAAAGTCAGTTCAAAATGCCAACAATATTTCATATAATTTCAGTAATATGTTAGCAGAAAATTTGTCGAATATGTCACCTATATGATGCTGTTAACCTGAAAAATCATGCATGAGGGCCCTTGATGTGAGCTGAATGCCTCTCCACGAGCAGTTCAATGAGGGGCTTTTCCACATCAGAACCGGGCCGAGTCTTGTCACGGCAGACATGAATCTTTTCATCACTCGTGACAACTATAACCTCCTCTTTGCGGGTCAAGAGTTCATTTGCAACAACCACATGCATCTTGTACTTTTTAAGTGCCATATCAGCCTTCTGTAAAAGGATCTCTGAATCTGTCTCGAGCTGTTATAAGCAAAGTAGGGAACAAAATCAGTGCGACTAAAGTAGGGAACAAAATCAGTGCGACATAGTAAACGAGTCCCACGTTGAAGTCCAAGTTAACAAACAAAAAAGAAAAGGTTAAATTGTCTATTTAAGAACTCCTAAGGTGGGTGGTGAAGAGACACAGAAAACATAAGTAGCAAATAACTCCTTGGTGAAACTCAAAGTAACACTGGTATGTAGTATTATGGATATAAAAAGATACAATGTCATTCCCTAGTGAGAGGAACATAATTGAGTCAGCTTTCTGTTAAGATGCTAGGAACACTGAAAGATCACATTCTTTAATATTTTCCTACATTGCCTTTCTTATTATTAAACTGGAATAAACATGAATGAAGGAATCAGAAATTAGATTTCTCTTATGAATATTACCAAATGAACCAGATTCACCGATCATATGATCCAGCTATAACTCTTGAATGGATTTTAAATCATTTTTATTTCAGATAGAGGGCAGATCAACTAGAGTACTTGTCATCTTATAGAAATTTTATGGAATTCATTTACAAATCCATACGCATTCATGTTTGGTACAAATCAAAATTCACTTAGAATTCTACATTTTGTAATTTTCTGAAATTGGTTAGACTTGAACCAAATCCTAGCGAAGTGTAATAAAATCTGCAAATGAATTCTAAACTTAACAAAGTACAAGCTACCATAAATAATTAATTCAAAGAACAAGTTAGTAAATCTAAGTATTCCAAATGAATTCTATAGTTAATCCAAACATGAAAATTCATTTATAAAATGAATTCCTTTAATGAAATTCATTTGCAAATAAAACGAATTCCATATAGATTAGTTCCAAACACTATCTAAGGGAAAGGTCAAGTCAAAACTCTTTGAATCACCAAAAAAGACATTAGAGGATAGGATGACACAACATCTAACCTTGAAAGATATGCAGAAGGCCATGGGAGCCCACTCTTTCCTCAACACTGAGAGCATTTTCGGCACTTGTACCAGTCGCATGTCCAGTGGACCAGATGCGGATTGAATCTTGTGCTCTGCCTGCAAATGTTATTAAGCTATTTAAAACCAATAAACGACGGGAACAACTAAGTCTTAGTCCCAAACTAACTGGGATCAGCTATATGAATCCTTTGTTATCATTTCTGCTATGTCCAATCATGGAAAGAATAAGCAAAAAAGCATAAAATGGGGGAAACAAATGACTTTAAAAAATATATAATTTTGGTAAAAATATAGAAAATTTTTAAAATCATTTTCTTTATTAAGTAATAAACAAGCATAAGATAGACATAACAAAAAAAAGCCTTGAACCTAGACTAGTTGCATTTTGTTCTGTTCATAGCTAGATTCTCATTAATCTCAAGACCATAGATCTTTCAATACCACTTCCCCTCTGTAAGGTTCTAGATCAACCTCTTCCCCTTTTAGCAATCTCTACCCCAAAGTATTCCATCTTCCGGATGAATTAATCATCAAGATCCTCAAAACAATCTATTGCCAATAACCTATGCTCTCTAACCAAGGATTACTTTTTCAAAGCATGGAATACAAATTTCAACAGGCTAATCAAGATCCACCTGGCACCTTCAACATGAACAATCTTCTTACGTTGGCAATAAAGAGACAAACATACAGCAATTTCAAAATAAATAGGAAAATGTTCATGGGCACTGTTATGCTCACAAAATGTGAAATGGGGGTGTAGCTGGCCTAATTTTTAGGACATATCTCTTTCTTTCATTTTTCCTTTTTTTTTTTAAAAAAAAAAAATTGACTCTTAACTTCCACATGATTAGTTCTAGCACATTATGAGTATAACTTTTACATAACATTACCACTGTATCCTATGGGAAAGATTGAACTAATTTAAGTGGAGAATAACCCTTTATGCAATTTATATAAACAGAGAAGCAGTGGGAAATATCTCAAGCTGATCTATACTTTGCTGGGACCAAATGCAGTTGGAAATAATCAGAAAAGTGAAAAAAAAAAAAGAAGTCTTTTTTTTCAACATATTCAACTATTACCATATCCTTCCAAGGGACATAAAAGTCAGACACTGCAGCAGCAAGATAAAACATAGTATGTGGCCCAAGATTCCTTATCGATATTGCAATCATTTGTAACATCTGCCAAGGACACCAGATGTTTATTCATTATATGGATAGTTGCTATAGCAGTATGTAGGAAAAATAATCTGCATGCTGAAGAAAAAATTGAATAAAGATTAAAAAAAAAAATTAACACATAATTGCAACATCACAGATAAGTAGCTGAACAAAATAATGGTTCAGATGATGAATTCCATTCAATGATATGGAAATCAACAAGCCCCAAATTAGTAGTTGACTATTCTCATGTTTGAACACTTGAACTAGCCAATCAAATTCAGTAAATGCCGCTTTAAAGCTGCATTTAGCTGACAAAAGCTTTGAATAAAAATCAATGCATTAAAAGATAAAACTCAGTAACTTTCTGAAATCAACTAACCTTACATGCACACAAGAAAATTGAAAAACAAACTCAAAAGCTGATTGAAACTAACCTGAAGATATTCAAATATGGTTGTAAAGGGAAGTTTTAACAGGTGACCTGCTGCCACAGCCTGCAATGGAAACAAAAGTAAGATGTGCCTCACTGTTTCTGAGTAAATAATACATTGCGTCATATACCAATATGTAAAAAAGCTAAACTGGCAAACAGTAAATATAAGTTATCAATAGTTCATACAGTATGATGACCATTAATGGCTCTCTTGACTGCTTCAGAATATGGTTGTCGGACTGAAATATGAAATGAAACTTGGTCATATAAAATAATAGTTTATGCAATTTAATTTGCAAGCCAATTTAGAAATTCATGCTGCATCTTTTTAAAATAAAAAATAAAAAATAAAAAGAGAAGATAAGGTTTAGAAGTAGAAAGGAATGAGGATATCACATGAACTTACACCGTATATGTTAAACCATTGAGCAAGCATTTATGATAATAAACACATTACACAAACACACAGGGTGGAGATATTGCCAAAGAAAAATTGTTAGTACCAGGGAATGAGGCTATCACATGAACTTAGACCATATGTGTTAAACCACCCAGCAAGAACTTATGATAATACACACACACATATGGGGTGGCAATATTGCCAGAGAAAATTTGTTAATACAAGAAATTGACAAAAAAAACTCTCGTCAATTGACTTAAATGGTTATTTTAGTTTCCTTTTTGATTTTTTTATTTCCACACTTGCTTTTATTTTATTGAAATTGAACAAAAAATATCTTCTTCAATTGACTTAAATAGTTATTCTAGTTTCCTTTTTGATTGTGCGTTTTCACATATGTTTTTGTCTTATTTTCTTCCAATAATATGTTTTAGTAAGTTGTTAACCTCGCAAAACTGGTTTGTCTTTGAAATTATGTATTTTCCATTCATACATTTGAAAGGATCCTTGTCTTCCACAGTGATTACATATAGGTGAAGTAAGTTTTTGTCTCAAACTTATGCAGTTATTATCTATTTTTATTCAATTATGTCTTCTTTTCTTTCAAAAACTTTATGCTTCTCATTTTTCCCTTTCAATTCTAGCATTCTGTGTTTTTTTTTTTTTTTTTTTTTTTTTTTCTATCTCACTGTTCAACAGAGAAACAAAAAGTGGTGATGGAGAGAGAGAAAGAGAGGTATAAGGCATGGTTGAGATAGATAGATAACAAAGGATTACTTTTTAGCATCATTGATAGGTAGATTGATTAAAAATAAAGTATATAAAATATTTACGTAAATAAAAATAAAAATAAAGTTAAAACTATTAAATTCAATTGAAGAAGGTTTTTTCCCTCAATTTCAATGTCAAAAATAAAAATTGTTTTGACTATAACAATTTTTGCTCTAGAAATATCGCCACCCTATATTGAAATTTCCTAATGAAGATCCAGCACTGATTCCTTCAAATAGAAACTACAGACCTTGAATATCGGATTCATCAATGAATTCAAAACACTCAAGCAGTGGATCATCCGGAAGAGATCGACAATACGGCTGGAAAGTTCCCCTGCATAAGAAGGCAGTAAATTATCAGAAGACAAACCCCATTAAGCAGCACATCTCATCTGCTAATAGGGAAGATTCAAAGGTTACTATGATAAACACGTGATATCTCAGAAAGGGGAAGGAAGAAGAAAATACCTCCTATATAAATATATAACTGCATATCCAGCATTGATAAAGTATCTGCAATACAATCATTCAATAAACTCAACCTATCTAAAATGAAAAAGGAGACAAAATAAATAATTCTCTATATGTCAAGATCTAAAGTGATTACTCAGTTGACGTCGCTCCTCTATGACCTGAGCTAAAATTATCAATATATCGAACACAACGCTGTTCTAGGGGAACTGTGGTGCCGCCAGAACTCACACACACAACTCTCCTAGCACTTCCATTTCCTGCATTTTCCACATCAAAATAACCAACCCTTTAATGCAGAAACTCATACAAATATATAACAGAGTTCTATCAAATAATCCTCACCTGGCGTTGCAGAATTCAGTTCAATGAACTCCTTCAATTTCTTACTGATATCAGCACTGTCTTTTAGAGGAGGAGCCGATTCGAAAAACGATTCGATTTCTGCGTTCACTTGACCGAGTGGAACTTCAATTGCTGTTCCATTTGTTGATTCCATTTAGAATCCCTAAAATTTTCGAATTGCAAAATCAGAAATGCATCCAATCAAATTCAAAAAGGAGAAAGAAAGCCTCCATTGAAAGCAATCGAAAGCAATAGAATTTATCTACCAAACTCACCAAATAAGAGAAGGGACCAGAGAGAGAACCGAGAGGTGGGGTTAACTGTTAAGCGCAAAGTCACCTATTCCGAGTTGAATTTATAGCAAAGGAAATTTCGTTTCCTGAGTTTTGTGATAATGAATTTAATTTTGCTGTGCGGCGTAGATAGCAACAGAAGTGCCCATTCCCGCGATTCGTTGGGTGCAGGTGTAACCGTCTCCATCTACATTCAGCAGCCAACCGTTTATATTGTTGATAATCCCATTATTGAGTGCAACCAAATGCCAACAACGCCATTGATCAGCTCCATTGCTGCGTTTCAATGCTCCAACTCAAAAAATTCACTATATAATTTTATGCTACTCTTCTCTCCGAATAAATTTATTTCTGAGGTTACCATATCTAATCATGGAAAATGTTTTTTTAAAAAAATAATAAATATTTTTATATAAGGAAAAAAAAATTAAGAGAAAAATATTTTCTATATATTCATAATTTCATTTAAATATTTTTTTAATTTTTAAATACAATATTGGTAAACCTTTTATAATATTTATAAATCCAGGTCATTGCATTTTTCATACTTAATCATCATCAGGATTTTTTAATTAAAAAAATTTTCTAATAACTATATATATATATATATATATTGGTTAACTCTAGATATTTTTATAGTATTATAAAATCAAAAATTTTAATTAATATTTAATATTTAATATTAAAACTAAATGAGAGAAAATAAATTGTTGGGCCGATAAAAACTGCAAGTCGTTAGGCATAATGATAGAGGAACAACAACAAGAGATATTGGTAGTAAACAAAAGGCATTGACTGATACTTTGGTGGCTGGCAGAAACCCGTTTTAGCGGCATCAATAATTTTAAATTTTCAAGTCTTGAAGTCATTTATTTATGAAAACTCTTTTTTTTTTTTTTTTTTTGTTAATTTGATAAATGTGCAGATTTATGTCCTTATAAGGTTGATGATTGCTTATGAAAGAAACATTACAATATGGATACACTTCATCTTGAAGGATGGGTTTTATTCACAAACAATTTAAAATCATTATACGTCGTTCGTGTAATTTAATTCCTACTTTAAGGATTCGACATGAACATATATTTTTTTATATCTATTGAATTTTAGGTGTGAATAAAAATCTCACCTTGAAATTGTATCACTTATAAGTGTATGAGTAAATTTTATATTGAAAAGTAATATATATATATATACATATATGTCAATGGAATTTTAAGTGTGAGTAAATTCTATATTGAAAAGGTATGAAAAAAGGCTAATAAAATATAAGTTTGTGAAAGGCTAATAATTTCTTTTAAGAAAATGTCTATTAATATAAAATAATATAATCTTTATTTAGAGATGATATTGGCAGAAATGTTAATCTTCTACTAAAAAGTTAATCTTTTTTTTCAAACAAAACTTTCTATAATAATTACAAAATTTTACTTATTTTCTTATAAGATATATAATAAACAAAATTCACAAGAAGAAATTTAAGAATATAATAACAATATATTGTCATCCAAATATCACTAATGACACTTCATTTCTCCGAATGAAAATGTTTTAAAACTTATTTGTTTTCTAATTGAAAGTAATATAGATTTTAATTATTTTGAAAAACAAACGGCTTAGAAGGGAAAACAGAAATTGAACCCGACGTGAATCGAACACGCAACCTTCTGATCTGGAGTCAGACGCGCTACCATTGCGCCACGGATTCTAGTTGTGTTATATGGTTTATATAATTATTTTTTTGGATACAACTGGGGGAACTCGCTATACCGAATTCAAATAATTTTTTCCCGCCAAAGACAGCTAGCAATCCCGTATGCTGGAGCTTCTGTTACTCTGTTTTGCTTCCCAAGAAAACCATAGTACTGAACTACAAAACCCAAACTTTCTCTTTCTTGCAGGGGAAAAAGAAAAATCCCCATGGAAGAAAAACCTAAACAGGACGCAAAGATCGATATGGCAGAGCCCACATTCCCTTTAGATTTCAACGAATCTCTTCAAAACCAAAAGACGCCATTCTTCAATTCCAGCTCTCGTAGAAGAAGAAATGACACATGGGTAATTTCCATCTTTGTTATCTTCCATCTGATAGCGTTCGTGGCCACCATGATCGTCAACGACTGTTGGAGTAACTCTCATGGAGATTGCACTGTGAAAACTCTACGGAGGATGTCGTTCCAGCCACTCTCCGAGAACCCACTGCTCGGTCCCTCTGCTTCCACGTTAGGTTTCTAGCTCTTGTTATGGGATTTCCTTTTGTTTTCAATGCGTTTGCTTCTTGTTTCATTCTGTTTCTTAATTGAAAGTTAATCTGATTGGATTCGCTTTGCAGGATTTATTAGAAGCAGCGAAATTGATATTAGGTTCCAATTGATTTCTATTTTATCTGATTTGTCTTTTAATACTTCTGATGATTTCTGAGATAGTTTGAGGGAAATTGTTGTTTGTTGTGTTTCACGACATTTCGATGAAGCCAAAATAATGCACTAAAGATATTTGCAGTTTGCTCGGTGAGAAATGTGGGGTAAACGGGAAGAATGGTCTTTGTTATATGGTGGCTTACGGTTTTTAGGGCTCTCTATTTTCACATTCATGTCGTTGCTTATTTTTCACAATTACTTTATCTCAAGTTACAGATCAATAACTTTTTTTCTGATAATCCTGCCTTTCCCCGTTTATATGTGCATTTTGTACGTTTACTCTTTAAAATTAAATGATAATTGCGAGAAACAATAATTTCTCAAATTGGTTCCCCGTTTTGCTTCACTCAATGTCAAACCAAAACTAGGAGGATTCTTTTACTTTAGTGAACTGGTCCGTGTAACATCAGGATTGCTATATGCAGAAAACTTCTACTGCAAAAAGGTTGATTAACTGTAGTTGGATTCTAGGCCTAGTTTTAGCATGTGTATTGGATCCTGGAACCTTTTTATTGGAAGCAAAACATGACACGGGAGAAAATTAACAAAGATGCTTTTCAAGTATTAATGCAAGTCAAAAGAAGCTTTTCAATTTCAAATACCAAAAGAATAGTATTTCATTTCAGAATGGAAGTGGTTGAATATTTTATGTAATTGAAAGGCTATATCCTAAAAATTAAGTCAAACTGAAGATGTTTCAGACAGCTTTTAGCTCATTTATTTAGGTATGTCTTTAATATCATTTGTTCAAGTACTCTGAAGATTTAGTAACATATTGCTAAAATTTTCATGCTACAATAGGCTCGATAAAGTGGGGGCTCTTCGCAAGACATTGTTAGTGGAACATCAAACTTGGCATCTTCTCTCATGTCCATGGTTGCATTCGGGGCTCATCCACCTTATCATCAACCTTATAGGTGTTATCTTCTTAGGAATTTACCTAGAGCAAGAATTTGGGCCATGTAAGAATTTGAATCTTAATTTCTGTCACCATGTAAATGATAGGTGTTGTATTGTTAATGGAGGATGATTTTTTATTCTTATTCCCTTTTTTTTTTTTTTTCTGTTTCACAGTAAGGACTGGGATAATCTACATTTTTTCTGGTTTTTTTGGCACCTTGGTGACTGCACTTTTTGTTCGAGATAGCCCAGCAGTTAGTTCCTCTGGTGCTCAATTTGGATTACTTGGGGCTACACTTTCTGCACTTATAAGGAACTGGAAACTTTACTCTAATAAGGTCATTATTTTTCTCGTCCTCTATTTATCTCTCTTTCCAGAGTTATTTTTATTGACTCACTTGATTGCAGGTTGCAGCTCTGCTGATACTTTTTGCTGTCTTTGCCTGTAACATCATGCTTGGTTTACTACCTTATGTCAGCAACTATTCAAACATTGGAGGTCTTATATCAGGATTTCTACTTGGACTTGCACTTTTATCTACCCCTCAACTTAGGCAATTGGCTCCAAATAAATCAGGCTTTTATGACAAGGGTGTCAAAAATTTCTTTAACTCAAAGCAGAAGCTGGACAGGCCTGTGCTGAGGAGTGTTTCTCTTCTTATTTTTGCTTTTCTGTGAGTTCTTCTTCTTCATACCCAAAAAAGAGTCTTCTGTTTGCTTGTCATTTTAATATTATGTGATTCTAAAAGGAGCTAGCTGTGCAGGCTGTTAGTATTTCTTGTGGTAGCACTCTTGGGCTTCAATATCAGCCAATATTGCCAGTGGTGCAGATATTTTGACTGCATTCCTTCCAAAAGGTGGAACTGCAATGACATGACAACTTCTTGTGAGGTATAATTTTGATTTTATCTCGTCAATTTGACATACTTAACTGATGATTTAATTGCCAAGCAGTCATGAAAGAAGAAAGGAAAACCAAAAAAAAAAAACCTTGCACCTTAGAGTTCTCATATCTTCTCTTTTGAAGCTTTAGCAGTCAAAGGAGGTTTCACTAATACAGAAGTTGAACTGAACTAGGAAAATCTTATATAAATTTTAGTTGCATCAATATCTAGAAATTTACTCTGCATAAAAAATTTATTTCCACCAACATACTATGCAATTATCAGGGTCCCTTTAAATGGGAAGTGTCAAAAAGAGGAGTGCTAAAAGCAAAAGATAGGTGAAGAAAATATTTCGCCTATAATATCAACTTGAAAATTTTACTGTATCTTCATTATTCATACTATATTATTAGGAAGGTTACAGATGACAAATTATATCCCTTCTTGACACTAATGATTTCATACTTTCATTTGACTGACCCTTCCTTCAGATACAGTAAAAGCAATTGAAGTTGAGTAGCAAAAAGCGTGTTGCTCTTAAGTTCAAGGCTGAGAAGTTAAATTTATCATAAACGGACCAAAAAAGAAATGATTTCTCATTTGTTGCTTCCCAATGTCAATTCACCTGCAATTTTCTTTACCATTTATAATTTGGCCCTTATTTGTTATTTAGGAACCTTTGGTCAATTATAAACTGCAGTCTTATTTGTTGGTGACTACTGTGTTTTGCAATGTCATGCTAAAAATGAAATGTTAAGTGCAGACCATGTTAAGTGATACACAGTCAACTTTGACCTGCATGGGTAACGGCAACTTCAGAATTTTTCCTTTTACCAACATTTCACAAGAGAGGACCAGGGATTTGTGCACTCTTATATGCTCCTGAAAACATGCAATATTTTTGGCTGCTTTCTGTACTTGATTTTCTTTTATTTTGGTAAATTCTGTAGTAAGGCAAAGCAAGGCAAGGGGTCACTTTGTGATACGGTGTAAAGAGCTTGTGAACTTGAATGCAGAATTGACATTATTGATGAGAAATATATTGGACCTTAAATGAATATTCTCTGTTGATCAAACTGTGATCTTTCTATTACTTAACCCATCTTGTGTCCTGACCCAAAATGTCTTTGGCAAATGTGAATATTGCAGACTGATGGCGAAGCCAAAATATTAACTAAACGAAGGGGATAAATGGTTAAAGTATTACAAGAAAAGCTTCAGGTCTTGGATTTGAAACCCACAACCTACACCTCAAATTTTTTTTTACGAAAAAATGCTCCCTCTTCTGTTGAATGTGATTTTCCCCATTATGGGAAAATTTATTAAAACCTTCTGAATTTATTCTATAAAATTTTGTAGAGTTCATTATTTTTTTAATTTGACATGCTCATATTATTCAGCGCCCATGGCCTAATGGATAAGGCGCCTGACTTCTAATCAGGCGATTGTGGGTTCGAATCCCACTGGGCGTGTTCCTTTTTATTGACATATGCCTATATTTGGGCCTGGGCCTCTGTGTGTAATGCTAGTTATTAGCACAAAAATGACTAACGAACCCAACAAATTTTACTACAATATATGAACTTTTCTTTCATTTTACTTTCTCTTTTATTTTCCATTGGCCTTTATTTTCTGAATTTTAATTATTACATGTGGCTGAGGTCTGCATTGAGCCCTTTCATAGGGCCAACCAGCCGCAATGCTTTTATTATAGGATTGTGAGTACATTATTGAAATATATATATATATATATATATATATTACATTATACTACAACAACAACTACTTTTACAACTTACATAAAGCATCTAATGATGTGGGTCTATAATCCCTATAACACAAAAAAAAAAAAAAAAAGTGTATGAAGCATTTTCAATTAAAAATATTTTATATAATTAATATTTGTTTTTTTTTTTTCAACCCAAAGCCCTACTTAACTAATCCCTCTCCTTCCAATGCCAAAATCTAGCTCTAAACATGATAAAGGGTGTACCTTGTTCAGTTTCTTTTCTTTTCCATCATTAAACAAAAGAAAAAAAATTTTGATACTAAAATGCTGCGATTTACAATCCAAAATAGTTTGATTTAGTCGTTAAAGTGCACTAGATCCCACTCTTGTGACTGCAGGATGGGGTCATGGAGTCAACATGTCAGAAAGAGCTTTTAAACAAATTGTTTTCCATCCGAAAGAAATTAGTCTCTCATTTATCGGGATTCCCACTTTAAATCAAAATATGGCTTGAACATTTAAGTTTTATCTGGACAATTATTAATACCCATATCGCTAAAAATCACAAGTTATTGGACATATATAGTATCTAATTACTCCATAGCTTACATATCCTTAAACATGGAATAGCAACAATCTATGTTGCTTATTTTTGCCAAGTAGGATTTTCAATTTAAACTTAATTAATTAATTAACTAATAAATAAACTTTTAATTGTCAATTTGTTACATACTGTATATTGAAAAGAGACCAAAGACCAAATTAATAGACTTGTGTGCTTGTCAAAGCTAAAATTGCATGATCAAATAAACATTATGCATAGTTTTGATTTGCCTTTTTGGACCACTTAAACGTGCAGTTATGTGTCTAAATTTAATACACACACATGCAAGCCTCTCAGCATTCTATCTACCAATTAAAACAATGGGATTAAGAAACATCACATATCATTTTGGTTTGGTATAATTTTTTCAATAATTAAATTCAGTTGAAATTTCATTTTTTGAATTAAAATCAATCACTTTCCCAAATAAAAAATTAATTTATAACAGGAATGGAAAAAAAAATATCCATTTTCTTGCAAGATCAAGAATACTATTTACATGCAAATGGAATCAAGAACTAAAGAGGTTGAGCTGGTTAAGTCACTCCTGGTCAAGATCACCAAACATGTCACCTATCAAAATTTATTTTGCTAGCAATTGCATTTTCTTCCTATTTGTTATGCACCATTAAGGCTCCAACCACTAATTTTGCAATATGTGGCATGTTGGTGGGACAAATTCCCTTAACCATATTGGCATGCAAATTCTTAATTTAAAAAATACTTGCCTTGATCGAGTGTATACCTCACTTATAAACCAAATAAATGAAATTAAGGATTTTCTTAAAAGTTTATCTTCTTTTTTTTTTCTTTCAAGTGTATGATAAAGAATATCACCGTTTCAATAAAAATCATTAATTTCATTGATTTGTTTATAAATGAGACCGTGAAACTGGACCAAGTAAGTTTTTTCTGATTCTTATATCAAAATCTTAATTGTGAAAAAGTGAAAAAAAAGTACCTTTTAAGGTTCTCATTGGATGCCCCATTTTTTATAAAGCATATAAGCACTACTCTTACATACATGACTATAAATGCTTAATTGAACTCAAGCTTGTTAATGAACAAAGTTTTGGAAGGCTCCCTCTTTTTAGGGTAAGGGGAGGAGGAAGAGGGATAAAAGCCACCTATAGTGGGAAGGAATCCTTAAGTGGGTTTTTGCCAAGTTGAACCAAAAGGCAAACGAAGCACCCTTTATAGTTTATAATGTATCCCTTTCACTATCTATCAATATTAGTCAAGGAGAGGTAATGGGTTATAGGGTCTATAGCCCCAATCCAAAGAGTATGGTATGGTCTTAAGTATGATAATTGGGTCCTTTCTTGGCATATCATCATTTCTAGCTAGTTTTCTTTATAAAAGATATGCTTATTGCTTGACCCTCATTTCATTTTCATATCATTAATGTCCTTGCCACACTTGTACAAATTATGTAATATATATATATATATATATATATATATATATATATTACATAATAGATGTAGCCCTCCTCTTAATTGACCAAATTAGTGAAAATCTTATTTTAAAATTATATTAGTTTCCTGAATATTACAAAAATGATTAATCTTGGTGAGAATGCTGAAGAATATTTTTGTTGTAGATAACTAAAATTTTAATTTAAAATAAATAGTGACAAATGTCAAATAACATTGGTAGCATTAGGTTGTATTTGATTCCTAAATTTCTCAAAAAAATTTTATCTATAAATTTTATTTAATTTATTAAAAATAAACATACCAATATTCTCAAAAATTTTAATATTTAAAGTTTAATTCCTCAGTGGGCAAATCGATAAATATAATCATAAAAGGAAAAGAAAAGTGCTATCAAAATATCAAGCTATGGATGTAGCTATGCATAGCATAGGTACTTTGCCTGAACTTTATTTATATAGTGGATTTTTTTTTTTCTTTTGCCTATTTTTATCAATTGAAAGGCTCACATTAGGATAAAAAAAGGCAATAGATGATGTTGATTTATGTAGTCTTTTCATTTATAGTTTATCCCTAATCAAGTCCCTATGGTACAATAGTACCACTATTGAGAAGATTGCAAATATATATTGTAAAATAAATAAATAAATAAAATAAGAAGAAGAGAATGAAAAATTGATGAGCCATGGAGGGCATGAGTTGACGAATTAAATACCAAAACTCTAGGCTTTTGGGTAATTGGGTCATGTCGATGTAATGTTAATGTGTGTTGTGGCCCATTAATATGTCCTCTTCTAACTAAAGTTGTCCACACGTAAATCTGACCTTAGGACATATTCTCTATCTATCAAACCCATTTCAGCCATTGATCAATGGAGATCTTGTGCTCAAATGATTAACTATCTATCTACCTGTATTTTTAGTTATAATGCCACTTTAGTTGGAATCTCATACTATATAAAATACTAAATATATAACTGCTCACAAGAATGTAAAGCAAACTATATAATCGATTGGTTGTATTTTTTGTAATAGTGATTGGTTTAACTTTAATGTTATGCTCTGCATTATGTAGCTTTTTTAGTCAAAATACCGCTTTTATTATTTATAATGATCAAGGCGAGTGTTTATTATTGGTGTTTAAAATTTAAGAGAATGAATTATAAACATTATTTCTTTTAATTTTTGATGAAATGCTACCAGTTGCCGTTATAATTTTTGATATCATAATGTAAAGTAGAAACCCATTTGCTTAAAAGTAATTAATTGAGAAAAAGAAAGTTCCATCAACATAAACAATTATAATTTTGGATATCATATTCCAAGATAAATCAACATTAATCACCTAATTAGAACAAAGCAAGTACTAGTGTTACACAATAGAAAAATACATCAGTTCAAAAAAAAAAAAAAAAAAAAAAGAAAAATACAGATTACAATCCATACCTAATTGGCTGAAAGATCATTTTGTTGTGTTTTGGGTTCTCTGTCTTTAGCTTATTTTATTAATTGCTAACCCAAATCTTTAGGCTGCATTAGATTTTGGTACTAAAAGATCATTAGGTGGCCCATAATGCTCTGGAAAAGGGGGAAAAAAATAAAATAAAAAATAAAATTCTACTTACTTTGGAAGGTTGAGCATATGATTATTATCATCCAGTTGTGTAGTTTTTTGGTTGCCATCTGTCCTATAGAATATGTAGGTAATACTTTTTACCTTAGCTTTATACTTCACTTTTCTCTTTTCATAAAGAGGCAGACTGATTTTATTGCTCTTGTTTAATGATAATTAGAGCACCTCTTTTGGAGGCTGACAATGATGCCCCTTCCTCCTCTTATTTTCTTTTCTTTTCTTTTTTTAATTTCTTATTATTTTATTTAGTTATCACTTACTTTTTTAATATATCAGATTTAAAAAATTATAGAAAAATATATAATTTGTGAAATTTTACAATTTTGATTTTTCTAATTAAATTATGATTGAAGTGTATGCTCATAAATTTGTAATGTTTAAAAAAATGAATTTAGTATTATTA
This sequence comes from Jatropha curcas, assembly GCF_041381405.1. Taxonomy (NCBI): domain Eukaryota; kingdom Viridiplantae; phylum Streptophyta; class Magnoliopsida; order Malpighiales; family Euphorbiaceae; genus Jatropha; species Jatropha curcas. The sequence goes on from NC_143159.1 coordinate 5,913,438, forward strand.
ATTAACAATTTTATTAAATAATAACTATTTTTGTATTTATGATCAAAAAATAATTTTCTATTAGCTTAAACGCACAGTAAGACTAATGTTGGCCAATAGATTTTTATATAGCTTTAAGCATTTGGATTAAAATCAAAATACTATTTTTATTATTTATAATATTCAATAATATAACGTTCATATTTGAAATGGCAAATTACAAAATATTATTTTTCTTAATATTTAATAAAACGCCAATTAAACGTTTATTAAAATAACTAACGCCGTCGGATAAAAAATAGAAATTTCGTCCACCGAAGTACGCGGTAGCACACAAAAGCTTTGATAGAGGAAGCAGAGTAGCAGCCTGAGTATGAGGTTCGTTCAAGTATTCAATTATTGTATGTATGCGTAAAGTCTAAAAGGTTCATTTTATTTATTTATTTTCATTCTTCACTATCATTATTGCTTCAATGCATTTAACACTTGAAATGCCTAATTAATGGACTACCAATTTTAGCAATTAATTCAAATTGAAACTTGAAAATGTTCTCAGAAGGAAGGAGGGGAAAATATATATATATATATATATATAATTGGTTAATTGAAAAAGATTTCATGCAATTTTATATTTTTTTTTATCATTTTATCTTACCAACACAGAAAAAATAATTTATTTTAATATAATTTTTCTATTAAATTAAAAATTATCCATTTATATTGTCACTATAATCCGCATGGATGGAATAAATGTAACTGGAAAGGCTTTAACATATACATAATAGATCTATGTATGAAAAGAATAAAGAATATAAAGAATAAGACTGAATTGAAATGGAGTCACATTCACTTATTTAATTCCATATTATTTATCATTAACAGGAGTTTTTGCAAATCACTCATCTTTAAAACAAAGTAGGGTTTAGGTATCCCTTTATCTCCATTAAACATAAAATGAAGAATGAAAAGAAGTGTGAGTGGTCCCGAACACAGTAACCCCCAATTGAATTGGGAATTAATATGATAACCAACTTGCCAACACTCTTGATCTGATGGGATTTTCCTTTTTCATTTTTGTTAAAAGGGTATTAAATCGGTGAAAGTAGAAAGTTTTTTCGATAAAATTTTATTTGTAAAATTAAAAGTTTGAAACTGCTAGTTTTACGTAAATACTGCTTTGATTGATTTGATTTAATTAATTTTCTACTTTGTTTATTTTATTTAATATGATTTGAACATAATTAAGATCTAATCAAACTTCTATTTCTATCACTTTTCTGATCTCATTTAGCAGAATTTGAATATACAAACTGATAGACATCAATCTCAAATTTAGAGATATATATATATATATAGATGAGTTGTCTCTTGAATATTATTTCTTTGTATCATTATCACATGCTAAGAGACCAATAGGAGCATCCAGTTGTATCCTTCTAAGGCCATTAAGGATGAGAAAATGATACATTCCCCAAAAAGGCTTTCTGTATGGTAAATGATATGATGGGATGAAAGGGATACCAAAAAACAAGTCTAGCCATCAAATGGGTTTAATTTCTTTCCACTGATAGACCCACACATTAAGGGCTGACCTTAGTTTTTAGGGTACTCATCATATCACAAGTATGATTTTAATTTATTTTTTTCCAATATAGTGCCCCTCATTGTTGAGTTAGTTGAGATAAATTTTGCATGCAAACTGTACTAATTTTGTAGTAGAGTCCAGTTTGTGACATAGATAACCAAGCAACTCTCACATAATAAATAAATAAATCTATAGTTGCTTATTTTCACATGGCAACATATTGATTTTTTTGCAGTACTTTTGGTTCCTTGGCAAAAATGGGAATTGCTTACATTTAGAGGTAGGGTTAGCATTCTTGTTCAAATTCTGAGTTTAACCATCATCACTCATATGTTAATCCAATCATGTAGGCCAGTTGCCTATGGTGAGCTAGCACAAAAAAATAAAAATAAATAAATAAAGGACATTTAAAGAAAGTATATATATATATATTGAAAATGATACCTTTAATAAAATTGGATATTTACAAAAAGAAAATGGTTAGTACTTTAATAGAATGATCATGACACTTCCTATGACTATTATATAGATTTCAATTTTTCAATAATTAATTTCCTTTAATATATTAAAAAATAATTATGTAGAAAATTAAGACTATTACTGTGATGAAATTGTATAAGCTAATGGCATTTTTTATATTTTAGTGTAAAATATATTGAAAAATATATTTGGACCAACTTGGCTTGACACAAAATTTCACTGTATCATACGTAAAATATTTAAAATATCCGGTGTATATTTCTTTTGATTCATATGGGGATATAACGGATCGAAATAACACTAGACTATAAATAGAAGATAGTCCTTCCCTACTCACCAAATTGATGAAAATTATTGTGATTAAGAGTAATTAAATTTGAGGCCTCACACTCCTTACATAAATAAGAAGACCGACCAGACCATATTTAATTGGCATAACCATGTATATCTTTACCAAAACAAAAATTACTCACATAAATAAGAAGACTGACCAGACCATATCTGATTGGCATAACCGTGTATATCTTTACCAAAACAAAAATTACTCTTATTGTTTTTTTTTTTTTTTTTTTTTTTTTCTTTTTGATAACCATCTTATTATTTGAGGAGTTGAGATCAAATTGATGCCGACAAGTCAAAAATATGGAATTTACACTAACTCATGAATCACTAGTTCCTTGCCCCTTAGATTGAATTGAAACAACCTTTGCTGTCCATAGACAAAGACCGCAAATGAGGTAGACATTGCTACTCTTCAAAAAATAAATGAAAGGGGCCCTATTTTTATTTATTTAATTTTTTTATAGGAGCAAAATGAAAATACAATTATTCCTATATTAATTGAGGGGAAGGAACAATATATCTAATAATAGAGGGGTAATTAAGTGAAGTGCTCCTTAGATGAATTAAAGAAAAAATTGGGTGGCCATATCAAATTCTCAAATAAATAATGGTCTTAGGGTTTAGTCTTCACTTTCCAATGAAATCTTTAAAAGACCAACATACTCATATTCTTAAGATGTCCCATTCTCCAAAAACCCACGACCACTCTCTCTTCTAAAACAATTTTCATGAAATGAAACATAATAACTCTAATTTATAAATAAGAAGATTTCATGGTCCCCCACCTCCCCAACTTAAAATTGACATGTTTATTTAATTAAACATAATTAATTAATTAATTAATTAATTAAACAATCTTATAAGGTTAAAATATAATGCTTTGCTTTGCTTAGAGAATAAAGGAGAAAAGAAAATTAATATTCCTCCACAACTTTAAAACATTCTATTGCTATTGATTAGTTACCAACTAGGACCAATTAATGATTAGAAAGTAGAAACCCATTTGGTCAAATGCAAAAAAAAGTGTATATATATGTATATTATTTTGATCAAAAGAATTACAAAGGTCTTTCCTTTTTGATCCGCCGTTTGATGGGTCCTAAAGTTCTATCTAATGAACGGCTTGGATTATGTTATTAGGTTGAATATCAAGATATGTGAGTATGAGGTGGTCTAAGGGTAGGAAGTTATGAACAAATGAAAATAAAGAATCATTCAATTTGTCCCAAGAAAAGAAAAGGTGAAATTAATGTATCTAAATAAATAAATACAATTGAAGGCCTAAAAAGACTTGATTTTGCATTGTAGTAGAAGGTCAAGAAAAGAAAAACACATACAAAGAACCTCATCATTCCAATTTGCCCTCCTTTTGAAAAAATCAACAAAACAAGAAATATCTAGGAGAAATAAATTAAACCCACAAATTTCAATAGGATAGAGGGGAAGTAAAGGAGCAAAGTCAGTTGCTCGAGGACGAAAAAGAGGGAAGAAGAAGCCAAAGAAAGCACTCAAATCAGTATCTAATGTAGAAGAAGAAAGGATTTACAAGTTATAGAAGCAGAATCTCGGTCAACTATATAGTCAAACTTTCCTACAACCCAATAACCTCACACTCTATCATCATAGAACACTGCCAACTAATATTATTAATATCAATATGCATATATAATATTATGACACATAATACATGCAGTGTGTAGTTTTTTGGATATGTAATGATATTAGTTTAATGAACTTTTTAGGGGGAAAAGAAAGAAAAGAAACACACAACAAAAGCAAGAAATTGGAAGGGAGCTCATGGAAAATTCGTGTTTTAACAAGGTTTTGCCAACCCTTTAAATCTTTATTTCTCTCCATCTTTTCCTTTTGGTAAATTTTTCTTCTTTATTTATTTTGCTTGCAACTCTTTAAATTTTTTTCCCTTTTTCTCTTCCTTTCTGCCCATTAAACAATGAAAATGGCATATTACCAATCATCCTTTCCCCTCTATAGGAAACACCCATCATTGCTCCCAACAATCCTTTTCAACCTTAGAAACCTGAGCTTCTAAGATATTCCCTCACTACCATTCTTCTCTTCTTTTTCTTTTTCTTCGTCTTTCCTTCTTTCTCTTTCCCTCAATTTAAATATCACCCATCTTTATAACCTTTTCTCTCCCCCTCCACAGCTTCTCTCTTTCTCTCTTTCTTTCAACTCTTATATTAGCATCTTCTCTTAGTTTTGGTCTTCTCCCTATAATAATAATAATAATAAAAATAATAATAATAATAATAATGGATCCTTCTTCTACAAATTCTGTCAATGGGTTTTACACTTTTCTTACTAGAGAGATCGATGATCTTGAAAGAGTTTATCTCTCTAATAACTTCATGTCAATTCAATTCCTTCAAAGGGTTCTTTCTTTGTTAAGATCTTTTCACTCTCAGTTGACTTTACTTGTTCAAAAGCTCCATTTGCCTGTTGGTGATAAGTGGCTTGATGAATATATGGATGAGAGTTCCAAGCTTTGGGAGGCTTGTCATGTCCTTAAAATAGGCATATCTGGAATGGAAAACTATTACTCTGCTGGTTTCAATATCACTTCTTCTCTTGACAATCATCGACGTCTTAGTCCCCAACTCTCTCGCCAGGTTTTTTTTTTTTATTATTCTTGATTCTTTCTTTCATTTTCTTGATTGAACACCAGTTTCTTGATTTTCTTGATCCTTTCCATTTCTTGATTGTTTTTTTTCTTGATTTTCTTGATCCTTTCTTTGATTTTTTGTTTCTTGGATATAGTAAGGAAATGAAATTTATGCAACTAACAATGAGAATAATTCCTTGAAACAGGTAATAAGGGCAATTTCTGGGTGTAGAAGAGAAGCAGCTGGATTGGAAGAGGAAAACAGAGCTTTAATGGAAACAAGAATCCAACCATTATCTTTGCGTTTCGATGAGAAAGTATCAATTGAATCGAAACTGAATGGATTCAATGGATTTAGAGGGGTTTTATATGCAATGAGAAACGTTAGTTCATTGCTTCTAATGATTCTGCTATATGGGTTAGTGTATTGCTGGCCAGAATCAAGCTTTCTAAGAGGAGGGTATGAAGGGTGTTTATTTTTTGGATCAGCTTTCATGATATCAACAGCAAGATTGCAGCAGAGAGTAGCAGCAGAGATAAACCAGATAAATGGGAGGCCAGGGATTTTGCTTTATGAGTTTAGAAGATCAAAAATGGCTATGGAGGAGCTAAGAGGAGAGCTGGAGAGGAGATGTGGACAAGGAGGAATGGTGGATTGGGAAACAGAGGTGGAGATAAGAGAGAGAGTAGAGAATTTAAGTGGGTGTTTTGGGGTTTTGAGATCTGGAGCTGAAAATATCGTTGGCCAACTTGATGATTTCTTTGATGAGATTGTTGAAGGAAGAAAGAAGCTTTTGGACTTTTGCAGTCATAGGTAGAAATTAGAAACAGAGAGAATGGTTGAAAAACTTAAAAATCTCAAAAAAAAAAAAAAAAAATACATGGTAGAGGAAGCAGTTGTTGGGGTTGTTGTACCTTTTTAACCCTTCTATTTTCTTTTAATTTTTCTTGTTTTTTAAATTTTAAATTTCTTTTTTTTTTTTCACCTCTCATGGTTCCTGTTCATTATAGCTACTATATTTAAGAAGAAAAAAAAAAAAAAAAGAAAACCTTTTCTGTGAAAACCCTAAAATTGAAAAAGAAGAGATGGGTTGGAGAAGAATTGAAAATTTGATGAAGGGACGGTCATTGTAGCATGCAAGGCCAAGCTGTTCTCTTTGGATATGAACACGAAACACCAACTTCTTGGTTCCATTTTTTAAATTATAATGGACAAAAGGGATGGAAGCTTCTTCTTCCTTTTTTTTTCTTGGCTTAATTTTTTTTCATAAATTAACATATCAGCAGGGTTGTAGTTATCTATCCTTTGCAATTTTTAATTAATTATTTTATTTTTATAATTCAAAGTGGTTTTCGCTCTCGTTCCAGTTTCATAACCTCTAGTTGTTATAGTAAAAAGACTAATGATGGGGAAGGGTGGATGATTATGACTGTTGTAGCAATAGTAGTAATATAGTAGGGCAAGGCAAGACTGTGAGGTTCCTGGTTTTAGCTTTAATTTAAAAAGAAAAAGACTTTTGCTTTGATCTAAGGAGAAGGACGAGAAGAAGATGAAAAGCTTTTGTCTGATTCACTGCACTTTAAAGAAAATGATATTTGATGATGACTTAGTTCTCTCTTCCTGACATGTCTCTTCTTTCTATCCGCTAATTATAATTATGTTTGCCAATTATTACTTTTTTTTTCCCCTTCTCTTCCTTCTTTTGGGGTCTAAGAGAAAATATAAAATGGCAGAAAATTGGTCACTTGGTGTTGTAAACCGTATCTCATGCTTTTTGTCCCTTGCCGGAAATTCATGCCTTGCCTCCCTTGGAGGGTTCCACATGAGAATGGGAGATTATTAATTATTAAAGAAATGTAATATTATAATACTGGTAATAATAATAATAATGGAGAAAAAGAAAGAAAGAAAACATAACGACAAAATGTAAATGAATAAAGAAAGGTAGCTGGCTAGGAAAAATTTTATGGCAGCAAAGCAAAGCAAAGCAAAGGGAAAGGGTTGTGTTCCAACAAAGCTGTGGGCAGCCAGCTTACTGTGAATGATGAAAGCTCTTTAAACCACAGAACCAACCTCTTTAATTATCACTAGCAATCATGTCCTTCCATACTCCCAACAAGATTTGAAAAGTGAAATTACAATGCTAAAGCAAAATATTGACACCAGCTAAAGTCCAAATAATAAATTCCGCTTCTTACCCTCCTTTTTTCTTCTTCTTTTTCATGCATAGCATACACGGTCAGGTATTTTGTTATCAACAGAAGTTTACGTCTCAACAAGACAACTGTAGAATCAATTTCTCATGCTCAGAAAAGCACATTTAAGACCGCGGTAAGTAACTGCACTGCAAAATACAAATCTTGTGAGGAGGCAAAGGACCTTAAATTCTGCATCATGATCATGATATGTTTTGTGGGGGGGGGGGGGGGGTGGGAACGAAAATTGCGGGTCATTTTTTCTTGCTAAACAGATACTTCACACGTCTTGTGTGTTTACCTCAAAATGACACATTCATCATGGAAACAAAGACCATATAGGATGGAGAACAATCATAAGCAGAGCAAGGAGAAAATTTTAGCTGACTGAGTTCACAAAATTTTCAAGTATTCTTGTAATCTTTACAAAATCAGGAAAACACTGAGAAAATTTATGATGCTATATTTTTCTCAATGTATCCAGAAGATTCACCTATATTTATAATTTACAAGACAATGAATGAAAAATATGTGTGGAATAAAATTGGCTAGTTAACATGAGGAATGAACAAGAAGCCAAAGCCAAGAAAATCATCAACAAATGGATGCAAGTTGCCTCTTTCACATATTCAAAACTCAAAACCTGGCATTGCAAACTGAGAGGCAAATGTCTCAACCCGGTTTCGGAGCTCAATGATATCTCTACTGTTTTGGAGACCCTTGAGAAAATCTTTCTGGAATTTGCCATGTTCCCTTTGTATTATACATGTAATCTGGGCTGCTCTGAGAAGAAAGTCAGCTATGGTTTCAAAATCACCCTCTAAACAGCCTCTTGATGTCATAGCAGGAGTGCCTGACAGGAGAGGAATACAGTAAATCTCAGAAATTGAACGATAAACACAGACTTCACCAACAAATTGTTATGATATTTAGGCATACGCATCCATGACTCAATAATTAAAGTTCAGGCAATCCAATCAATTCAAGAATAATTATCTCTGGTGGCATATTTAAGCTAATGTGAGGTCCATTTTTTGCTGTTCATAAAATTATCTTAAATTTCATATGTAAGGCCATGTTTAGCAAGTGGTACTGAAATGTAATACTATAATGCAATCAAATATAATTTTAATATTATATTTATACTAAAAATTTTGACTACATTATATCATATCTCATTGCGGCTTACCAAATGTAGCCTAAGATGAAAAGATTACAACTTACCGATTCTCACTCCACCGAGACAAATAGCGCCGTTGTCACCAAATATAGCACTTTTATTCAGGGTGATGTGGCACATTTCACATACTTTCTCATAATTCTTGCCTGGAAAGAAAAGAACAAGAGCATAGTCATTACAAAAAGGAAAATGCATTTAAACATTGAAGTTATGAAGAATATATACTGATTCTTGACATCATAAATACATATACAATGTATGAGCAAACACACAGTTCTGCATGCATAGGGGAAAAGAGATATTACACAACCAAAAATGGTAAGGTCCAGACAAGTTCGCAGGGGGTGTACATATTCACAAGTTAACTGTTGAAGCTATTACATTTTCCACTTAAAACACTGCCATTTCAATGATAAGATTTTACTGCTAAAGCAAACGGGTCAAATGGAGTCCCTACAATAACATAAAGTGCAATGTGATAGTAAGTGGAATCAATAATCAACAGGATTAGAAGTTAGACCAGCACTCGAAAGCACACAACTCAGACTAGTTTTTGTTTGGCAAGCCAGGACCTAAATTACTTTCCTCCAATGATTCCCTTCTCTAGACCATCATAGTGCATTCAAGATCTGTCATCATCTTCTGGGCCCTAACTGAAACCAAAATTAACCCTAGTGCCCAAGGCAACTATTTATGATATCAAGAAGCTAAAGGGAGAAAGGATGAGCCTTCAATAAGAGAAAATATTAAACTAGAATGGTACTTCCACTGTTCTTGTCAAAAATCTCTATTTGACAAGGCTTCTTCCTAGACTTGATCTGATAGCCTGACACATCATAAAGACCCCTTAAAATATCTGAGTCACATTTTGCTAGAATTTTCTGATAACAAAAAGAACCAAACAAAAAGTATAATGACTGAATATCAAGTATTCAATTAAAGAGAACACGGTCTTGGAAAAGTACAAGGAAAAAATAAAAGATATTAAATTATTATAGCACTATGAGATGAATTTGTTCCAGATAGCCACAAATACATCATGAATATATAATCCAGAGAACAAATAGCAGTTGCTGTAACTCCATATTGATGCACATTGCTGATCCATAGGACACTAAAGGGGCAAAAAGAATAACAATTTGACATGGAAAAGCAATTTCATGACATGCTTCATCAAATAGAGTTTCTTTATAGCTTAGCTAGCGACCTTGCACAAAACCACAGCAGTCAACAAATCATCAATATATCAAACACCCTCCAAGTGTCAGGCTTGATACAGAATGATCTCTTCACAACATTGTAAGAATTCAGTTGTCATTGACAAGCAAATCTATCAAGCTATAAAGCAAGTGTCCATCCATTTCGGAAATATCTAATATTAGAAAAAGGCTAATCCTGTATGTAAAGCATGTATCTGGAACAGAGTTCTCTCCCACACCGCTTCAACAAGAGTAGATTTGGATTCTGGCAAGCAAATACTTTGTTTTTGCTCTGCGGATTCGATTGAAAACAGAACAGCAGACACTCTTTCTCGGTAAGAAAAGTCTTTTTCCCTTTTTTTTTTTTCTCCGCATCTCTTTGGAAAGGAGTGTATCCTTTTGTGTTCAATTCTTTTCTTGTCTAAATAGAAAAGATTTTTCTGAAAAGTTAAAAAAGAAAAAGATTTTATGCCATTCTGACCCTAGTTCCAAAATGCATTCAAAAGGTTCCTAATTTCTTGCATAAACTACACTATATTGACAGGGGATGTGGCATGGACTTCCACAAGAAGCTCCCTAAGTTCTATACAATGTGGAAGCACACATCTAATCATCTTTATAAGTGTTCCAACATTTGTCAGCCACTATTGACCAATGATATTTCCACACAGAAAAAACCACTCAGTCTCCCAAGCAAAAGATAACATTACAACATGTCAACATCAAACAAGTACACATGCATGCAAACGCATATAATTCTATATCTACACAAACCTGCTAAGCCTAGAGTAGTTAGATCCCAGAGCAATAAATGGTTGTCAGTGCCCCCAGTCACCAATCTGCATTTTCTTCTCAACAAGGCAGATGCTAATGCCTGGGAATTTTTCTTCACCTGTTGCATGTATGCTTTGTACTCTGGAGTAGCTACTTGTTTTAAGGCTATGGCAAGAGCAGCAATGTGATTGTTGTGAGGACCACCTTGTAACAATGGATGAACGGCAAAGTTTATCCTTTCTTCAAAATCATAATGGCTAGTACCATCATTATGACTAAGAAGCATGCCTTGCTTCCTTGATTTTGGGCCTTTCCTGTAAAAAATTATTCCTCCTCTAGGACCTCGAAGACTTTTGTGAGTCGTGGAGGTGACAATATCACAATAATCAAATGGACTTGCACATTCCTGTTAAAGGGGAGAGCAAATGTTATTGTAAGAAGAAAGTTAACAGCAAAATATTCATTTTACATGGTTTAAACCAAGTGGCTTGTTTTATTCGCATGAAGGATTTTAATTTTTTTTCCCTTTTGATAAGTAGTTTTCTGAATATAGACATTGTTCCTTTCAAAAAAGGAAAAAAAAAAAAAAAAAGAATGAACGTAGCAAAAATACATATGCATGCACTTTGAAGTGAAGAAAATAGTAAAACCAATATAATATTAATACTGCCTCCATCCCATTTTGTTTACTTGTTATTCCTTTTTTGGATGTCCCAAAATGTTTGCAAAGTTTTTAAATTTATATACTTAAACAATTATTTTTCTCATAATAACCTTTATGATTGTTCATTAAATGAATGACTTTTATTAATATCTTAATGAGTTAAGGGTAAACAATGACAAAATAATTTTTGTTGACTAAATTCTTAATATGCGTATTTTGTCAAACCATACAAACAAAATGGGATGGAGGAAGTAGTATAAACATTCATAGAAAGAAAAATAGTAAATCATTCAATTCAAAGTTTAACACAAGTAACAAACTGCAACTAAAGGGGTGGAGAGATCAAGAGAGAAATGAATGATCACAATCGTATCTAACATTTTCAATACCAACAACATTATGCAAATTTCTAATACATAAGTTTCAGGAAAAATAAATGGCAGCCTAGCACCATTGTTTCAAAATCAAACTACATCATGCACCTCGTTTTTTACACCACAAGTTAATTTCCCAACACCTGCTAGTTAAAAATTATACAATAACCCAGCTACTGTTAGATCATTAGTCTAAAATCTAACTCTAGATACATTGATCTTGATAATTCATCAATTGCAGATGAGATTAATCGCATCAAAAACAATAAAATGCTATTTGATTCCAATTCTAGATTAAGCTTAGATGCCTGATCTCGCTTTTGTTGTTGCTTTGTCTTACTAAAGTTGATTGATAGTAACTACACAAACCATCTATTTAACACCTTTATTTGTTTGAGCTCATTTAGATGTATTTCTCAAATTTTAGTTAACTCCTACAATGTATATTAATCTAATGCATTTTGGAAATTCTACAACCTTTACATTATAGCCCCATTTATACTATAGTATAAATTACCAGCACTGATATAAATCTATATGGATCCAAGAAAGTTGCAAAATAACTTATTTGTATTTACATACTAAAAATACAAGTGGTTCAATTGATCGCTCATTTGCAGAGTGCCAATGCTGTAGCTTCAAATTCTAAACCAATATACATACTAATCAGAATGTAAATAATTAGGAACCCTAAGAAATTATGCTCTAGTAACTGCCTCTCAAAACAGAAAAAAGCGCCAAAGTTTCGTACAAGAACAAAGTGAATTTAGAACATACAAGAACATCAATCATAGAACGACGCTTGAATAACAATAAGTCCAAATATCCACATTAAAGCATATTAAAATTCAAAGAATTTCAAACCTTCGCTGCCACAAGACCGCTGATATGAGCCATATCGCACATCAACACTGCTCCAATCTTATCTGCAACTTGCCTAAATCTGGCATAATCCCACTCCCTTGGATATGAGCTGCCACCACAAATAAGTATCTTGGGTCTAAAATCCATGGCCTTATCCTCCATCTTATCATAATCAATATATCCAGTATGAGGATTCACTTTGTAAGGCAAACTCTCAAAGAAAATCGATGAAGCAGACACATTTTTACCTCCTGGAGTATAATATCCATGACTCAAATGCCCACCAGAAGGTGAATCTAAACCCATAATCCGATCTCCAGGTAATAAAAGCCCTGTGTAAACCGCAAAATTGGCAGAAGTACATGAATATGGCTGCACATTGACGCCCCATTTATCAGAATCAAGCCCAAAGGCTGCTAACGCCCGATTGCAACACATCACTTCAATTTGGTCTATAAACTGATTACCCGTATAATACCTAGCTCCAGGTAGTCCTTCAGAGTATTTATTTGTCAAGTGGCTACCAAGAGCTTCCATCACTGCACGGCAAACAAAATTCTCCGATGCTATAAGTTCAATCCCTTTCACCTGCCTCTGCTTCTCTTTCTCCATAATTTCATGAATTTCTGGGTCTGCCAAAGGAAGTGGCTGGTTCCCCCAGCCTCGGACAATGGCTCGTCGACACTCCAGCCCTGGTTCAATAGCAGGGCGCTTAGGCGGATTCGGCGATGATGATGATGAAGACGATGATTGACCATCTCTTTGCCTCTTTATACACATTGGATGTCCCAAAATGCTAAAATTCTCCTCTTCTTCAATCTGATTTTCATTTTTCTCTACTGGATTCTCCTCTTTCTGGTCAAGTAATTGCAACGGAATCGGACTCGATGCTGAGTGCGAATGAAACCCAAGCGACAGACCAGATTGAGCTTGCGATAAATCCATTTTTCAAACTCACTCACAAATCAACAATTATATCGAAAATAGAAAAAAAAAAAATCAGAGACTTTAAATTCAAGGATATGAGTAGAAACAACAGAAGCAGCGACAACAACGCCTGAAGCAGTTACACCGAAAATAACGAATTCTAGGGTTTGAAGAGGAAGAAGAAGCAGAAGCTTCCATATAATTTCAAAATTACACTGAAACCCTAATTCAAAGATAGTAGAACACTTCGCTATTGCGAAAATCCTTTAATTTGAGAAAAAGAAGAAGCCCGAGCATATACGTTGATAAAAGAGAAGAGGGGGATGAACCTGGATGGAATATTGTTTCTTCGGAGGGTGGGCGGGTAACCGGCAATAGCCTGTAACGCGATCGTTTTTATTATTACACGTGGCAGTCTCTAACTTGGACGGAATAACAGTTAGGTTCACTAGGGTACGACCACCTGGACTGGCTTGCTTTTTCAATTTTTTATTCTAGTTCTTTCTTTGACTGACTTGGAAATTGATGACTGGGCCACGCCAGTGGCGTACAGCGCGTTGTGGGCCCAATAAATATTTTATTTTTGGACCAAAGCCCATACCGACGCAGCCCGCGAAACGCCAACAAAAAGAAAGACAAGAAGCAAAAATAAAATAAAGAAGCAAGCTTCTGGCAATGGAGTCTTCTCCTCATCCGCTTTCGCACTGGGATTATTTCGTAGTATTGATTCTGCGTCCGATCATCGCTGTTTCTTTTGTGGTTTTGTTTATATCTCTGGGTTTGTCTATCTTTTCGCTGTTAACCACTTAATTATTATTTGATTAGTCTGATTTTACTTTTTATGCGCTGATTTGAGGATTTCGTTTGGTGTAAAATAATTGCAGGATGGCTTTTGGCATGGAAGCTGGTGCTGGTACATGTACCTCTAGTGCAAGAGATATTCGGTTTGCGTAAAAAGCCCGTTAAACCGAAACCCAAGACCCGTCGCTTTTCCAGATATTACAACTCCATTAATGCAAGAAATTCTGCTGCTGGGTAATATAATCTGTTCAATTCCTATTATTTCTTAATTATTTGGTTCAGTCGTTCAAAAATCTGTTTTTATTTGTGTGAATCTTATCAATTTCAGTCTTGCAGCATTTTAAGTCTATATTTGGCGCAAATTTTAGTGATCATTCGCCCAAAAAATGTACCTTTGAAACTGAAGTGTCAATTTCAACTTTTAGCTGTCCATAACTATTAGGTGTCTCTACAGCAGGCCTTTTTTGCTCTAATTTCCTTTCCCATCTGATTTTCATAATGAAATTACTCAAGGCATGAAAAATGAAAATGCAGAGTACTCTTAAATGTTTTTAGCTAAGAGTACTTTCTTGGTAACTTCTTATTACTACTGGAGTTTAGGGGTTTTTTTGTATTTTTTCAGTTGGGTTCTATTTTTTGTAGTTTTTGCTAAAGGAAATTGCCTCCAACAGAAAGAACAAGGATCTGTCACCTTAGACAAGCTATTACTTCTAGTTGCATGTTTTTCGATGTATTGGTTTGTGAATTTGTTCCTTTCCTCTAGTAACTCATACCCATCCTTTGGTACAAATGAATTTGAAGAATAGAATTCATTCTCAAATGGTAGAATTTTGTTATAGTTGTGTTGAATTCCGCAAAATTTTAATACAATGTAGTAAGTGAATATTTTTATTCATATCAAACACGACACTCAAAATGAATTCTACAAAAGGTTTTGAAACTCATTTCCAACAATGCAGTAGAATAACCTGATTCAGTTAATTTTGGGAATATTCAGACTACAAAGAATTTGAGGTCCATCTGACATTCTGAGTTTCATGGGATTTTTTGTTACCATGAAGTAGAGAGTTCAAGTTCTAATCACTGGATATGGACACATATAAGCATGTTCTAATCATTTTCTGGGGTAGAACTCTATATTCTTTGTGCATGCATATAGACATAAATATGCACAACTTAGTTCAGGTTCCATTTGAATTTGCATTGTTTGATGGCTACCGTTGTAAAATCTCATGATAAAATTGGTGGCAATGCAGAATGAAGATATCTGGATCAGCAGGAGATCAAACTTCTTGAATTCTTGCAGATTGTTGCCAGGGAGACAAAGTGAAGGAACAAATCTAAACTCCTTGTTGGATCCCAACAAAGGAATCTACAATGCAGATAATCAGAGGTTTACATGTTTTGTATATAGTTTCGTTGGCATTCTGAAATTCATATAAGAAAATCCATAGTAGTTGGGAATTTCATTTAATTCCAAGTTCCATGAAATCTGATTTTTTTAAAAAAAAAAAAAAATTTTATAATCATTTAAGTGTATGTTTATGGTCATCGCATTGGAAAGGAATATGCAAATCAACAAAGGGTGAATTGTTATTTACTTCCTCTAATTTCGTGTTTGGTTTTGCTTCTGTCCCAAATAATTTGTTTTCTTTTTGACAAAATTGGCATAGGATTATTGATTTCAGTAACTTGGATCTAATTATTCTATTTGCTACTTTCTGAAAATTTATGGGTTTTATTGTATTTTTTTCTCTTTTTTGGAGTTTTACTAGTTGAGTTTATGATGGCAGTGGTGGCAAGAATATGAAAATTTACAAATAAAATGAGGGTAAAATTGACATTCTAACTTAAACAAGAAACTTAATAGAATAAATTCGAGTTAAATGAATTGAGAACAGAAGAACGATTATATTAATATTTGAAAACACTAGTCTTTACTTGTCTAATTTAATATTTTTTTTTTTCCTTGATGGAAAGAAAGAAGAGAGCAAAACCTTTACTTCCCAAAGGCTAGAAATATAATTTCATATTTGGCTGCATCGTGCATGTTTTTTTTTTTTTTTTTTTGAATTTAAAATGAGAAACTTTATTACGAAATCAAGAAATCAAGTAGAACAGGAGGTGGTACAGAATTCCAATCCCCTAAGCCTGCTTCGGAATGTGCAGCTACATTCGCAGACCTATAAACAAAATTACATTTTGCGACTGGTATCTCAGATAAAAGAGATTTGCAGTCCTGAATTATCAAACCAAAAGCAGACGAGTCATTCGTAGTAACATTGTTAATGACATTTGCAACTGACTGAGAATCGGTTTCCAACAAAATATAATTCCATTCGTGATCCTTAGTCCAGCTTAAAGCTTCTCTTACGGCTATGGCCTCAACCACCTTAGCATTGAAAAATCCCGGAAATCTCCACGCTTTGCCAGTAATAAACTCAGAGGCTGAATTCCTAACTACTGTGCCAATATCCACATAACCATAAGCCACTCCAGTTGAAGCATCCGTGTTCACCTTTAACCAGTTGAACGGGGGTGGACTCCATGTATGATTAGAGGTTACTGGAGAAGGAGCACCCAAACCATGAAGCTTAGCTTCCTTCCATGCGTGCCAAACTCCCGTAGCTAGTAAAATTATCGCCCTAGGATTCCTGCTTTTTTGACACCAGACCATATCATTCCTGTTGACCCATAATGCCCAACACACCATAGAAACATAACTCAAATTCTCCAAGGTCAATGATGTTGAGGCTTGCTGAAACCACTCCCCAAAAGACAAAGCCGAAGACCACCGAAAGCCAATATGGGATAGAGTCCAAACTTGTCTTGAAAAAGGGCAATTGATAAGAACAAGAAGATTAGTTTCAGAATGTCCAAGACATAGAGGGCAAATATCTTGAATGTCCACCTTCCGAGAACATAAATTTCGCCTACAAGGTAGAACATCACATGCTGCACGCCAAATAAAATTAGTAACTTTGGGTGGAATCTTCATCTTCCACAGCTGAGACCAACTGATAGTAGACATAAATTGGGACGCAAGAGGATTATGCAGAAGTAACCTGTGAGCACTCTTAACTGTGTATGTATCTTTTGTGTCAAATTTCCAGCAAACCCGATCATCTCCCATGTGATTACTTAAAGGAATAGAGAGAATACAAGCAACATCTCTTTCGTTGAATAATCGATGAATCCGCTCAACATCCCATCTTCGTTGCACAATAAGATCCGAAACTAGGAAAGCATTACTGTCGTGTGGTCTAGGAGTAGAGATAAAAGAACACTCTTCGTCACACAGCCAAGGAGAATCCCAAATAGATATGTTGGAGCCACTACCAACCCGCAAATATAAGCCCTTTTGAAGCAAACTCTTAGACCCCCCAAATGTTGCGCCAAACATAGCTTGGATTTGAGCCGAGATCAGCTTCCAGAAAGCTACAATGCGGGAAATACTTTGCTTTCAAAATTCGTGCAGCCAATGAATCTGGGCTTACCATGAGTTTCCAGCCTTGTTTACTTAGAAGAGCTATATTAAATTCATGAATTTTTCGAAATCCTAGCCCTCCGAACACCTTCGGGATAGCCATTCTGTTCCAAGCTAGCCAATGAATGCCTTGAGAATAATTTCGCCCACTTCCCCACCAAAACTGATTCATGATACGTTCCAATTCCATACATAAAGTCTTGGGTAATAAGAACAGACTCATAAGATAATTAGGTAAAGCATGAAGAACCGTTTTTAACAGGATTTCTCGTCCCGCACGGGAGAGAGACTTGAGCTCCCACGAATTTAAACACTTCCACATACGGTCCTTAATGTAACTGAAAACCTCCTTCCTATTCCGACCCATATGGGACGGTAAACCTAAGTAAGTACCTAATGTATCCTTTTCCGTAACCTGAAGTAAGGAACATATTTGATTTCCGAATTGCCGAGGTGTATTAGCGGTAAAAGTAATGGAAGACTTAGTGAAATTTATCTGCTGCCCTGATTCTGCCGCATACATAGCCAAAAGATGTTTGAGAGATTGTGATTCCTGAACTGAAACCTTCAAAAACACCAAACTGTCATTAGCGAAAAATAGATGAGAAATTAATGGTCCACCCCGACAAACCCGAAAACCACTTAGAGTACCATTTTGAATAGACAGCCGAATCATGTTTGATAAACCTTCAGCACAGATGATGAACAAGTACGGGGATAGAGGGTCTCCCTGTCGTAAACCCCGAGTGGGGATAATGGGCCCAATCTCTCTGTTATTCTGCAAAATCCAGTACTTGACCGAAGTGAGACTAGACATGATAAGATTAATCCATAGAGCATGAAAACCCAACTTAGTTAATATCTGATGAAGAAAGGACCACTCCATTCTATCGTATGCTTTGCTGATGTCCATTTTGACAGCTGCAGAAAAACCAGAACCCGTAGTCTTCCTATGAAATGCATGTAAAGCTTCGAAAGCAACAATACAGTTATCTTGAATACTCCTACCCGCAACAAAGGCACTCTGGCTTTCCGAAATCAGAAGAGGAAGAATAGTGCGAAGACGATTTGCAAGCATCTTAGTAATGATTTTTAACAGAACATTGCAAAGGGAAATCGGTCTCAAATCAATCATAGATGTGGGGGATGAGTTCTTAGGAATCAAAACCAAACCAGTCACATTCAAATGATCAGGAATACACTCGCTGTGAATTATCTCTATACAGTTCTGAGCAATATCGTTACCTATAATGCCCCAGAAGCCTTGGTAGATACCAGGATTGAACCCGTCAAGTCCTGGGGCTTTGTCGGCCTTCATGTCAAACACTACTGCCTGAACATCCTCAATTGAGTAAGGAGCTAACAAGAACTCATTTTGCTCCTCAGTGATAACCGACTGGGTAAGATCGGAAACCAACGTAGAGGTGCAGTTTTGGGAAGCAAACACATTAGTAAAATAATGTACCATTAGATCTTCTAACCCGGAGTTCAAGGGACACCAATTTCCAGATTCATCTCTCAAGGAAGAAATTCGATTATGTTGCTGTCGGGCTGAAGCTCTTCTATGGAAGAAACAGGTATTAGCATCACCTTCCCGTAACCAGAACTCTTTGGCTTGCTGTTTCCAAAAAATTTCCTTTTGTAACAGTAATTCTTGATACCTATTTTTCGCTTCCAGAAACCGGACATTATCCCCTGTGGTACGAGAACCTCTTTTAGCAGCCATCACAGCCATACAAGCCGCAAATTCACCTTTTTGATAATGCCGAAGTTCTTCCCCCCAAACCTCGAGAAGTGCTCTGCAGCGAGAAATCCTTTCAGCCAAAGCCATACCCGCTGTCTCTAACCAACAACTCGTAACCAGATCCTTACAAACAACCTTCCTCCTCCAGCTATTCTCGAAACGGAATCGTCTAGCCTGAGCCCTAGGCACAAAGTGGCGTATTTCAAGGTAAATCGGAAGATGGTCGGATGAAGACTTATCAAGAACCATAGCCCGGGCTTGAGAGAATTTGAGACGCCAAGAGTCAGTGGCCAGAACACGATCAAGTTTTTCCTCAATTAAATTCCCACTAGAACGACCATGTTCCCAAGTGAAGGCATAACCAGATATAGGAAAATCAGTCAAATGTGCATCCGAGATAGCAGCTTGGAATCCCCGAATAAGATGATTAGGCTGAGCCCTACCCCCTCTCTTTTCAGACGAAGCAAGAATATCATTAAAGTCTCCTAAACATAGCCAAGGCAAGTTGCTGTGAGAAGCTAAAACACGAAGTAACTGCCAAGAATTATTTCTTTTGGATCTATTTGGGTCGCCATAGAAACCCGTGAGCCGCCAAACACCAAAACTGGGCAAATCCACTTCAACATCTATATATCTAGAACCGGAACTAATAAGGTTTACTGACGAAACACCCTTCCAGAATAATGCCAAACCACCACTATGGCCAACACAATCAACATTAATAAAACCATCATAATCTAATAAAGATTGTATTTTCGCAACTTTATTAGAATTACAAAGGGTCTTAATAAGAAAAATAAAAGTGGGCTTCTTATCACTGATGATATCTAAAGTACGTACTGCTCGTGGGTTGCCCAATCCATGACAGTTCCAGCTTATGCTACTCATGTTGGATAGCGGATCGGGCTCACAGAACCCGCCAATAGCCCCATTTTTCGAACTTGAATTGTGGTAGATAGCTCTTCGTCCTTTTCAAAAAACAAGTCCATCCTCTTCCTCAATGTTAACTGATAAGTTAGCCACCTCCCTTGAAATTTGGTCTTCATCCACCAACGGAGAACTTGTGAGCGACAAGACCTAAATCAGAAGAACTCTCTAGAAAAGAGATGAAACAACTCTCTAAATAGAGAGACGAAACAGCTTCATAACTAAAACTGCAGATTTTTAGAAGCAAGAAAGGCAGCTTGCAACATGTCCATATTCAAAATTTAGCTCCTTATTCACTCTATCATTTTCACAAAGCATCGTGCTTGTTAATTTCATAGGAAGTATAATTAAAACAATTCCCTTTCAAACTCCAAGACTATGTTTTAGGTACATGGGATGAAATAGAATAAAGAAATGAACGGAACGAAAATCTTCAAAAAGACTAAAATGAAAATAGTTTATTTAACATTTAAAAAAAAAAAAAAAAAGGATATATTAGAATTTTCAGATGAGAAGAAATACTAGTATTCTTTAACTCTGATTCCTCTCTTTTGAAATTTCTATTTCTTATTCCTATTCTCTCCTATCACTTTATGCAAGTGAATAATGAAGTAGAGAATTGAAATTTCATTTTCCATTCTTTTAATATACCTACGTATAATGATTGAGCAGTGCTACGAACACTTTATTTTACAAACCACTTCATTGCAATTTATAATATTGGTTTAAATTATATAGATAAGAAAGAACATCGGTAAAAGAGATTATGATAAATAAAATAATGTCATATCAGACAATATATTTTATCTTAAAAAAAGAAACGATGATAGGCTAACAAGGAAGAGACCGAACTAAAAACTGCTTAGAAGGCATTGTAGCAGAACTTATTTTATATTTTATTCTATTTACTAATATATCAAATAATTTTAAATTTTACTTTGAAAAGTTTTTTTACAAACAGTATTTCAAGGTAGATATTGGAAATAAAAAAATTTATATAATAAACCATAACTAGTTTCAGACTAAGATTTAGTTGTACGAGAATTAGAAGATCCGATAAATTAGTATAAATTAGCTGCTGCGATTCACATACTGCATGCGTGCAGAGTGAGATACAGAGAAAGAGAGATTTGTATGGATTTATGCAGCATCTCATTTAAGAACATGTCCTAAAAAAAGCTTACCAGCAACCAGAAAACTGTAAAAGCCACATTTCTGTTCTGAGGTACGCAGAACGCCATAAGTGAATCCACTAAGACACAAATTAGAAGATATGATGAACCAATTGCTTGATTAACACGTTATGTTCTTATACACTGTATCAAGACCTCCTTTTTTTCCCTAAAATGAAAAAAACTTCTGTAATGTATCTCTTTGTAAGACAAGTAAACTGAAATCTTGAACCTGACAGCACGGGATAACATTTTTTTCCCCAGATGTCAGAGGAATAAAATAATTTAACAGCAAAAGCTCCACAAGCTGACAAAAACCCTCATTTCAGAAACTGAGACTCGCAACAATTCTATCTATCATCCACTCCAGCCGCCGTTGCAGATTGCTCAGCATTGATAGGGGCTTTCTTCCTACCAGGCCCAGAAGAAACTTTGACCATTGCTGGTCTTAGAAGTCGATCTCCAAGAAGAAATCCTCGTCGGAATTCTTGAATTATAATGCCTTCCTCATACTCTTGTGATTCTTCTCGCGCGATGGCCTCATGCAGCTGCAAGCAAAAAATTAAAGTCACACTCACATATTAAGTGATGATAACAGGAGATGAAAAATTGAATGATTCTATAAATGAAGATTGTGATCACAAATTGGATAATACAATGAGTTCCTTATCTTTTACTTCATTGCAGTTAATTAAGCATGTACTTATTCAGAATCATTGTACTGCATTCTTTGAGGTTCGTTCATAAAGAGCTTTCATGAAAAATCTTTCAAAGGATACTCCTATATACTTTCATAGGATGAACAAATAAAACCATAAAGAAACTCTACAAGTTTTACGTACCGATGGATCAAAAGGCTTTCCGACTGTTGCTACAACAGCCACCTGCAAACTCCTCATGATCTCCACAAACTGCTTGTAGATACCTTGGTAACTTGTATCAATCTTCTTTTCCTTTTCTGTTTCTGGTTTTAATTGTTGTTTGGCTCTTTCAAAGTTGTCTACCATGGGCAAAAGACTCTCAATCACTTCTCCCTGGGCATCACTCCTAACGTTAAGCCTTTCCTTCTCTGACCTTTTCCTAAAATTATCAAAATCAGCTTGCAAGCGGATATATTTCTCTTTACCAGAGGCTATTTCTGCTGATAAAGCTGAAACTCTCTGGACCAATTCATAATTCTCACTTTCTATAATCTTTATCCTGGCCTCAATGTCTGCTATAGTCCTCTCATCTCCATGAAGAACAGCTGCTTTATAAATGTCGATAAGATTCTCCAAACCGACTACAGTTTTGCCATCTGCTGCTTTTTCTGATGCTTTCATACCATTCTGATGATTCTCCTCCTTGTCTTTTGTCTAAAACACAAACAATTACGGGGGAAAGAATAGCTTAATCATTTTGAATTGTGACAATCACTTTAATGGAAAATAAAAGGTTAAAAATAATTAACAAAACAATTGCGGAAGGCGAAATCATTTTGTAAAATTGCAACTTCACTTGCAAAAAAATGTATTGGTCGGGATGAGATGTTTTGTCAGATTACTTTACTTCTTCATCAAGATCAATAAGATCCCTAAATGCCATGCAGATCCCAAACTTCCTTTCTTAGCATCTTGGAATAGTTGGCAAATACTAGGATTCTACATCTAAGAGGGCCGACATGAAATTATATTCTCAAATATTCAGCCTAATATCACATGATAGCTATCATCTCTTTGTTTCATTATGTTTGAAGACAGACCAGCACAACATATGCGCATTCATTTAGAATCCAACTAAGCCTATCGCAATTTCAGAATTTATGATTACATACCACACTCATGCCTGCTACCCAAACCAACACAAAATGCATTATAGGTAATTCTGTTTAAAATAACAAAAGTAAAGAATGTCCAAAATAGGTTGAATAATTCAACTCAATATCTAGAACAAGACAGTAACTAGGAGTTCAGAGGCACAGGAAATCCCAAAGAACAACCTTCCAAATGCATAGAAATCTAACATAAGCATAAAGTTAAAAAAGAAAAAGAAAGAAAGAAATCAATAGACAACTACAAATCCACAAATGGTTGCTACTCAATATATCAACAAAATCACGTTAAAAGGCAGACATCGTGGTGTCAATTTTGAATTTGGCAATAGACAGACTTGTGACCCAGCTTAAAGCAAAAAGAGTGTTATTGCTCCACGAAGGAAACAATCTTAAATTCTGAAAACTGCATATGATGGCCAATAATTTAGGGTTTAATTTCTGCCCTTTACATCTAGAGCCATCTACTAACAAGACGCCATTGCAATCCTGTGGCATACACTAATTGTGCACATGGAAACTGTAAAGGGCGTGGAGAGTTTGTGTATTTTTTTATGGTAGCATGCAAATCTACAGAAACACCATCAATTTGTATCATTTCCCCGTCCAAATATTGTTTTGCATCTAAACAAATCCCAGAAATGATAGAACATGAAAAATTCCACTCATCCAAAGCATCAATCTTCACTATTGGCATGGATTTAAAAAATAAAAATAACAAGTTGCCTTCAACAGCTAAGAATATAGCACTAGCAACGGGTCGTGGAAGAGAAAACTCAGTTATCGTAGCATTACATATCAAAGAAAAAAAAAAAAAAAAAAAAAAAAAAAAAAAAAAGAGTCAAAGTTGAAGAAGAAAAGAATTGCATACCGTAGGCGCATAGTCTTCGGCAGAAAAATAAGCCTTGAAAGAACGGCCTTGGACGTCATTTCTAAGTGGAGAGGAATGGAATCCTTTGATAGAATTGCAAAGACGGAGAGATTGAAGGGTCAACAAAGTTTTGGTTTCTAGGGTTTTGGGAGGTTTTGCAGAGAATGAAGCAGAGAAACGAGGAGGAGCTAAGAGTGAAAGGTTAGAGAAAGAAGAAACAGCCATGAATGATGTTTATGGCTTTCCCAATTTCTCCAAATTAAAGATCCAAGCAATTGAATTGAGACTTGTTATAAACAATCCGTAAAAGCCCAATAAGGAAATAAGGAACTGTCTGGAAAGTTAAATACTAATATTTTAATCTACGAAGATGGACGTTGTCTGGTTGTGGTGTTCAGCCGTTCAGCCAACCAACATAAACAGGTTTGATAATTTCAATTTTTTGCTTCCTTCAGAAAAATTAAAAAGGCACAATCTTTTGCTATTTGGTGCTCCTTTATTGACTGAGGTTTATTGGCAGACCAGAACAATGTCAGTCCAACCTAAAACAATTTCAAAAGTAGCAAATTGTTCCTCTGTTGTTGCATTAAAGTAAGGAAGAAACACTTAAGAGAGACCATGTTTATTACCCAATTAATGGATTCGCATTCGACAGATTTTATATGTATGAAGTACGTGACAGTTCAGAACGAAAGATCCTTCTAATGCATTGGCAGATACAACATTCTCTAATGTGAAGCAGGAAACAACTTTCAACCACATAAGAGGGTATTCTTCAACAGGTTCAGCTTTTGATGGAGCCATAATGTAGGCCAGTCCCTCAACCCATGAAACAAAATCGCAGGTTCCAATACTTATCAGCCATCAAAAGCTATGGAACATTCCCTGTCCTTGTAAACTTAATAGAACCTCTTTACACTCGCATAAAAAGAATAAGCAGCCCAACAACACAGATCAAGTTAACAATATATTTATTATTAGCCCAAGAAAAAATATAAGCTGTTCCCACATTCCAATATAACCACTGCATAATTTTCCCATCACCAGAAAATTAAAGTATTTCCCTCTTTCCGATGTCAAGTCATCAGGGAAACCCTAGTTTCTCCATTTTCTTTGAAAAGAAATGGAATTATATTACATCAACAACAAAAAAAAAAAATATGACGTGCCACACAAATGTTTCATACTTGATTTAAACACATGTTATCATCGTCTGATCGTCTGAGTTTCAACAACACTAACTAAAACAAACACACACTGGTTACTACTGCCAGGATCTAATAAGTCAGCTTCAGCTTCCTGCCTGCTTATAATACCTGCAAGCATGAATAAATAAAAATGTCAGTAGTTAAGTAGTAAATGAAATGTGGTCATTGATAGCATATTTTTAATTTCAAGCTCCAACAATCGTTCAAATCCAGGATGAAAAAAACTTTCAAGATAATTAAGCATAACCAAGCTGATTGACACTGGTCATAATAAAGAGGTAAACAGCTATGAAAATAAATCATGCAATTTTAGTGCTTCGTATTTTCATTGTGAAGCAAGTCCAGCATGAGAAGTTACTTTGAGTGTAAGTATTTAAATGTAAAATTTTTTGTTCTGGTTTTACAAGAAAAGTTAATCAGGGTGTTTTGTGATGACCAAATACCCAAATGAACAGAAACAACTTGTTTTCCCTGGAGCCTGAAGTCTGCAAAACCTAACAAATTTGAGCAGCTTGCTGCTGCAAGTGGTAAATTGGTAATGACCATAGAGCATGATACTTTCATGATACAACTTCATTTAATCTATTACTTTGCTGAGTTGCTGATGTCACAAACGAATGACATTCACAGCTCAATTCAGGATTACATAATTGAAATTAAGTTTTAGTTTTGAGATGCCTGATCGACTGTTCTCTGCATCCTGTGGACAATCAAGTGTCACTATGCTCATTGCAGAAAGCATAAAACATGTTATGCTTCTCTAAGACAGCAGTAGTACCTAGTTACAAAGTTAACATTGTATAATTATGACTTCAGGAACTTACTGACTGAAACTTAAAGTGATTTGAAGGAAGTCCAGCACAGCACCATGTTTCTACTACTTCAGTAAAAGGAACAGTATCAGTTAACATACTAAAGATGTTAGGGCAGGAAAAATGGCATGATTGCTATATCCCAAAGATATAAGCTCAAATAAATAAATAAACAAGGAAAGCAACTCAGACAGTTCAAAACATAACAATGTAAGAACATCAAAGCTAAATGGAGAACATTTGGATTAGGAATTCAATTCATTCAGCAATGTAGAATGCATATCCCATACAATTTACCAGTATGCATAAAAAAATATAAGGTACCCTCTTAAAGCTCAAAATCAAATTTGACACGTAAATTTATTTCATCCAAGTGCAAAAAGACATTGCAGTATATTGAATCCAATCAAAGACGAAATTACCTGTACAGCTACATATCTGCAAGACATTGTACAACTACTTGTTCATAAAGAGCAAGCTTCAACAGCTGAAGCTCTTTGGCATTGAACATCAATCCTGTTGAGCAATTCTGTATAAGAAGATGTTAATCCAAGGTCTAGAGAATTGTTTTCATTGTACCCCTTATTGCCATAATCGTCGATGTAGCTAACATCATCAAAACCACTTTCAACAGGCTGGTTCATGCGAATGATCTTACCAAATAACTGAAATGAACTAATTCCAACTTTTGAAGAGTTAGAGCACTGATTCCCAACAAGTTCTGTGCCAAAAGAATGCATGCTGCTCTGACTATCTGGTGATAAGTTGTCAGAATGTGAACTGCCGATGTTCAACTCAGTAGACACAGTTTGCAATTTTGGCACCATCTTGTTGCCAAAGGCATTATCAGTGCTCATTTGGGACGCATTCTCACTTAAGAAGTTGGATAAACCAAATGCGGAAAAAGGATCTTGCCTGGCTCCCTGCATGCCAGCAGGAAAAGTGTTGTAATTCAACAATGAATGGTTCATATTCTCCATTGTTGAATTAGTTAGTCCTGACATAGGAAAGAAGAGTTCTCCCTCTCCATCAATCAGCAACCCAGAATTCTCAGGATATCTGAATTTCTTTGCGGGCGGAAATGCAGCATGAAGTGGTGGTGTGGGTGCGATAAATTCAACTTGCCAAGGGCTCACTTTCTTCGCATTCTGCAGAACTTCAGGTTCATCCCAAGTAATCTGCACAAGAACGAGTCAGAGAAATACAGTGGTGGATAAGGTAAAAAAAGGTTAGAAAATTCTTTTAACCAAACAATAGTTTCAATATCACATATCATATTCTAACTTCTAGAGGCTCAGTAAATATGATACTCTAAAAAAAAACCTAAAGCAGAACAACAAGAAATACTAATAACCATATGAATCACACATAAGTGAACACTGAAAAAGAATTTGAATGTCAATTAACCTACTATCACTTGATAAGATGATCACAGCCAGAAAATATCCATTTCCTAGTACTGTAAGACAATTCAAAAGACAAAGCAAACTTGATCAGTTTAGTTCAGGTTCATAAAATGACTTGCAATCAAAAGCATGTGATGTGGAAATTGACTTATAAAAAGCATCTCAGCCAGTAAGGTTCATCATATTGCAATAGCTGAAATGCCTAAGCATAAACCTAGAGGAAAAAGAAAAACAAAAAAGATGAAAGAGTTAAAAGGCCAAGCCAATCGAATAATTCCTGTTCTAAGAGCAATATTAACTGAATCTCAATATTGCATAAACAATTTTACTGACTTCCAAACCTTGCCCCCAGAACCTAGCGAATATAGATTAACCCACAAAGAAGGGGAATGGATCAATAACTAGAGGTCTACAGCTGAGTGGCACGACCAAACTTCTGGTGCAACTTGATTTCAGATAATAGCAGGTATCTTAAATTTATAAGTGTGGCTCCTAGACCATAGAAAAATGGGATACAACCTTATTGAGTTTCATAGGTTTCATTTTTGTTTTAGCTTCAACATAGATTATCTGATTCAAGAACGACAATGAAGGATAAAGATGGTATAACACTCTACTCTAGTCTTACATGTCCCGAAGACACATGATCACCCATATGGCATATCCAAGACACAAAAGCCACGGGAAAATGGAAAAATAATGCTTTCGAAAGCTTATGCAAGTTAAAAAATTCTAATAGTTGGAAACAGTACCATCTTTCAGCCTCAATTGAAAAAAAATGATTGAAATCCAATCACATTGCCCTATTACCAATTTATCTTGATCTAATTTATGACAATTTTCTTCTATGATAAACAATAAATACTCATTCCAAATATCTTCTGCACACAATCTTTGAGTAAATAATACAGGAGGTCACTAAATTTTGGGTTGTTAATAATTTGATCACACAAAACAATTTAATGCAGATGAACCACTAAAGTTTCTTTCCCCTTATAATTTGATCACATTTGAGATTTTCAAAAAAAAAAATCACCGAAAATAACATAGACAGTCATCTATTCATATATTTGAGTTAGTGTACAAGCAAACCCACACATAATAAAAGAAAATACACCTCTTAGGGGCTGCGTATTTGATAAGTCAAGTTTAAATGGGTGAACTAGCAGGTTCATGTAACTTAAGTAAGCAATTTGCCAGAAAATCTAAAATGTGATCATATTGAAAAAAAAAGTTAAAAGTTTAGTAATTCATCTTAAAGGAATTAATGTTGTGTAATGAAATAGAAACAGGCTCAAAGTTCTGTCATCTGCAATGTTATTTATCCAACCATCTTCATCACAACATGCCAAGTTAGCAATATGCATTTTTCATAATTTTTTATCTATTTAAAATTTAAACGAGCAAAACTATTTCAGCATGTCCAAGTCATCTAACCATTGCAGAAGTTAATTGAAAGTTTCTACCAAATACAACTATCTCTGCAGTACATTTTCAATAACATAAATTAGCTGTTACAAAATATTTCTCACTGTTCTAAGCTTAGCAAGGAAAATCATTAGCAAACAGTAGACTCCACATAGATACTGAAATTGATGCCGAATTAAATCCTTCCTTTTCAATAAACTATGGAACTTCTTATGGCTACACTCGTGAGATTACATGACATGACAATCCATCAACCCAAGTCCCGATAACCAAAGCATAAACAATCAGCTTTTTGGAAAGTCATTCATGAATTTCCTTAACTCTAACTGCTTCACGTAACCCAAAATAACATTCAAGAACTCGGTTTCCTGTTACAAAAAACTACCAAATGACACTACATAACAAAACAGAGAACCAAAAAATGTATCCAAATAACATACCTGAAGCATGCGCCAAGGAGAGCCTCGCCATGGCCCACAATCTGCTGCAGCCGCAGATGCAATTGTTCCCTGAAACCAAGTCATCCTGGACGAGTCCTCCGTCTCCATTGCCATCTTCACTCGCATCCCAGCTGTCCAAAACACATTGAGCGCCCCCTCCACCACCTCAGCCCTCACCACGAAATCCGAATACCATCCAGCCCTCGGATAATACACCACCTCGAATGGCAAACCTTGCGCTGCTCTCTCCACTGCCTCCATGACAGCCTCCGGTGACACTCTACCTCTCCCGCTCCTTGAGAATCCCTCCTCCTTCACCTTCATTTTCACATCTCCAGTTCCACGACCAATCTGCTCCCGCCACCTAGCACAATCTCCACCATTATTGAATCTTACAGCCCTGCGCACTCCAATAAACATCTCTCCCGCCAAATTCCTCATGAAAACCACCGAATCACCAGCGATCAACTTCTTGTGGTTCACGAATTTGCTCCAGCCGGTGGTCAACAAGTGCCTACGTGGCGTCCCTCGATAAATGTGCCTAAAATCCCAAGTAATGCCATGAATATCGGTGACTGTAAGGGTTTGGACAGGCGGCTCCGCTTGGTAGTTCAAAGGCGGGAAGATAGAGTCCGCACAAAACCTCGGAACAGAGAAACCGCCACCATTATTGGCATCAGATGGCGTCAAAATCTTAGCAAACGCCACAATCTTGTCCTCATTATCATCTCCACCTTGGTGTCCAGCAGGTTCCACAAGAGGGAGAGAATGGTTAAACGAAGGATCAATCGGAAAAAGAAATAGTTTCGTATAGACCTCATCGGTGACAGGATCAGCCAGAAATTGAACGCCAGAGACTTGACAAGCGATTAATGGTTTAGAGCGAGCGAGAGCGGAGAGGAAAGAAGGAGAAGCAGAAGAGGAAGATTGCTCGAGGTGTCCTTGAGGAAAATAGTAAACCCTAGAATTGACTATGGGGATTTGGACCGATGAGCCGGCGCAAGCCCGCCAAATCCGCGGGTCGACGAGGCGGAGGTCGGCGGATGACTGCAGCAGCGGCATTGGTCAGTTAGGGTTGTGAAGGCGACAGGGAAAGAGAGTAATAGAGATTAGTGGCAGTGAATGGAGAAGATATTTTTACGTATGAGCTCTCCCACTCTCTATTTCTCTCCTGTGTGTGAGTGGGTGTGTGCTAGTGTGTGCGATAGTGTCTGAGGTGAGATAGGAGAGAGAGAGAGTGCCGTCTAGGGGTCGGAGAACGGGCACGGAAGCAAAAGCAGAGGAGTTGGTGGACCCCTTTTGATTGGTTAGAATATTTACGGTTTTAGCCACGACACTAGCGCTAACTAACTTTAGGAATGTCAAGAACTGGACATCCTTCACTCTCGTTTCACCTCGCGTGCATTTCACATTCTATAAAAAATTAATTTTATTTTCAGTTTTAAACAATTAATCATAATTTTGTACATTCACAAATAAATAATCTAATTTATAAATTAATCCGTGACGTTTGAGCTACTTTGCGTGGTGCATTTCATTTTATGAGCCCTGATGTATGTAATGCAATAAAATTAAAAGTGATTAACGTAAATATTGCATTCAAAATGCCTATTTATACTAAAAATGCTAGTATTAAATTTTCCTTAAAAATGGCTATTTATACTAAAAAATGCCATAAATTCCATGATACTTCTGGCAATTTTTGTTCTATAAAGTAAATAAAAAATGAAAAAGAAAGATGAAGTGGTCCTAAAGTTACATGTTTAACTTCAATTAATGAAAGTAAAAGTTAGAGAGAATTAATTACAGAATGTAAAAAATTTACTAAATCCACAAAAGACTGTATTAAATGTAAAAAATCTTACGAGAACAAAATAGAGTATGGAACAAGAAAAATAGTACTAGTGGTTTTAAGGTCCATAACAAGGACAAATGGCACATGTGGTATTTGAACTGTCGGGCAGTGATAATCAACAGCTGACCAGTGGAGTCAACAGATTGGAGGGCTCTGATGTGTCCCATTCGAGTTTATGTCCCTCTGGCACACAGATGAGATATTTTAGGTAGGATATGCACAACCAAAACTTTTGAATTTGGTTATCCTAAAAACAAAACAAAATACTACTCCGTGTGGTCGCCGTGAAAATTGGTAGGGTGGACAGATGGTGTTTAATTTAATTAAATGTGTTATTTTTATTTATCAAGTAAATTTTGCCATTACCTTATATAGCCAAGGGTAAAATTGTAACTTCCTAATAATAAAACTTTTTTCTCTTTATTTCATTTTTTCTCAATCCAAACACAAAAGTGAAAAATAATAGAGGAAAAAAATATAATTTATCCTTCATTTTTTTTACTTCTTATAAATATTCTTAATATGTAATTATTCAATCAATTTGTTGCAAATCAAAATAGTTTAATACAATGCATCTTAATATTCTCCAATTAAGGATTATTATTTATGACTTTCTAATTGAATCCATTAAAAATTCAATGTAAAAATATCTTAAGAGAAATTGAAAAGTTTTTAAAAAAATGAACTAACTTACTCACAATATTTCTTATAATAACTTTAAAAAAAGAATCAATAGAAATTGTTGTTTGTATTTATTAATTTTTACTCATTGCAATTGCAAGTAAATATAATTTAATTTATATATTAATTTTTTATTATAAATTATAATACACAAACAATTTATATTACTATAAAATATAAAAACTTTCTGAAATAAACAATAACAAATTACATCTATTCTTTATAAAATAAGTTATTTATAGAAAATAATTATAATCAATCAAATTAAATATTTATTAAAATTCTTAAAAAATTATATTCTTATTATAATATTTTTTTTTAAAGAAAGTAGTAATATCATTTCAACTTTGAATCTGCCTCCTAATTGAAGGAATAGTATAAAAAAAATTAAGAAACTAATAATGGTTTTAAAAAAGAAAGTCGCTTGTAATTATTTGAGATAAAAGGCCCATTTGTGGAACGGAGTAGTATAAAAGAATGGAGCAATAGACAGACGAAATAATTATCTATTTGGATAAGGTGGTGATTTGAAATTTTCATGGATTTAAATTTGAGTTTGTAAATGTAAAATCATGAAAGACAGAAGTATACAAATAATAAAAAGAATATCTTTTACTTGTATAATTATATCTCATTTGGAATGTGACATGATCATTGATTTGAATTTTTAAACCAAAAACCAAACAAATTTAAAAATACTATTTCCATGCCAAAATAAATGTTCTGTTTGTATTTATTTGAAATACTTTTCTTTTTTATTTCCCCACAATATCCTTATACAACAAAATATATTTTTCTTTTTACTTTCCAATAATATTCTTATACAATAATTGTGTGGAACATTTAGAATTATTATAATTTTAAAACGTAAGATGTACTTATAAAGGAAAAAACTTTTAAAAAATTAAACAGCATAGACCAAACACAAACTAGTAATGATCATAAAAGTCCAAAATCCAGATAATACACTGTGACAATATCAGACAACCAGAAAAGACGAAGAAGCCAGCCAAAAGCATAAAATCATCGAGCGACACAGATGCAAGGAATTGTACGCCCGTATTACATGACTCGAAAGACTAGACTCAAAAAAAAATCAAACTCTTTTATTCCAAAGAAAGAAAGATAGTTCTGCACCCAAATAGAGAAGAAGCGCGCCATCAGGCATTACTCCTCTTCAGTTTCAGATTCAGCATTCTCAAGCCACTCAACAAAAGGCTTCGCACTCTTCCAAACTGGCGAGTTTTTGTTGCCACCATTCACACCCTTCTGGTACCACTCCATTATAAACTCTTCTTCCAGAACATCATTGTCATATAACACTTTCAAAATCAACGCTACTTCTTTTACTACGTCAGGGCTTGCCTTACAAAAGAAAGACTCGATGGCATTCAGCAGAAGCAACTGTGATCCTTCCTCCTCAATAACAGCTGCTGCCAGGTAGTTTTTCTTTTTAGTTGCCTCTTTAGTAAAACCCTTCTCTACACCCTCAAAGAGGGCATAAAACAGAGCATTCATGACTTCTTGAGA
The DNA here is from genome assembly GCF_041381405.1 of Jatropha curcas. Taxonomy (NCBI): domain Eukaryota; kingdom Viridiplantae; phylum Streptophyta; class Magnoliopsida; order Malpighiales; family Euphorbiaceae; genus Jatropha; species Jatropha curcas. Next base: position 5,946,797 of record NC_143159.1, read on the forward strand.
TGCTCCAGCAAGTGAACCCAAGAAGGATTTCAGCTGGCTTGGAGGAGAACCCTTCTTCAGAAATTCCTTGACTTCATTAACAAGCAATTGTTGGGGATCAATGACCTTAGAGCCATTCTCACGAACCTTAATCTCACGGTCTGGAGACCTTTTTGCTGACTTGGCCTTCTCTTCTTCAGTAGATAGCATTACCATATCAGCAGTAACAGCACTCAGCTGCTCCTGTATGCGCTGTTTGGCTGCCTCCAAAGAAGTATCTGTTTGCCACTGCACATCATCGTCGTCATCCTCATCATCAGCATTCACTTGATCATTTTCATCAGCCGCACTTAAAGTGGGGGAGTGATCCTCATCTGAGCCATTGCCTCTCTTCTTAGATGATGTAACTTTTGAACCTTCCTTGGAACCAGTAGAGGAGCCTTTCTTCTTTACTGCCTCCTTTTTATGCTTCTTCAGCTCCTCATCAGCAGTCTCACCCTCCTTGAGTCTTTCCTTCTCAGCCCTCCTCATTGCCTTCTTGTCTTTGGATCCTTTTTTCAGTTCAGGAGGGTTCTTGAGGATAAATGTTGTAAGCTTATCTCTCATATCAACATCAGAAATAAACCCACATGCAGCACATTTTAGGGTGATCATCTGGGTCTTAGTGATAACTATCTCAGTTTCAGGGTTCCCACAGCCATAGCATTGAACATATTTCTTTATGAAGTTCTCAAGTAGACCAGCAAGCTTTGGAGTGTCATGAGCTCCATTAACAAGAGAAATTCCAGTCTTCTCATCAAATTTCGATTGAGCACCAAGCTCATTTCCAAAGTACTTAGTGGTGTAGGAAGGAGGTCTAGCCAAGGCCTTAGCAATATCAACCATGTTAACCACGTTAGTTTTGATGCCATTTCCCCTGCCTTCAATCTTTGTTATCATTTTTGGCATCTTGTACCTGTAGAAGGCATCGTCACTGTTGGAAGCACCAATATTTTGCAACGCCATATTACTTGTAGACCAATATCAAGTTAATCAAAAGGTACAGATATCAGCTGCAGTATGTTCTCTGGTAACAGGAAATCCTCCTTCAATAGACAGGTTCCTCACAGTTAGAGATGGCTGCATAAACTGGCAACCTATATTGTCTGTGCTATGGCCCTCGAACAACTCAAGATGCATGCAGCCAACTTTAGCTGAGGAACGTCTGCTCTTTTTTCTAGACGTAGGACAGTACTCTCCAAGTAATCCAATTGATGACAAAAACAGAGAGGCCCGTTCAGACATAAAAAATGCTTCAAACTTGACGAGCTCCACTTTTGATGATGTGCAGATGATGCAGAAAGAACTGCCAACTTCCTGAAAGCAGAAACCAAGTCTTAGGAAAGACAGTAAAATAAATACCCCTCCCACAAAGCAAGAATAAGAAACAAATCCAACCATGATAGATTGTCTTTACCCAAATTGTCGTGTCAATTTCAAAAGGAAAAGTACAACACATGAGATATTAGGATGATATGGTGCAAAAGTAGACCAAATACCACAAAAAACAATAGACTCCAAAAAAAATCAACAAATAAATGAACTGAAATTCTGCAAACATTATGAACATCAACTAATGCATCTGTCTTCCCAATTTTATTAAATTTCATTACCAACTCAACAGCAAAACATACAAATTAATACCATCAACAAGAGCATAAAAGAAGGTTTAACATGTGCATAAATATGTTGCAGACAGAGTACATCGGGAGACAACTGAATGAAAGAGTAATAGCAACTAAGATAAATTAGCTCCCAATGTTGTCAAAAGAAATACAGATATGTATTGGATAAAAAGATTTATCTAGAAAAGGAGGGTGCAATTATAAGAACAATAATTTTAGAACATAAACGTAATTTTTGACGCATTACCAAATATTGCCCCTCTTTTTAAAGACTTTACCCAGGAAGCCCAAGAGTGTATCTTAAATTGGAGCAATTTTGAAGCATTGATTATATACAAATACGCTCTCATAAAATCTTTTTTAAAAAATTCACTATACAAAACCACAAGATTTCAGATCAGGGCTCTGATTTTAAAACAGAAAAGAAGGCAATACAAGTCATAAAGATCGAAAAATAAAACTAAAAAGAATATTAAAGATTTATTTCTATGTGACTAATAAATAAAATCAAAATCACATATCTAGTCAATAATAGCTTAATGGCCAACCAAATCTACACCGCGGCGTATAATAACTTAAGGTTTAATTAAACCCAAGTTCTCGAATCATCAATCAAAATCAGAAACAACACCAAACGCGGCAAATTAGTCGATGAATCTATACTTTAAGATTAGATCAAAAACAAAATAATATAACAACAGAAAAAAAAAAAAAAAAACGATTCATAGATCTAAAACGTTTTCACAACAAAAACGCACATCTCAATCTCCGATCAACCAAATCCACCGAAATGAAAGGATAAAAACAATAAAAACCGGAAGAGAGAGAAAATAAACAAATAATCTACAAAGGAATAACAGAGAATCAATTAAGATAGAAATAGAGATCGACAAAGAATCGAAAGAAAGTTACCTTGGAACGTAAAGAGAAGAAGAGGCTGGAGAAGGATTGGTCTCAACTATGCGTGAGGTGAGAGAGATTGTGAAACATTAAGGGGAGAGCAACGCTTTTATATTGAGCGACGAGGTAGAGAGAGAATAGGTTTTCTAGGGCAAACTCGGCCGCTTGATTTTTTCTATATTTTTTCCTTATTTTCTCAAACCGACTTATTCAATAGTAACTAGTAGATTTTTTTTTGGTTGCGTTTATTTTATTTTAGCGTTTCTACTTCTCTTTTGTTCCACGTTAATTTAATTTCTCAAATACAAACGGAAAATTCTGATTGATGGGATTTAATTGGGGAAATCTAATTTTTTTAATTAAATATGTTTATGCAATTGAGAAAAATAAATCACAATTTGTAAAATTTGTAAAATTCTAATATATGTGCTATCGGAATAGACTCTGTTCTCATATTAAAAAATAACAAAAATAAAATTATTGTTAAATTTTACAAAATTCCTGAATTTTATGTTATATTAATTTGAATAATTATTCGGTGAATTGTTTATGCAGTAATAATAATAATAATAATAATAATAACAATAGAGGTTTGTTATACATCAAAATCCATTATGTTGTTAATTTAAAAAGCATCATGCAATTATTTATAGGTTGTGGTTCGGTTGATAATGCATAATAGATATGTGAGAAGCGTTTTTGGATTCGATTTTCACTAAACTCACATGTAGGAAAGCGCGAAGAGTTTTAACTGTAATTAAGCCTCGAACCGGATTAGGCGGTCTTTATTAATAAAATTCTTATACCGATAATTTAAAAAAAAAAAAAAAAAAAAGAATGAAGCATCATTCAGCTAATGAGAGTTTAGTTTCCTAGTGCTTTTAAAATAGGATTGGCCACGCAGTTTACTGGGTTAAGTAGTTCATCGGATAAGTCTATTTTTACTTTAATAAAAAAAAATTAGTTCAATATAACAGTAAGAATTACTCTTCTTTCTTCTTTTACAATTTATTAAAAAAACCTGTTTTCTGCAAAAAAATTCTAAATCGTAACCTTTTGGGATATTTTTTTGTACAATATGATATCAATATAAAAATAAATTTAATCGCCAATCATAACTTTTTGATATATGTGAAAAATTATTTCTCTCTTGCCCCTTTAGCATTCTTTTAGATTTTGTTGTTTAAGTTACCGCGATCCGTTGGAGGTGAATGCTTTTCATTCGTTCTCATCCATTTTCTTTATTTTTTTTTAATAATTTACAAATTCGTGATCGTTTGAAATGAATATTAAATTTAATTTCCTTATATTTACAGGTTGGTGATCGTTTCTTCCCTTTAGAGCCGTTGTTTTTATGTGTGTGTTTGATTTCTGACACTCCAAAATACAAGATGAACAATTTATTTCTTAAATAGTACGGTTTGGTCCTTTATTATATTAAACATATGTCACTTTAGACTCTTACCATCCTACTTGAAAAATGACCAATTTTTATCCAAAATTTTCATTTTTTTTTCAAAATTATCTTCAAACAAAATCAATACAGTGGTGTTGTTTTACTTCATAAACAATACAACTGAGGAGTTCGTCATTAAATATAGTTATTATCAATATAATTGAAATTAATTACTCAGGTGATTTTTCTGGGTTATAATGCCCTCCTTAGTAATTAAAAAAAATTATTTAGGTGATTTTCCTTCTGTTTTTATTATAAACTCTCAATGGTGCAATGGGAGAAGTCTAATTGGAGAAATATATTATATATCAAATTAAAATGCCAAATAGATATGTCACATGTCAAATTTTTAAGAAAAAATACTTGCTTTATATATATATATATATATATATATATATATATATATATATATATATATATTCCATCAAATTTAATTTTATTATTGATTTTTTTCTTTTGCATATATCAACACCAAGAAAAAAAATTTCGGATCCGAACCGAATCCACCAAATCCCTAACATTGATGGTGCCATGTGTATTGTGCAATTTTATTTTTTCTTGTCTAATTTATTTTGGTATATGGTTATGGTCCGTGCCAATTGTCCCATTGATTGTGGATCCCGCGTGTCGAGTCATCTTGTATAAATAAAGTCTATCTTGTCGTTGCTATTTGCGAGAAAGTGGAAACGTCAAATTTGACGGTGATTGTGAGAACGGCGAATATGTTTTATTTTAGCATAATAATAAAAGTGGAGTGATTTATTTATTTATTTTTGGGTATAAAACAATTTATTTAATTTGATGTGAAGAATATAAACGTGTATATTTATAATTAAAGGAGAAATATACGTAGTAACATATTAAATTAATATCCTCAAATTAAAAATTTGAGTTAATTAATTTTCTAACTTCATGTAAAAATGAGGACAATGAAAACTCCCGAATTAAAATATTTGATGAAAAAACAAACTCTAAAAATAAATAGAAAAATCAAATGGTGAAAGGTTTTTTTTTTTTTTTTTTTTTAGTATAGCTGGACCAATTGCTTTAAAATAAGTTTAAATTTAAATTAATGGTAAAAATCTTTTTTTATTTCAATATTTTCTTTAAAAAACCATTCTTATTATTTTACTCAATTTTTTAAGCAAAAATAATAAAGTTTATAATTTTTTTGGATTTTCTCTAAAACTTTTATTATTACTTTATGGCGAGAGGTCTGTTACAGCCCGACCAGTCTCCCTATAAGTTACGTCTTTGGGAGAAAGCTTCCATTCATTGTGCCTTTCCCTTCAGCCGGTTTCGTTCCATGTAGATTGCAGGCTAGTTTCCATTATTTCGCCATCCTATATCAAAAATGGCTCTATCCGGGTAAGCAATAAAAGCAGTTCGAATGGTAGTTGCCTGCTAGCTTAGGAAAGTTTCTTACGCAAGCCAGTTAGACCAATCCTGTGAGCAGGGGATAGTCTCTTCCTTATTTAACAAAATTAATTATTTTAATAACCGTTAACTATCTTAATAAAATTTTATAATCTACCCTCTTAAACTTGAACACTACATTGAGAGACCAAACTTTTTAAAGGGCTAGGGGCTTTGTCCCAAAGAAAAATTTAATTTCTTTATAGAAAATTATATTTAAGCCCCTAAGATTTAAATAGTGTGCCGAACAAAACTTATATATTAATAGGTTTGAATTCTAATTTTTCAAACTAACTAATAACTTGATGATCCAAGAAGAAAATTATCTTTACTTGTGTATCTCCTTATATTATTTTCATCCACTGGGAAGGAATATAGGACGATAAACATAACTAAAAAGCGAACTTATATTTTTATGAAATTGGGGAAGTACATTGACAAAACGGGTCAGGTGAATCCGAGGGCGACCTTGACTCGTGGCGCGACTGACTCCGAGTTCGAAAGGAGAGGCTTCGACGTGAGATCCACGCCGTGACCAAAACGACAGAAAGTCGCACCTTGGTACGCCTAACCTCTTTGACTGCCCCGAAAACACCAGGGCGCGTAATATTGATCAAAATTTTAATCTCATTTGCATAGAAAAATCAAATGCTTTCTCTCTCGTCCATCCTGTATATAAACTAAGCGCATGGATTTCATTTTCTATTTCCAGCTGCCTCAAGACCCATTCCTTTCTCTGTCTTTTGCTCTCGCTTTCTCTTTGTATTTGCAACAATGAAACCCCGAGGTCCTGCCAAAGTCTCTGTCAAATGGATTCCAATCCTCTGCGTCTTTTGCTTCGTCCTTGGAATTCTCTTCTCCAACAGGTCCCAAATTCAATTTTTTTGAATCTCCGTTAATTTTCAAGTTTTTGCATTTCTATAGATTAACGGCAATTTGAATCTAGTTTATTTGATTTTGAACTTGATCGTGCTTGTAGAGCGTGGGATCCACCCGAATCAAACGGTCAGCTGATAGCTCAGCGTCGACATGACCAAGAGCTACAAGTCGTATCTGAAGATTCAACAGCTCAAAAGGTTTGTTTTGATCATCGAATTTTATTTTCCTTTTTAATTTCTTTATTTTGGGTCTGAACTTGCTTCTTTCTTTTTTGTAGAAGGTTTCGCATGATGAAGATGTAATGGACGAAGTTTTGAAAACGCATGAAGCAATTCAGTGAGTTCAAAATTGGCTCTCTCTGTAATTTTGGTTTTTGATTTTTATTATGTGTGTGTTGGTTAACATTTTTGTTCACTTTTGTGGATTTCTTGGAGGCGTACCAGATCGCTAGATAAGTCAATTGCAATGCTTGAAATGCAATTAGCTGCATCTAGAAGTTCACAGGAGATGAGCGTAGACCGCTCCGCTTCCTTGTCTACGTTGCCTCGTGAGAGCCCACCCAGGCAAAAAGTGTTCATGGTTATTGGGATTAATACAGCTTTTAGTAGTAGAAAGAGGCGTGATTCTGTTAGAGAGACTTGGATGCCTCAAGGTTTTATTTTGCTTGTCTCATATTTGTCTTTGTTTTATGTTGATCATTTTAGTAAAAGTATGATTTTTTTTTGGGCTGTGTTTTGATTAGGAGATAAGCTTCTCCAATTGGAGCGTGAGAAGGGGATTGTTATTCGCTTCATGATTGGCCATAGGTGAATTGCTTTTATACTTTTGTTCTCTTTAAGCATTAAGTTGTGTTGGCAGGAAAAGTTTTATTATGCTATAGGAGTAATAAAACTGCTTTTGAAAATTGAAATACCCTCAAAGGAGTTTATTGCTTTTCTTGGAGCCTCTAGGTCAAGTATATATCATTAATTTGAATTGGCTCATGTGTCTTTACTCATTAGCAAAAGGTAATCGGCTCTGCAGCTATTTAAGCACTTGCAATTTTGCATTAGATTATTTCTTTCTTCATGGATACTATAGGTTTCACAATTGAATTCTACCTGCTTTTGAAGCACCTTCGAACATAACTCCCTCTTCAACCTGCTTTATTTATAGCATATTCTGTTCTTAATACTGCACTGACGAAGGTTAAGTCTATTCATTCTGTATCCATCTGGAATCTCCTGCCAATTTATAGGAAAATAATATTTTTGCTTTTGGGAGGCTTATTCAGAAAATGTTGACTCCTCCATTGAAAAACACTATGCGCAATGTATTACATGACTTTATTTGCTTATATTGGATGTTTGTCTCGTGAAATATAGTGTAATTGATTCCTTTTAGTTTCTGTTGGCTGTTCATCTTTTAGCTTTTGTTTCCAGTGCAAATAGATGCATATGTGTTGTTGGCTGGCCTGGAGCTTCTCATTCAACCACTGAAACTAACTAAATAAGTTCATACACTTCCTTATATGTCATGGACCAAATTTAACATTTTGCTGAAGAATATATGACAGATTTTTAATTGTGAGTAAATCAACTAGTTTGCTTGTTGGACATAGGTCAATAGCCTCAACTTTTGTGGTATAAACATCATCATTCTTTTGCAGAATGTCCAAATATATATGCAGGATGATTTGCTTGATCTTGTGATCTTGGTCACTGAAACATCACTTTGCCTTTTCATTTCAATAATTTGAATACAGAAAGGGAAGAAAGAGAAAGATTCTTGCTCTGACCCTTTTAGTTGCATAGATCCCCCAAATGATAGCTGTGGCATGCAATTAATTACTATTAGATAAATGTTCAAATGTGGATGCTTTCAATTGTTTATTGTAAGCAAAAAATATTTTTATGGAATATCACTTATTTACAATCTACATATTTTACCTGCTATAAATCTTTATTTCTGAAGAGATGGATAGTCTAGAAAATTGGCTAATGTCATAAGCTTGGCTTGTACAAGACATTTGTCCCTCCTCTTGATGAATGTTACAGATTGCCTTTTTCACTTTGAAACTTCCATCCCTCACCTTAATCCTCTTCAGCTGGAAAATACTTGATTTACATTAGAAAAAGGGTCATTTTTTCCCCTCTTATTACCTCATATAAAGCTGCTCTAGCATAAAATTTCTCTTTTCTATTGAGCTTGGAACTAACTTTAATGATATATGTATTCATTGTTTCAGTGCAACATCAAACAGCATTTTAGATAGAGCTATTGATTCAGAAGATTCTCAGCATAAGGATTTCCTTAGGCTGGTAAGAATTCATGCACAAGATTTATATATATGGGTGATTATAGGATTTTAGCCTGATATTTGGTTAACATTATTTTATCATTTTGTAGGAGCATGTTGAAGGATATCATGAATTGTCTGCAAAGACAAAAATTTTCTTTTCTACTGCAGTTGCTAAGTGGGATGCTGAATACTATGTCAAGGTGGATGATGATGTCCATGTTAATCTGGGTAGGCAATTGTCCTTTAGCAACTTTCGGACGTTATGTTGTTGAAAATATTTTCAATTACCAAAGATGAACCTCTACACGTCCTGCTTCTCTAGGTATGTTAGCTGCTACTCTTGCCCGGCATCGTTCAAAACCCAGGGTGTACATTGGATGTATGAAGTCTGGACCGGTTCTTTCTCAGAAGTAATCATTCTGAACCTCTCACATTGATAACAAACAACATTAACTTTCATTTGCTTTGTCTTTTCAAGCCAGTGATTTCTATTGAATTCTTTTCTATTCTTTAGGAATGTCAAGTATCATGAACCAGAGTATTGGAAATTTGGAGAGGAAGGGAACAAATATTTCCGACATGCAACTGGACAGATATACGCAATCTCAAAGGATCTTGCCACATATATCTCCATCAACCAGTAAGCATAGCTTCTTTCATTATTTTCTTTGGAAGCACATAAGCCTTATTTGCTACCTATGTGGATACATATATCTGCCCTGGATCCATTTTGACTGATTCTGTAATTTGGGGATTTTTACTGAGCATAATTTATTTTTGTTCCTTGTTCTGACGTCGAATACTTTTGAACGTCAATTTTTGAATGGATTTTTATTTTTGTTATGGGTTCATGGCCAAAAGTACTTTTAAAGATTTTCTTTGGTGAATATGACAGAAACAAATTGGTTTATCAGTTGATCTAGTACAAAAACATGACGGAGTACTAGATGCTATAATTTAACATTTTTTTATATTTGCACTTAAAAAAATTTCTTCTTACAAAAGAGAAGGTTAAATTTCTTTACCTTAATGCAGGCCGCTATTGCACAAGTATGCTAATGAAGATGTGTCACTTGGATCATGGTTTATTGGTCTTGAGGTAGAACACATTGATGACCGCAACATGTGCTGTGGAACTCCACCAGGTACTCTTTTGAGGGATGTGTTTGAATATATTCTAAGAATATCTTAGCAGTTACTTTCTCCATTTAATATACTGTTATTGTTATGTTCTTCCTCATTACTCCTCTACTCTCTCTAACTTTCTGTTCCTACATTTAAATTGCACTTGTCGCTGCTACTGCAGATTGTGAGTGGAAGGCACAGGCAGGCAATGTATGCATTGCATCTTTTGACTGGAGCTGCAGCGGAATCTGCAAATCTGTAGAGAAGATCAAATTTGTTCATGAAAGATGTGGTGAAGGGGATGGAGCTGTATGGAGTGCTCTCTTTTAGATTACATGGGATGTTGTTACTTGGGCAAACAGACATCCACAACCATGTCTATGGTGGTCTGCAAAATGTTGAGAAGCAATTAAGAGTGAAGATGGAGAAAGCATTACATGTTCTTCACAATTTTCCGTATATTTTCCTTGTTCAAATTGTTGCAAGAAGCTTTGCAAGGATTTAACGCAAGAACTTATGCAATGTTTACACGGATGCTTTTCATTCAAGATACTAGTTGTTGCATAGAGATGGCTTTAAGAAGAAAGAGTGCCAAGAATACAATTGAAAATACCCGAATGCACATCATTATACTTTTAGATAGGGGGCGAGAAGGTTTTTTTCTATCTCATATATATATATATGTAAGGGAAAATCAGAGTTGAATGTAATTTATTAGATTGATACTCCACACAGGTTTGCTGTGTGGCTGTGTCAGCAGATGTTAAACTGATGTAAGCTCCTTTGAATCAGGCAATAGTTATTGCAAAGTTTTGTAATTTTTTGTCCATCTGCTGTGCTGAGTTTTCTTTCTTTTTATTTATTTATCTTGAATTTGGCCAAAACAATCCAAGCTCGTTTGTCTTATTTGTTATTGTTTAATTTACTATTTGATTGTTTTTTATCAGCTTGATGCATGGATGATGTTATACACCGGATATAGGAAAATAATGGCCAGGAAATGATTATGTTAAAAACCCTCTGCAAGATATTGATTTCACAATTCGATCGTGATCCTGAGATTACCAGGGTACACCATTATGACTTTATTACCTTTACGACTCACCAAAGAGAATCTCTACCGAGCACAAGTAAGCTAGGCGGGCATCATGTTTAAGCTTCCCTGTCTTAATTAAAGTTAAAATCTCAAAAAGTTAGTACTGGCAGTTGATCCAAATTTAGACAAGTTTGTCTGATCGGGGACATTATTGCCTGATCCAGAAAGCCAATTAATGGCCCGCAGGCCTTTGAAGCCCATCAAAGAAGCAATTAAAGTCTCGCTTCATTTTCCTCGCGTTCATTTTTATGACGTCATATTTCATTTGTCTGCAATATAATTCGTTTCTTTTGATACTCACAAAGTTACAGCGGTCCGAGCCTCTTTCTCTCTCTGTGGACTTCTTCTTCGCTATTTCCTGCGTCCATTTATCCATCTTCTCCTAAACACTGTAATCAACAGTCAGTCTGAAACTGTGTGATTTGGAAGAAAAGAGAATCATACGGTGGTGGAAGAATGGAGAGCGCCGACGTCTTCCTGGGACTGCACGACTTTCTAGAGCGCATGCGTCAACCGTCCGCTGCCGATTTCGTCAAATCCATCAAGAGGTCTCTCTCTTCCGATCCCAATCTATACGTTCACATATTTTTATATGTAAATGTTGCCTCTATTAATTTATTTGTTTGATTATAATGATATGGAAATTGGAGATGGTTTTGAATTGGAGTATTATAACGGTCACTTTTTCCTCGAATTTTGCTAGGAAATGTAGTTTTTTCTGTTTTCCGGAAGCAATAGAAGTACTTAAAAAATGTAGTAAATGTAGAAATTGGAGCTGAAAAGAAGAAACAAGGACTGTGATTTGAAGTTGATTGTTCAAGTATAGGGATAATTCAATTGCAATGGCGGGTATTTACATTTTCCGAGCTAAATATTTATTAGAGTTTAATTTTACTGTAGCTTACTTACTAGTATATGAAGAATGACCAGTTTATGAGCAGGTAGTGATAATTGAAAGAGGTTTACTGTTGTTAATTTTAGCTGGTGAGATAAAGACGTTTTTACTTGTTAATTTAAAAGGCAATTATGTGCTTGCAAAGTTTGAATGCGGTGTGCTCTTTGTGGCAGCTTCATTGTCTCATTTTCAAACAATGCTCCTGATCCAGAAAGGGATAGTGCCCTGGTACAGGACTTCCTTGCCAAAATGGAAGCGGCTTTCAGGGCTCATCCACTTTGGGCTGGTTGTTCAGACGAGGAGCTGGAGAGTGCTGGTGAAGTGAGTTGCTGACCTTTACCTTCTATGATTATGAAATTTGATTATGCAATTATGTGGATGATCTTTTGTTTTTGTTTCTTAAATGTCAAATATTGTTTCAACTTTGTTTTGGATTTTCTTTTCTGCTAATTCATATTTGTCCATCTTATATTTTCAGATGGTCATAAAATTCTCTCTTATTTTGAATTAATGAAGAGGGAAAATATGCAAAGTTTTGGAAAGATCAATTGATGTTCACATTTTGCAAAAGAAAGAATCATATCTGATTGTCCCTTGATGAATTTTTGAACTAATGTGGGAAGTTTTGAACTGGGGAAACATGCATGATGCATCATTACTAGTACAGAAGTACCTAATTAGCTTTAATCCCCTATGATTCACCTTAGTTCTTTCCTTCCTAAGGGACCTTAAAATAGAGTAAAAGGCTACTGAATTCTCTACAGTTTACTATAACTGATGATTCCTCTTCTAGCAAAGCAAGATGAATCATAATAAGCGGGACCACTAAAAGCGGGACCACTAATTGCTGTTATCCTATTGACCTGCTCTTAAGAGACCACTTAACAGGGCGAAGAAGAATTTTTGCAAGTTATAACCCTTCAGAATGTAACCATAGCAGTTGTCAGTCATTAATTGGCATAATTTGAATAATGATGCACTTGGCAACGAGGTGTTTTTCCAACCCATTTTCTAATCCTCTAGGTCATCTGTTGCTTGTTGAGGGACAGCTGAATTACCTGGTTATCATAGCCTTAAGGTTAGTATATTATGTTTTTAAATGAAAAGGACAGGTGATTCTTAGTGCCACGAGAATTCTCTATGTTGTTCAAATGATTTACACCAAGCTGAAGCAACTATGTAAGAAGAGGAGGAAGGGAGAAGCAGAGTAAAAGAGAGGAGTTGCAGTTTTATCATTGAACATATTTGCTTGAAATCTTTGTGGCCTATGAATGAATATCAGAGGCCAAACTAATTACAATGCCATATAGGGCTGCATTGGATGTCCTGAAGGTGGGAAATTACGAAGGGTGACTCTATTGATATTTGCATGAATGCTAAACGCTACCTGGATGAAATTATGTTCTCAGAATGTAGATGATCAATTCTTACAAATTAAAAGCTTATTTTTGTTTTCATCATTAAGAGCACATTGCAATGGAAGGAATGGAACTATTCATAGTGCATGCTTTCCAAATCATGTATCATCATGGTCTGGATGGCATACGAAGTGTTGCGATCCTTTACTACTACTATTATTACTACTAAAATTTACTTTCGGATGATCTAATCTATATTGCTTGTGTACCATGTTGTTATTTCCCTTTCTTCCCCTACACTGCCCCTGACAAAAATAATGTAATTACATAGTGCTGTTACTGGATGATGGTCTTATTAATTTGGACGTGTTACATTTGGATTTGGATTTCTTTCAAATACAGGGACTCGAGAAGTATGTAATGACGAAGTTATTTACCCGTGTATTTGCTTCAATTCCAGATGATGTTAAAGTTGATGAGCAACTTTCTGAGAAGATGTCTTTGATTCAACAGTTCATTCGACCAGAAAATTTGGACATTAAGCCAACCTTTCAAAATGAAACATCATGGCTGGTAAGTCGGAAGGATATTCAAAATAGTGCATAGCTGATCAAGAAAACTATATTTTCAATTTTAAAATTAGATAATCCTATTGATTCAAATATGCTAATTTACAAGGTGTACGAGGCATCTGAAGCTGTTGAAAGAAAGAAACAATTACTTGAAGAAAAAAAAAAATCATAAATAAAGAACTCAAAAGCAATAAAGAACATAGCTGGAGTATAAATTCTGAATTGAACATAGCTGGAGTATGAATTCTGAATTGAATGGATGTACTTTTATTCATTCATGTTTTAGGAGTATTATGATGTTCCCTATTGCATTATGGACTTTTTTCTTCAATCTTTGTGCGTCATGTTGTTATACAAATTACTGTCCATCTAATTGATATGACATTTATATTTCTTTCACTACAATGTGTAAGAGTTCAAACGTTTGAAGGTTTTCACCCCCTGGGATGTTTTACATCCATGAATGCGTGACAACCTGAACTCCAACTTTGACCAAGTTATGATTGACCATGGTTCTTGATACTTTCTAGAATTTGTGTACTTTATCTTCCTTTTAGACTTTTAGCTCGATTTATGAGTTTGTAGCAGCCAAATTATCATCTTCTAGCTGAGTGAGCTCTTTATTGCTGGAAATGAGAATAGAAAGTGAACTCATGTACTGACTTCTATCAGTGACTATGGGTCAAAGGTCCTGATGTTATAACTTTAGCCTTATCACATTTATATTTAGCTTTCTTACCTGCAACTTTCTGTTTGTATTTTCAGCTTGCCCAGAAAGAACTGCAAAAGATCAACATGTACAAAGCACCAAGAGACAAACTTGTGTGCATTCTCAATTGTTGCAAGGTCATAAATAACTTATTGCTTAATGCATCAATTGCTTCCAATGAGAATCCTCCTGGAGCTGATGAATTTCTTCCTGTCCTAATATATGTTACTATAAAGGTAAGATCCCTAAACATGAATTACTTATTGTCCCTTTTGCAGGCATGCGTGCTTATAAAAGATTGACTTATAGTCTATAGACAATAAGTTGCATTATGTATATTAATGGAAAAAATTATTCAGTACTGATCATTGCATTTCTTTCTCTGTTAGATGGTTAATATTTTACTTTGCCTCCATTAAATTTGTCTTCAACTGTTTTAAATTTGTAAATTTTCATTCTCAAGTTGTACTGCATTGTATAATATCAAACCCAAGATCTATAAAAATCTATGGAATTCATTCTATTAATGTGAAGCATGATACTGTGCATAGCTCTCTTCTGCCTTTTGAAGTCTATATTATCTAATAGCAAGCTCATGCCTGAAATCAATGCTTGGCTAAAAAACTAATGCATAGTTGAATATGCAGGGATTTCTGTATTTTCTAAGTTTTCTCTTGATTTAATTCAATTTAAAATATGATTTAAGTTTCAGAAAACCACTTCACTTATGCAGGCAAACCCTCCACAGCTGCATTCAAATTTATTGTACATACAACGGTACAGGCGTCAATCCCGGCTAGTTGCAGAAGCAGCCTACTTTTTCACAAATATGCTCTCTGCAGAGTCTTTTGTCTCAAACATTGATGCAAAATCTATTTCAATGGAGGAAACTGAATTTGAAAAGAACATGGAATTTGCTCGAGCGCTTCTCTCTGGACTTTCAACTGATTCAGATAGTCTATCTAATCAAAATGATCAAAATGTAGGAAATAGTGTGGAATCCAAGTCTCAATCTTTGAGTTCTAAGAAAGAAAGGGACTCCTCAATTCGATCCAAATCTTCTGAAACAAGATCTGGCAATAGAGACTGGCAATATGTGAAAGATGAGTCGTCCATGGCAAAGGTTCCATCCCTCTCAGATATCGAGAATAGAGGAGCAATCATGCTTTTGAAGGAGGATCTGGCGAGTTTAGCCTTTCGAGAATACCCATACTTGTTTGCTCAAGTTGGTGATCTGACAATCAATGATGTAGAAGATCTACTAAATAATTACAAACAGTTGGTTTTCAAGTATGTTTGTCTTTCCAAAGGGCTAGGTGGCACTACTCCATCCAATTCTCAAATTCATGCCCACGTTGATGTTGAATTTGTCGAGAAACATCAAGATGCTGGAGTAGTAGAGCCAAATGATGAATCACAAAAACAAATTACTACGACGGATAATTCTGGCACAGACTCTCTTGTTACTGAGGAAAATGTTGAATCAAAGTCTGAACAGGCCAAGGGAATGGTGCTTGAAGAGGAGCAAAAGGAGGAGACTTCTCAATAATATCTGCCGAGGCTGGTCATGTCCTCTGTAGGAGCAATGCAACTTCCAACACAAAAGGCTGTCATTAGTATTTATGCTTCTGTTAAAGGGAGAGATATCTTGATTTTGTGTTGCAACAAGCATCTTACCTCTGCCAAATTGCAGGGAGAACAGTGAGGGACAATCAGAAATTGATTGTGCCATTTTGTGACGCGTCAAATATATGTAGTTGAGTACCGGAAAACCAACTCAGCAACACCTGATCCCAGAATACGTCTGATATTTTTCTCCACTTATATGTAGCATAAATGACTACATGGTATCAGAATGCACATGGACATGGATGATTATATTCTTGACAGACAGCGCTTTTTGTTTTTACCTATCAAAAAGGTACTTCCTTGTAGTTCTTTCCATATTTCTCTTGCAATGGTATCCTATGGTGCACAAATTATTGCAGTAAGTATTTGATCTCTTGATTATGCTGCTTCTCTCTGTTTCCAGTTCTTGTATAGACTGTCAAGAATTATTAGATTCTTTAGCAATTTTTTTTTCTTATTTTTAAACATTCTTTTTGAATTTTTCAGCTGATTGCTTATCACATGGACCTTGATTTGCAAATAACTTGCTGTTCCTCAAAAAATCCATATCCCCGGTTTGCACAATTATTTTTCTTGTACCATTATTTTAATCCTGGCATTTTACATAACCTGTGAGTCTACCTGTTAGGTTCGTTCACCATTTTAATAATCATATATAATTTTCATGAATGCAAATGAGAATTGTAGCCGACAAATATAATCTAGAAATCAGAAGTACACCATATACTATTTCTGTGCATATATTTTTTCCTTATCTTAAAAAAATTAGATGAAAACATGACGTGGAATGATCAACTATTAGATGATTTGTCAAGATTGATGTTTGAAAGTGAGAATTATTATTCATTGGCTGCCATAGGTTTTAGAAAATATGAACCATAGGATGCACCTAATTACTGGTTTCATTTCAAAGAGTCACATCACTGAAACAGAAGCTACGGTTGATTCAATGATGATAGAATCAAAATCTCAGCAACAAAATATCTGGGTATTTGTTGATGGTGAAACACAGTAAATGTGATCTATTTTTTATTATGAAACAGTGGCATCAGGGTTGATTGATTGTTCTCCAGTTGTTGGATCTTTCCTTGACCTGTCTGCCCTCTTCCTTCTAGTTGTGAAGCACGAGAAAGAGTCTTCTTTTATCACCTAACAAGATCAGCCAATACATAAATATTATATGGATGGAGGGTTTTTGTTGGGGGGACAATCTTTCAATTATTTTCGGACCTATAAATAATTTTAGGTTCAGATATGCCTTCTACAAGGACATGAATGGGGTCTAAATGCATGTTCTTAATATATATATCTGTTTTATTTATTTATTTATTTTTATTTTGTCCTTGTGGAAGGCATTTTGGTGTTATTATTTTTGCTTATGGAAGTCTTTGTCAAAACTCGATTTCAACTCAGATAATCTCCTGATTTTCTAGCGTAAGCAATAATATTATTTTTAATAGGAGTCAAATGTAAATTTATTGTCAAGCTGATGCTAGTTGTTTCAAATTGAAAGTGGAAAAACCAATATTAGCCCTCTTGAGCCAGCTCGTTTGAGACAAATAGCTTTATTCTATTAATGTAAGGTAGTAGAACATTTTTATATATTTTGTGTCTTTCAAATTGTTACAATTTTTATATATTTTGTTATTTTCAAATTGTTACAAGAAGAAATAACTAACGAAATCTTTGAATTTGATACGTTAGGTATATCATGCGCTACTCTAAATTTTGTGTTCATCGAGGTCTTATTTGACAGCAATTAAGGGAATGTCTACGTGTACGGTTAACAAACACTGAACGTTTAAAAGATTGTCAAAATGGGATTACTTGATTTTTTTTTGGGAATAAAATATATTTCTAAAATCACATCATTTGAATTTCCTTACACAGAATTACATTCTATCTATTAAATTAAAATTTACTTCCTCTGTCCAATTTTAATTGCGGTCGTAAAAAACATTGAGTGTTAATTATTTTTTTTTTTCAATTTCTAGTAAATATAATGATTGTTTCTATAATTTTTTAAAACATTCTCTTAATAGGAGAATTATTGATATTGAAATAATTGTGTGAGATAAAAGATAATTTACTCTAATTAAAGATTATTTCATGATAATTTAGATGATAGTACATTTATTTCCTTAATTCTGTGTAACAGCTTAAATAAAAAAATAAAAATAAATGGAGTGCTAAAATAGCAATAGTCAATAATATCATACTATGCGACGAAATAAAAAAAAAAAAAATCTAAGGATTATAGTACTTAGCTTAAGAAAAAATGAGGCAAACTAAGCACGCAACAGAATTCTAATGTAAATCTGAAAATCAACATTTTAAAAAAAAAAACTTTAATTTATAAAATTATTTTATTGAACGTTGTTGAAACATATGAAAAATATTGATTAAAACTTGTGGTATTATGTAATGTTATCAATATTCGTAATTTTAATAGCATAATAGATTTCCTTTCTCAAAATTGAAGTTATTACGAAATTAAAAATATAATATTTAGAATGAATTTGCTTGCACGCAATATATATATATCTTTATATTTTTCGATTTGTTGATTTTGACACATGATGAGCTTTTATTGATTAATGTTATTTTAATATTTTGTTAAGAATAAAATTTTAGTTTTGTAGATAGACGATAGGATACTTTTCTTTTTTAAATATTCTAAGTATATTCGTACAAGTAAAATTGAAATATAATGCATTATATTTTGCATTAAAATATAATGCATAAAAATGCTTATTTTACATGAGTTAGTTGAATGTTTTTTTATTTGAAATCAAAAATAAGTATTCGGGTTTCTTCAAAAAAAAAAAAAAAATTTCGGGTCAGAAATGGGAAATTGAAAATGGATGTAATGTACTAACTTTTGTAGAGAAAATCAAAAAGGGATTTTGTAGGTAGAAAATGACTGAAATAGACCTATATATAATTATAAATAAATATAATAATTGGGGCAGCGTTGTGTTGTGTTGGATGTTTGGATCAGAATGATAAAAAAAGGAAATGTGGCTTTCACGTGCCCAACACATGCGAACAAGTGTGGCGTGTCGGCCGAGCTGTATACATCTATCATCTCTGATCAACCCTTTTTGGACGTTCATATGCGCACGTGATCTGCATGTGATCACCCGCTTACTGTTGAACTTGATTTGTAGGGGTGTTATCAAACTATTTCACCCGTTCAAACCGATTCAACTCGATTAAAGACTGCAGTTTTAAAATTGATAGTTTGATTTAATTTTATAAAATTTAAAAATCTAATTTTCAACTCAATTTTATTGTTTTAAAGTCAAAACTGTTCAAACGGAGCTAAATCGTTTATATATGTATATTTGAATCTTAAATAAATTTTTTTCTCTATATTGATTTTTACATTGGATAATAAATTATGAAATATATATTGGCTAGTAATTAAACTATAATTTCATATTAATTATAAAATTATTTTATAAAAATTTCAAATGTTAAAGATTTATGGAAAATAGATTAGTACTGTTATGTAAAAATTAATTGTGAGAAAAAAATATAGTTTTCTATAATTTATTGATAATAAATATAGAAATAAACTAAAATTAAAATTACCATACAAAAGAAACTCTCTCCTCCCTTAAATCTCTTGAACAAACAATTTAAAATTTTAACAGTACCTTACAAAACTTCCAAATCATATCCTAAGTGGAAACCCAAAAATGGGGCGGAGACTTGGAATTTTTGTTTCAAGTCTTCTAACTTTAATTAATTTCATTGTGGCTCATATGCTTTGCTTTGCTTTTAGACAGTGACAATTTGTAAATTGGAATTTTAATTAAACATACAAAATATCTATTTATTTATTTATTTGAGATACCACAAAATATCCATTTGGAAAGGTACACCAGAAATTATTTTAGTATGAAGTTGACGATGACCAGCTTTCCTTCAAGTGATTAACTTATGTTAATGACTTAATTTAATTTAATTTTGAAATAACATCATTTATATGTATATTATATATGATCAAGCTTCTTGGAAAATGACTGAAAATTGTTCCATCTCATGTGATTTGCATTATTAATTAATATTATTATCTATCTATTGATCCCTTTGACAGATGCTGTCATCTATTTTATCTTTGATCTCAATCAAGGACTTTGGATTTTCGAGAACAGACATAGATTAAAATTTCCTTACATGTTCACTAAATGGCTTACAGACATGACACCTCTGCAATTATGTTTTAAAATATATATATATATATAAACACAGTAAAGAGATTGCAATTCTAGAATCTGTAATTTTATGTATGCTCTGTTGCACTAATTTGAAGTGTAACACTTTTTTTTTTCACGGTCTTTAATTACCATCTTTTTCGGAGAATACTCTCTTGTTCCATAAATGTAGACTTGCTTTTCTTTTCTTTTCTTTTTTTTTTATTTACTTCTTTTCAAAAGTGTTATTAATTTCTTAATTTTATAATATTCCTTCATCTAATATGCCTTGTTATCAATAATTTTTCCACTTAGCTCTCTGGTGTAAGTAACATGTAAATATCAACATATAGGCATGTTATAAAACATATGGATAAGATTTATTCTCTCCGTCCCAAATTGATAGATACATTTTCTATTTTATAGAAATTAGAAAAAATTAGTTATTTTAGTTAAAAAAATAAATAATAGATATTTAACATATTAACTAGTAACTTATTAAAATGACAAGTGAACTATCATTTGATAAAAAAAATATAGAAAGTAATATTTTGGAAAGAGCATTTTCATGATAGCTCATTTTAAAATATTTGAGTATTTATATGTATCGAGTTAAATCTTTTTTTTTTTTTAGTCAATTTTAAATTACATTTCTTCTATATCGATATAGTATTCAAGAATATTATTCTTAAATTTTTACTCGATGAGATAGAACTTTAAATAATAAGGAAAAAAAAAATCTAAATCCTACTAATCATATTCGTTTCATGTATATATAAATACCTATATGTGCATATATATTACCAAAATTTGTAATTGTTTTCTAAATTTTATAATTAAAACACAAAGTTCTTATTTATAACAACTAAAATTATACTCCCTCTGTTATATTTTATTTGTATGGTTTAATAAAATACATATATTGATAATTTAGTCAATAAAAATTATTTTACTGTTATATAGCTCGCAGTATTATTTCGGCCTATAAAAACCTCCAATAAATTAAAAAAAAAAATGTGATGTAAATAATATGAATATGAATCGGCAAGTAATATTATGATACGGTAGGGTCCAACAACCCATATGGTGGTGTAGAAGATGAGGAGACAAAAGGAGGGTCAGAAAATGATTTTAGCACAAGTAGGTTGTGAACTTGGCAAAACTTGGTAGGGTTAGGGACCTTTAAATTATTATCCTTAGCCTTTCTTTGAATTACGCGTCCTCATAAAAACTAAACTGCTACACACCAAAATAATGGTCTCCCTTTGAGAGGGATGTACTTCATTTTCGAATGCTATTTCTTCTATTCAACTAATCCAAACCCTATTTTCTGTCTTTACCTGTTTTTTTAAGTCTCCTATTAGGAGCTAAATGACGACTTTGTGAACAGAAAAATACATTTCTGTAAGTGTAATGTAGCTTTGTTCTTCTTGTAAAGGAACCAAACTTTCTTCCATTCATTTTAATTTCCTTTTCTCCTTTTCTTTTTTTGACAAAGTCAATAGACTCAAATTCACACATTAAATATAAATAAATAAACACCCTCTTCATGCGTCCACCAATGAAAAAATAAAAAACTTTACTCCTTGAAAATATTCTATATATATATATATATATATATATAGCTAAATTAAGCAACGAGAGACAAACACACACACTCTCTCTCTATCTTACACTTTTTTTAACACCCTCCATAACTCTCTTTCTTTGTGTTTGTATCCCTCTCTGTCTCTCTCTGTGTTTTCTGTCTGTGAAAACACCAAGAGGATTACAAGAATATAATCTGCTCTTCTTGTTGGCTCAGCTCTCTGTGTAAAGAGAGTAATTAAAGAATCAAGATTCAAGAATATCAAGAATCAAGAATCAAGAAAAGAAGGGCAAGAATCAAAAGGAACATGGGTAATGGGTACAATCACCACCAAAACTTTCAACTCTACCATAAATCCACATTCTTGCCTATGTTATGTTCAAGACCATCTATCAAAGATGTTTGTGTTCCCAACAAATTGGAAGATAGATCTATGTCCTTCTCTAGTGAACCTTTATCGCCAAAGATTGGTTGCATGGGTCAGGTCAAGAAACACAACAAGATAATTGGCTTTCCTACTTCCTCTTCTTCTTCATCATCTTCTAACAAGATCACCTTCACAACAAGAAACGACATTCCTTCTGTTAAGTACTTTAAGCTCAAGAGAATCTTTTCTGGTAAGAATAATTTCACTAGCACCATTTCCACCACTAGTTGTAGAAGAAGAGGACTGACCTTGGATGGTGCAAAAGGAATGCCCAAGATTGAAGATAGTAAAGAGAATTCAGTTTCTATTAATATTGCAGAAATGGATCCTCCTTTGCCTGTTATCAAAAAAGTGCATAAGCCAAATGGAGCAGGAGAAGAAGAAACTCTGTGGAAGAGAAGATCTGGTGGGGTTCCACTGAAAAATTTGCAGTTGAAACAGATTCAACTTAATAGACAAAATTTTGCACCAACTACTGTTTGAGAGGTAAATAATTAGGACATGTAAATGGGTTTATTTTTAATTTGAATTTTGTTATTAATTGATCAATTTCAATGTTATAAAAGCAATCGAATTACGGTGATGCTATAAAGGATATGTACATGAACATGAATAGATATGAATATATATCTAAATGGCTATAAGATCTAGTTTGTTACTATTATTATTATTATTATTATTTTTTTCCCTTTTTGAGTTCTTCTTTTCCTGCTCTTTTTATTACAAGTCTTGTAATGTCTTTTTCATGGCGGTGGTTAAGGGTGGTGGGTGGTGTCTAGTCCTTTGGGTCGGACCAGCGTAGTCTTTAGTTTGTCAATTCCATCAAAACCACATAAGAAAAATCATGTTAAAGAAGGTGCATAATGTTGCTTTACATAAGCAGGACTGTGCTTGGATTAATTATTTATAATGGAGAGGAAGAGAGAAAAGAAAAAGAGGGTATAGAGTGTACAAAGGCTAAATGCATAAATTTGATGAGTAAAAAAATTGTTCGAATTTCGAATTAGATGGTATTGAGGATTCTAGAAGGAGAAAAGAAAGCCATCTTATTATGAAATTTATACTTTTTTTTTTAAGAAAAAAAAGACGATATATAATAAATTGAATGCGTGCAATTGCAAATGAAACAAGAAATGACATCAAACAAGCATCAGTTGAAAAAGTTAGAATTGGGAAAAAGAGGACATCTAAGTGTCGACACAATTATAAAATTCAAAAGGCCAAAAAAGAGAGGAAAATTAGTGGTAAGCAAAAGTAACGGAAAAGATAGTGTCAAGTCAAGACAGTCATCTTCGACAAAATTCAAATAGTGCTTTAGAAGAAACTCGTTTGGAACTTGAAAATTGAAAACTTGACATGAAAATGACGAGCGCAGTAAGGCCATTGACCCACTGTTACCATTTTATACGGTATCAATTTAAAATCAAATGCTAGCTTCCAATTATATATAAATGACAATCTCAAGCATTCGACTTAAATAACAATCTAAAGTAACAAAACCAGGCAACCCCTTAAAATGGTTCTGAGTTAACTTAAAAATGTAACACAACTGACTGATCCATATAGAACCGAGAATCTTGGGAACCAAGAAGATTGAATGAGTAATATGATTTGATACACCAAAAGATCAAATTTACGGAACATATTATTACTTGTGATAGGTAAGAAACAGGCTGTGACTGAGATCATGTCCCTATGAAGCCATCGCTCTAATATTCACCTAATTTCATGCTACTAAAAGATAAATTTATACAGGCAAAGGTACAAGTCAAACTACACAGCAATTACTAGATCATAATCAACCCTGTTCTTTATAAGGAGTCCAGATCAATTTACTAACATCGACCTCAAGACCACCGCGACCAGCAGCTTTTAGATGACGGTCCAACACTTTAGGATCTGCACAAATCACATGCTGCCCTTTCCTGTATTGAATCAATTCTAGGCTCTGAAGGGTGGTTAAAATATCCTCTGCCTTGATGGCTGTCATGTCACTTAGCTCCTGTAAAAGAGTGATTGGAGAATCAAGCTAGTCAAATCAAATAATATGGCACCACCAATATAAACCAAACATTAAGAAATCTTATATAAATATAGTGACAAAATGATTTCAAGTTATTTTGCACGAAGAAAGAACTACAGGCAATAGCATGTGTTTTGTGTCTCAATTAACCAGGTTATTGAATAATGGGGAAGATGAAAAGTCAGCATTTTTTGCATGTGTTACCACGAGAAAAGAAAAGAGTTGTGAACGGCATCAACTTCCATGGGTAGTCCCCAACAGAACTAAGATTCACAAAAGGCAAAAGGAGCAGTTGAAACTGCAGAATCAAACTTGTCTTGGCCATAAATATATACCTTGATAGAAATATTGCCCTTGTGCTTTTTCAAGATGTCCAAAAGAACTCTGGTCCAGTATCCTCTGTAGCTCAACAACCCTAGGTCAGATAGTGGTCTTTCAGGTGTACCAACTTTACCCTCTTTCTTTGAAAGTTCATACGCTGCTCCACACAAAACAAAAAGTTTCACTATCAGCTATATACAAGAATAAACAAACTAAAAACATGAATAAGATCTATCTTTATTACATGGACAAGTGAAAAGCTACTGTGGGTAGCGCAGATCTAGAATTTGGAATTAGTACTAGACACGGTTGATCTTATTATTCCCTTACAAAAGGTTCAACCATAGCAACGTTGGATAGTTAAAGCATTTGCAGATAATTGTGCCCAAATATTGATTAAAAACTTGAATGCTGGAGAACTTCAGGAATTTGGGCATTCTAAACAGGTATTTATAGATCGACTTAATTGAAGATGACAATCATCTTAATTATGCAACTTACTATCCTCTTATGTTCAAATATTTAGAGAATAACATCTCACAAATTGTTAAAATTTATTCCTCAACCATAAAATCCTTCTCACCAAATAATAATAAAGTAAAAAGGAAAACAAGGCACAAAAAAAAAAAAAAAAAGAACCAGCACATAATTCATGCAAATATTCACATAAGCTAATAAAAGTAGGAGACTATTTGGCAGAGAGCTTACAGAAGGCAATTAAAAATTTTCCATAGCCTTTCCTTTGGTAAGGAGGAAGAGTAAGAATACATGCTAAATTATAGGATTCCTCCGAATGCTTTTCCTGTACCAACATCACATAGAAATATATTTGGTTATAATATTATTAAAGTTTCTGAAAACATGCATATTCACAACAAAGGTGAAGGAATGCCACCTTGAAACTTGGCTAATCAAGCAAACTAATAACTAGAAGTGGATTCACATGCTTCAAGCAATAGTATCTTGTAAAAGTACTCAAAGCAATAGTATTTCATGTGAAAATAGGAAAAATCACGTAAAATGGTGCCAAAAGAAATATTTCAAATGCTTCTCAAGTCACTGATGCTGATGATTTAAAGATTTCACCATAATGTTAATCTGTGTTGCGACCTGCATTAATAGCAATGACAATGCAAGAGAAAGAATACCTTGGAAAAATATCCAACCATGTGACATCCTCGATCATCACATTCACACAAAACATAGAATAGAAACAGGTCAACATCATAATAAAGAGTCTTATGATCAAGAAACAGCTTTGCCAGATAACAAAGGTTTTGCCCATAAACTTTGTTCTTTTTGCCATCAACCTGTATCAAAAAAATTCAAACCCAAATGAACCACTGCCTTCAGATATGGCTTTCACAGAAGGAAAATAAATAAATAAATAACAGGAGGTTCTAAAGTGATGTGAAAATTACACAAGGATAATGCTGGGGAAAACACCAATATCACATCTCAATGTTTCAAAACCAAAATCAAATATGCTATTTTCCCCAAGTTCATTGACCTTTTGGGTTTACATTAAACCAGGAATTAGTTTGTGTGGGTGGAAAAGAAAACAATGGAAAAAAGAGCAGCAGTCCTTTTATCAACTATAACATTGGCGAGCATCAATATAAGTTTTGGACAACAGATATCAACTGCATATTTGCACCAGAAACCCCCCAGAACAAGATATTAGAAATTCAATTAAATAACAGCATAAGTTCCAACAAACTCATTTACATAATACATACCTCAAACATTGACAATGTACCGCTTCGGTAAATCTCATCACCAGGAGGATGCTTGAGATCACACTTCCTCTGCACAAGCCATACCAAGAAATTAGAGAGAGGAGCAAGATGATGGATAGAGAGAAAAAATAACAAAACAACCGCTCAACATTTCATAATTATGTACAAAAGTAAAGGAAAATAACTAAAAAAAGGGAGAAAAAAAGGATAGAGAGGGTTAAACCAAGATAATCAAGTGCAAATTTCCTCTTTCATAACTACAGTTGACGTGTTAAAAATCAAGTTGCTGGGCAATGGTACAAAGAAATCATGACGACCAAAACAATTCCAGATAAATAATCCAGACAAGGTTGTTTAACAGCTCAAGTCACAAAGCATCTAATTCTCATTAAGAAGGATGAAAAGTATGAAATTTGATCGAAATTTGATAGACAAATTCATGACAAAGCATGTTATTAGAGCGATTACAAATGAAAAAAAAGGAGAAAAAAAAAGACCCAAAGAAGAAATTCCATCATGACATGATGTTTGAAACATTTCTCTGGAGTAGAGAGAGCTTGTTTGCTCAAACTGGATTTCTAAGAAACTTAAGAACATGATGAACACTGTTCACAATAGATTGCATAATGTACAAAGAAATCCAAACTTATAAAATGATCAGTCAGTATTCAACTCAACCCCATGGATCAAAACTATACTTAAGACTGGAAACATAAACTTCTCATTTAGAGCAGACACAATTTGAGCACAGTAAAGCTCAGAAAGAAATTCCAGACACAGCTCACCATATGCCTTTGAAGCTGTTCTTTGCGCTTCATGAAATTGAGGCAAAACTCACAAAAGTACAGCTTCACAGAATCATTGTATTCTGGTGGAAAGGGGGAGAAGTACCATGTCTCGATCTCATATCTTCCAAGTTCAATAGTGGCTATATTTTTCACTTTGGTGAATTCCTCGTGTTCACGTAAGCTAGCTGCATCAAGCTCCTCATGGCCCTACATTCAGATTATAAAATTCAGAAAGTTCAATATGGTTTCTTGTGGCCACATTTTGTCAATTAATCTCCCAAGTCTCAAATCCTTCATAGGGATCATAGTTGCTATTATTATGTCTGACTTTTTGTTCAAGTATAATTCTGTTCACATATGCAAGTGTAAGAGTGTGATATGGTGTCAGGATGCAGATCAGAGAGAGAGATCATAAAAGTTACTAAAGCTTATTCTATATGCATCTGAATATTTTAGGTGTCTTAAGAGCAAATTATGCAATTCACTTGTATAGCATAAAAGTGATCAGAGAACTCATGTTTTCAATGCTGGTAAACCAAATGTATTTGATGATTCAAAATAATTCTATGAAGCAAACAATACAAAAACAAAGAACATGTTGAAACTTGCACATACCTCCACATGTGTCTCATCAATCTTACGTTTCTGGTGGCGTGTCATTTTCAAGCTTGTTACCTGAAAATATCATTTATAAATTTCTTATAATCAGATCAAAGAATTAGGAAGAAAAGACTCATCTGAAGGAAGCTCGTACCAGCAAAAGATTTTTAAAGAGATAAGGGGGAACATTTATCGTAATCTATGCCACTTAGAATAAAATATGAATATTGAATTAGCATTTTGCCACGTCTGGTCGTCAAGCTCCATATCTTTTAACAAAAATTATTTTTTCATCTGATATAGAGAGTGTAAGTGTCATAACATGCCAAACATGATCCATACAAATATTTGAAGTGAGGATGTCATGATGCAATTACTGACAATTAAAGGAACAGATTAGTTACCTTATCTTCCACCTTCTCATCAACAACAGTCTCCACTGAATCAAGATCTAGTTGTTCAAGCTTCACCCATTCGTCAAGCCTCCTATTAACTGCAAAGGGTAAATGTAAAAGATAAACAACAATGAATAAAACTTCAAAAAAAACAATGTATGAGGTTTCAGAGAAATGAGGAAAAGCTTTCAAAGAAATTTAATATAGGCTTGAAGAATGCCACAAAAATAGATATGTCCAAAAGCTTCAACACACACCCATGCTGCTACGGAAAAGCTTCCCAATACGATAGTATTAGTAGTAAGCTCTCAAAGTTGCTTAGTCCTACAGCAAAGCAAAAGTAAGTGATGCACTAGTTCTGCAACAATTGGCACATAAAGAATCTATTCAGTCAGTTCTTTCTTCTGCTCTTCTTCCTTTTCCTTTTTTTTTTTTTTTTTATTTTTGTCTTTCCAGAAGATATTTTTAATAGTTAAACATCTGTAATGGTTCCAACCATCTCACATATGCATACGCATATTTTATACTGATAAAACCTTGCCTTTTCTTCAGTACCATTATTTGTCTGCTTCGACTAGTCTTTTACTAGTAGGATTGCCTTCCAAGTTCCAACCAATATTTCATTCATTAATTTATCCATTCTCCCATATTGGCTGTCAAAATTCATAACACAGATCCTTATAGAATACGCTAAGAAAAGATATTTGTTCCACCAGGAGAATTCGAACTTGATTCAAGACTAAGCTACAAAGGACACGGTTGACCAAGCCTGAACATAACTGGCTTTACGTAGGTTCAATTTCAGTTTGTATGATGACATAAATTTGGTGATCCATATATAAAAACGGCAAATGCTAAAAACTGATTCATCAAAACAAGCAACAAAATTTAGACAAGTTTATTCATTACCAGACAAACGCCCATTTTTATACTTCCAAGCATATAAACCCTAACCCTAATTCAAATCCTAAGCATCAAAATTAGCAACCTACAATTAATTGATACTTACACTCGGTGTAATGGACGTAATACTCGTAATCATTGGGTCCACCGCACTGCATCTTGCGGCGCTCGATGACCTTTACCTGGTGGTACTTGCCGTCCCTCCAACGGCACATCACCCGAGTACCTACCTCCAGTGGTAACATACTCGCCTTCCGCTTCTTCAACGAGTCAGATTCCGTTAGAATCATTTCGGCAGCCAGAGGAGGCATTCCTTCAACGGCAGATTGAGGCTTTCGGTCGCCGTCGGCAGGGGCCGAAGTTGCAGATCCGTTTTCCGGATTTGCTGGAGTCTCTATAGAACCCATTGTTGGTCTCGGATGTTAGCAACGAATGGGCTCGCAAATCTACAAAATTAAAAAATCACGGGGCATAAAGTTGGGCTTTTTTAGGCCCATGCTTTCTCGTACCATTTTCCGAAACATACTCGGACCTCGCCCTTGTGCTGTATTGCTATTAAATAAAAGCAAACATTCCATCTAAAAAACAGATGGACCAAAAAAATCCGGAAATTAACTTTTTTAAAATTTTAATTAAATCGAGTTCAAAAAAAATTGTAATTAAATTCTTTTAATTTATCAAATAGTATTTTTATTTATTTTATCATTATAATCTAGCCTTGTTAGAAACTGTTAAGATGGTTGACAAGTATGGAAAAATAAGTTAAATTTTTTCCTCAAAATGTGTTGATTCATCCGACTAGCTGCCATGTGGCATTCTATTATCAACTGAGTACACTCTTTTTTTGGTAACTTAAAAAATTTATAATTACCAAACAAGTATAAAAATTATGAATTGTGAATGCACTTTAATTTGATATATTCAACCTCAAAAGATAATGATTCCATAATTTAGATTATTTATGTAATTTTAAATTTTTATTATAAATTCTTGAAATTAAAAAAAAAAAAAAAAAAAAAAAGTGGAAATCAACAAATGGCATGATGTCACATGACAACTGGATAGATAAACCAACACATTATGAGAAAAAAAAAAAAAAGTGACCAAATTGTGTATTTAACAGTCACGTCAATAATTTTAGATAGAAATCTAATAGCTACAATAATTGTAATGATAAAATAAGTTAATACTAATAAATCAAAAAGATTAGCTTTAGAAAGTGTTAAAATTCAGAATATTGAACTCAGCGGCAAAGGAGATGCAAACGGGTCAGCCCCTTTGCCTCCAAGAGCGTTCTTGAAATATAAATAAAAAATATTTGTTGAAATATTTATTTTTAGAAAAAAGTAAAAATAAATAAATTACAAGTATGAATATGATTCTTGTTAGTTTTATTTTATTACAAGTACAAAAAAAATAATTCTGTAAATATTTTATTTTCCTTTATAGTTTTATGAAATAATCAGAGCTTTTGATTATAACGAATTTCTCATTATTTACGAGTATAAATATGATTCTCTATTACATTTCATCAAAAAAGGTTTGATATCAAAACAACATTATCTTTCCTCCTTGGTCTTTTCTTCCTTCTTTTCCTGTTTCTCACGTGTCCGAGATCACAAATAATTTTATCAAGAAACCTCGTGCACTTGGCAGAACATCCAAACAAGAGAAAAAGAAAAAAACGCAGACTCCGGAACAAAAGAACAAGAAAAGATCTCCTTTGCCACTAAATACATTGTTGCATTAACAGAGAACTGGCACCATCAGATTCCCCAACGGAAAACTACCGCTAGACTGCAACCTCAAATAACAACAATCTGTAAGCCTAACTGTAGCAAATGTGAGAACTGAAAAATGTTAATAACAAGATATATGAGGAGACAAGATATATGAGGAGACAAGTTAGAGCGGACCCTTCATCAATCTGAAGTTGAGCCAATTTCTCTGGGATTGATACTGTAGGAATATTTACAATAACTTTACAGCCCAAGCACAGTAGGTGATGATACCTTTAAAATTCTTGCATTAACATACATGAAGCTGAGCTTATCAACCACAAGACACCCGTCAAGGTACTGGAATTTTCTGCCGCTTTGCATTACATGTAACAGAATAAACCCTCACCCACTGTACAATTTACTCTCACAATGAATATACAACAATGATGCAAAAACTCCCCGCCCTGTCCAGTATGTTAATCCCTATTCATGAGGATACACCATCCAGATTCCAGAACACATATCACAGCCTATCTTTCGGCCATTCTCCCTCCATAAATCAGATAAATAGCACAGCTCTCTGGAAGAAGGCAGTTGTCCTAGACAAAAGGCTGTTCATCTCCATTTTGTGAATCAGAAATCCAATATTTGCCTCCAGCTACCTGTTGTGTTCCAATGGTTCACCAGAACATGTGTCATGGTTGATCTGCTTCTCCTTCGGAAGGCAATCAACCGGAATATAAAAATATCCTTTGGGTAACTGTTGATTTTTCATAGATGCTTGATCTGATGTCATCACCAGCTCTTTCTCAAACATCTCAAAACGCTGTTTGTTGATATGCATACATTCAAGAATAAGCCCAAGTTTATGTAATCTAACAAGTAAAAGAAGTAATTATGACCCAAAACAATCCCATACCTTTCTTGATTTTGAGTTCCATTCTCCATCATCCAAAGGATTACGAGTAGCCAGGGCAACTCTGTGAGGGATTTGCTTCCCAGCAAATGACACCCTCTCCAAAGGTTTTCGGGTAAAAAGGTTTTGGGATGTGGAGCTGTCATCTGTCTTTTGGTCTGCGTCCATGGTAACTTTAAGATGCTTAACAGAAATGGTGCTGTCCACTGTTACGTCATCTGATCTTTGGATTGCATCGCTACACGATTTATACCCATCAGTATTGCCTTTAAGAGAGGTTGTAGCTGATTCTGAACTAACATCTGGTGGGAAAAAAGGACTATGAACAAGCACAGAACGAGCAACATGGTCTCGTTTGCACGCAAGTATGCTGTGTGAGCAAAGAACTAAATCCCGCTGCAAGAAACCATAAGAAAACAAATTTCAAGTGTTATAACACATTTGCCAAAAAGCAAAAATGTTTATTAGAACTAGAAGGGAAAAAAAAGATGGTATTACTTGTATGGAGTAAATTCCATTAGGGCAAATTGTTGAACCATAGAATAAAAAAGATATGATTTAATTGGCTCATTTATGACATCCACTCTACATATTTAATTGCAAATTAAAAATCTAAAGACAAGATATCATATAATGGTTCACCAAGTCAAGCAATAGGTACCTTTATCTTTTCACGTTTAATGATTCTTTCACAAAGAAGGCGTAACCTCTCTAGTTCAACCTGTAAAGAAGCATTCGTAAAAGAACCCAATTAGTTGACTCTACCGCCAAAATGGGAAGGTGGAAAGAAAGACTTTCCAATAGTAGAAATAGCATAAAGAGGTGTAAGAAAATTTGCCAGAAGCAGCACAGTAAACAATGCAGAAAGTTTTTAAGTGATTTGTTGAACCAGGGACCCAATAAAATATATGATCCATTCTTTTGGAAAGTTTGTCCATGTAAACATGGAATAAATATTTGTCATATATTTTAAAATCATCCGAGGGACAAAAAAAAAAAACAAAGAAATTTGAAAAAAAATCATCTGAGGGACGATATAAAGAAAAACTCAACACACAAAAATCTAATCGCAGTATCCTTGAGAAAACAATTAATTTATTTCCCTCAAATTTCTCTGTTTAAACATGCTCCGATATTTGGTGCTTTCCACAGAAGATAAAATTGTCATTACGAAGTGGTAAAACCTTAAATTTCAGCTCAATTTTTCCTTATGAAAAAAGCTGAACTTCAATAACATCAACATGAAAATAAATCTCGGTACAAAATACGATACACTGAAGTCCGGATTAATATGGACATCTGAATAAAAAATAAGAGTCATTTAGAGCACATCCATACCCTGACTTGCTTCATGCTCTTTAACTCCTCAATTCCATGTTTTTGAGTTTCAGCCTGTTTAAATCAAGCAAAGCTCAGTTATCACATGATAAGGCATTGGTTATAGAAGTGTGAAATATTTTAAGCACAAACAAGAAGCTCGCACCTTTGCCCTCTGTTCCAAGCCATGCCTTTCGCAGTAAGCCTTGTGCTGCAACTTGCTGTTAATAGTCTTAACATTCATGTAAAAACCCGTACTTCTAGCACAGGAGGGATGAAATGTGGTCTGACAGTGACCATAGCTACACTGAAGAGTAATATGGAAATGGGTTAACCATCAAAGTTCTTCATCACAACGGACCTCAGGCTGTCAAAACCATTACTCTATGAACCAATCAAGCTAAGACTCACCTTTATGCAGACACCATGTTTTCGTCGGCAAATACAACAGATATCATTTCCTTTAGAAACTGTCTCCTGGAATCCCAATACACACAGAAGTGAATGTTAAATAACATCATTGCAAAATAATAATAAACAACACGGAAAGGAAATAACAGTTGCTTTCCCCATGTCTAATTCTATTGTTAAAAATAGATGTGATCTCAACAGTACCACCACAAAAGATGTACACATACCAGTCCTTCTACTGGATTCACTTGCCCCCTTCTAAAAGTTGGTTCAAACACCCACTGCAAGACAAAATAATAACTAGATATAGTTGCACTTTATTGAAATATTGGGCAGGAAAAATATAAACAATAAATCAATCAGGTGCAAATAAAAATTTCAACCTCCGCACAGAAAGCATGGACCCATTGACCATCAGTAGATTTCCTAAAAGCACCGGTGGTACCACCGCATAAACCACATTCAGCAACAAAGTAGGGCTTCTCCCAAAAATTGAGTGAAGCAGCTGTAGAGCATTTAGATGTCAATAATTCCTCACATAATTCACAGCACCATGGACCTGTAGATTCTTTGACACTGCGATAGCAATCCAAATGAACTGCAACCTGGTGGCAGAAGAGCTTTTTTATATCATGCTAATAAAAAAAGAGCAAAAAGGAAAAAAAAAAATCATGGGCTAGTCTACAATACCTTGCAACTGGAACAGACTAAGATAGGGTTCAGTATTGTCTCAGATCGTCGGCAAATATCACATGACCTAGGATTCTCTTTAGAAAAATCTAAAACAGACTGAGCAAAATCAGAGAATTTTTCTGATGAGTTCCTTGAAACAGCCATCCTGGAAAGCGTCTCTTTTGGACGTGGCATCAGCTGAGAAGAAATGCCAGCCCTCCCATTAGAAATGTTCAATTTCTGCAAAAACAAAAAGCATAATGAAATAATGGATTCAGCAGACGTGTTCCAATTTTTTGTCTCAGCAAAAGCTGGAAAAAATAATTTAGAACTTTAGGTAAAGAAGAAGCAGTTAGAACCTCCTGATGAGTAGATTCATCATATGTGTCTTTCCTAAATGATGAAATCCTAGAAGAAGCTGCAGCAGCAGCAGTTGCTGCAGCAAGTACAGCCTGGGCTTCTTTATGCTTTCTTTCTTTCCTGCCCTGTTTCTTTGCTTCTCTAATCTCGTTAAGGTACTGGTTAACAAGTACCGCATCCCATCTCTGGGCCCTGGCTATGTCAATCTCCTTTGGTAGAATCTTAGCAACCTTACAAATTAAATTGTCTGCAAGATAGCCACCAAAAAAAAAAAAAAAAAATCTTTAGAGATACATTTCCATTTCATGGAACAAGGCAGAACATTTGCTCAGAAAGTGAGGGAAGAAATCAAGAACAAGAAGAGAAAAAGATGGGACCAGTAAATTTCTTTCTTGCAACTGCATTGCCAAGTAGCCTGTGCTGATAATAAATGATTTCTCCTTCCACTTCATCTGAGGGAGACAGGTCATAAACTCCCAGTTTCTTTGCCTTAATCAGCCTCTCTATATTTGCTTCATCAGATTTGTAAATTACATCACAGTTTGAATGTATTTTCTGGTGATCACAGCACACACTGGCATTGGAAGACGCCTCCAGATGAGAGGTTTCTCCCACCCTCAAACCTGCTCAATTGAATATGTATAAATTGACAAATCATGGGATGCAGTTAACAAGCAAATGTCTACCCTCAATCTTAGTCAGTTCTATTTCTACCTTCCAACTCACAAATATTGTCTTTTGAAAGTAGCCCACTCTGCATTTGCATCAGTTCCTTGTGGACATATGGGTGCATATAAGAATGTGAAACTTCATTCATTTTTCTGCAGCACAAATGTAGAACTTTCAGAAAAATTCTCATCATATCACAATATTATCAATGTAAAATAAAAAAAAACAAAACAAAAGAGAGAACAAAATGAAGCTACTAAAAACTGATTATATTGAAAAGCTTACAAGAGATCAGGAAGCACTGGATTATTATCTGAATAATTAGGATTTGCCTGATCTGAACTCATTGAATCACCCTGCTGGGGAACAGCAGAACACTCTATTTCAATTTTTTCAGAAGAGATGCAACCCGAGGGATTACATGAACTGCCTGTGCAACATACATGCTTTGTGTCAAACAAAACTGAAAAATGTTACATCATAGGTACTACAAAATGCAAAGAGCTCAAAGGTCACATGATATGAACTGTGATCAATCGCATTCAAGTGGATAATGTGAAAACAACTGGCATTCATTGCTTTTGAACAGATAACTACGGAACAGAGAAGAAAAAAAAGCAGAATGGCAACATTGCACCATCTACTTAACGTCACTGCTATACTCATAAAAGCAATTTTTTTTAGGAATTGATTGCATAAAGTGTGTTGTGTTATCATGCAACAAATTACAAATATTAGCCCTCTTTTTGGAAATCCTCCCTGTATGCTTTGCATGACTGTTTTATGCACACCTCTTTTTGGGAGGCTGAATGTTGACAGATATAAATCTAATACCAATCAAAAAGAGAAGATTCACAATACTGAATGAGATATGCTAAGAAGCATCAGGACAGAGAGATGCCTGAAGGCTGAATATTGACAGGTATAATTCTAATACCCAATCAAAGAGAGAAGACTCGCATGATAAATGAGATATGCAAAGCAGCATCAGGACCAAGAGATGTCTGAAGGCTAAAAAACACAAATGAGAGATTCAAGAAGGTTTCGCAGAATTTGAGTTAATTGAAGACAAACCATTCAGGTTAATGCTCTAATTTTATCCTCTTGCAATAATATTTATACACCTTCTATCACCAATCTCCAATACATCCTCTCTAGTACTAACTATGGCAAACACATAGAAAGATAAACTATTGGTCTCCAAAATCACATGGAACAATTATAAAGAATAAACCAATTAAGATCCAGCAATCAGGAGTATGCCAACTTCCATCCAACATAGAGGCATTAGGCCAAACATAGGATTTAGAAAAATATACCTTCAGATTTAGACAAATCAGTCCCCAAAGAGTCTTGCAACCCATCACAGTTGATTGATGTCTGCACAATTGCATAAGATCATAGAAAATTTAAAAAATGGCAACAGAAGACACGGGAAAGTAGAGCCTCAAAATAACCAAATGAAGAACTAAAAATCTACAGAATGACAAGTATTTGCTGCTTCAAGCAGCTGATTTAATAAGGGAAAATATGTCAAACAGGAATTGGCCTTCCTCAGACCCTCTTTTTCACTCACTTCCTCAAAGCAATGCAAACACACACGCTCATACATGTAGCATGACCATGTAAATCATGCACTCTCCATTTCAATATCATTTAAACCCTTAATAAGAAACCAACAAACTGTAATCAGCACTACAACAAATGTCAAAGCATGCTCATTTAAGAACTCTGTGGGGCAAAGTTTTCTTGAGCTTTCACACCATTGAATTAATAACAAGAATGCATTCTTCAGAACAATTTGATTCTCCTATGCTTATCTCCTTTTACGCTTGATTTGTCCACAGTTTTTTCCATCCATATCAGAAAAAATCTCTTTTTGCTCGATGAAATTATCAAGAGTCAATTATAAAGGCTCATTTTCTTAGAAAAAACGTAGACTTTATATTGCAAATCATGCCAGTAATGCCACTTTTCCAGTTGACAGTACCATGACTCATTGTTCCTAATCCACAGCCAACAAATGCATAGCATACATAATTAATCAAGTATAGGTTCATCTACAATGCATTAAACAGGCATCAAACGAACCAGTTAAATTTTGTTCACTCCTTCCACGTGTATTTCGTGGCCCATAGGGTAAAACCACTAAAAGAGAATCTAAATTGAGAATTGGGATATTCAAAGAAAAGGTTAATGATTCAAAAATAAAGAAACAAATACACTTCTTCACTTATGAAGTCTTCTCAAATGAACCAATTTTGACTATACTCAGATCATAGATTGCTGTTATACCTACAGTTTATCACCACGGCAACAATTGATACCCTCATTCACATGTACATGGAATATGCTCATGAAAATAGCTTATGCATCCAAAAGCGGCAAAGAGGATGGTTCAATACTGAACAATGCACCAAGTGCACTCAATAGTACCTCCTAACATATTACAGGACTCCATTCACCAAATGACAAATTTAACTGCCAATGACAGGAACTCGTAGAACAAATTTACCAAATGCAACCATCTCAGGGGAACAGCGCAAGAGGGAAAAGATTTAAGAACATTGGAGTATGTTGGGAGATGAAACAAGCACCAGAAGATGAAACAAAAAACTTTCGTATGATTGGAAAACTTACAGATAAGATCAATGCAATACTCGCTATACGAACCATTCACAGGACCAAATAAACAATGCAATAAGGTTACCTTTTCAACATGGACAGATACTTCACTTGAATTTTCTGGTTGCTTGCTAGCAAGTTTATCAACTCTATCCTCATCAATCAGCGCCCCACTGTCACTTAAAAATTCCTCTGCTGAGCAAATTCCTTTATTATCTGCCAAAATTCTAATGTTACTTTTTGTTCTTCTGCGAGGTGGAACAGACTTAACAGCAACAGGGTCTTCCATATCAGACTCTGATACTATTACACCATCAGAATGATCAGCCTCTGCCATCCCAGCCTTGGACAGAATTGAGGATTTTAGTTTAACTTTCAAATTTTTATGCAGAGTACTCATATAAGCATGATGCCTAAGCCATTTGACTATTTTGCATTGCAAGTCAGGAACCAAACTATCTTCCTGCAGAATAAGCATTTATAAGTCAGAAGAGCGCATTGAACATCTGAATCTGATTAGTCTCTCTCTCTCTCTAAAGAAGATTACGAAGTAAAAGTCATCATTTTAACATTACAGCAAGTGTCGAAAGCAATGAATCAGGTGAGATGCCAATCTCCAATGCTACATCTTTCATGTTGACTTTTCCCCGATCAATTAACTGCATCATTACATATGTAAGGTTCAAATTGGGAAGGTAGAATAGTCAGTAGGGAAAAAGAGACAGTTATTCAACCTAAATAAATTTGTCCAACAATGTCATGAACATAGATACAACCATTTTATTAGTACCTTTTTCAAAATCAGGGCAAGATTTCGTGAATCAGATAGGCTAGCGTCCTCGTTGTCACTTCTCTCAGACATCCCCATGCTACTAACTTGGTCCCCATCAGCACATTCTGATATTAGCACATCATTTTGTCTGGAATCAGATAATCCAATTTCTCGTGACTCACTATCACCAGATTTATCAGAAACAGTATCGGGAGTTCCTACATTGACCGCAATTTTGTCTCCATTATGGCCAATCTTTAAATTGTGTTGTTTATCTGTCAACAGAATCAGTGGCATGCAGTTGGCAGTGGAAGAGTCACTGATAACAGGTAATTGGGAGTTACTTCTACCATCAGGGGACTCTGAGTGCTTTGAGCAAAAGGCCCGCAATTCAACCTATAGAGCATACAAAATCAGAACCTTTAACTTTAATCAGAAAGCCTCAACGAGGTCACAGCATGAAGCTGTCTACATTCTGGAACATCAGCAACAGAATCGATACTAGCAAAAAAAAAATGACAACTTCCAACAATAATAATAGAGGAAACAGCTTACATTCTCAGATCCATATTTCCCCCAAACCTCCATTCTGTGATTCCCCTCCCTTGCACATATGGGATGAAATGCAGCTCTACAAGTTCCTGAATAAACAAACCCAGCAGAAAGCCATTACCAATAGTAGCAACATTCACATGCTGAAACCAACAGAGCAAAAGGTAACAATGCCGAAAAGCACCAACAATCCAACATAACTAACTCGAGCAAACCATGAATATATTACTGAAAAGTAACGGCCAGCCAAGTCGAGCAGAAAAGATTATAAAATGGAAGCAGCAGCTATCGAAAGAACAAGCAGTACAATTGAAGAATTAAGAATTGAAAAATCCAGTGGCAAATTGTTAAAATGGACCCATTACATAGAGCAGCTTGCAAAGCAGTAAGAATTAGATGGTTGTGCTTCATCATCAAGTATGCTCACTCGAGATTAGCATCATCAAGCATTGAGATACCAACAGTAGTATATCCTCAATGCTTTCTTTGATTGAACTTTCATCTCCAGACCTTAAAAAAATGTTCAAATGCTAATGGAATTATGAAGAATATAACACTAACCAAACCAAATAGCAAAATCACATAACAGATATTAATCAAGTGATCAATCGCTAGTGGACAGAGTGATCAATAGCAAGGGGACGCACAAAATTAAAAGTAGGCCCAACATTTATGTGCAGATGTTTTTTGCCATAATAGAAAAAGTAACATTGTAACAGCACGTGATCACACATGCATTCAAACCCAAATGATTTGTGAAAGCAAGAACAAGATTCATGTCTCAGGAGGCACTTGCACAAGAAATAAGTGCTTATTCACAACAAATAGGTGTTTAATCAAATAATAAGAGGTGTTACAGAGTAAAATTCACTACATTGATTTTAAATGGAAACGAACAATCAAGTATCCAGCTGACTGCACCAACATTTCAGGCACTATAATCCAGAGGATTTGCATATATCACCTAGCGTATTCCAATAACGACAACAATCAACTCTAATAAGCTAGCCTAAGAAACTAACATCCAGTGTTCAACAGCTAAGTGCAAGAAGCACTAGGGTTCAAACGAATGTTCTAATGTCTAAAAGCAGATTGACGTGATTCCATCCTCTGGTCATATTCTGATACCAAGGAGAATGTAGCAATAAGCTTTCTGCTCAAACTAGATAACACCATATAACTTGTTAGCTGAATTTACTTTGCAGTCTAAAGATGCCCAATTAGCGACAAAACCCCAAACTAATTATTACAATATAAGAGAGCAACCAAACATACCATGACTACAACGAACACAAACACCACATTTCACTTTGCAGACGTTGCAAACTAATTTTCTTCTGGTTTCCTTTATTTCTTGCACATTCATAATAGGTTGCATCTTCCTTGGGTCGTCCACATATATCTCAGGCATCCACAAAGAACAAAATAAATGAGCAAACTCAGTAATAGTTCCAGTACTTCCTGCATCAACAGGTTTCAAAGCACCGCCCCTCTTTGGGCAAAGCACACAAGGGTACTTAACTGAATCATCACTACCAGTCCTGCCATTACACCAAGAACATAGCCAAGACTCATCTATATCCCTTTGCACGCCATAACAGTTGAGATGCACCGCAGCTTTACAAGAAGAGCAAACAATCAACCGGTTTGATTCGTTACCCATCTCACCCTTGCAGCAAAAATCACATAACGATGAATTTCCTTCACATGGAGAACCTATTAGAACCTTTTCCAACCCAGCATCCCTGCCTAAAAGCTTTCGCTTCTTGGAAGGCCTCTCTGAAGTCAATATAATCCTGCTCCTACAACCTAAAAGCCATTCTAAACCGCTAGAAACATCTGAAATGGTGCCAACCTTCCCCCCCTCCTGGGGCAAACACTGGTTGCTGTCATCTTGAGGACCTACACCGTCAATTTCCATTAACTGCTCGTCCTCTTGCTTCACCTCGTGCTTTACCGCAACCTCATTTCCATTTGCATTTCCGCCACAATTCACATTGTTATCCACCGACTCATTTGTTTGTGCATTTCCATTCTCACAACCCACAGCAGCATTCTTATCCAAGGTCTCTGGGTCGTCCCTGGACTCCTTTTTCTCATTTTTAATGTACGGAATCAAAAAACACTTACTACCAGCTAAAGACCTAAGTGAAGAAGATATCTCGAATAAGGCATCAATGTCAGGCAGTGCCAAGTCTCTGAAGTACTCCTCAGTCTCAAACCAAATATTCCCTCCCTTGGACCTCTCACTTGCCCGCGAAGACTTCTTATCTGCACTAGAATGTGACTTCTTATGCCTCTTTCTACTATCCGATTGCCTAAGCAAACTGGCCAATCCACTAGGCAAAGTAGAAATACTTGAAAAAGCACCTGAAGTGGTCGACCCAGAGACATCCTCAGGTATATCAAATGGAGACCGCTCGCTTAGAGATTTACGAGCCTGAGAGAAGAAATCAACGTCCAATGAAGGCTTCTTTTTTGTAGTTGGGAGTATTTCAGCTTGGGTCGCCGGTAACTTGGACGACGGAATCCTAGAAATCGGGCGACAAAGCCTCTCATGAGTGCCGCAACCTCCGTCAGGACACCTACCCATCATCTTCTTCCGCCGGGGCATCGGCCTCCGGTCATCTCAAACACCAACTACCAGCGCCTCTTACACCACCGCCACCACCTGCACATTCCATACCGAAACCCTAACCCTAAATCCTAATTTCAATCTAGCTCGTTTTGAATCCTTCTGCAGAGCAAAACACTAATCTCCCAAGCATACACCTAATCCTAACCCTAACCCTAACAATTACCAACGCTCGGCGTTTAAGTCTTCACGTGCACGATTATAGAAGAAAACGAAGAGGATAAAAAGTCGCGGCTAGGGTTAGGGTTTCAGTTATTCAGGTTCGTGTTGTTGGGGATCCGTTCTCACG
This sequence comes from Jatropha curcas, assembly GCF_041381405.1. Taxonomy (NCBI): domain Eukaryota; kingdom Viridiplantae; phylum Streptophyta; class Magnoliopsida; order Malpighiales; family Euphorbiaceae; genus Jatropha; species Jatropha curcas. The sequence continues at coordinate 5,988,681 of NC_143159.1, forward strand.
AGTGGGTTTTTTTTTTTTTTTAAATTTCGTTTTTGTTCTTTTTCGTGTAGTTTGATTTCGCTTTCGAAGCAGAGGGGGGAAAGATTCGCGTTTTTAGCAGGCAGGAGTGCGGCTTGTTTCGGGAAGATATTTTTATATGGGGCTTTGGATAGTATGCTGTGACGCAATAGAATTGTATTCGTGTGGCTATTCAGATGCTGCACATGGCTTCCTTTTATAGGCCCACATGCTGTTTTTCTTTTCAAGTTTTTGACTTTATCCTTCTCCTCCCAACCTCTGGTAATACCTGCACTGCATAGTTTTTTCATTTAGGATTAACGAGGACGATAATATATAATATTTAAAAAAAATTAATCACATTTTGTTGTAAATTCTGGAACTTATATTTTAAACATTGCCAAAAGGAAATATACTCAACAAAATAATGCATTTTAAAACTTATTTTTTAAACTAACCTCATGGTTTTTCTTTCGTAAAAAGATGATACTCTTAAATTCGCTACGCAAAATAATATATATATATATATCATCCATCATCTTTAATTGTTTATAAATCTATCGGTTTGTTCACAAGATAAAAAAATAATACACTGCTCTCATTTAGAAATTAAATATATCATTTTCAATTATAAAGTCAGAATCTTTTTTAAGGGCCAACATGCCTTTTTAACAATAATAAATATATTTTTACATACAGTTCTTTGCATAAAATATGAAAAACAGCAAGTATAACAATAATATCAATTAAACCCTCAAATTTAAGTGTAAAAATATAAAAAAATAAAAGAAATTGATTAACATTATGTTTTTAATTTGTCCTATGACACTGGGTTCCTTGTTCTTTAATATAATATATGTACCAATGAAATTATTTTGTAGCATAGACAGTGACAAATGGTTAACATTAAATGTCAAAGCCAAATATATCTTGCAATAACAATAAGATAAAAGCATTTGAATTCACATACAACCTATAATATCAACTTTTGATTGCTATAACAAAGTTTTGCTTAATATTTTTGTGTGGTGTTAGGGTCATCTATGAGTATCAAGACTGTTCAATAAATTACTCATTCGCTTAAAAAATATAAATTGTTTTTTAGTGTTTCTCAAAATTAAAAATTTTTGAATAGTTTAAAGAGTAACTAGTAATATTTTTTTACTATTTTTATATTAAATATAATAATTACATTCATAAATTTTGTTTTATTTTTTAGATAAGGGGCAATTTAATCAAATTACTTTTAATTTTTATTAATAACTTAAATAATTAATTATTTTTTAATCATCGTGTAAAAATTTTAAACAATTTATATTTTAAAACAGAGTGAGCATCTTTCAATTAATACATGCTTTGATGAAAATGACAAACAGCTTATTTATATAGTTTCTTTAAGCATTAAACATATTATGGATGGCTATCGACAAGGTGTTAAGCGATCTCGATTCTCACATGGATGAAAAAACAAGCTCGATCTCTAAAAAAACGCACTTCACTGAAAAGACAAAAAATTTTTACATTTTACGGTTTGACACGGTGGAGCGAGGACCTTGGCCAATATTCTATCAAGAGCACCTGTCAGCCATTTTAAATGGAGAGGGGATAGGCTAATAACTGAAAAATTCCAATAATATTGACTTTTTTCTATGGATTTGCTACCAATTTGAAAGATTGAAATTCTCTGATGTTATGTTGGCTAGGTAAACTTTTTAAGGATAATTATACTTTGAAGGTTGTTACTTCCCAATATCCTTATGATCAATTTTTTTCGCAGCTTCTCCATCTTATTTTTAAATATCTTCAAGAATGGAACAAAATAGTGTAGATTTGAATTTCTATAACGAAGCTTAAATCATTAGAAAAATCTCATAGGTTGCTTTTAATAAGATACGACTTAGATTTTATTTAGATGGAGTGAGGTAAAATTTATTAAAATAAGATATTATATGATAAGGTAAATAATCATATTTTTAATATTTAGAAGGCAAGGTAAATAAGGTTTAATAATAGTATGATGTTGTTTGATTTGAAGGTTTTAGAAAGTAAAGTTAAATATAAAGATTAAAAAAAATATCATTCTTTAGACAAGTGGTATTTTAGATATATAATTCATTAGAACTTTTACTTATAATTTATCAAATTATATTTTCCAAAATTAAATTTTCAAAATTTTAAAATAAAAATTTTGATTAAGAAAAATTAAAATTTCAAATTCTTAAGAGCTGTAGTTGAATCATTGAATAGTGGAACATAACAAAAGGAGAACATTTTACTCTTCGGACTCTCTTGCGAGTGAGCCAATAACTTAAAACGATGATCCAATAATTCATCCATCCAAACAAATTAAAAAGATGACCAAATATGGCTTACAAAATTGTGGGATTAATTTTAATCGACCAACCTAGTAATGCTTATAAAATCTGATTACGCTGTGTTGGGGCTTGCCAAAAATATCAAAGTTTACAATTATTAAAAAAAAAAAAATCAAAGTTTACAACGAAACGACAAACAAAGTAGCATAGCAAACATTTTGTTACTTGTGTGTATTGTCTCAGGATGGTATATTGAATTAAGACTCCATCAAATTTTAAAAGATTTTAAAATTTCAATGATATTCAATCTATATTTTTTTAGAATTTATTAAAATTTTGTAGTATTTAATTCAGGCTCTTATAAAATTCATAAAAATCTGATGGTATTAATTATGACTTTTTAAAAGTCTATACAATTTTGGTATTCAAAAAATTACTGATTTGGAAAAATTTTATAAAATTATTGATTTTGTTGGATTTTAAGATGCTAGGTATGAATAAAAAAGTCATTCACAAATTTATCCTTTAACCCAAAAATTTCAAAAAATTTTAAAAATCTAATAGAGTCTTAATCCAATACACTTCTTAATAAGGATGAAAGCAGAACGGGTACTCGTGAACTATAAACGCATATGTTTAAAGTTTTACTACTCATATCCCTTTTAAATTTATTTAAATACTCATTCAAGTACTCGTACTCGAATTTATTTAAATTTTACTAATTGTATCTATCTAAAATTCGTTTAAAGTACCTTTAAATAGATACAGCATCCACGAACTTTAAACTATTCAAATTCGAATTTATTTAAAATAAATTTTTTATTGATAATGGATAGGGTACCAGTGGATAGAGTATCCGCTACCGAACCTGTTTAATATAGCATTAATAGATCTGTTTAATATAGTGGTTAACTGGTAGCGGGTATCTAAATTTTTATACATGTATCCTAACTGTATCTATTATGGGTAGTAATTTCACTAATCATTTTCGTTGCGGATAATAATTTCGCTATCCATATCCATTCCAAACTATTTTATAACTACCTATATCATCTTTAAACGGATTGGAATGGAGTGGGTGCCGTACAACATCTACCACTTTCATCCCTACCTCTTAAAATGTAAAACAATATATTAATTATTGGATTAGTTTCGAATTAAATTCATGTGCTGAGAATTTTATATTTTCACAAAAATTAACATTAATAATGCTGCAATTTTTCAGAATTAAGTCGATTATTTTTTTAGAATTTTTGTATTTTGATTTCAATTAAATAATGAGTTAATCAAATAAAAAATTTGAAAAATTTTGAAATAATAAAAAAAAAAACTGAAGAATTTCAATATGCCATGTGGACGGACCACTAGGCTCCGTGAGCCACAAGCGACGGGTTATGCATCAATTTTAAATTAATATAAAAATGTCTCCTTACGCAAGCTTTAGCAGTTGGTATATATATATATATATATATATATTTATTTATTTAAACTTGTGATTTTACGATATATGGTTAGTCAAGAGCTGAGAAATATATGGTCTCTTTTGAGCACATCATAACTATTCTGGGAGCACAAAATGACCGTCAGTGACGCTGACCAACGCAGACCTTTCACTATTGGAGACGATAAGGTCTTAATGAAGAAAAAAAAAGATTTTTGAGAAGATGATGCATTTAATTTTTGGTCCCTCATTGTTTTTCAGTTGTGTTTCAAAACTTTTTAATTTGTTTAATTAGGTCTTGAAATTAATTTTGATTAAATATATAAAAACACTGTAAATCTATTAAAGTCAATCAAAATCTATAAAAAATGTCTCATAAATTTTATAAAACTCTATATAGGATTCTAATGAAATTTATGAAAATCTTAGAAAATCCTAATTCCATTAAACTCAACAAATCTTTTAAAATTTTATACAATTCTAATCAAATACATCACCCTAGAAGTGGCGAAACGACATAAAGGAAAAACTACGCATACGCATACGCATACGCATACGAGCATTTTTTGTTTGTTTTTTTTTTAACAAACGACAGCAGTAAACAACGAGATTTTTCAGTCTCAAGTTGCCCGAACGAAACGAACGACAGCAGCTCTTACTTTATCACGCATTTAAAGTGTGAAAAACAAGAACAAGAAAAGGCGAAGTACAAACTCAAAGGAACGAAGCTACCCTTAGACGATCCAAACACAGTTCAAGTTAGCTGGAACTATCATTCACAACTAATCTATAATTTAATTTTTTTTTTTCTGGAAAAATAATAAAACAAACTAGAGACCGTCGGCATACAAACAGATAGAGAGAAATGGATTTGGCGGAGCTCTGGGCGATATTCGGTCCCGGCGTTGCTGGTGCTGTGTTTGGTACCGGTTGGTGGTTCTGGATTGACGCCGTTGTTTGTAGCTCCGTCAAAGTCTCCTTTGTTCACTACCTGCCCGGTATTCTTCTTCTCTCAGTTTATTAAGCTTATTGTTGTTTGTAAATACAATTTTGGCGTGTGCTTATGTTTTCCTTTACTTATTTTAGGGTTTCAATTATGCTTCTTGTCGCAGGAATTTTTGCATCATTTGCAGCTCTGATGTTTAATTGCGTTAGGAAAGAGGATATTGATTATTCCCCGTACGAAGAAGGCGAATGGAGGTCAGCAGCAGATATCTTTATTTCTCTCAATTGCTTATTCTCTTCGGTTTTAACTTTGTCTTGTTCGATTCTGTTTTAATTATTGAATCTGCTCATTTGATTTGTTAAATATGCGTTGCCAAGACTAAGAGCCGTTGGCATTTCGCTTATCCGTGCTGAAAATGACTGTAGAATTCCACTACATGATTTAATAGCATGAGTTTATTGGGGCAGACAATATAATTGATTGAAGATCAATGGATTAGCGATCTAAGTAGTGTTGAATTTGGAGTAGCGTCTATTATCCTGAGAGTCTGCCAGTCTGGGTATCTGTACTGATTAGCGATGATTATAAATGCTACCTTGTGTGCTGTTTATATTGATTTTGTTCTCTGTTTTGATGCTGCAAACTGCAGTATTCTTATCTTGATTCTAGATAGCAAAAGATGAAGATTTCCATGTATACATTCTGAGATTACAATTACACTGAACCTGGTATAATATGTCTATATTAGCGATTTGTTTGATGGAGAAATAGCATGTAGGTGCAATTTGGAGGTTGTAGATAACTTCTTTTGAATGACTTAATCAGTTAACCTATTTTTGGCTACTTCTTGTTGGGCAGAGTTATAAACACAGATTTATTTGTTAAATTTTTTGGTGGTATATTCGCTATATGCTCTTTGCTATTGCCACAATCTGGCTGGATTTTGTACTGAAGCATACAGGAGGGTTGAGTGGTCATTTTATTGAAATGTGGGTCTGTGTGTTGTTGTATGGGCTGTCCAAAGCTTCTCATAGTTTATTGTCTAGGTGGATTTGATGTATGATATTGAGAACCCATTTATTTTGATCTTAAATCCGTTTGAACTTCAAATTGAGAAAGACCAGAGGACTATGGGGCACAGATACAGGACGTAGATACACTTACACTGCTTTTCTTACAAAAATTAGTGCAGAACATGCCATGTCTACTCTTGAAAAGTGTCTAACATAATACAACATGGACACACACCAAGAACTAAAGTGTTGGCGTTTCGTAGCTAGCAGGCAAGGAGAGTGGGATGGAATTATTTAGAGAGTTTGTAGGATATGGTTGTGGAGTGACTGGCAGAATGGATCTATTGAAAATTAAATATATTTTAGGGCAATATGTTTTATGGAAAGCATAGGCACAAAAGACATTCCTGGTTATTTTATTTTGCAGAATCTTTTATGAATCTTTCAAGTTTGTGCTTGTCAATAAATGATGAGAAATGTGATGTATTATCTATGGTATACACTGCAATAGATTATTAGCTGTATGCTTGAATTGTTTTGTGCTATTCAATGAATTTTCAGCATTGAAATGATGTCGTAATTTGGTTCTTTACCTCCTATTTCTTGCTGCTTTTGGAAGATGAGCTCTCTCTCTCTCTCTCTCTTTTTTGGTGCTATTAGAAGATGAACTTTCCTCTTAGGATTGAGACCTCACATTTCCTGTCTCTAATTATTAGCGGTTTACCAGATGAAATTAAAGTAATAAAATGCCATCTCCGGAAAAGTGAAAAAACAGTGTAGCATTAAATTACTGTATTACTTGTATGGTTGGGTCTATGCTGCTTTACATAGTGTGCCACTTGGCAAAATAAAAGTTTGTTTAGATGCAATTATGATTCTAAAAAGTCATTAGAATGAAATGTCTTGTTTCAAGATCTGCTTTTCAATCATAAAATCTTACATCATTAGGCGAGTAGGAATGGCAACAAGGTGGAAATCCGCCACCCTATCTTTATTTCTTATCCCCGCCCAGTCTCAAAACAGGATCAGGCATGTTTGGGTACGATTCTCATGCCTGAATTAGGTGCACTGCCGCAACAGGACTTCAAACTGCTTCCAAGACATGGAAAACATTGTAACTAACTCATAATTGCTTTATTAATTTTATAGATAAGATTTTTGTCAATTTCCACATACGTTTGATTCTGTTGTTGTTAGTTCAAACTAACTTCCTAGAATTATTAAGTTTTACTTTCTGGTTTACCTGCTCAATGTGACGTTTACTAATCCTTCTCTTAATTGCAACAGATTGAAGCTGTGGCTTTTCTTTGCATATGTTGTATCCTTCGTTTCTCTAGCGGCATCAGTGGGCTTATTAATACAAGATTCAATTGTCAAAACTGGGCCTTCAGTGTGGACAGGAACTGCTGGTGTCTTGCAGTGTGTGTTTGTGCTGATCAGGTAAATCATTGTCTTTTAAAATTATGTTAACTCAGTTTCATTTCTTGTTTGACATATCTTCTCCCTTTTTATGTTAATAACTAAATTTGTTTCCTACAGCGGGCTAATTTATTGGACTTCGCACTCGGAATGATTTCTGCATATCAGCAAATGCCATGTTGAGCGACCAACGATTTGTATGGTTTACTTTTACTCAATGGGCTGAAACATAATCACCCTGTGTATATTTTCATGCTGTACTAACGATATTTGAGCTGCGTAACAATCTTGAGAATTGGTAGTAAACTACTGTTGCTCTTCTATGATGGTTCTTCCGAATTTTATTCACTATAAATTCTAATCTCATCAACTTAGTTTATTTTGAAATGTATGTTCTATACCTTACTGATTCAGCAGAGGCCACCGGACCTTGCTTACGTGTCGACAGGATGTTGGGGCGTGGATATTGTGTGTAAATAGCGTTTCCATTAGCGTTAGGGTCGCTCGCCTACGAATTGCAGCTTCAGGAGAGCATGCATTTTTCCCCGCTTCCTTTTTGTCAACAGTTTTATGCATTATGCGTTTAATTTAGGGCAGGCTCTCCTGAATCCGCGGAACAAGAAAATGCACAAAGCCAATGTCGTTCCTCTTATTATCATTTTGCATCAGAAAGAAGGTTAAAAAAAAAAAGGATAATTTCTATTCTGAATTGGTTTTTTTATGTGAATTTTGTTCACCGCGTGGCATATTATGTGGATTCACCAATCGTAATTGTTATGATAAAATATAAGGAATAAGGTTCGCTCTCTGAATTTAAAAGCAATAAATTATCTGTTCAAAAATTAATTTTTTGCACAATTAACCCTTCGACGTGTGCTAAAGAAAATAAAAAGCCTAATTTTTTTTACCCAAAAAAAAAATAATTTAAAATAATTATTTTTAAACCAAACATTTATAATAACTCTACAATTTTAATTGAATGTTCTAGTGTGGAGTTGAAAGCTATCTTAGTTACCACACACGTATCGCCTATCGCCTATCGCCAATCGCCAATCGCCAATCGCCTATGACCCGATTTGAACAGATCTACATACAACTATACTTTAAAGGCTTTTTGTACTGTACAGAAATGTTTATTTCTGTATAGATACAGAATTGATAATTTCGTGACACATGACCAGTCAACCCGCTATAGCAGGTGGCAAGTTGATAGATTGATCTTTCTCTACTTTTTTTTTTTTTTTTTTTTTTTTTTTAAAGTTGTTTTCAAATGTAGTCCTTCTCTCACAATTACTTTTTTCAAATGGTACGAGGTCATTCTATCAGTATAAAGAAAAGGGTTCGATAATTTTTTTATAATAAATATATTATATCAGACAAAACATATGATAAGAGTGTTATGAAATTTAAAAACCTATAAAGATAATAAAAAGTCACCTCAATGCTTATATCTTAACTAACAAAAATTATATCTTATGCAAAACTGTATTGTTTTTTTAATTGATAACGATGTAAAATTTTAGAATAATTTTAATGACAATAATTACATCTTAATTAGAAATAATTATAAATTTAATAATAATAATAATTATAGATCTGATTTTGAAAGGCATGTTGGACATAAAATAATTGCCAATTTATATAATAGATTTTCCTATAAGAGTCTAAGTAACCAAATAATAAGGTTATATTATTTTAATAGCGATAACATACTATTATTTTAATATATGGTTAGCTTTTTTATGTTATTAAAATGAAAAAAAAAAAAGAATTAAATCTTTTTTAGATTAGAGAACTAATGTCTTAATTTGTATTACTAAAAATTATAAGATTGAAAACTTTATCTCACTCATAAAAATTATAAAAAATAAAATAATAATAACACTATTAACATATGGTTAACCTAACCTGCAAATAGTAAGTAATTTATTTTAATTAAATCTAATGGTTCGTAAGAAGTCATTAAAATCTAACGGTATAAAAAGACTTCTTTATAGATACATAAATTTTCTCTTCTTTACTATAGTTTTATCCTAATTTAAAATCCATTATACTGAATACATATAATAATTTACAATAAAATACATGTATATAATAAGGGTAAAATGTACTATGTCATTATATAATATCTTAATTAACGCTGCTTTTGAAAAATTTAATTTGTCTTTTCTAATTTATGCTTCAAACTCATTTTTAATCTTTCTTACCAAAAAGTGAACAATTTCCCTCTAAAATGTAATGATAAAGAGCTTAGTTTTTAAACCCTCCAGTCTCACCCCCCATGATACAATCAGTCCGATTGAAATTTATTTTATAAAATTCTCTGAAGTTTATGTACGACGCATTTGGTTTAATTTCATTCAGTCGAGTCATTGAATCAATGTCCTTTATTTTCTAGAATTTTTTTTATTGAAATTCAAATTAAAACCGCCACAAAGATATCAAAAAATAAAGAAAAAAAAAAAAATCAAAACTAATCAAACTTCAGAACAGTTTCGGACATTTCAGTTACAAGTGCAAATGGATAAGTGGCTGCAACTGGTTGTAATGGTCACATTCTTGATATTTCAGATTTCATATTTACATTAGATGAAATTTAGAAGACGACGACAACTACCACTAGAAAAATACTGCCTTTGCTAGTTATATATATATATATATATATATATATGTATGTATTTATATTTTTATTAATGTGTAATTAGAGCTTAAAATATCAACAGGAATTGCGTTAAAAAATAATTAAAAAGCAAGAGAACTCCAAAGATACTTATATCAACATGAACTAAACTAAAAATGAAACTTTTGATTTCCTTTTTTCCGTAAAATTGACAAAAACACCATTTTTCTTGTAGAATCAAACCCTCTTGAAAAGAAAAGAAAAAATAACAAAATACCCCAAAAGATGCAATTTCGCCAGCACCTTCCACTGCAGACAAAATAGTCCCTATCCTAACCTCTCTCCCAATCAACGACCAACTCTGAAAATTACCCTCTAATGGGAAGGCAGGATTAAGGCACCTGTGACTTATTGCACTATTTGCAAATGCAGAGTTCCAACCAAAAATCCACCTTCCTTCCATATGCAACTCATCAGCTTTCTTCAAAATAAAAAGAGACAAAAAGGAAACTAACCATCTGCCATCAAAAATTGGAATTTCTCAGATCTATTCATTGGAACAGCATCAAGTTTCTGAGCCAGAGTCAGAAGAGATCAGTTCAGAGGAAGCTCCACCCAAAACAGTTGCATGAGATTCAAGCAGCTTTTGCTGCACGCCTCGACAGACTTTCAAGGATGGTTTCTTTTTCATATACTGCAAAAAAACATGAAGTGAGAAAAATAAGTAGAGTTGAATTTATAGATTTGATATAAAAACCTCACTACACAGCCTTTTGACAATACTAATTTAAAAATGAAATAATCCTACACTGCAGCTATAATAGCAAATAACGTAGTAATTTAACTTGGTAGTAAATCAAGATTTTGAAACTAGACGAAATAATTAACCAAGAGTAAAAAATGCCAAATCCAGAACAGTGTCTCAACAGACTGAAAATTTGGAACAAGAAAGCTCCACAGCATAATATCTCTGAGAGATTGCAGCCGCAGTGAAGTAAAAATTGTTTACCTCCTGATAGAAAGCATTGATCTCCTCTTCCGTGAGGCCCTCATCTTCACCAGAATTTTCTTCCCACCCAAGAGAACGAAGGAATGCAGCCTCTTCCTCAGAAAATCTTTGAACTTCTTCATGTGTGCCACCATTGCTAGTCAACTCAGCACCATCTTTAATAGCTTGAGGACTTGTAGGAGCACTGACCACTTCCTTATTCACTTCACAAGATTTCTCACTAGTAGGAGATGAAACAACAGATGATGAATCTGGAAGAGCTGGAGAGCTGTTTGAGGTTTTCTTTTTCAGGAGGTTAAAAAAATCATTTCGGCTCTGGGTTTGAGACAAAGGTCTCTTTTCCACATTGAAAGCTGAAATCATATTTGAGTTAGCTGACTTGCGTTCGCCAGAGGAGGAAAGCTTAGCATTGTTTGGGCTCCTCAAAGGCACAGATGTAACCGAGGCAGGAGCAGCAAGTTGGCTATTTGCTGCTCTGCTGACATTATTAGTAGGGCTTGCAATATCCTTTGGAGATGGAGATACACCATTTTCCCATCCAGGTTTGAGAACAAAGAGTTTCCCATGAGATGTCTTTGGTGCATCAGTTTTGACATGTATGCCAAGAGATTGATTGGTAGGGTGCAATGCAGAGGACTGCTGCTGCATACTCTTGGCAGCCATATTCATCTCACCTGATCTGACCACTGTTTTGGGCTTTGATTTATCAGATGAATTGAGAACCTGGGAAAGGAAATTTAGCTAGTGATTATTACGCAGAGAGAAACAAAGAGAAAAAGAGAGTAGTCATGCATCACAATTTCAATGTGCTTTCTTTCCACACTCAAAATGGATCATGGGATAAAAGTTATCTAATTATATAACTCATTCAGCAATATTTGCAATGAAATCTTTTGTGAATCAATATGTGAAACATAAATGGAAAAACAGAAATGATAGATTGCAAATAAAGAATGGGCACAAGCAAGCAAGAGAATTGAAGCGCGCTTCACCAACCAAAAAAAAAAGGAAAAAACACATCTGGATAATAGTTCCACAAAGACACATTTTTCAACTTTCAAATAAAACTGCTTCAAGAACACATCCATTTTTAAGTTGCCAGCATGAGAGAAGTTACACTTTCCTCCCAGTGAACAGGAGTTCATTAATCCACATTTTTTGAAGACAATTTTAGAAGTAGCTTCTAAGACAACAGTCCAGATATCACTCCAAACCATCTTACACAGTGCACAGTGCACTACAGACTAAATTCCCAGCGTAAATATACACTAAATATGTATTCACGAAACTGTAAGTGCATTTGAAAGAACAACTGCCTGATAATCAGTCCAAAAAAGGCATCTCATGTTGAACACAGGCCAAAACCCTGGAAAAGAAACTTATCCACCTCAAACTTCAATTACTTGCTCATCTCACCTACTATAAGAAATGATAAGGGTAGTGATCTCTGAATCCTGAAAACTTCATTTTCAATCTCATTTTTCCAACTGACTAATAGATCACCTTGGGATAACCCAAGACATTATCACAACCACCACCACAGTTCCAACCCCATTTAGTTTTCAAAATACAAGTATGAATGAAAAAGAATGAAAAACTTCTAATAGATGAACATGTATCTTTAATGCTACTGAACAAAGAATGAAGTCACGCAAAAATTATTGAATGTTGTGCTTCACTAAGAACCAATTCACATAAAACTTTGAATAACAGCATAATTATGATGATGTTGATAATGATAAACAACAACATTAGATGATAATTCTTTCAAATCCAGTATCTGAAATATTATGGTTTTAAATTTTAATTCAAAAAATCAACAGATTGAGAGTTTGACAACCTTCCAGGTCGCCAACAAAGCTCATATCCATGGCATCTAAGATAGCAGGAAACAAGATTCACAGGATCACAACTGACTCTGGCAATTAGATATTCTTGGCTGGAAGTTTTCTACAAATCATCCGGCTAATACTACTAAAGCCCTTCCATGTACACAGTATTTGCTGGAGGCTTTCCCACCCAAAATCAAATTCAATAGATTAGGTTATTAGTAATTAGTTACTAGGATAATTAATATGTAATACCTAGGCTTTGATAAAATATACTAGTATAGATCTTGGTTTTCAAAATTACACTATATAGTCCCTGCATTATCAATCAATCATATTAGATGGTCCAGCTATTAGTTTTCAGTTAAGTGGTTATGAAATGTCAAAAATATTCCTGACAATAAAAGAAGATGATGAATAGTGTTGAGCATGAAAAAACAATAAAACAACAAAAAACGAGAGTAAAAAATGAATTTGGAGAAGGAATCCCAAAGCTAAAAAATAAAGAGTGGAAGAAGATTTCTGTAACTATAAATATTTGAATTCTTAATCTTTTATTGTTTATGAAGGTTGACTAATAGAAAATTATAAATTTCTAATGGAAGGACCTTAAAATGTAATGGGTACATAATGTAAGAACTAGATAATGTAATTTAAAAACCAAGGCCCTTACTAGTATATTTAACCAAACACTAGGGAATACATAGTAATTACCCTTAGTTACTCCCCAACACTAAAAATATCAAACTCAAAGACAGCAACCAACAAATGCAAATAAGATTGTCCGCAATATGACCATGGCCACCCCAAACAAGATTAAAATAATAGTTCATAGCCACATCATATGAAACAAATTTAGGGTTCTTAGAGGAAACAGAAGACATTATCATTGTAACAGTTGAGAGTTAAACCTTTGATGAATAGCATATAATTATTTGTAAAGATAAGTATAAGGCAAAAACAATAGTATAAACCTCACACTCACAGGTTGCGAAATAGGAAAGGCACAGAAAAAAGCAACAGTCTAACAATCTATGTTACAACCAGCTAAATAAACAATGATCCACAATCAATTGCTTATCCAGGTTATACTCTTACTCGTGAGCTGTTATGGGCAAAAGATCCTTGAATCATTTTTCAGTTTTGAAAAGCCTCAAATTCAGTAATAATGGGGCCATACTACCCATGACTTAAACAACAACACATGCTCCATGCTAAAACAATTTATTAGATGTTGGCCATCATATAATATCATAAATAAATTAAATAGAAGGTAAATCAATAAAAAATGTGTACCTTATAAAGCATATAAAACAAACTAACAAATCAGATATCCAAAAACTACAAAACTGTACAGCTATAAAACAAACTCTTGTGAATCATAGAAGCAGTGCTTTTACCGAACTCTTTGGCATTGAAGGTGTCACTGGTATCAATTGCCTCGATTGCTTAATTGCCAGTTCTTCAAGCCTCTGTGTTTGGACAGATAACTGCAGGTTGATAATAACTCCTCATTAGGCCACCCAAACATACAAGTATTATATAACTAGGAGAGGGCAAAAGTTACCTGCTCAGTTACCTGTGGAGCGGTACGGGTTCTTGATGGAGCCTGCGTCAATGCTTCAGCCATATTGAGACCAGCCATTACGCTTGGACATGCAGATGCTGAAGCAGCAACAGACTGCACAGAAGATAAGGAACCAGTGCTACTGTTTCCTATTAAAGCAGGCACCTCTGCCAGAGCTGAAGTCCAACCCTCCCCACCAATCAGAGCAGAACTACCAACAGGCAAGTTTTGGACAGCTGTGCTCAAGCTAGGAGATGAAACCCTTCCTATTTCAGGCACTCCTTGCCTCTCTTCACAGCCAAGAGAGGGAAAATCCTTTTCAAACACTGCCTTCTGAATGTTGCTACCAACAATACCCCCAGATAACAAACCATTGCCATTTGTATGGTTGCCACTACTCCCATTTTTTAAGTCCACAGCAAATCTTCGAGGCAACACCTCACCCTGTTTCCTTGATACCATAGAATGAGAACGTCGCAAAGTGTCCTTCTCACTTCTACTTGACAATATACTTCCCAAAGGATCAGGCCCATCACGGTCCCAATGGTCAACAAAGTTCAACCTCTCCTTGTCCCTTTCTCGATCCTTATCACGGTGACTTCTACTGAAACTACTGTATGCATGCTTCGCGGACCCATTAATGGAACTCCTCCGTGAATTAGAGGATGATGTTCGGTCAAGAAAAGCACTTCGGGGGGAATCAAAATCAGTTAAACCCTTAGAATTTCGATTTCTAGTGTGATGTGCTGATGATGAGACATCTATTTAACAAATAACACAATTACCATCAAAATATGATGCTGAAAACTTAAGTCAATCATTAAACGAGTCCAAAACTTAACATGAAAAACAACATAACTAAAGAGCAACTGATTGCACTGAAATCTCAGGAAATTAAACATACCTGAAAGAGAAGATGACGATGCAAAGTGGTGGACTGAACTGCCACCCCCTGAAACACTTCCAGAACTTCTCAACCATTCTGGAACTAATGTGGGTTCACTTCTTTCCATAAGTACCAATACTGAACATCATCAGATTCAAAAAGAAAAATAATACTTCTCTCACCTTCTTCACCCCTCCTTTCCTATCAGAATTGACAGTCTTTCTAAACAAAACTACTACCTTCTACCCCTAACCCTGTTCTCCGTTCCACAGTAATTCCCAATCTCAATACTCCAGTCACCACCAATTATTATTTTAGTCAACAATGGAAAAATAAACATCCAATGTTTCATAAAAAAAGTTGTTCTATGTGTGACAATAATAAGGCTTAAACACCACAAATTAATTTTGAAAGAAGCAGATTGCGAAGTTAGTACAAGCCCAGAACAGAAGAACAACGGCAATGACAAATAACCAAAACCCTTCGTCTCTGTGTTCCTCTATCTGTCTACGCCTCCATCTTCAATTAAAGATGGATTTGCAGATGATAAAACAAACAAGGTCAATAGACCCTCATCTCTAACGAAATCAACGGTATAAAAAGGTCCAACAAAAAAAAAATTACAGCGACAATAAAACAATATCCCCGATTCTAGAACACTTAACACCCATCAACAGTAGAATTCCGCGGAAACCCTAAACAACCGAGAAAATCAGGGTGTGAACACCCCAGAAGGGGTAATGCACACAAATAGAAACCCTAGTTAAACACAAATAACCCGTATCTGTTAGCAGCGTTCTAGGGTTTGAAGAAAGTAACGATAATTTAATTTAAAATTTCCAAAAATAAAATATTGAAAACAGAAACTATAGATGGAGAAACAGCCAAAGCGAGAGAGAGAACTAACCCTAGCGCGCTATGATTAAAGGCTGCTAAAGCCCAAAAACGTAACCGTTTCAATAACCGCTTTCGAAGTGTTAATATTCCCAATCCCAAACAATGCGTTTTCAGAGCAGAGAACAGACAGACAGAGAGGGAGAGGGAGAGGGAGAGGGAGAGAGAGCGAGTTTCAGTGCTACGGAGAGGCAGAAACCAAATGGTTGAGGGTTTGAGTATTTTCTCGAGAAAGAGAGGAAAAATAAAAATAAAAATAAAAATTAGGGTTTTGTTTATGTGAAATAGAGAGAGAATGAGAGAGGCGTAATTTCTGTTAGTTTTGGATACTGAGAATGAAACGTATGAAGAACAGCCTCCTTCTTTCTTTCTTTCTTGTTTTTTTTTTTTTTTTTTTTAATCTTTATTTTGGGCCTCCATGTATGTATTTATATTATACCTGGCTTTGTGCCCTATGCTCGCCAGTTTAGTTGGACTTTCTTCCATATTTTTCTTTTTCAACATTTTTTTTTTTTTGTTTGTTTTGGATTTAATTTCTCTTTTATTGACCATTATTATCTCTGACTATGAACTCTCATCCATACCAAATATATATATATATATATATATAAACTAAATACTACTACTATTTCTTTTTTTTTTTTAAGAGAAATACTACTTCTATTTCTATTTTCACATAAATAAAAAAAAATTAAATTTTATCAATATTTTCATAATATATTCCTAAATAATATTATTTTGTACTTTTTATACACTTTCTTTGTTATTTTTATTAACAAAATAGTTTATTTTTTAATATTTTTATAGCTTTAATATTTTAGAAATTTAATAAAATTTTCAAATTGAAAATATGGGTTCCTGTTGTAAAAATTTTTATTTTTAAGTTAGCTATTTCTTTGAGTAGGAAGAAATGAATGTTAATACACATTTAAACTTTGAACCAATCTTTTAATATACATATTTGTGGATGGAGTATACAAAAGATGATTTTATTTTTATTTACTTACAATATGAATTGTAAATATAGTATTATTAAGTTTTAAGAATAATAAAATTCAAAACTTTTCTTATTCTCTTTTACTAATTTTATACTATTATGAAAAAAAAGGCCAAAAATGACATCAATATATAATTTATAGTTTTTTTTTTTTTTAGAATTATATAATTTACGGTGTTACTATTATACCGTTATAGTTAATTTTGATTGATTAGTAACTTAATAAATATAAGTTAGGCCCACGAATTTAACTATACTCTATCCCTCTTATTTTGTTTACATGGTTTGATGAAATATATATATTAAAAATTTAATCAAAAAAATTATTTTACCATTTTTTTACTATTAATTCATTAAAATATTAATAAAACTCACTCAACGAATGATCATAAATATTATCATGTGAAAATGAATTATTCGTTTGACCTGTCAACTTGTGTAAAAAAGTTTTGTGGCTTTCAAAATGACCTTAAGGCTCGTTAAAATTGGAAATTTGATACCATTGCATCTTTATTAATCCAGTCAGCAAAGCCAATGGATTACAAACTCTAAAGGGAGTGTGGGACTTTAAAAAAATTTACACATGGCAACTTTAATTAATTAAATATTATTTTTTTATCATTAAATTAATTAAAATAATATTATATCGTTATCTTCTTTCTCTCCCCTTTTCATTCCATCAATACTATTTTTCTCCCTTCTCCTCCTTTTCTGCATATCTCTCTCTCTCTCTCTCTCTCTCTCTCTCTCTCTGCTTTTCATTCTAATTTTTCTCTCTTCTCCTCCTCCTTTGTTGCAGATTTCGTTTTCTCTCTTTGGAAATTCATTCTATCAATACTATTTTTCTCTCTCCTCCTCCTCCTTTTCTGCAGATTTAAACCTACAATTTATTAATTAGCCAAAGAAAATAAAAAAAAAAAATGAATAACCCAGTAGTTCCATTCATTTTTTTTTAACTACTGAAAAAACAAAAGCTTACAAAATTTTTTTTTTCCGTTCCTCTTACCTATTTGTAGAAAACATTTACCCTTTGAGGCTCTATTGAAACCCGAATACATTCTGCATGTGTAAGAATTGCAAAATCACATATCATTCATTTTCAGAGTATATGCTTTCACTATACTCCAAGAACTTAGTTTGTTGTGTTATATGATTCTTTTATGAAATTCTTTCTTTTCCTACTAATTTTCTTTTTAATTTTCAAGCGATGCTTGTATTTTTTTAAATGAATTCGTCGGACACGAATAGATGCCTAGAGTTTTCAGTGAATTGGACACAAATAGTTTCCACTTCTTTTCATGTCCTAAACATACAGTGTTTTTAAAGAACAATATCGCAGATGAAGAAGCAAGCTAGTGGATCCGTGGTGTTGGTGGTCCATTCCAATGAATAAAGCAAAAAAATAAATCTTTTTGACTCCATTTTTTACAAGTGAATATTTTTTTTTACACATCAGCCATTTTTGTTTGTTTGGATGATTGTTTAATAGTAGCAAATTTACAACTTCAAAGGTCATAAAGACATTTTTAAAGTAAAGGAAGCCACGAGATTTTTTTGTACGAATCGGAGGCAAATGATGTTTTTGTAAATATTTTTGGATATAAAAAAAGAATAACAAAGTGAACCAAGAAAAGTCGGAAGAAGAATTAGTTGGAGCCAGTAGGGCCTTTCGTGGCCCATGTCAAATTTATACTTGCGAAAAGTGGGGCTTTTTCTCCTTCCAAAAGAGGTGAAAAACAAATTTATGTATATGGGAAGCCATTAAGGGTTTGTTTGAACGGAAGATTATTAAAAGTTTTTGTTTTTTTTAAACAAATAAAGATCTTTGAGGGTAATACAAAGTAAGATTAAATTATCAGGTTGTTTGTAAGGAGGGGAATGTGTATTCCATAAAGGGGAAAAAAAAAAAGGAGGGGATGTATCTTTATAGTTATTTAAAGGGTTAAAACTCTTAATTTATCGATCAATTAAATTAGAGGATTGAAAATAGACATAATCGGTTCCACAACAATCGGTTTTAGTTTTAAAATTGCATGTTTTGATTATAAAAAAAAATGAAAACAAAAATAGACCGTTTTTGAATGAATTTTAAAATGATTTAATGGTTTTCTTTACCCTTTGTATATTTATTATTATTCCATAAATATCTTTTTTTCATATTTACCCTTTGTATATGACCAATAATTACTACTTCAATTTAATGGTTTTCTTTAGGAATTAGTATTAAATTAAGGGTAATATAGTCAATTTACTTAATCATTTATTTGTAACTTAGACAAATTTAATGATTTTTTTAAGAGACGTGAAATTTCAAATGTGATGAATACTATGGAACAAATGTAGTAATACTAACTCTGTTCCATAATACTTGTCACATTTGAAAAAATAGCTTGTTCCAAAATACTTGTCACATTTGTGGTTTGAAGGAGTAATAAATGTTTTTTTTCATGTTCACCCTTTATATATGCCCAATAATTATTACTTCAATTTAATGATTTTCTTAGAGAATTAAATTAAATTAAGGGTTAATATAGTCAATTTATTCAATAATTTATTGTAACTTAGATAAATTTAATGATTTTTTTAAAGAACTGGAAATTCTAAATGTAAAAAGTAATATGGAACAGACGTAGTAATTTTTGCAGGAGGATATTTTTATAAGGTTATAATTAACCTTACTTTCTAATGCTTTCAAACCAAATAATATAAAATCATTAAACATTTATTTACCTTATTTTTCTTCTAAACATATTTTTGGATTTGTCTTAAAAAAACAATATTTTATTATCTAAGCAATAATAATGAATATTACATCGCCAAACAATACAAATAATAGATATAGTCATATCTCACGTTACTTTACTTCACTTCAATAAGCCTCCATAGACATTGTCCAAACTATTAGATTGTATTTGATTTGTTATGCAAATTATAATGAATACAGTTTTTGAAATTTATGTTATTTGGTATAAATAAGGAGACAATAAGCAGCCTTAATGAAGTTCACGACCTGAAATCTCATGTCCATGTGCTTACATATATAATACTACCAGTAATATTTATGCATGATGTTATAAAATAATATAAAGCCAGAGAGAAAAAGAGAAGGAATAGAGAGTAAAATATAAGAGATAATACGAGAGTTGATGAGAAGTCACATATATATAGTTATATAAATAGAACCCTAATAGAGTTCTACATAAATTAGAAAAATAGATTTTGTAATAATTAACCATATAGACTTTTAGCCACATAGAACATCTGTTTAATTCATAACACATGCACATTAATATCCTCAATTTTTATGTTAAAATTATGCACATTAAATATTTAACTAAAGTATTGTATTTTAATGAAACAACACAAATAGGTATCTTCACTTCTTAAAGACAGTGAGAAATAAATAATTTTCAATTTTAGTCATTAAACAATAAGAATTTTCATTGATTAATGATATGCATGCAACTAAATTATTGACATTGATGACAATTATATGTTTTTTTTTTGGTCAAAGAAAACGATAGGCTTAAATCCACTAATTACATTATTTTATGAACTAACACGCAGCTACTCCCATTTGCCAACAACTAAAGTTTTTGTTTTATTATATAATCTTTTAGTCATTTCAATCTTTTAATACTTTTTTTTTCTCTTCAGAAACAGGAAAATAAACATGTGTTTCATCATTTTAATAAAAACACTGAAACATATCAAAATTTAATAAGATAAATATACCAAAAAGAGAAAAAATAGTAAAAAAGATATTAGAACACCACATATGGCTGAGTTAATTCCGCATTGAAATCTGTAGACCATGTGACAAATTTATAAGCAAAATAACCTATAAAAATAATTATTCCATTTGTATGATTGGGTATATGACAGTAAAATTTTTATTTATAGCTATTTTCTGTGTGCAATTCCTTTTTAATCCCATTTAAAATTAAATTTAATGTATACGAGTGATTAGCTTGTTAAAAATACATTGTATTATTAATATTTCCTTTATTTTTAAAAAATATGCAAGACAAAATAAAAAATAAAAACAAAAAAAACGACCTTTACATGGAATTTTATCTTACTAATATTGAAATTAAAATAAATTATTGGAAATATCACAAATTTAAAATTTAAAATTGATGCTCATGGAGATGATTCGAACTATATTTTTTTTTTTTGGTTGCAAGTATAATTTACTCATTATACTATTGTCTTAGACGTGCATGTCATGTGTTGGTGTACATATTTGCAACCAAAAAAATTGGAATTAAGTGACATATTTGCTCACCTCAGTCACAAAGCTCACTGGTTGTTCATCAATGACGTTAACTAATAATGGAAAAGCAAAAGTAGCAATTGATCTGTTTTTTATAAATTTTAACCACACAGTGACAGGCAATAAATGAATTACTAATAAAGTGATGAGTAAACCAGCGCGTACGGAAAGGCGTAGGTTTTGGAATATGAAACCAGCCGTACCCAAACAGAACACATCCTTCCAAATCCAATCAACCCCTGTTATCATGCCACGTGTCACCGCGTTTTCACTTCGATCACGACGGCGTTTACCAGTCTCTCTCTAGCTTTGTCGTCCTCCTTAGTTTCTCGCTGTCTCTCTGCTTTCAACCATTACGACTCTTGTATGGTCAGCCCATATCTCAACCAAATTCACCGCACCGTCTGCTTCCTGAAAATTTCTCGGAAAAGTGACAGAAAATAGATAAAAACAGTTGGGTTTTTCAAATTGTAGCGTGGCTCTCGTGATTTTAGTTTTGGAAATTTAGATGGATTTGCGTCTCTATGCATCAGTTGCCTCGATTTTTCATCCGTAGGAAGAAAGACGGTCCTATGGACCCTAAGAACCGGCGGAGGCCGAGGTTAGAGCGCCGAAATGCGGCGAAGCACATCGAGTACGATGCGACTTCGTCTTCCTCCTCTATAGACGACTCTTCTTCGTGTTCTTTGGTTACTAGATCTCTTGATTTGTCTGATCGGACTAGTTTTCGGATTGACGGAAGGGATGGCGAGTTTGACCAGATTTGCCGGAGCTTAGGGTTGTCAGGTCCCGAAGATTTCGCGATTCCGGCGGCTGCTTGGGAGGCGATGAAGGTCCGCTCAGCGTCCGATCTTCTGCCCCGGTCCAGATTTCATGATATGGACAGTCCAAGGATAGTGGAAGAGAAACAGCATAATAATCATCAGCCGCAGGAGCAGGAACAGGAAGAGAGTGAATTGTGTGCTAGGGTTTTGGATAGTGTTAGCATTAGTAGCGAGACTACTGAATTAACTCAAGCTGAGCCAGTTGAGCCTGCTAAATTAAATGTTCACTGTGGTGCTGCTTCTTGTGCAGTAGGAGGAGGAATCAAAGGGGTTAGGCCGCCGTTGCTGAAGCCGCCGCCTTCGATGACACTACCGGTGATCGATAACGCATGTTCGACGTGGGATATACTAAGGGATTTTGCTCCTGAAAACGATAGAAGGTCTTTGGTGATGACTCAGGACTTCAGTTCTGATGACGAGGAAGGACTAGGTGATTTGGCTGCTAATAAGAGAGAAGAAAAGGAGATTTTGTTGAGGATAGGAGAAACAGCTGTCTTATCGGAGTCTTGCTCGTTTACTACGTCTAATGACGATGATTCATCGAGTACCACCACGGAGCCCACCAATATTTCTCCTAATGGAAGATTTAGAAGGATTATTACTTACTGGGAAAAAGGTGAGCTTCTGGGACGTGGTTCGTTCGGATCGGTGTATGAAGGAATCTCTGAGTAAGCGCTCAACCTTTGTGCGGTTATTATTTTACTTCTCGACATAACTCTTTAATTATCATTTGATTTCAGACTAACTTTGAATCTGATTTTAGGTTCTCACACATCCGTGTCAAAGCTATTCTTGAGTTTTTAACTCTCGATTTTATAGGTTTTGTGGTTGATTGAAATCAAAGTTTATAGTTAAAATTTAGGAAGACGACGTACGCTAAACATTTCTTCGGAATCATAGTGTAAGAATGCCATGTGCTTGTCCATTTATGACATACTAGATAATGCATATTTTGGAGGACATAACGTGAAAATGTTTATATTCTTAAAATTAGTACAAGTAGTAAACTCTAAGTTTTTTGAAGTCATACGAATAACAACAAGAATATCTAATCCTCAATTCCAAGCTAGTTGGGGTCGGTTGCATGGATCAAAGCTCGATTTGTGTTAGTTCTTCAGCATATTTATACAATTTATTAATCGTAATTCCCATGGAATCTTGGCCTTCCTCTCCCTTTCCTTTCTTGTCTAGTTTAAGATGTTTTGTTTTCCTTGAGGGGGGCTTCCAGCAGTCTACAGCAGACATGGCCAAACCTCGTTAACCTTCCTTCTCTCATCCACCCCCCAAACCCCCAACCCAACCCACCCACATCCACAGACACATACACACAATAGGTGTGGCTCCTTCCTTATCACGAAGGCATTCATTCAAGTTGTGTGGCCACATATCATCTCAACATATTTTCCAAGAATTAAATTTTGTGTGTGATTTTTCTTTACTGTCAACACTCAATGTCCTACATCATAACTAGTCAAATTGCAATTCTATAAGACTTGCCCATAAGGTTTGTTGGTATTTTGCAGTCACACAAGAATCCGGTAGCATTTTCACCTCTTCATCCATTCTGCTTTAATCTGATGATCAACTTCCAAATCTTTCCCTTGTCGCTTTGGATAATAGATCCATTGTTTGGGGCCATATATAAAAGTGCAGTTGATTACATCTTGAAGATTACAACCTTTTGATCCTTTATTTGCCATGTTCCAATCATCCTTCATTTTCATCAATTTTCTAATATTGTGTTGGGTAAGTAGTTAAATTACAAAAGTTTGTGAAGGTGCAACGTAATCATAATTATGTTCTGGCTTTGCAACGCAGTGCTCATTACAGCTTTTAAAATATTGCTTCATTCTTTATATTAAAGAATGGTAAGGGACATTTTGGAGCTAATCTTGCTTTGTTTATTATTTATTTTTGCAGTGATGGATTCTTTTTTGCTGTCAAAGAGGTTTCGTTGCTTGATCAAGGAAGTCAAGGCAAGCAAAGTATTTACCAACTTGAACAGGTGAAATAATCACACTTAGGTTTTTATCACACTGCCTTTTTTTTTTTCTATTTTCATCTTTTAAATATTATAAAAGGGATTTCTTTGGAAACCTGAACTAAAATTTCTTTATCAGAATTCCCCTCCTTTTCTCATAACATTACCTGCCTGTTCGTTTCAGGAAATTGCTCTTTTAAGTCAGTTTGAACATGAAAACATAGTTCAGTATTACGGCACTGATACGGTACAATCTTTTCACTTTTCACATTAGTTCTGCATTTACTTCTCTGATCTGTATTGTTTTGGACATAATCATTAGAAACAAAGACATGACCTCCTCCTTTTGGCTTCATCTTACTTATGCATGCTGTTTAAAAAACATATCCAAATTTTGTTAAAAAAGTTTGTCATATAAAATGTTTATTCAAGTTCCAAACTTATGGAAGCTCCCATTTTTCTTTTCCTTGAATTCGTTTCTCAGAGAATATTTTGTATTGAAACAAATTGTTCCTATCTTGGAATACATTGTAACACAGCGGCAAGGAAAGTGAGCCATTGTATTGGATACATTTGAAATATTTTTTAGCTCTAGATAGATCTGATTAAATGGTTGGAACTTTAAACTGAACTGGATGGAGAATGATAGCTTGGTAACTTGCAAGATGTGATAAATTTTCCTACCGATATCACCTGCGTGTTTTATCTTTGTATTTCTTCTTGCTTGTTACTTATAACCATACTGGCATTTCACGCGTGCATGTATTTGGTCGTTAAGTTTGTTTCATTTATTGATTTTTTGCAGGATGAATCTAAACTATATATCTTTCTTGAGCTTGTAACAAAAGGTTCCCTTATGAGTCTCTATCAAAGATACCATCTTCGAGATTCCCAAGTTTCTTCATACACAAGACAGATTTTGCATGGTCTGAAGTACCTTCATGATCGCAATGTTGTTCATAGGTGAGATAAATGCCTTTTATTGGGTAGTTTTCCAATGGTTAATGGCTGTCATGGTCAGACCAGATTTTTTGTTATATAGTGATTGAAATGTATGTTACTTGTATCTTATCTCTTTATCATTACCCCATTCTGTTTAGGGCTGCATCTTGAGACATATTAGTGCTGCTAAATTTTTCTTTGTTATCTTACCAGTGTCATCCTAGGTGTACACCTAACTTTGATATCACTGTACTTCTCTACTTGTACATTGATATCAATTATCTATGCCATTTAATTTACAAACTTGAAGGAGTAATAGTTTTTGCTAATTAAAGATAGTTTTAATCCTCTTTTTTTGTTGTTTGATTAGCACATAACCTTGTCTTTCATATTATTTCTTTTATTGACAACTCTTAATATGATAATCGCTGAACTCTGCTTGTCAACTCTATCTTATCATCTTTACACTTATTTTGAATGAAACTTTAAGAGCTCTAAGGATACTATGTGGCAGTTCTAGTTATAGGTGACTAGGTTCTTGCATGACCTTTGGTTTTCTAAATTTTTGTTTCTGAAGTTCAGTGCAATTTTTGTCTCCTCAAATTTTAACTTTCTATCATGGGTTGGCTTGCAACACAACATAACCATTCATTTCCACCCTTTTGGCATCTTATATTTATTTCCTTAATTTAATCAAGTAAGCACTGATTTACATTTTACAATATAAGAGCCGTTAGCATTTGATATGTGCACAATATTGGAGTGCACATGCTAGCATATGTACTATGGAACTTATTTTCAGTCATCTCATTCCTATTTGTACTTTAGGGATATCAAATGTGCAAATATATTGGTGGATGCAAATGGATCTGTGAAACTTGCAGACTTTGGATTGGCAAAGGTTTTTATCCTACCCTGATTTTGATCTTTTTGCCATATTCTGAGTGTTGGTGAATTTCTTCTCTAAATCATTTGTTGTTTTCTTTTCAGGCCACCAAATTGAATGATGTAAAATCTTGCAAGGGGACTGCATTCTGGATGGCCCCTGAGGTGTGTATATGAATCTGTTTCTCGCACAAAATACTTTATGTGCTAGCTTTGTTATTTTTGCTCAGTGTTCTATTCCTTCAGCAACATTTCCGACTTGTACTTGTATAGTAGTCTTTTATACAATATTTCAGTTAGGTGTTTCTGATTACCAATCTCTATATGGCAGGTTGTCAATAGGAGAAACCAGGGCTATGGGCTTCCGGCTGATATATGGAGCCTTGGATGCACTGTTTTGGAGATGCTAACGCGTCAGATTCCATATTCCCATTTGGAATGTGTAAGTGCCATGTGTTCACACTTCCTCCTGTCCTAGATATCATTGTGATAATACTGATGGCGACGATGATGGCCTGAGACTTTTACTTTATTTTTAGCTATGCTTTTGTGTTGGCTAGTTAATAAGTAATTCTACAATCAATAAGGTGTTGAGTGTAAGTGCTGTTTGGGCAGCTCGACTTCTATTTTGGCTTCTAATGGCTTATCCCTTCTACGACTCAACAGATGCAGGCATTGTTTAGGATTGGCAAAGGTGTGCCGCCACCTGTTCCTGATTCTCTTTCGCAAGATGCACGAGATTTTATTTTGCAATGTCTACAAGTTAACCCCAATGATCGTCCTACTGCTGCTCAGCTCTTAGATCATTCATTTGTGAGGCGGTCACTTTCAACATCTTCAGGTTCTGCATCACCTTATCTTGGCCGACGGTCTTAGAAGCTTTTGCTGAGTTACAACTGTGACAGATGTTTAGGTAAAATTTATCTTCAAATTGCTACTCTCTATTTTTAAACTATGAAAATAAAAAACTCTATTTTTACAGCCTCCTTTTTTAAGAAGAAACACTATCATGTGAAATGCCTTGTTGGTTAAAAAAAAAATCCCTCATATTGCATCTTAGATTAAGGTCGTCTGTCTGACTTCAACTTTCGGTTCTCTTTGGTGTTTTATTGTTTTCGCTCAATGAATTGATGAGTTTGCTCATGAAAACTTTGCTGTCATGGCAAAGTGTGCAGGATTGATTTATCTTGTTGCATACGAAATGTGCGGGGACTTCTTGTTAGACACTGGCAGCAATTAATTTTTGATTGCATTCAACTCGAAGTCCATGTGGGTTAACCTCCTGATCTTAAGTTATTGAAATTTGCTAGTCTGGTTTTTGATTATTATTTTGTAATGTGGGAAATTGTAGGAGGAAGGCTTCAATGAGAGCAATTGTTGTAAGAATTACAGAACAGATACCCACGTGTATATATTCTCATTATTGTAGCAAATGCCAGTATTAATCCTTTTTTTTTTTTTTTTTTGGTTGTGTATTCTATTATGGCATAAATGTATTTCGAATTATTTCTTTCATGGGAATGTCCGGCCCCATTCGGAGGGACATGTTGAAGCCTTAGTAAGTATCAAGGATGAAGCCTTGGATTTTGCTAATTGTATTTTCTATATGTTTTTCTAGGGATCATGCTTTGTTGAAGAAAGCTTCTTTATTAACTTTTTGCTCTGCCCTCTTAGTATAAAACGATAATGGAACTGAATAAAGTTAATCACATTTTCTGGTAAATATGATATTCTCAAAATTAAAATATATTGCAAAAGGGGAAAAAGGTCCGCATGAACTAATTAATTTCCAATCATGTCTCATTCTCGACAAACTGACTAAAAATTTTCCATTTAATACTATACAAAATCCAATACTATTGTCATGTAATTGAAACTTACATATTGTATATATAATGTTTTGCATTAAGATTGAAAAGTTGCCGATTAAATATGGTTTGGTTGGTCAATCCTTTTATAGAGGATTGCCAATTAAATGTGGTTTGATTGGTCAATCTTTTTATAGAAGATGTAATGGGTGAGAAGTATCGAGTTTCACTTCCACGAGGTTAATCTGACTTCCCATATATCTAAAGACAAATTAAAAAAAATTGCAAATCTAATTGATAAATATAAACAAGTTTTGTCCTCGTCATGTCCGCATCCTTTTGTGGCTTTGAAATGGGCTATAGATTTTGGTCTCAGAACGAAACCCAACCGATAAGGCCCGACCCAACTCCAACTACTGGAGGCCACTAGAGAGTAGAGAGCGCCACATGGACAAAAAGTGCTCCGGTCAGGAAGGGGGAGAGTATCCGATCAGATGAGAAACAGATACACAGCAAGATTTGTATAAATATCGTAAATCGTAATGGTGTCGATAAATGACAGTCACCGCAGCCAATCAGAACAAGTAATTTAAAATCCCTTTCACACACCCCACCCTCCAACGCAACCTACGGCGAACCTGACCGCGAAGATCGGGTGTCGCTCCTTCGCCTCCTCTACGCCCGTAATTATCCGCCTTGTTCGACCCAACGGAAAAGGACAATAATAGATATATTTAAAAGAAAATTTCTTGAAGAAACTCCTTTCTTCGTTTTCCTTTAATCATTGATTACCTGTCTGCTGGTAAAAATTCTTATTCCTGTTCTATTCAATTCTGTTTTTCAGTTTGTTTGTATCTTATGATTCCCATTCCTAGGGTTTTAGATTTAAGTGTTCTGAGTGAATTTTGAGTTTGGGATGATCCAGCTGTTATCCAATCCATTCCTAAGGATTATATGTTTAATGCCTTGATTTATACTTTTATTCTAATTTGTTTTAATTTCGTCCATTTCTTTTAGTTTGCGATAGGCAGCATTTAATGCTTATTTAGATTTAGCTGGTATTCGACATTTTGGCATTTCGAATACTAAATTGAGTAAACTATGACATTTTCAATTTGGACATATTTTCATATTGTAATGACTGTATGGAACATTTTCAGAGTGTCTTTCAAACTTGAAAAAGAAAGAAAGAAAAAAAAAAAAAAAAAATCCTCTTTTGGCTCTGTATTCTGATTCTTGAAATTAGTTTGACATATATAATATTTAATTTAGAAGAAAATTAAGGCAATTAAGAAAATTCAATTTAGAAGAAATTAAGTTTTTTGATGTATAATTTAATCTGAAGTGAAGGAATTACAAAGAAAATTATTTGATTTTGAAAACCCAAAATATAATGATTCTTAGCTTTTGGGTTTAGCCCTAGAATTCAATCTATAGTTTAGCATTTAGTATTTATCTACTTCATGAAGTTGCTGACTTGTAGGATTCACGGTTCGATTCAATTTTTATGCTAAACAATTCGAATCTTATGGGTGAATCAGAATTGATAGTGAATCTTATGATTCGAGTTGATTCTCATGTTCAACGATTCTTTTACCCAACAAAACAAGTGGAAAAATTCAATATAGAGAAAGAAGAGCAAGGAGATATTATATTAGAAGATGAAGATAATGAAGGGCTTGAATTTGGAAATGATAATGAATAAATATGGATTTGGGTAGGAAAATCTAGTGGCTTGATAATTTTGCTTTGTTTTGATTTTATAATTTAACTTCATAGTTTGTTATTTTGAACTCGACAACTACACAAGTCATTAGGTTTCTTTCATGTTGTGTTTCGTAAATGATTTAGAATTGAAATGTTTATAAATACATTATTTGCAAATAAATTTTTTAGTATCTTTTCATAAAATTAATGGAAATATATATATATATATATTTATAAAATTAATTTTAAAAAGTTATATTGAATCTTACGATTGGATTTTCAAACTAGATTCAAAAAAAAAAAATTCTGATTCTTGATTTGACAACTGCGGAAGCACGTGCAAATCTACAGCTGACTAAGACATTAGATCATATCTAGTCATGATGGATATTATTTTGTACATAAATCAAGTTCATTGTTTTAGTACCACTTTCTTACTCTGTTTATTTGCTAAGTTTAGAAAATAGTTACAAACTCATTTTTTCACTTTCTTGCTTGTATAAATTTTCTTTTAATTTATTTTTTCATGCAGCAAGATGAACTTTTATTATTTGTTTAGGATGTTTTAACTATTGGCTTTACAATAATGCCTCTCAATGATCTTATCCCTCTCTCACTTTGTCTCTGCCTTTTCTCTTTACCCCCTTATCTCTTAAATTTTGTACCTCATGAATGTTATCATATAAGCTTAGCCGATGATAAATGAAGTTGTGTTATTGATAATTGATCAAAATAAAAGTTATAGAAGTGAATTTCTGTTCCTATTAATCTTTTTGCATGTCCTTAATTTTATCATTTCACCAACTAATTATGATTTGTTCAATATCTATGTTATTGACTTGGAATTTTTGGATTTTCTATGCCAATTAATTTCTTCTTTCCTAGTATCTTGGGATATGTGCAGGTGAATTGTGCTTTTGAAATCAACAGCCAATTGTTTCACTGGAAACATTGGAGGAACCTCACTAAGAGTTCAGGGCTGTCTTGGTGGGGAGGGTTAGGTTAGGTGAATATAGGAAAGGTGAAGGCGCCTAACTGTGCAACAGAATTAAGAAAGAAGAGATTTCTCAATAGTCTACTTTAAACCATAAAATGATAATATCCTTTGTATTGCTGTATTGCAACTTAATTCTTTCAACTGGAGGATTGGCCATATGTTCATTTAACTTTGGCATATTTTAATTATTTAGAGCTGGTTACTATAATATGCCACGTATTCAGTTCAATTTGAAAAAACAGTTGTCCTTAAGATGCTTGTAGGCAGTTACTTTCTCTTAAAAAATTTTTACTGTTCTTTTTGGTTAATTCAGTAGCTCCGTGCTCTCAGAAATTTTTTTATGCTTTGCCTCCTATACAAAGTGTGTCCTGAGTGGGCTTTGGTGAGGGTCGTGCTTGTAACCTTTTCTCTTGCAATTCAAGTTGTTTGTTCTAATGATTTGAGTCTATAACCGATATATATCAGGAAATTTCTTCAGTTACACAACTAAGTTGTGTCTTGACTTCTTGACTTCTTGAGATGTATATAACTTTTCATTTGAGTTTTGTAACTGAAGACTGCTAAAAGCAGCATAACTAATGCCTGATTCTGTACTGTAATGAAATAAAATGTTATGGTTGTGTGATTAGGTATTGGTTATCCACAAAATACTAGGAATACTAACTTTGTTGATTTTTTGTCACTTGGTATTCAATTCCTTAAGAAATATCTAGTGAATGCTGTGTTATTTCTTTCTTCCATTTGCTGCATGTGTTTATAGAATGCCTTTGACTATGAAGTTGATATGTTATTCAAACAGAGGAGAGTGTTACTTCATTCTAAATGGTTATTCGTGCACAGTGCCATCCACATGTAATTTCTGTGCTATGCATGGCTAGTGGGAAATGCAACTCACAGGCTGAGGCATCATCTAGTTTTATATGCAATTACTTGGTTTTGTAGAATGGCTTGTAGGAAATTGTAACATCATTCATGTTTTTATTGGAAGCCTGAAATGCCCTTATTTTAAAAGTTTGCTGAGAACATTTAATCGATTTATGTAAAATAATACGTGTCAATTTATTTGAGTTCTTGCTTTTTCTCTGTCTCTCAGATTGATTTTGTGAATGGCGAAGGTTAGTAAGGTGAAAGGCAAGGCTGGTTCTCAGCATCACAGAATGACTCCATATCCTTTGCCATCACGCCCAAGGAAGAATTCTAAAGGTTGCCACTCAAAGAAGAAACATTCAAAAGCTCTGGAGAAGAATGATTGGGAAGGTGCAACCTGTTCAGTTTGTCTGGAATACCCGCACAATGCAGTTCTTCTTCTTTGTTCCTCTTACAACAAGGGTTGCCGTCCTTATATGTGCGCAACTAGTAGTCGTTATTCCAACTGTCTTGAACAATACAAGAAAGCCTATACAAAAGTAACTTCAACAGACGAGACACAACAATTGAACAGGTCAGTGGACAATTTAAGTTTCAATTTGGGTGCAGGTCTGGCTAATGAGAAGAAGGAAGTTCCAGAGCTTTTATGCCCACTCTGTCGTGGGCAAGTGAAGGGTTGGACAGTGGTAGAACCAGCACGGAAGTATCTCAATGGTAAAAAAAGAACCTGCATGCAGGAGAAGTGCTCATTTGTTGGAACTTATAAACAGCTCAGAAAGCATGTGAAGGGGAAACACCCACTGGCACGACCTCGAGCTGTGGACCCTGTTCTTGAAGAAAAATGGAAGAAGCTTGAATGTGAGAGGGAGCGAAATGATGTGATCAGCACAATTATGTCATCAACGCCAGGGGCAGTAGTGCTGGGTGATTATGTGATTGAGCCAGGCCGTCATGGCATTTTCAATGATTATGATTATGATTCAGACGAATCTTTGGATGATGGGTTCTTTCCTTTGGAGTCCTTCAATCGAGGACAGAGTAGTGGCCGATATCACAGTGGCTTTCACCTGGATTTTGACTCATTAGACGAGGATGATTATGGGATGCGTCGTTCTGTGGCTACTGGTCCCGCAGCACTATCGGGACGTGGTCTCCACAGGTTATTACTGGGGAGGACAAGGAGAAATTGGAGGTATAGAGGAGGCAATAGGAGTCGAAATTTATGATAAGGTTTCAGCTATCTTAAATTGGCTGCTCTTGATTCGCTTGGCACTTCCAATCATGTACCACATGTGATGGTTGCCACTTTGGTGTTTACCCTGATGTGGTATAGATAGATTGATTGGTGACTAGTGATTTCAACAAATAGTAGACAGCAATTTTTAGAGGGACTTTGAATTAGGTTATTAATTACTTACGAATGACAAGGGCCAAAGAATTTCGTTGGTCCATTTCCTCGTAGGTATGGTTCAACTGTCATTTGAGCATTGCATATTCATTTGAATTGGGATGAAATGATGAACAACATTTTTCTTGATATGTTTGTTTTTCTGATGCCTTTTTTCCGACCTCGCCTAATTTACATGGTCGATAATTCTCTGGGAATTTTATATGTTATGTACAGCTTGAAGAAAAATATTTGGTATTTGCATTTTAATCCAGTTTGAGGCTTTGTTCTTGATGGTTCCCAGATTTGTTTATGCAGGTTCTGTCGTTGCTTTGAGAATTATTATGACAGGTAATGGCTACACTTATTTCTTACTTTTGACTGTTGGTTACGTTATTCTGGTCTTCCTATGCTCTGTTTGTCTTGCATTCTTCCCCTTTAAGTTGATAGTCATTTTAAATGGATTTGGTTCCAGGCCTGGGCTTACACAAATTCCTGCTTAGAACCTCCTTTACAATTGAGAGGCCCAATGGGCCTAAACAATACTGTAGACTACACAATTGGGTAATCCTCCATAAGAGAAATCGAATAAACCATACCTGTTGGCTTTGTCACAACTCAAGTTGAACCCACATTTGCAGACAACTAAAATTATTAATTTGTTTAATTATCAAGTGGGTCTTGGTTGGATATTTTCTGAACAACTGGCTGGCTGGTCATAATCTATATCTTTATTTCATACATTATGTGTATGCCAGCCAGAGCATATACCCACATTTTATATTAAAAAAACAATCTATTAGATACACAAAATAATTTCCCTTTCACTATGAAATCAGACCTTTTTGACATTTTACCAATTTTTTAGTTTTAAGACTCTAATCAGCATCTGTTAATACGTAACCAAAATCTGTCTTACTTAAGCTTAATTGTTTGTTAGTGTTGAATGAAATCGTTCTGTAAAAGTGCCTGGATGAGCTCAAAAAGGTCATATAAATAATAATAATGACGAAAATAATATCTCTTGTAATTTGGATTCTACAAAACGACATGGATATGGTGCCAAAGAAGGAGGGAGTTGGCCTGCAAATTTAATAGAATGATTTTTTTTTTTTTGGAGTAAAGGATCTCAATAGTTGAATTAACATGGCTCAATACTGACAATACATATATTTAAATTCATGCATGAATTTTGTTATTTTAATCTTCTTGTACCCTAGATTTTTTTTTTTATTTTGATTAAACACTTCAATTTGCAAAATCATTATATTGTATACTTCAACTTATAAAATCAAATAAACTAAACACTTAGTAAATGGTTGAAAGATAAAAATTATTATTTCAAAATTTGTATTAATCACACATTAAATTAATATTTTATATATAAAGTTAAAAATTCTAAAAACTGTTATTATTCGTGTAAAAAAGTATACGATGCGATCAAAATTCTATAATTTTAGATGTAGGATAAGTTGTATTAAGATTAAAGTAATAAAATTTAAATTAATGTATTTGGCTAATTAAACGTACAAAAGTCAAGAACGGTTTAACCTTGAATTGTCTCCTTCCAAATCCAAAAGTCATGAGAAGACCGAAGCGACGAGCTCACAAAACTACCGGATGGTGTCTCTCTTTCAGAAATCATGCATGACATCTTCACTTTGATCTAGTTTTGTCTCATTACTCATGGCGCTTAAGAGTCAAAATCTTTGTACTCGAGTTTCGTTTTTTAAAAAACAGTACAATTTTTAATTATTTGTCAGTGACAACAAGAATAGTTGATGATAGTTCTTTATTGCTATACTTATATTTACAATACTCCCTTCCTTACGTTTGAATTTTCAGTTTTTAAGGCTTTTCTTATTTCACTTTAAGTGTCATTTTTCAGAATTTAATAAAAAAATAATCCATTGGCTCTATTGATATTTTTTTGTAAAAGTATATGGACTTAGAAAATTAATAAAATGGTATTGAGGTGATTTGAAATTAAGTTTTGTAGAATTAACGTGACTTAATCATTTCCTTAAGTGTGAGGAAGTTGATAGTTGACTGGAATTGAGCGATCTTCCTGAAATATAAATCAATTAAGATTTTTTCATGGGAATTAATTAAAAAATAATTAATTTTTTAAAGTATAACAAAATCAAGGGTAATTTAATCAGATTATCATTTTAACTTAAAATCAAGTGTAACGTGTGAAAATAATTATTATACCTAATATAAATAAAAATAAAATTGAAAAAAAAATTATTACTCTTTAAAATACTCAAGATATCTTGCATTTAGAGACAAGACAATTATTCTTAAACTATTTACATTTTGGAATAGATAGAGTAATATTTAAGAACGTAGGTTGCAAATAGTTATTGATTATTTAATTTATAATATTGTTTAAAATGGTTTTTTGTGTTTTAAATAGTATGTAAGAATGTGTATTGCACATAATTATTTGTTAATCCCTCCACTCCATTCCATATTAAGTGTGCATTTAGAGAATTTACCTAAGATTAAGGAAATCGTGTGAAATCATTAACCCTTAATAGAGTTAATATTTTACTAAAATATCCTTTAAAAAAATAATTATATTGACTCGTGAGGATAAAAGTGTATTTAGAAATAGTTTTATAATTTTTCTCAAAAAAAAAAAAAGAAATAGTTTT
The DNA here is from genome assembly GCF_041381405.1 of Jatropha curcas. Classification (NCBI taxonomy): domain Eukaryota; kingdom Viridiplantae; phylum Streptophyta; class Magnoliopsida; order Malpighiales; family Euphorbiaceae; genus Jatropha; species Jatropha curcas. The sequence continues at coordinate 6,023,948 of NC_143159.1, forward strand.
ATAATGTTATTTTAATTTTATCAAAGATACTTGAAACGGAACAAAATTACTTGCTAAATGGATATTAATATGGTACGGATGGAGTATTTAGTTTATAATATTATTTAATATGGTTTTTTGTGTTTATTTTAAATATATAATTACCATTATGATAAGTTGTTATAAAAAAAGATAAATACATTTGGCATTTTCTTTAATTATCTATTGTAACGATAAACATTTGTACAAGTAAAAAATTAGACGAATTATTTTATTTCTCCTCTTTTAAAAGTATCATTTTGATTGCACACTAAGACATAATTCAACGGTAAGTGTATATATAACCTGGTAATATATTCAGGTTTAAATTTCATTTTCAATATTAAAAAAATGAAAAAAAAAGATAGCACTTTGATTACAATTTTGAAAACATTCGAAAAAACAATTTCTGTTTTTTTTTTTTTTTTTTTGCCTCTGCATGCAGCAGCAAGACTTCCATGATAAATACAAGATTTCTTTTGTATATCAAAATTTATTTTGAAATTACTGATTTATGTTCTTTGATAATATTAGAATAAACAATATTAATTCTCTCATGAACGCTGGATAAGTGTATCTATCGGAATTCGTTTTCACTTCTCTTTCTTTCTCTCTCTTATTGATTTCCTCTCTTCATAGCCATACATGTGCTGTGGGATCCTCCAACATGTGGGACCCACGTACATTTGAAAAAAAGAAGAAAATGAGTGGTGTTGTGGGTCCCTCTGACATGTGAGATCCACACAAAGTTTGAATAAAGAAAAAAAAAGAGCACGTTTTTATTATTTAAAAGAGGCAGCAAAATTAAAAATAAGTACGCATTCCTTTTTTTCAACAAAAGTTGGTGGATACATTGATTAAAATGCATCCCCTTCTCTTATAAATAGGAGAAGGTTTTCCTCGATGAAAATGTACAAAAATATAAAATAAAGATTATAATTTTAGGAAAGGGTTCCTAAAATTAGGAAAGAGAGAAAATAATGAGGATTATAATTTTTTGGGGTATTTTTTTTTTTAACATTTAGAGTGCCACTATTTTTGTAATCTCTTTTGTACCTACTATTTTTAGTAGAAGAATTATTCGGAGTTTTTGTCCCGTGGACGTAGCCCATAACAGTTGAAGAGTGAACCACGTAAATCTCGGTGTTCTTATTTTTCATCTGGCATTTACAGTAATTATTTAATTTTTACTGTGATTATTATTTCTGGTGGATTCGATCTTCAATATCCAATACGAAATTATTGGAGGTATATGTGGTAGTAGTAATTTTATTTTACTTTTACCACTAGTATTTTTTCCGCAGGCCCCAGTCGGGATCAGTTAGAATCCCAACAACTAGTATCAGAGCCTTTGGTTGGTAAATTCTGTCAATTTTCTACAAAGTTACTATTTACGTGAATAGTAAAATTTTGTCAGATTCAGAACTCAACATGGCTAACGACGGGGCAATGATCAAATTAACGGATTTGAATTATTCAATGTGGAAATCCAGAATGGAGGACTACCTCAATTGCAAAGATCTGTATGATCCAATTGAAGGTGACAGTGCAAAGCCGGAAGAAATGAAAGAAAGGCAGTGGGAGAAATTAAAAAAGCAGATATTGGGTACAATACGCCAATGGATAGATGCTAGCCTGTATAATCACGTGAGAGATGAAAAAGATCCCCAAGTTCTCTTGAAGAAATTAGAGAATATGTACGAGGCTACGAATGCTCAAGGAAAAGTCCTCATGATGCGTAAAGTCATGAACTTGAAGCTGTCAGAGGGACGATCAATTACACAACACCTGAACGATTTTGAAGGACTCGTAACTGAGTTAGCAGTTAGTAGTATGTCCTTAGAAGACGAGATGCAAGCATGCCTACTGTTGGGATCTCTACCGGATAGTTGGGATACTCTTGTGGTATCATTGAGTAACTCAGCTCCAAATGGTGTGGTAACTATGTCTATAGTAAAGAATAGACTACTTAATGAAGAACTACGAAGAAGAGATGTTGTCAGTACCAGTTCACAAGCCCTTGTCACAGAGAATAGGGCCGGAGTAAGAGTAGAGGTCCAAAGCATGTAAAGTCAGGTGGTAGATCCAAGTCCAGAGAGATGAGAAAATGTTACTATTGCGGTAAGGAGGGTCATCTCAAAAGAAATTGTCATTTACTCAAACAGGAGCATGTAAAGCGAAGACAAGAGAATGACAGAAATACATCTGCTACAGTCTCAGGAGAAGATAGTGAGGTGACTTTAGTCACTCATGATGCAGATTGTTGTCATGTTGGAGATGCAGATACCGAGTGGATAGTAGACTCCGGTGCTTCATACCACTGTGTTCCAAAAAGGGAATAATTTTCCACTTATAAAGTAGGAGACTTTGGCACTATTAAAATGGGAAATAATAGTGTCTCGCAACTGGTGGGAATCAGTGATATCTGCATAAAGACAAGTGTCAGGTGCACATTAACACTTAAAAATGTGCGACATATTCCCGACCTTCGGTTGAACCTGTTATCTGTGAGCGTATTGGACAAGGAAGGCTATCACCATCATATAGGTGGCGGTAATTGGAAACTCACCAAAGGGTCTTTGGTGGTGGCGAGAGGAAAATTATGTTGCTCGCTGTATAAGACGCACGCAATAATATGTGCGGGTCAACTAAATACAGTTAAAGATGACGCTTCACCAAATTTGTGGCATAGGCGGCTAGCATGTTAGTGAGAAAGGGTTGAATATGTTGGCTAAGAAGTCCCTCATCCCATTAGCCAAAGGTAAAATAAACCCTTGTGATCATTGTTTATTTGGGAAGCAACATCGTGTATCATTTCTTAAAAGCTCTAGAAGGAGAGACAATAAGTTGGAGTTGATACACTCTGACGTATGTGGTCCCATGGAGGTAGAATCACTTGGAGGAAGTAGGTATTTTCTTACCTTCATTGATGATTTCTCACGGAAAACATGGATATATTTGTTGCGCACAAAAGACCAAGTATTCAAGCACTTTCAGCAATTCCATGCTATGGTGGAGAGGGAGACTGGAGTGGCACTGAAGTGTTTGCGCACAGATAATGGTGGCGAGTATATCTCTAAGGAGTTTAGAGATTATTGTAGTCAGAACGGTATCAGGCATGAAAAGACAGTTCCTGGTACCCCTCAACACAACGGCATTGCTGAACGGATGAATCGCACGATTATTGAAAGAGTCAGATCCATGCTCAAAATGGCCAACTTACCTAAGCCATTTTGGGGAGAAGCTGTCAACACAGTTGTCTACCTAATCAAACGACTACCTTCAGCACCATTGGATTTTGATATCCCGGAGAAGGTCTGGACAGGTAGAAATATTTCATACTCTCATCTGAGGGTATTTGGCTGCAAGGCATTTATGCATGTTCCGAAGGAGCAGAGATTAAAGCTTGATGACAAGTCAGTTCCTTTCACTTTTGTTGGTTATGGAGACGAAGAGTTTGGCTACAGGTTATGGGACCTAGTGAAAAAGAAAGTTGTCCGGAGCCGAGACGTAGTATTCCACGAGAATGAGATCGTGGTAAATACAACTTGTGAAGACTCCACAAGTAATGGTGTTGTTGATATTACACCAGGAAGCATTCCTACAGATGATTCCACAGGAGGAGGAATGCCAGAATCAGAACAAGAAGAAGAAAAAGAGCCAGTCGTAGGGGATCAAGAAACAATTGTAGATGATAACAGTGATGCAGAGGGTGTTGAGCAGGGGGAGCCAGAGAACCCCATTCCACCAGAAGGAGTTGAACCTCAGTTAAGAAGGTCAACCAGAGAACGCCAACCATCTACAAGGTACCCTAGTTCTGATTACATTTTGATTACTGATGAGGGGGAGCCAGAGAGCTTCCAAGATGTGCAATCTTGCAAAGACAGAGATTGCTGGACAAAGGCCATGCAAGAAGTGATGAATTCTTTGAAAAAAAATGACACATATGAGCTGGTGAAAGAGAACACTCAAGAACAAATGGGTGTACAAACTGAAGAAAGATGATGGTAACCTAGAGAGATACAAAGCTCAATTGGTCGTCTAAGGCTTTACTCAAAAGAAAGTTATTGACTTTGATGAGATTTTTTCACCAGTTGTGAAAATGAGTTCTATTCGAGTAGTGCTAGATCTAATAGCCAGTTTGAATCTTGAGTTGGAGCAGCTTGTTGTAAAGACCGCATTCTTGCACGGGGATCTAGAAGAAGAAATCTATATGGAACAACTTGAATGTTTCAAGGTCAAGGGAAAAGAGGACATGGTTTGTCTCTTGAAGAAGAGCTTGTACAGGTTGAAACAAGCACCGCGACAATAGTATAAAAAGTTTGATTCTTTCATGGTGAATCAAGGATACAAAGGGACAGATGCAGATCCTTGTGTATATGTTCAGAAATTCCCTGATGGTAAATATATCATACTTCTCTTATATGTTGATGATATGCTAATTGTTGGACCAGATGCACACATGATTAGCAGGTTAAAGAGTGATTTGTCAAAAGCATTTGACATGAAGGATTTGGGATCGGCAAGGCGAATTCTCGTAATGGAGATTATCCGAGACAGAATGTCCTGCAAGTTATGGTTATCACAGGAAAAATATATTGAACGAGTTCTAGAGAGGTTCAATATGAAGAATGCTAAACCAGTTAGCACTCTGCTTGCCGCTCACTTCAAGTTGAGTAAGAAATCCTACCCATCAACAGAGAAAGAAAAAGGAGATATGTCAAATGTTCCATATTCTTCAGCGGTCGGAAGTTTAATGTACGCAGTGGTGTGTACGAGACTAGATATCACTCAGAAGACACATTGGGAAGCAGTGAAGTGGATCTTTAGATACCTGAGAGGAACTTCAAAGTTATGTTTAACTTTTGGAGGTGAAAAGGCTGCACTTGTTGGTTACACAGATGCAGATATGGCCGGTGATCTTGATGAAAGAAAATCTACATCAGGTTACCTATTTACATTCTCAGGGGGAGCTATTTCATGGCAGTTGAGATTACAAAAATGTGTTTCGTTATCAACGACTGAAGCAGAGTACGTTGCAGCAACGGAAGCAGGAAAGAAAATGTTTTGGTTAAAGCGATTCTTTCAAGAATTGGGTGTGCAGCAGGAAGAATATATAGTTTATTGTGATAGTCAAAGTGCGTTAGACTTGAGCAAAAATACTATGTATCATGCACGGACGAAACAGATCGATGTAAGATATCATTGGCTTAGACTTGCCATTGAAGAGAAGCAGTTCCAGTTACGAAAAATCCACACAGACAGAAATGCTGCAGATATATTGACAAAGGTCGTTCCGAAGGAGAAGTTTAAACTATGTGTCAAAGTGACAGGAATGGATAGTCCCACCATGTAGTCGGGAGGGGGAGAATTGTTGTGGGATCCCTCCAACATGTGGGACCCACATACATTTGAAAAAAAAAAAGAGAAAATGAGTGGTGTTGTGGGTCCCTCCGACATGTGGGACCCACACAACGTTTGAACAAAAAAGGAGCACGTTTTTGTTGTTCAAAAGAGGCAGCAAAATTAAAAATGAGTACGCATTCCTTTTTTTCAACAAAAGTTGGTAGATGCGTTGATTAAAACGCATCTCCTTCTCCTATAAATAGGAGAAGGTTTTCCTCGATGAAAATGTACAAAAACATAAAACAAAGATTATAATTTTAGGAAATGGTTCCTAAAATTGGGAAAGAGAGAAAATAGTGAGGATTGTAATTTTTTTGGGTGTTTTTTTTTTAAACACTTAGAGTGCCACTATTTTTGTAATCTCTTTTGTACCTACTATTTTTAGTAGAAGAATTATTCGGAGTTTTTGTTCCGTGGACATAGCCCATAACAGTTGAAGGGTGAACCACGTAAATCTCGATGTTTCTTATTTTTCATCTGGCATTTACGGTAATTATTTAATTTTTACTGTGATTATTATTTCTGGTGGATTCGATCGTCAATATCCAATACGAAATTATTGGAGGTATATGTGGTAGTAGTAATTTTATTTTACTTTTACCACTAGTATTTTTTCCGCGGACCCCACTCGAGATCAGTTAGAATCCCAACAATATGGATGTGGGCAAAAAGTTTTACTTGCAGAAGATATTTACAACAACCTCAAAAATATCCTACGTTTCGAGTTTTTGGCATGTCCAACAAGAGTTTGTTTGCAGATATTGTTATTCCACTCCTATTGTTTCAACTGTTGCATTAATAAATTATTTTAAATAATATTACATTAACTTAAGAAGTAACATAAAATAAACAAATTAATTATTCTCCTAGTAGAGCCAAGTGGGAGGAAAGGATACACAAGTGTATAAAAAAAAACCCATTATTATAATTAAATTAGATATGAGATTATACTAATTAATTTTTTTATTATTAGCAGCCATTTAAAACAACACACAGCCAAGAGAGAAAGTGACAGCACTTGACTATCCCATTGTCTTTGGTCCTAAGACAAGTATTGCTAAAAGTGGATCCACTTACAATGGTTGTGAAATTAAATTAATCAAAATAAATAATTAATTAATTAACTAATAATAAAAAGAGAGTGTTAGGAATCATTATAAGAAGGCACTGCAACTGATATTTCTCTTTAATTAAAAATAAATTAATTTTCAAATGTCTGCTCTCACCCAATGTTTTTGGAGCCATTTCCAAGTTGCGTGGACATAATTATTACGAAATTATTTTATATGTATATGTAAAGAGAATCTGTCCTACCAACTAACATGCCACTTAATGGTGTTGGGTCAGTCAAATTATATATATGTCAAATAATTTTATAAATTAGATTTGGAGTCAATAATAAAGTTTAATTAAACAATTATAACAGCTAGCTAGTCTTTTAATGTTAACTATTAATATTTTATTTCTCTAATTAATTCTTTTGGCTCCTTTTGTACTGCGCCATATTTGGTGTCTCTGTTGCAAGCACATGAAATATGTAATGCATGTGTGAGGTCTGAGCTACATATATATAAATCCAAATGTCTATTTTAGTTGAGTGTATTGTTCTGATTAATTCAGATTTGTTTTGAGTACGCCTATAAAGAAATAAAATATTTTTTGCTAAAATTTTAAAATGTTCCATACTTAAAATTTAAATTCAAAGCCTCTACTAATTAAGAGAAAAGAAATCTTTATTATCGACTCATTTAACTCTACAATGGTCTATATATGATATGAAAAGTTTACATGGAAGAGGAAAAAAATCCTTAAGGCAATAGCCATAGAAAAGACAAGGAATAAAGGTATATATTCAAACCAACTAAGTCTAAGTTATAAATTAGTGTTAGCTCTTCAAAAGAAATTAAATTACGTTTCCAACTTGATCAAGGTATATACACACAATAGAATCCACAAAGTAAGATGATCATGCAAGTAAAGTAAGCATGTTATTTTGAAAATTCAAAGTTTGGTTTGTCGTTGTGTGATTGGAGTTGCTCCTTGCCACATATTTTTCGTTAAGATAACTTGGCGGTGGATCATTTAGCCAGGTTAAGTTATTCTGTCTCTTCCTTGTTACATGTGTGAAATTCTCCTCTCATTTCTATTTTTTTTGATTCTTTGAGTTGATTCCTTGTCCCAATTCTATTACATGTGTGAAAGTCAATCTCAAATAGAAAATAACATCAAACAATAAAATTTTAAATTGTTCATGTTTAATCTTCCGACAACTTACTGTTATTAATGAATAATTAAATTAAGTAAACATATACTAAAATCTATGTTATGATGTACAAAACATAGAGTAGAAGTAAAGACAACATTAATTAATTAGATAATTATAGTAATGGAAATAAATAGAGAGAGAGAGAGAGAGAGAGAAGATGACCCTTCCTTGCAACCAAACAACGTCCACTGAATAATGAAGGGGTCAAATAATCTACACCACACCATTCTGCCTTGGCTCACTGCAATGCCTGCGGACGCCAACCACCTGGACGCGGCGGTATCTATCACCCTTTCCTTTTCCTTTCTTCCTCCTCCTATTATCATTGTTTTCTTTTTGACTTATTTTTTGTCCTACCTCAGTTACTTTTAATTATATATTTTCTTGAGAACGTCTAAAATTAAATTATTTATGTTCTTCATGAATTAAGAGTTAATAAATTAAACAGTTATTTTACTAATAATATTTTTCAAATAATTCTTATTTATTTTGTGTTATTCTTAAATAAAAAATTATATTAGTTCATATTAACATTATATTTCTCTTGAAAACTATCAATAATTTTTTTTTCTCTCTATCTATAAATTTGCAATTCTGGGGAGATATCAACTGGGAAGGGTTTTATTTTATGTATATTTTATATTTATTTTTGTACCTTAAAAATGATTTATGAATACCTACCCTATGTTCGTAGTACCGTACGTGCTCACGGGCGCATAGTATGTACCTTGGCCATACGTACGTTTGCATGAAAGTACAGCATTAGCACCCCTCCAATAATCGATTTTACAAACTTGGAGATTTCTATCTTAACAACAAGATTAAGAATGGCCTCTCACAATAGATTTAAATTAAAATTTTCTCTCTTAATATTAAAAAAAAAAAAAAAATTCATTCAAAGCATTCTAAATTGAAAAAAGCGACAAGAGCCATTCTTTTTCCATTAAAATATTTGAAAAAAGTGCAACCATCATATGTGTGAGTGAAATGTATTTATAAACTAGTTCTTCCAAGAAAGTGATTAATGGTCAATTATAATCTATAAAGTAGATTTTGTCTCGTTAATTTGACTGCTAATAAAAATGATAAATACTTTTTTGTGTAAACTTAATAAATAAATACAGGCAACTACATCCAAGCCATGGTGAAACTATCCAAATCATTTTGTTTAAGTATAACTAATCATTTAGGTGATCAGCCTTCAGTATATATTTTTATATATGCCCTTTACATTTTTAAGTTCAAATTAATATGATCTCGATACATTCACTTGACACTTGAATAAAGTTTAATATACCTTCAAATCAGAAAATAAATAATTGAGATAGACCTGCTATGATATCATATATTAAAATTTTAATTTAAATTTATAAGAAAAATGATAACTTAATATGACATGCAGTTGTGAAAATACGAGAGGACAGAGATGTATCCAATTGCAAAATAACGTTGAGTTGAAGCAATGCATCAATCACTATACAAGGACATATGATGTAAAAGATCGTAATAAATTGAAGAGACTGACAGTTACTGTTGTTTGGGCAATGAAATGTACAAATAGTTTCTTATTGTCCAATCACCAACAGGGTCGCTCTGTTGAACTATTTTGTCTGTTTCGAGGAAGCTTCCATGGAATTTTCTCCAATAGAAATACAGATAACTACATTTAGGCAATCAGTCCACTCTGCAGTTTTCATTCGTATTATCACTGTTTCACTGAAAACCTAATTCGTCTGTTTGTGGCCATGTATAAGAATAGATAAATATTGTAGAAAAAAACAAAAATTATCAGTCAATAAAGAAAAATTTATGCATATTTTTCAAACATTGTAGAAAAAGTAGATAGAAATTTTTGACACTGAAATTTGAACAATTTACCAGTGACTTGACTCATTACATTAAGCTCTTGATATAGAGAGTTACGTAAATAAGCAAAAGGAAATTAAAATGAGAGGTACAAAGAGCATTTGTACTGTATTTATATTCAGCAACAACATTTCTCTCATATATACAAGAAGATATTTGGCTCATTGGATGCTCCATACAAGAGAAATATTGCTGCTCTAAATCTAAAACCTAATTTCCCATCTAACAATTTTTATTCCCCCTCTCCGCCTTTTTGTTATGAAGAGAAAATAGAAGATAAAAGCTAGGAATATTAGCAGCCATCTTATTAAACAATAAAAAAAAAAATAGATATAAATATTATATACAAGTTTCAACATTTTCTTTAAAATACTAGCAACGAATCCTTGATATCATAATTCATCTTCTCCAAATTAGGCTGCACAGCAAACTGTATCATAGGTGGTGGCCCACAAGCCAAAGCCAGAGTATCGTCTGATCCTTCTGGAACATGCTCCCTCAGGATACTTTCCGTGATGAATCCCACACTATATTGCCACCCTTCCTTGATAGACTCTTGAACCACGTACCACACTTTTAACCTATCGCTGTATTCTTTAGCCCAGCTATCAAGCTCTTCTCTTAACAAAATATCATCTTCTGTCCGGTTCGCATACACCACATACATTTCAGTATCATCTTCTGGGTCCTTCAAGATGGCTTGAACCACTTGATAAATCGGAGTAATTCCTGTCCCGCCAGCCAACATGGTTAATTTTTTAGCAGATTTTGGTTTACCATGTACCATAAACTTTCCTCGTCCGACGTACTCAATGTGGCCTAATGGACCCTTCACGTCTATTGATGCCCCAAGTTGTAGCGAGTTAAGATACTGGGACATTAGCCCTCCATTAGGGAACTTTGGGTGGACACCCTTGAAGTAAATCTTGATGACAAGATCGAAGTACCCCACAGCCTCAATAGTGCTCGTTGGTGTGTAGGCTCTCATGCATAGCTTGTCTTCAATAGTGGCACACAAATATATGTGCTTACCTACTGGTAAGCCTAACACTTGATCCTCAGATGGCAATGCAAAGCGAAAGAGACGCACGTCATGAGATAAAGACTCCTTTTTTATAAGCTTGCATGAGATTTTCTCACGTGGTATCAGAGCTATATTTCTTACAGGAGCAAATGAAACTTCTTTAATAGGCGCTAAGTGTGTTTGAGTCATATCAGATGCGCCGTGAACTGAGTTGTTAGGCGAGGAAACGCTGGAGTCAGATGCATAAGCTGTGGAATCAACTAACTCACCGATTCGATAATCCTCGAGCATTTTCTTGGCTTTATCGGAATGTATGGCGTCGAATTCTTCGGTGCAGTCAGTGCCTGCATTGATCAGAATACTATCGGTGCCACCGGGATGGTCTTTAAGGAAACGAGTGCAGTCATAGACATGGCCGTGTACGATTATCCAACAAGAGTCAGCGGAGTTGTGTTTCTTGACCTCCGCCATGGAGAAGGTTTTTGAGGAAGTGTTCATGAAAGGTGTGGAGACACTTTTCTTTAGGGTTTGGTTACTTTCTGATGATATCTCTAAATGTCTTTCTTTGGCCATCCATCCGCCGGACTGGTTGCCCGGCACGGTGGGGTGCTCGAAGACAATTCCGATTTCACCCTTGTGTCTCTTGCATACATTTGTCCTTATGCGGAACCAGCAGTTGTTCATCATGCCCTATAAATTAACCATGATAAAGAAAGATCAGAAAAGTTATATAAAAATCTCTTACTTTTCTCTAGACAACTAAGTGTTAAAAGGAGAGATACAGATGTGGAATATACTTTGTTTAAGAAATTTTTAAATTAAAAATGATATTAAAAGTAAAGTCTGAATATATGAAAGTGTTAAAAATCTAAATGGGTTAATATTATTAAATTATTAATTAAATTATTTTTTTAGGAAAAAATTATTAAACGCCGTTTCTTTGTTTAATATCTAAAAGAAAGACAAATTAGTGGTCCACTTCAATGTCAATAATTAACATGTAAAATGGCTAAACTCAATAGTAATTATTAGTATTTCTTTATGTTCAAAAAATAATATTCAAACTTCAAAAAGTAATAATTTTTTTCAATCTAACACTCTTAATCATTGACAAAATTGAACCTCGTAGGAATTCAAGGCTGAGGTATGCATGCACCAAGGGGGTACGTCGGTGAAAGTTACAGTTGCTTCCAGGGGCAGGCACACAGTTCCAAACTCTGTGGGGCTGTGGTACGTCGAAATTTTTAGATTCTTAAGCTGTAACATACGCCAATAGGACTCTAATGTCGCCTTCATTATACCCAAGTGGTCACAACTTGGCACTTGTTCTTGTTAGCTAATTTTAAATTTTCTAAATTGTTTTTATTTTTCACCATATTATTAAACAAGTGCTAAAAATTTTAATTAAAAATAATATTGGATATTAAAAATTATTATACCATAAAAAAATGTAAAGTCATACTGAGCTTTTTTTTTTCAATATAAAATTTGAGAACTTTATTTAATTTAATCAATAAATAAGTAGTAATTAATTAAAAAATAAAATATCTAAACATACCATGACGTTCCAAATGAGCTTGTCGGGTTGGGTGTTGAGGGTTTGATCCCAGGCTCGAACCGCAATTTCTTTGGCACCGAGAAGGTCAAGCACTTCAACCTCAAGTGACCAAAAGCACCAGCACCAGTACTTGCCATACTTGTTTGGTTTCTCTGGATGGTCCAAGTTACAGACTTGCCACGTTTCACCACCGTCCATAGTCACCTCCACACGTGTCACTTTCTTCCCAGCACCTATGCATTTAGCAAATCAGAAAGCTACTTTCCGGGGAAGGACTCTTTAGAAAACCTGACACTTTTAGTTAACTTGGTTTGCATTTGCAACTTGCCATTACAAAACATAAGTTTCAATTTGCTTCATATTTAGTATTCTGGTTTTGTTTTTGTCTAACCAAAATTTATGCAACCTATTCCTTATTTTTAGTATCTTGTGCATCGGAAAGATATAAGATATCATTTCAAGCAAATCTATAAATTGTCTAATTAATTTAATTATAAGACCGGCCTCATCTATTAATCAAAATGTGTTCTTACATATATAAAGTGATTAATTAATTTATGTAAGATCCACCTCATTTATCAATTAAAATTTCTATTTTTCATAGAATAAAATATAGCTTAATGATAAATGCATATACGATTAGATAATAGATTCAGATCGAGATCCTTTTTCCTCAATACTTAAAAAAATAAATATATTCTTTTTCAAGAAAAAGCAATAATATCGTTAATACAGAGGAATTCATTTATAAATTCTATATTATTACCAGAGCCAAAACTAGAAATTTATATTCATAGGCCTAAAGCTTTAGGTAACCTATATAAGGAATGAGAATCAATAAAGTTTTAGTGAACAAGAGGAAGGGTCGTGAGTAAAATCCGTAAAGCAAAATTATGCCTCTTTCTAACATATATTATTTGACATATATTTTTCCATAAAAATGGAAAATTCATCGAAAATCTATTATTATTATTATTATAAGATTTATTCAAATTACCAGAATATGCGTAACCCTTCAACGTGTATGGCCTTTGGGTCGTCCAGGAGTTAATAGGCAAGATCTCTTCATGAGACGGCGTCGTTATAACTGAATTTATATTTAACTCATTGATGATATATTCCGGCTTATACCACCATGCTGCATAAATAGATATAACACAACATTAATTACATTATTCCTTTTTTTTCTTGCAATAAAAAAATAAAAATACTAGTTATAATTTTTTTAAAAAAAAATATTAAAATGAAGAAGGAAAAAGGAAAAAGGAAAAGTTTAATTACCTTCGGCATTAGCAAGCTCGGCATCGACATGAGAAGGCAAGACTCTGTTGTCTTTATAATGATAGTAATTGTCTGATTCTTGAGTGGTAACAATAATTCTTTTTAACCATTTAACCATACGTCCCCCAATAAAACCAGGAATTATCATCCTAACAGGGAAACCATGGTCCGGAGCCAAAAGCTCACCGTTTTGCATGTAAGCTAATATGATATCACGCGATGGATCCATCGCGTACCCCTTGCTGATACTGGTTCCGTACTTGGACCCGCCGCCTCCTGGCAAATCCTCCGCTCCTTCAAAGCACACATTGAGGGCCCCATTTTTCTTGCTGTAGATCCCGCACCGTTTCAGCACCAAATGTAATGGTACACCGCGCCACACTGAAGTCGATATTCCTGAAGCGCCCCAGTTAAAACCTATGGTTTGTTTAACCATGTTTTGTTCTTTTCTTCTATTGCCCGCGCAAACCAGGGTCACTGGTAGTTCCCTGCTAGGGAACTCCTTAACCAGCTGGTCCATAGTGAACCGGATCGGTTTTTTAACCAAACCGCATATCTCCACGGTCCAGTCCTTCCAGCTCGCTTTAGGAACGGGACCGTGGTTTCGAACGTAATGGAGGGGAACAGGAGTTATGAACCCGTGGTGCATGAGCTGGGTTAAAGGTGCTTCACTGTTGAAAGGATGTTTTCCTGTGAGTCGGATCATCGACGGGTTACGCTCAACCCAGTTGTCAGCCGTTCCTTCATCTCGTTGATCGAAAATCGACGGCTCTAGTTCGCTGTTTCCTTTGCGGATTAGATCGTTATAATCATTAGCTTCTTCGTCGTCGCTGGAGGAATCATCCACCTCCATTGTTGCAGGAAAAGGTTTTTTGTTGGACCGGTTGAAATCTTGGACGAAATTGAAGGTTCGAACCGGAGAATCAGACCGGTGGGTTGGGACAGATTTGAATGGGCGAACGACGCCGTTTAAGGCAGGTTCGAGGTGGAACTGGCGGTTGTCGACGGAGGCCGCCATTACAGAGTAGAGAAAGAATTGCTCGTTTATTTAGAAGAAATGGAGATTTTCTTTTTCTTTTTTTTTTCCTCCACTTTTTCTATATTTCAGAGGTTTGAATTTCTTTCATGGACTGAAGGCGAAAAGAAAGAGGCAATTGCATAGGCTTTATATAGGCTCGTTTGGGCTTGCAGGAACGTGTAATAGGGAGGAATGCGGCCCGTTTGATTGGATCGTAAGGAGCTAGTCTTTAACTATTATTTTTTATTTTTTTATTTTTTATTTTAGTTTTTTAGAATAACAGAAAAAGAAAAAAAAAAATGGTTTAGCTGGCGTCGACTGGCGTGGGGAGAGTAGATGGACCCCCTGGCTCGAGTGGTTCCTATGAGCCAAGAGGGCATAGGTTGAGGCTGCAGCCACAGACGCAAATGTACTTCCACCACCTTGTTTTTTTTTTAGAAAAAAAAAAAAGTTTTGTTTCATAGCATAGATATTTTCTATTTGTATTGTGAATAGGAAATTGGATTGTTAGTAATTTTCAACCTTATCTAATTTAGAAAATGACATGGAGAAAAAAAATTATCCAATAAAAAAATACTCATTTATGACATTTCAATGCAATCAAAATTCTTAATACTTCTAAAAAAAAAAAAAAAATCTAACTGCTAAATGTAAATTCAGTATTTATAATCTCGCTATTTTGGCTAACGTCATGATTTTTTATATTTATAAATTGCATTTTAGAAATATAATCATAAATTATGAATATCATTATCACAGAAAAATATATTCTCTCCATTCCACGAGATAAACTTATTTTTATTTTCATAAAAAGTAAGAAAATTTAGTTGATATAATTTGAAATTTAATTTTTTTGCCTACATTTTTTAATATTTCTATATCAGTGATAACATCACACTATTCGATGCCAATTCATAATTCACATTGATTTAACATTTTTATGAGTATAGAGTGCATTACTGTAAATAATTATTTATTTACTTGAATAATGAAATTACCAGAAGAGTCGGAGAGAGAGAGAGAGGGAAAAGATAGGTTAAAAAGGGGAAGAGAAAAAAAAAAAAAGGTAGATAATTAGGTGCAATTGCATGGATCCTTCGAGGCAACATGCAGTCACAGTGCTTTCAGGCATTCTTTGTATTTGGTAAGGTAGGCAAATGGCAACTCCCCCAGAAGGAAATTACAAATGAGTTAATTAATTTACACCAAAGACTCCATTAACTTAGCTTGTCATTTATAGTTTATTGCAAATCGCACGTGGGGTCGACTTTAATGGAAAAATAAGCAAAATTGGCCACAAATTATACTAATTTTGAATATTGGCCAAAAAAAAAAAAAATCCAAATATATTGTGTTTGATACGCATCTTTATGTTAATCAATTTGAATACAATGAGGCAATCGGGGCATTTTGTCTCCATTATCCCATTAAATTTTCCATAAAAATATATATATTTTTATTTTTGTTATTGCTCCCATTATCTTCATTATTTCATAGATTTTTAGCAATTGTATGTGCAAGTTTATTACCTAAAAATTATATTTTGGATTCATCCTTTGATATTTGAGTTGTTTTTTAAAACAAATATATATTTTTTTAAGTAAGAAGTTTTAACGGAGGCCGAGTAATAAAGTTGAATGGGATGTGTATGTAATTCTTAGATTTTTTTTTTTTTTTTTTGAAGATATTTTTGAAATAAGACAAAAAAAAAATATCTATTGTAATTATAAAAGATATATTATTAAATAAAACAATTAGAGTTAGCTTTAATTACCAATTTAAAGATGACTATGCATTGTTGAGAAGTTTTCAAAGCTTTAAATGTTAAACTTATGGGTGTTGGAAGAGTTTTATTTAAAAACAAATTATAATAAAAAAATAATAAAACATTATTACAAACATTAAGCTTATTATAATAAATTAAACTCATTATCATATGTTAAGTAAGGTTGGAGACTTTTAATTATTAAGTAATATGGAATCGTGTTTGAACATTACATTGACCTAGTTTGAGTTTTGGTTGAAGAATAATGATCGTTCATAGTCAAGACTCAAAAGTGATTTATGTTCCATTATTCCCAGTATTATTAAAATAAAGCAATTAATAATTCATAATTAAAGAAAAAGCCTAACACGAGAAAGAAGGTATTGCAAGAATTGAATCAGAATGGAGCTAATATTTCTTTCAATATCCACACTTTTATTTTATTTTTGTTTTTATTTTATTATGAATTAGTGTTTTGAATTAATTTTTTAAGTATACTCTAGTAGATTTAATGTTTTCTAGTACTCAACATTTGTTTATCAATTGGATCGATGTACAACTTTGTAAATTACATAAATTACTACAAAAGAAAATATCAAAAATTCCATAATAAGTAATTAAGCGTTCTTAACTTTCTTATAACTCTTGACTTATTATTTTTAATATATTTTTAAACTTGTAAAATGAATTAAATAGATAGACTGTTAAAACAGACACGGGTCTAGATATCTTGCGTAAGTCTTTTTATAATTTTTTAGTTAATTTCATGAATTTAATAAAAAGATTAGATTAGATTAGATTAGTTAGAAGATTCTAGCAAATTGCAAATAGAGAAATAGTACAAGTGATGGACAGCTAATTGGGAACTAACTAGTAAAAGTTAGGAGTTAAAATTAGTAAAGCGAAAGCAAAGGCAAGGGCAAGCAGCGAAAGGGGTCAAATATGAGGAAGTGAGAAGTGGCGCATGGGAATCCCAATGGCCAACCAACCCGATAGAAACATGGGGCGACCCAACCCATTTTTAGCAGCAAACCAGACACAAAAAATAAAGAAGATAAGGTGGTGATTTAGTCATATGGGTAACAAATTAGAAGGGGTGGTCACTAATTTAATAATATAATAAAATAAAATAAAATAAAATAAAAATAGAAGAAGGAGAAGAAGAAGAAGAAGTGGCAACTGGGGGCGGCTAATAGAGAGCTGAGGGGTAAAGTGAAATTGGCCTTTAGGTGAAGGTTTGAGCCAACTTTTGTTTTTTCTGTTTTTTATTTTTTCAAGATTGATATATATTTCTTTTTTTTTTTTTTTTTTTGTTTTGGTATAATTAATATTGTCCATAGCCATAGGTTTGTTGAGGGCCTAAAAAATGGGTATTTGCTTTATTATTTGAAATTGCAAAATTTTTTTTGGAAACAAAACACAAAACAACAGAAAAAAATTACTACTCTTCTCTGCTCCTCACAATGTGGTGATGTGATTGTACTGAAAAATGGGCATCATTGTTTTTTATATTTATTATTTTAAATGCTAAATATAGCAAAAAGATAATGTTTGGAGGGAATCGTTGTAGAATATACTGTTTTCTTTTTATTTGTTTTTAAGCAAAAAAATGGAATTTCTATACTATTTTTCCCCTTCGTCTCAAAAATTTTTTATCCAATCACTTTTTTATTAATTAATTGAAAATTTTAGTCGATCAAAATAACACTTTTGAGATTTTTATAGTTGAAAATAGCCTAATTAAATGTCAAATAAGTAAGAAAATAACTGGATCATGATTTATTAACTTCCATCCAGCCAGTTTAGACCATGCAATTAAATATAAACTTATTTTTTTTATTTATTTTCTTATTTTGCAAGTTTCATTTTAAACAAATAAAAATAAAATTAAATCTGTGGTTTTGGTTTCCATGTTAACTGTTTCCACCCACGTGGTTCTCTGAACCTTTCATTTATTATTTATTTCTGTAAATTTTTATTTTTATTTTTGTCTGGATAAAGCAGATTCATTTGGGACATAATAATGTCCACTTCACATAATAAAATATTAATATTACAATTTACGCAATCAAATATTTATTTTATAATATAAAAATTAAAATTCATCTTAAAAAATTAATAATTTTTTTTTTGTATATGATATATTTTGTAATAATAATATATATTACAAATTTTTAGTAAGCAATTATAGAAATAAGGAGAAAGAGTCAGTCTCAAAACATTAGCTTTATAACTCAAGCTAGACATTATTTACATATTTTAATTTTTTTAAAAAAATATTTCTAATCTGAAATGAAAAGTGAAAACATAACGAAAGAGCACATAGAGTTCACAAACTTATTACTGAATTAAATATTATTATTTAATTAAAATCTGAGTTAAAATAAGTCTAGGGGCTGTACCATTTTTTTCCTACACATATTCTATAAAAGATTCTTCTCTATATATTAATAATTTCTAACTATTCTTTTCATAAAAAATGTATAATGACCAAAAGACCAATAGGACTAGGTTTCACCAATTATAATATGTACTGAAAATTTTTTAATTCAAACAAAGATATTTTTATGGTCAAACAAATGACAAATCTCAAAAAGATTGGATCAGATACACTTAAAAGCAAACCGATGGCTGATTGGCCAAATGGGTTTCTATGTGCAAAAGCAAATAAAAAAGAATCATTCAATATGAGAAAAAAAAAAAAAATACTAAGTGATTGCTGAAACCATAAAACTAATGATGGGTCCAAATTAAATGCCCTTTTTTAATTTTTTTTATGCCAAAGTGTTCAATTCAATGAACTTATAATTAATGTATACAGATACATATAGTGCTTAGCAAATTTTCAAAGTTGGCACTTGAAATTTGCATATTTATTAGGGCAAAGTGATGACAAAGAAATAATAATGAATAATGATTGTTATTGCAAAAGGAAAAATGACAAAAAAAAAAAAAATTAATTTGATTAGAAGGGGAACTTCTAGAGTTCTAGAATTCTAGGTGACAAGGGAAATGATTATTAGGATCATTCTTTTATTTTTTTTTTCTTAGGAAAAATAATGGAAAATATGATTTTTTTAGGAATTATATATAGCTATATACTCTCATTATATGAGCATAAAATTATTAGTAAAAAATTTTAATACTATTTTTTGTATTTTTAATGTTTTCTTAAATCATGTAATAGCAATTATTAGGTTATCCCTTTGAATTGCTATCACAGGGCTTAGCTCTTTTTGTAAAATATCATTTTTGGGTTTATACTATATAGTAATATTTATTTAGGAGTATTCTAAAGATACAAATAAATAAAAATTATATGGCTTTGAATATTATATTTGCATCTCTATGGCTCTAAACATATATCTGCATTTATACAGTTTTGAACGTTATATTTGTTTTAAATTATCAGAATAAAAATTATAGATTTAAAAATATTTTTCTTTCTTCATTATTTGCAAATATTAAAGATCTTATTCATATAATTATTATAAAGAATAAGCCTTCTTTAATAAAATAATTATTACCTTTATTTTTCATACTCTGCTAATATATACGAAGTTTAGCAGTTCACCAAGGCTGATTGCTTACCCAATGGAGGCCCAAGCCCAATATCCAAACGTATTGGACTTTGTATATATGCGAAGGCCCATGCACAATTGTCGCTTGAACATTTCCTTAAAGCACACTTATAGACGTTTTGGTTACCAGATCACAACAGAAATGCACTTATAGACTTCTTGTTCTTTATTATAAAAAAAAAAAAAAAAAAAAAAAATCCAAATCCATGGCCAAGAAAGAGGCAAGGAAAGTTATCAACAGTCAAATTTCCAGGGAAAATTATAACAACAATGGTGTTATTATCACTGTATATATAGAATTACCAAGAAGGCGTCCGAATAAAAAAATGGCTATGTCCAATCCATCATCCAAAAGAATACGATGTGACAATCGCCGGGCTGAGCTTCTAGCCTATGCCCGCGAGTTAAGGGACAGTAGTTCTCATAAACAAGAATGGCAGCCCAGAAGGAACTCATCCAGGCCTAAATCTGAAGTAAGTTGTTTCTTTTTTTCAATTTGTATTTTGAAATTGTATCTTAGGAAAAATGAAAATGCATCCAGAAACAGAAATGGAAATGGTTGAGTGCCCAAGAAAAGATTCAAACATCTCTTGAGAGGATTTTTCGAAGAAAGCAAAGGCAATGTGGGTATGAGAGAATTGCAACAGAAGAGTATGGCGGAGATGATGAATTTCATAATAAAAGGAAGGCGGCTTCAAGAGGCAAAAGTGCTTCTAGCTTCTGTGTAAATGGCATTACCTTACACCTATTCTCTTTTGTTTTAATTAGTAATTATTTACTCAATTACTGTTATTTTTTGAGCTTCATTATGTGTATTTATTTTGCAGAGGAAATTGAAGCGTGTGCTTAAGGAATTATCATGTGGGTTGCAGTGCAGCAAAAGGATATAAAAGTTAATAGGCTGCTGCTTGATCATGCACCAAACTAATTTTAATTCTGTAATTAGATACAGTTTCCTTGTAGAAAAGTTAGGAATCTTTTTTTCAGAAGTGCTAATTGACTTAAACAGTCGCATTCTGTTGATCCACAATTTCTGGATCTTGAGCTTAAATTTGGAGCAATTTGATACTCTCAGTGACCGAGCCAAAATTTGTTCGTAAGGGGGCGGAAAATTTATTTATCATTTCACGACGAATAAAAAATAAATCTGATTAAAAAAGTATTTAAATCTGATTAAAAAAGCATTTAAAATTAATTTAATTACGTAAATAAATATATTACATATAGTCAAAATTTTTTAATGAAAATATTATAAATGACAAAAACTAATAGAGATTTTTTTAGTATACATAATGACTTTCAATAGGAAAGAAATAATTTCCTAAAATTTACATGTTAGAAATTACAATGAAAATAATTATTAATATTTAAAATGTTAACTATTTTATTGTAATTTTAAAATTCAATCAATTCATACTCAAAAAAAAAAAATTCGATCAATTCAATTTCATATTATTTTCTAAAAACTATTAAAATAGAATTATGAATTATAATATTAAATTCATTTCTTCTTTCATGTGATTATTCAATGAATTTAAAATTCTAAAATTTGTTTGAGTTGTTAAGTTTTAATTAAATAATCGATAATTAAAAAATTAAAATATAAATTTATATTCTATTGTATATTTTAATATTAACATGAATTTTATATATATTCATGCAATGAAATTAAATTTAAAACTAAAATTTAAAAAGGATGTAACATTAAATAACCTAAAAAAAAAAAAAAATTAACGTTACAAGTCATTCACAGGTAATAAAAAATAATTTATAAAAATTATGGATATTGTGTGCTTATATATATATAAACTAAATCAATATATAAGAAAAAATTAAAGTAATTGAACTAAAAAAAACTAAACTTACAAAAAAAAAAAAAAAAAAAAAAAAAAAAAAAAAAAACTGCAACTATCAACATTTGATCTCAGAACCAATGATGAATAATTGAACTAAAAAAAAAAAAACTAAAAAAACAAAGAAACCTTCAACTATCGTGGGTTGTTCTCAGAACCAATGATTGAAGTAGCAGAGTTTTAACCATTATGCCAATAAGTTGATCAGGTCGGGGTCGGTCCCCTCAGAACCCCACTGGCTCCGTCACTGGATACTTTATAAGGGTAAAATGTAAAATTTTAAGAAACTAATTGAACTCCTTATGAATTGAAAAAGGGAAATATTCTATAATGTAACAACTTAATAACAATACTAGAAATTAAATTTCTAATTTAACCTTCTAATAGTAAAAGAATCAATAAAAATACAATCGTATCCTTAACAAGAGGTCTCGAATTCAAGCTTTAGATATAAAGTTTTTAGAACTTAGTAGGGAGCGCTTTACCCCATTTGTGAGTCTGCTCGGCATTAATCGAGATTAATTAGACCAATGAACTTCAGATGCTGGATGGTTTCTACGAAGAAAAAAAAAAAAAAACAATCATATCCTCAAAATTACATTTCATATAACTGTTTTTTCTACTTGCTTTTTTTTTTTTTTTTTCTGGCAATTTGAGCTTCCTCCTCCAGAAAACAATAGATAAGCATATTTGGTTACGATTAAATTACTGAACACCAAATTACAATTTTTAAAACAGACTAGCCAATCTAATCTCTCCTTCTGTGAGTTTGACATGGTAGAATTTAATATCTCTAAAGAATAAGAATAATCTACTTTCTCTTTTTGTACAGATTGTTATTCCAACAAAAAAAAAGGCAAAGCAAAGTAGATTATAATGCAAAAGAATCAATATCTTATCTTGGATTCTTCGCTCTTCTATTTATACTTCCATGGCATGCGTTTCCATATCTTGCTCTAAAACAAGCATTGGATCTTCATGGCTCAATCCGAATCACTCTCAGCAGAAACTGAGACACTGAGCCAAGTCATGAGTCTGGTGGAGGCGTTTAGAGCCTTCGATTCGGACAGTGATGGCAATATCACAGCAGCTGAGATTGGTGGCATATTATCATCGCTAGGTTACAACGCTAGCGAACAAGATGTAAGGACGATGATGCAACAAGGAGACACGAACAGAGATGGGTTGCTAAGCATACAAGAATTCTTGGAGATGAACACTAAGAACATGGAAGTTGGGGGGCTTGCAAACTGTCTCAAAGCTGCCTTCGAAGCTCTTAGCAGTGGAGGTGATGGGGCTGTCACTGCAGAGGAGTTATATGAAGTTATTGGAAACAAGGAATTGCAATTGTCTTTGGAGGATTGTCAAGAAATTGTTGATTCCATGGATGGAGATGGGAATGGTATTGTTGACCTTGAAGACTTCAAGCTAATAGTTAGTTCTCTTCTCTAGTTTTCAGAGTGATTATATATGTATATCTAGACTGTAACGGGTGCTTCTATGAGCAAGAAGCATGTAATAATCAAATAAGTCTTTTCTGGCTTGTGCAGTATCTGCTACAGGCCCATAACTGAGTTCATTTTATCAAAACAAACTACGCTGAACCTCTGCAATTTTTTTTTTTCAAAATAACAAAATGGAATTTTATTTTATCATCATAAAAAACGAGAGATAATTATCAGTCACGTTTTCCACTTGAGATGCACAAACGATTGCAGTATTCCGTTTTCTTTTGGAGGAAATATTTCCTTAACCATATATAAAATTAATTAAAAATAATTTATTAATTCGAAAAAGAGAAAACAATAACAAGTTCTAAAAAAACCATTTATTGATTGGTTTGGTGTGTATGAATGGGTCGAGGTGTAAGTTTTATGAGGAGCGGAGTAATTTTGATAAGTAATTTTATAAAAATTTAAATTGATTGATAAGTAATTTTACATTTGCTTGTCAAATTATAAAAACATTTTATTATTATAAATATATTATTTTCTTAACAAATTATTTAATTGTCGAATTTTTTATTTTATTATTTCATAAAATATATATTTTTCTATTTTCTAAAATGTAAACTATTCATAGTAACATTATTTATAATAAATAATTATAAATATAAATTAAATAATTTTACTTGCAATATCTAAAATTCAACGAATACAAATAACATGCAACAGGGCAGTATCCGTAAATTTTAAGCTAGTAGTTTCTGTATCCATTAGAAGTTTATTACTCATACTAGTCCTCAAAAACCATTGACTTTAGTATCATCTTAAACTCATTTAGAATTTTACTATTTATACTCATCTTAAGCTCATTTAAACTATTTTTTAATCAGGTAGAGTATTTATAAATTTTAAACTATCCAAATTTAAATTTATTTGAAATACATTTTTTATTAACAATGGGTAAAATATCCTAGGTATCTGTGACCAAACTCATTTAATATAGCAAATAACGAGTACTAGGTACCGAGAAACTTATACTCGTAACCTACCTATATATGTTAAAGGTAGTAATATTACTATATGCATCAGTTTCACAATATATTTATGATCTCGTACTCTTGTTAAACGGATCGGAGCACGAGGGGAGGGGGAGACGTGGACGACTACCCTAAAATACTCGGTTTTGCTTCCATCCCCATGCCCAACAGCTACATCCTAGTTATAAACAACCCCCACATTTTCTCTACAAGGACACTAGACATATTTTGAAAATACTATCTTTCATATATTACTCTTTATCTAATTTGTGTAACTATTAATTAATAAATAATTAATTATATATACTTTCTCTAGTGGAAAAATCATCACAGAGTTTATTTGTTTCATCAAATAAATTTTATTTTCTTGGATATCAAGAATTTATTTAATTTTTCCTATAAAAAAATTTTTAGATTCTCTGTAAACAATATTTTGAAGACTTTACTTTAGCATTAGTAATCAATTATTTATTTTACGATTCAAATGATAAATTTTTATATTTTTAAACTAAGTTTCAATATTTTAATAAACAAATAGAAATAAATTGAGGAAACAAATGGAGCTTTAGATTCAATATCACTTCATACCTTGTGAAAAGAAGACTATTACTATTTAATGGATCGCTTGCTACATAGAGAGATAACAGTATTACTTATAATAAATCTATGGATAATTAATTGATATATATCTAACTCTTTAATTCATAGTTGTTACGTACATATTGATTTTTCTATATTTGATTGTAATATTTATCTATCATTTTTGTAATAAATTTAATACTCTTCAATCAATAAATTGATTTTTCTACAATTGATTCTTTCGGTCATAGTTATCAAGTACATGTTGATTCTTCCATATTTAATGTAATGTTTACCTATTATTTTTATAATAGTAGGTTGATTTAATATTTTTTAATCAGCAGGTTGATTTTTTATATTGGATTGCAACAATCCTTTATTACTTATGTAAGAAATTTGGTATACTTCAGTTGCAGACATAGTTTGGACTCTTATATTTTGTAGCACTGCCCCGCTCGAGGAGCTAGCAGTATTACTTGGTTCCATGCTCGTTAAATATGAAGAATGAAATTTTAATTACACACACACTAATTTGTAAATCCTTGTTAAAAAAACATTAATGGTGATTACATTATCTCATAAATTGTGATATCGTGCAGTGAATCTGAATGATTAAATATTTTTTATGAAAAATAAATAAAAAGATTAGTTTTTCTAGAAAGAACAATTTTATTTATTTATGGTTTTGAATGGACTATTATTGGAAGTAATACATTAGTATTAGTAAAATAAAAAATTAGACTTTAAAAAAACATCTTTGCTTGAAATTGATTATTCTCTTTCTATATTCATAATTAATATAAGAATCATAACAATTAATAAATTCACTTTAAAAATAAGAAGCTCTACAAAATCGTCAAAGATCCTAAAAATTAAAAACTCATGCAGTGCATTTAAAAAAGAAATTGAAAACAATAAATAAATAAATCAATGCCAAGTAATTAAAAGTTTTTTTTTATGAGAATAGGACTAAATTACACTTACTCATATTTTTAATCAACCAATAAAATACCAGTAAAATTAAAAATTTTCTAATTAGAATAGGACTAAATTATCCTTAATAATATTTTTAATATAATTGTAATCAACTAATAAGATTAAAAAGTTTCATAATTCAATATTCCTCCATTCTCTTATATATAAACATAAACAGTTAATAACATTATAATTTATATATAAAAAAATTAATAGAAAATTATATATACAAATTAAATTACATTTACTTGCAACGAGTACAAAAAAAGCATGACCGTTTGCTCATTGATTCCTATATATATACGTGCGTGCGAAAATGTTTGGATTGAGAGTAAACTAATAATAAAGACATAAATGGCAAAGAAAAACGTCCCAGATATCAGGTTGTTTGATAGCAGTGAAGAATTATCTTCAGGACTAGCTGATTATATCAATGAAATTTCAGAGTCTTGTATAAACGAGAAAGGCTCTTTTTCCCTTGTTCTTTCTGGAGGCGATTTACCAAAACGCTTGGAGTATGTATATCTCTATTTCAATAGCACTTTAATTATATTTTTCTGGTGTATCTGTTAGTGGTCTTTTATTTTCTTTTTCTAGAAATCAATTAATTAATATGTTCATAATGTGCATGCAATGCAGGAAGCTAACAAATTCACCGTACTTGAAAACGGTGGAGTGGAGGAAATGGTATGTATTTTGGGCTGAAGAGAATGTGGTTCCCAAAAGACACCCAGACAGCATCTATTGGCAAACTAAAGAATATTTCCTCTCTAAGGTTCTTTCTCCTTCGCAAATTAATGTTTATTGCGTAGAGAGATTGGTGTTCTCTTGTTTTGTTTTTGTTCTTCCTGAGTTGAATGAATAGGGCAGCCATAATAACGCACATGACATTGATATCTAGCAACCACAAGCTTGAAAATCTAATTGGTGGGTAAGGATAGGACCAAAATATAGGAGGACAAATAGAAAAATCCAAAACTTTCCTTTATACCAAGCTAATTTATCTTAATCCTTGTTCCGAAATAACGTTTAACGTATAGCATGGCGTATGTATTACCATTTAGACTTTTAGAAAATAGATTATAAAATGTTCTTTTCTTTAATATTTGATGATTTTAGCATGTGTGGAGACATGGCACACTTGTGAGGGCCACTCTAGCATAATCCGGGTCTTATTAGAGGAGTCTAGATCAATTTATCAAAATCTAACATTCTCTGTGTGCTAAAATATAAGTCGTTTTGAGTGTTTTAAGAGGTAAAAAATGATATTTTTTCAATGTTACCCTTATTTATATTAGATACAATAAATAACTTTACAACTAACTATTGATTTTGAGATAAAGAATAATTTGGTCAAATTAACCATGATTTTATTATAATTTTGGAGAATTAATAGCTTTCTTAATAATTGTGCCAAAATTTTAAAAAATGACTTATATTTTGGTACAAAAGGAATATATAGTTAACGATTTACGGAGAAATCCACAATATTAATAAACCAATTGATAGTTAATAACTACTAAAATGGTTAATTTTACCAAATAGAGCTATAATATTTATATTTAGTCCAACTTTTTTTTTTTAAATGATGTTTAGTCCAACTTTACTTTTATGGTAATAGTTTGAAATTTCAAAATACGTGTGTAAACAAGTGGAAAACTATATTTTATGAAACTTTGTCTCAAAAGTTAGGAGAAGCAATTACCAAACTTGAAATTTTTTTTCTAAGCAACTATCAATATATTTGTAAAATGAACTCCTCATATTGTTATATTTAAATTTATGAATCTTCTTAATTTAGTTTGAATGTCTTTTTAAATATATAAAAATTTGAGTTGATGTTTCCAAGAGAGAATAGTTAGTTGAAACCGAAAGATAAATTGTTGATCCATTCATATACTCACTTATTAAATTAGCATTTGTTTTACTTTATTGCCACATTGTAGAGAGAGCATTTTCATCAATGAAGATTGTAAAGAATTGATTGTATAATAGAACATAAGATATTTTGATGAATGATTATTTAATCATTTATATGGAAAGAGATGTATTTTATAACATTGACAATGAGCTAATTATTCAGCGGTTTCAAAACATGAAATTGCAAAGGAGGAATGTGGTTTTTGTTAAAAAAATTCATATAATAGTTTTTTTTATTATTATTATGAATGGAAGTGGTAGATTTTTATTACATAATTCAATTTATTTTTAAATTCATTATACTAAAAAAATATATATTATACATTTTCCCTGACTCTAGAGTCATAGCTTCGTTACTGTAAATATCTAATGCACAAGTTTATCCATACATCAAATCAATATAATAAAACAATTTGAAATAATTAAAATATGTGGAAAAGAATACAAAATAGTAATAAATTGTTACTAAATTATGATAATTGTTCACAAATGAAATTTAATTATTAATTTGATAATAATAATAGTAACCACGTTTATCAAATTTTTTAATTATTATCGTACGATGAAGGTTCCTATATTGCCGGATCACATTCTTCCAGTGAGCCACGGCGTACCGGGAGAATCGGCAGCCAATTGCTACGAGTCCTCCATCAGGCAACTTGTTAAAAACCGGACGGTCCCGGCTCTTCCATTAAGTGACTGTCCTAGATTTGACCTCATCCTCTTGAATCTCGGGGTCAATGGCTACGTGGCTTCATACGTTGTGCCTGAAGACGAAGAGGAGTCCAAGTGGGTTTCATGCGTCTCCATTGACGGCTATAAAGAAAGAGTAACAACGACGCTTCCCGTTATTAATGCTGCGGCCCATGTGGCTATAGTGGCCTCTGGGAATGAAGTGGCACCTTCCTTTTTGGATGCCATGATGGGCCAAAAGCCCAAAGGGAATAATCCAGTCCAGATGGTTTGGCCCAAAGATGGAAAACTGGTTTGGTTGGTTGATAAAATTGCTGCTTCCTTGTTTTTGAAGGGTACAGGATGTGCTTCCACATCATCAGATTATTAAACTAATTGGGTTGTAATAGCAATTTAATTAGCCAAATTATAAATTATTCTGTAATAGCATTTAATTAGCAGCACCTTCACTTTCAACCTTAATTGTATTTTTTATGGTGCAAACCCTAGTTAAAATTTTATAATTTAATAAAAAATTATCCTTAATTTATATTATAATTGCACACTTAGTATTAATCTTTGGCATTATCTCTTGTTTGGCTAAGCATATATTTTCATGAACATGCAATGTGTGTGTGAGCAAATGCAACTCACGAATTGTATGAGCTTCTTTTGCAGAGAGAGACACGTTAGTAAGGCACGCAAAAGACAGATTACCGTTATATCTAATTATCAATACATGCAAATTATTGCAAAATATTTAAATAAATTAGGTTATTGTCATATTGCCTCTCTCGCGTGCTAAAAAGTAAAATGGCGGTCAAACTTGAGAAATGTTTTAAAGCTACATTTCTTCTAGTAATTGCTCTTGTTATAGGTCATATCTCTGCTACTGCTGCTGTTTCATCCTCTACAAAGGGTAAGTTCAGGAATAACCTTGGTGATCAAGTCCGTTCGACCCAAGATGGAGGGTGGGAATACCATTTTGGGAGCGGCTCAGCCCCAGAAGGAAGTTGGACTTATGATTGGGGCACGGGTTCGGGGCCTGATGGAAGCAATTTTGGATATGGGTCGGGTTATGGAGGAACCCTTGGTGGTTGTGGTTGTTTTGGGTTTGGTTATGGTGGTAGAGGCCCCGGGTCTTATGGTTTCGGTTATGCATTTGGTGAAGGTGATGATGGTGTTTGATGCACTCAGGCCTTTCCCAAGGTTCTTGGACACCAAGAATGATACGGACACCATCAACAACCTTATAATTATACATTCACATGAAGCAGTTAATTATATTTTTATACATCTGATTTTCATTACGACTGTCTTCATACTTGTTTGATGTGTGTTCTTATGAAATTGGAGTATAAAATATTTAAAATTTTATAAAATGTTTGTAATTGGTAAAATCTTCCGTAGTCAGTAGGTTATGAAATATCTTGTATATATATTTTAGAAGTATTCCTCCACTCTAAAAAATTTCAATTACTTGAATTTACTTTAATAAACCATTCAAAGATTCACCACAATTGCATGTCAATAATTTTTGGAGAGGTTTGCCAAATTAATGGAGTATTAATATTATCACAATCATACCCAATCCATGATTTAATATTTTATTAAAAAATAGGTCTAATGAATTTTGACATGTAAAATATTTTTTTTTTATAAGCTTAACACATAAATTTAACATTGAATTTCTTGTGACTTCTTGAATTTTGTAAGTGTTCAATTATAACCTTACACTTTTATATTTTAGTAATGCTATACCCCTCAATCAAAATGAAATAATTTTGTAAGGGTATAACTATGACTTTGCACTTTCACATTTCGTTTTTAGGAGAAATATAGTTATTATTGAAATGTGTCGTGATAGATCTTTCGCAAATTTAAAGAAATTAGAAAGATAATTAATAAAATTATAAAATCAAATTTATGCATTCGGACATTTTTTATATGAAGAATATTATTACAACTTTTTAGTACCTTCAAATTAAACTATATAATAATCTGATTTATCTTACATTCCTCCCAAATATAAACAATATCATTAAATTCCACCTTAATAAACCTTCTCTCTTCCCATCCAAACAAAGGCTTATATTTTATTGGTTTAGTTCAACTCTCCAAACTCCTTGGATTACTTAAATTAACAAGGTGTTAGTTGAGGTGGTCAACGATCTCAATTTTTAGAAGAGTAAGAATACAAGTTCGATCACCAACAAATACTGAAAGGGTAAAAAACTTTTATGTTTTATGGTCCAGAGGGATTACATATCCGGTTATGAAAAAATAAAAAGTCCTTAAATTACATGGGTTTGAGAATGGGCTTAGTGCAAAAATTAAAATACCTGACCAAAACCAATTGCAAAACTTGAATGGGCCTGTGTACAATAAATTGCTGTCGTGTGATCATTTGATTCCCGGAAGAAAGAAAGCATAAGCAGTAACCAAAAACCAAAAAGTCAAGGAGATGGCAGATCAAGGTAGCAGTAGAGGCAGAGGCGGCAACAGCCAGAACCCGAGATGGGACTTCCGTTCCGAGTTTGGGTCATCGCGTGATGGGACTTGGAATTATCTTTGGGCTACAGGTTCAGGTCCTGATGGCACCTCTTTTACCTTTGGGTCAGGCGCAGGCAGGAGTGGAAATAGTGGAGGGTTCGGTTTCGGATGGGGCGGGTCCACCTCGTTTGGCAGCGGGGATTTTAGATTTTATGGAGGCGCTGGCGGCAGCGGATTTGAATTTGGCGGCGGTGGTGGCAGCAGCAATTTTAATTTCTATGGCAATTTCGGTGGCGATGGCGGCCAAGGCCGAGGATCAACTGGCCAACCTCGGAGGATTAACTAGATTGGTTGGGAACAAGAACAATTGATTAAGTATTATAAAATTGTAGATTAACAAGTAATATATATATATATATAGCTATGAATATTAGTTATGCAAAACGTCATTTGATTTGGATTAAGATAATATTTAATAAATAAAACTGTAAATTAAAGGTATTATCTCTACTCTTAATACAATTACTTACGAAGTGCTTGTGGTTTCCATCCTCTTTATTTTGAATAGGCAACTAATAGTTAAAAAATTCAGACAGATTTTTTTTTTTATTCAAGAAATTTTTTAATTTGAGTAAATAAATTATCTTAGTTTTAGTTTGCAAAAATAAAAAACAAAAAAGCATTTATGTATGTCATTTTTTTCTTTTGCAAAGAATTTATGTATGTCATTTTAGTTTAACTCTTTGGTAGAAAAAAAAAAAAAAAAGAATGTAATAAATAGAGTTATGGGCTCTAAGCTATATTTAATAGAGATATGGGCTCTGGATTGGGCCCGGGGGGCAACCAGCCATTATTGTTCTCACCGCTTCTGTAATTACTAATAGAATTGGATTAAAACATTCTCGTTTATCAACTCCTCTGCGCATCTCTCTTCTCGCTGCTATTAAGATTAAGATGGCATTGCGAAGGTTGGGTTCGCGTGGATCGGTCGGAATACTTTCTAATATCGGTCAATCTCTTCTACAGAATTTATCGGTGAGTTTCACTGTACCAAATACTCCGTCTTTCTTAATTTTGCGTTTTAGGGTTTTCAGGATTTGAATGTAGGGTTTTATCAATTGATGCTTAGAAATTTTAGAGCTGAATACTTCTTATTTCCTTGATTTCTTGTTTTGTTACCCAAAAAACAAAATGGATAAGCAATCAAGTTAAGGTCTTGCACTGCTACTTTTGGCAATCTGTGATACAGTGGTGTTAGTCTGATATTATCTTTTCTATGGTTATGATATTCCCTCTGCTCGGTTCTGTAGTTCTGTTTTATTTCTTTTCTCATTTCTCTTTATTTGTTTGCTTGCTTATGGACTCTGGTATTATCTTAAGGTCAACTGTGCAAGTTTCAACCTCATTTATTAACTGGGCTAGTTTATTATATTCTGCATATGCCATTTATTTTATTATGCCTTATCAGTTAAAAAAACACAATTACAGTAGATTTTGGAAACGCTTAACAGCAATTCTCGTGATTGCAATTTTAATATGAAATGTTAGAACTTATGAAATACGTGAATCGTGATTGATTTTATCAAGCAAAAGGTTCTTACTTGGTAATTAGATTCCAGAAAATGAAGTACAGAATAGTGTATTTGCGAACTTTTTTGGTCATCAATGATAACGTTGATGTATTCTCATTTGGGATGGAGGTTCTAGTTTTTTGGTGTCCCAAACAATTTATAAATCACAAACTGCAACTTCCTACTCATATGTTTTTCTTAATCTGACTGGAGTTCTTCTCTTTTTAGATTAATCCTTAACTCACTTTTTTGCAGTTCCGTTGCCAAAGGGTGCAATGCCTTCGAATTGGTAATGCTGAAATCCCAAATGAAAAACGGTTGAGGTATGCCCTTCAGCATATTCAGGGAATTGGCCGCCAAAGAGCTCACAAAATCCTTGTCGACCTAAGCCTAGAGAACAAGCCTGCCAAGGACTTAACTGGATTTGAACTTCACTCTCTTAGAGAGGAAGTCTCCAAGTACTTGATCGGAGATGATTTAGTAAGCTCTCTCTTTCTCTCTTTACTCCATTTTACCTTCTTTTCCAGTGAGTTACTCGTTCTAATTGATTCATTCTTGGTGGTTTAGAGGCGACATGTTAAAGCTGATATAGAGAGATTGGTAGGTATTCAGTGCCACAGAGGATTTAATCATGTTTGCATGATGCCATGCAGAGGACAGCGCACTAAAACCAATGCCCGGACTAGGAAGGGTAAGGATGTTAATAACATTGATTGCCTTGAACACTGTCGAGCCAGATTGTTCTATTATTGAAGTGCATTATCAGTTTTTTAACTGAATCAAACTGAAAGCCAAGTGCTGTATTTTAAATCAATAAAATTCAGTTATTATTATCTTAGGATGTGTACTTGTTATTATTTGTTAGCTATTCTTATTTAGATTTGCTTTCATATTATCTCTCAGGACAAAGAAGAGGCAATCTGGATGGACGTCTATCTCTAGCTGAATCGATACAAAGACGTCAAGAAAGAGGAGGTTAATCGAAGCGACCAAAAGGATAGAGTAACTACCAGCGTTGGCAGTGACTAAACTATATTTAGTCTTCTAATTTTGGCTTTTTGATGGTGTCTTTGGTTTTGAATAGTAATGTGTGAATTGTGAATGTTTAATTTTGCAATTCTGTGCTTAGCGTGAATGTTAGGATACTTGCAATGTATGAAGCAGGATTTACAGAAATAAGTGGTTACCGAATCTGGGGACTACTTGGTTGTTTATGAGTTAAATTATCGAAGGATGTTGTTCTTTAGAGGTGAAGTTATTTGCGTTCAAGTTATTATTTCAAGTTGGTCTCAAAGGCAGTTAAAATAAAAAAAAAAAACAGAGTATTAGTACTGAATTAGACAATATATGATAACTTGCAAGTCTTAGAATTATTCAGTGAATAAATGGTAATTTATTATTCTTTCTTGTTGGTGGGCGGTAAATTAACTTTTTCCTCCGTCCTGAAGTAATGGGTAGTAATGCTAAATACATGGACAGTATGTGATTAATACTTAATTTATCAAAATATGACCAAAAAAAAAAAAGAAAAACACTAATTTATAAAAAATTCCCTCGACTTCACTGTGGGCTTAAGCCAGAAAGCCCAAAAAACATCGGACTTCGGCCCTAAAACGCAGCGTTTCGTATTGTAGAGAGTTGAGTATGCTACTAATCTTTCTGTCTGAGCGAGTACCCCTAAGTTTCGCCGTTAATAGGATAACTGGATAAGCGACTGGTAGCCTGTGGAGCTCTTTACCGTCTGTTTGGCTTCCGAGAAACTTTAGCAAATAGAAAAAATGGCACAAGCACTGGCAATGCCCGTGGCACCCTCACTTTCAGTTATATGCAACAACCGGCGAAGTAATTCTCTCTTTGCCTTCGTCTCTCTCCCGATCGCAAGCCCTCCTAAGGCAAGCCCAATTTCATTAAATATTTTAAGCTTATTTTTTATTTTGTTTTGTATTTCTCTTTCTTCTTGTTTTTTATTTGACTTCTATTACATTACCTGTTTCTACAAGCTCTGTGATTTCTCAAAATCTGAACTCGAGTTAGCTTAGAATTGTAATTAGGCTTATCAATTAGAGGTATTCACGTATGTATAGAAAAAAAATTATTGGCAATCCAAATGCTTTAATTACTGCTATATCCTGCATTTACTTGGCAATCTGATGAAAGCTTTGCGTGTTTAGCAGTTGATTTTAGACATAATTTGGTGTGTTATCAGCAATTACTTGGTTCAAGCAAGTTCAATCGAGTTAAAAAGGGTTTTTTCTTTTGAAGGTCCTGAGCGTTGAGAATTCTAGGATTCAAACAATGTAATTGAGTTTTGCCCTTTTGTTTTTATTGGAAGTAGCTGGATGCTAATGCATAGCAATGGTTTATTTCTCTTATGTTGTATTTAGGTCCATGGTTTAAGCATCCAATGTGCTCGTGTAGGAGGTGTGGAGATTCCTAATAACAAGAGAGTTGAATACTCCCTTCAGTATATCCATGGCATTGGCCGGTCTAGGGCTCGCCAAATCCTTGCTGATCTCAGTTTTGAGAACAAAATCACTAAGGACTTATCCGAGGAGGAGCTTATTACTCTTCGTGATGAGGTCTCCAAATACATGATTGAAGGCGATTTAGTAAATCCCTTTTAACTTTCTCTATTTTCTTTCTTTCTTAAAATAAAAATTGGCAATCTTTATCTCTGAATATTTTGAATCTTGAATATTTCAGAGACGGTTTAATGCTCTCAACATAAGGAGGTTGAAGGAGATTCAGTGCTATAGAGGAATAAGACATATTCAAGGTTTACCATGTAGAGGACAGCGCACTAAGAACAATTGCAGAACCTTGAAGGGTAAGAGAGTCACTGTTGCAGGGAAGAAAAAAGCTCCCCGATAATTCAAATTTTGGTTGCAATGCAATCACTCTGTAGTCCTGGTACAACGACTTAATGCAATCGAGTTTCTACTTTAGGCAAGTGCTTGTGGTTTCCATCCTCTTTATTTCTCAGTTTTTAATACTCTAAGTAGCCTGCTGCATGCACTTTGTTGATGTTCATTAATCAATATTGGGTGTTTTCGGCATAGGTATTTTGATTCCTTAATGATGTTATGAACACAACTGTAAACTAGCTAAACTTTCAAAACTGTAATGTTTGTTGTTGAGTTGCTTGTACGTTTGCAGATAAAATTGAAATTTGTTTGTGGAAGATAGCATGAGAAATTTTAAAGAGAGCACATGTTGGTGATTTATGAGGTCCTGTTTTGCTGCCCATTAACATATGTTACCATATGTTATCAATTTGAGCTAATTTGTGATTGGTTTGGCTCATTCTCACCATAGTCCTGAATTAATGTACAATCTATGTAATTGAAAGATTACTTTGACTTCTCCCCGTCTTTTGAGTAGTGTTTGTTGTATTCTTGGGATATAATCCAAAAGGAACTCAGAATTTTTTTTTGGTGCAATTGCCCTGGATTGAGACAGTTAAATTTTACTATTAGCACCCTATGTCTGGATAGAAAGATGAGTTTCTCTAGCTCTCATGGTCATTATATTTTAGGTTATATGAGTTGAGTCATTCCACATGCCAGTTTATATGCGTCATTGAATGCTTTTGCTACAAATACACACGCCATAGATCTTACTCTTTGTCGTTCTCTCGATTTTCATTCCTCTCTTCCTTCACCCACTTCTCTCATATTCGTTCTTCATAAAACCTCAACGCAGGTAGTCTATAACTTTAATCTTGGCCATACTAGTCAACTATCGGATCAACGTGTTCACATTTAAATCCATTTATGATGGGCTGGATATATGTTAGTAACATATGTATGGACTGGATAGAAAGTTCCCATTAAGTTTATGAACTATCCCATTTATCTTGGATTTGAAATTTAAATTTGAATCTCTCTTTTCGTCAATTTTTATTTATTACTTAATGATTAATATAATGAAATGTTTTGGAAATAACATGCTACTCCCTCCTATTTTCGTCTGTTTCAAAATACAGTCCTATTTTTTCTCTTAAAACATCATTTATTATCTAATTTCTTAACATATCGCTATTTAATGTACATTCATATTCTCAATTAATGTCCATCATTTAATATTACAAAGGGATATTTTTGAAAAAAAAAAACAGAAGATATAATTTAATTATATTAATTAATTTTTCTTAATTAATACGAAAGTCAAATTAGGTCTATATATATATATACACACACGGGATAAGGGTGTAATTTTTATTCTTTTTTTGAATTCATTTTCTTGAGCAAATATAATTAGAGTCAACCATGATTTTGTTTTTCAAATCTTATTATCCTTTAACTCTTATCGAATGGACATTCTTCTAATTTACAAAAGTTGTACCGTCAACCCTAATTGCCTTGAAAACCATAACCATTATTAATTTCTCCAACCATAACCATCATTAATTTCTCCATTTGTGAACGTATAATTAATTTGACTTGAAACACAAATAATTGCTTAGATTCAACCTTTTGCAGTAAAATTTTTGACGATAGAGTAGTCTTTGCACAATGCATTTAATGCAAAAAAAAAAAAAAAAAAATGACATACTCCTTTTTTATTTCTCTATTTAAATAGAGAAAACTGAATTTTCATGCTGATTAACGAGATAGTTTAAAAGCATTTTTCTCCTTATTTTTTTCTTATTTGCCCTAAAATACCATTAAATTTTGTTTAAATTTCTATGCAAGTCCACTCATGCTTAAGGGAGGAGAAGGATACATTGAATTTTCAATTTAAAGGCTTAATGGGGAGAATTAGGTGTTAATTAGGAAAGAAATAATTGAAATAAAAAATTTGAAATAAATTGAAAAATGAAATTAGCGTAAAAATTTGAATTTTCAGAAAAACTCATATTCCCTTTATTCTATTTAGATAAATTTTCACAAGAATCAAGGAAATAGTTTAGCTATAATTTTTTCATTTTTTTTTTTTTTTTTTCTAGTTTGCTCCTATAACACCATTAACTCCTATTCAAGTTTCTACGCAAACTCACTCATGCATGAGAGAGAAGAGGCATGCATTGAATTTTCAGTTTAGAGGCTTAAAGGAGGGAATTAGGTGTTCATTAGGAAAGGAATAATTGAAATACAAAGTTTGAAATTAGCGTAAAAATTTGAATATTTACAAGGAGTCTTCTTATGCCCTACTAAAGGAATTAGGGTGCTATTTTAATGATTTTACTCCAAAATTTTTGAAAGAATAAAGGGTCCCTCAACTTCCACAAAAGAGCCTTTTATAAATTAAAGAAGAGCTCACAACTCCAATCCAATTATCAAAAAATTAAGATAAATCCACCAATTCACTTTGATCTCAACACTGCATCTGCAACTTCGCTTGCAATTGAAGATGTGTCCATATACACATTATGTCCTAATATCTGAACTCTTTGTCTAGTGAGAAATATTTGACTTTTATAGACAATCCAATCATACAACCCTCCAATAATGTTCTAAAAACAATAATAAAAGTAAACAAAAGAAAAAACGTTACTTAAGATGTTGAAAATTGTGTTCCTAAAATATTATATGCTGATATTGAAAAGACTATGCCAAATGCTGCGGTATTTAACAATGTTAAGCACTATTATTTGGAAGGAAATATGTCTTTGACTTGTATTTTAATTAGTCATGTGCATGTATGAGTATATTGTGCTCATTTGACTTTGAAAATTACAAACAAATGTTTTTCCCACATTGAATGACTATTTAATTTTTTGTCTGTCATCATTACTTTGCGATTCTCTCCTACTTCAAACTTTGCTTAAAAACCTAACGAGGGCAATATGAACTATGACGTGACGTCCTTTCCAAAGTTATCAAATTTAAGATGATTCCCAAATTTTTGTTAAATATAGCCCATATTGTATGTGATAAAAGACTTGACTTCAAATTCAAATAATCCTTAATTTGGATGACAAAAGTGAAGCGCTCATAAAAAAAGAAGTCAAGGATTCATATCCCTTCTCCCTCTAATGGATTTAACATTCCACATAGTATTTCTTGTTTTTAAAAAATAACATTATAATTTATTATCAAGGCAAACCCATAAAATTACTCTCCTCTTTATTTATTTATTTTTTTCATTACGAACACTTTTTTTATATAAAACTGATTTCTCATAAGGTTGCTTAAACTCAAGACTCGAGCCATCTTTTTATGTGGGAAATACTCTTATTAATGGAAAAATAGACATCATATAGCTCCCTCAGACTTATAAAAAAAAAAAAAAAAGGGAAAAGCTATATCACGAACCTTCATTTAAATAAATAATCTCAACGAAAAATATTACCATTCTTTTTAATCATTTTAAATTATGTCAGAAATAGATCAGTTGCTCCTTTATTTTACACATTCAATAATGATAATACACATACTCTATAAATTAGTCAGCAATACATAAAAATCATAAGAGTAGAAACCACTAAAGCTATCATCATATATATTAAATTACAACACATGTATTAGGGTGTAGTGCTCTTTTACAAAATCCTTAGCTAAACCAAACCTAAACCAATGTTTCCAATTCACCCCAGACTTTGCACTAATCCCAACTTACTGGGGAGATAATGAAAACACAGGACCAACTTTTAATTTCCAGTAAGAAAACCTACAGACTCAGAGAGAGGACTACAATCACCCACACACGATCACTAATCCCTAACCCATCTATTAGTACCAATTGACAGTCACTACCCCGTGTTCCCATTTCACCGCAGAATCTGCCACGTAGCACCTCCATTCCAGCACCATCTGAGAAGATAATGCAAACACAGGCTACGACAGACACTCTTTACAACATTATTTCAATCATTAACCCTAAAAAGTTACTATTAGTCTCCGCACCAAATCCAAGAATCCAAAAGCTACCACCTTCTTTAATCTTTCAGATGGAAAAATTTCTTGTTTCAAGCTTTCTAATTCGCTGGGCCTCTTGGTGGTGGCGGTGGTGATGCGGCTGCAGCACGTCTACCAACTAAGATGATCTTGGAGCGGACATGGCCATCCCTTGGTGGCCAAAAAACTACAGGTAAATATCCATTGGTGTGACAAGAAAAAACCGAGTTCCTGAAGTGGTTCTTCAACGCATCTTTTCCCTATGTACAAGAACAAACCAAGATTTAATAAATGAAAAAACCATTCACCAAAATAGAAAATCTTTGGTCAAAGAACCAAAAGAAAGATAGGGTTTGAACATATATAACCTGAATAACAGCACAAGAAATCTCACAAATTTTCTTATTAACATAAACAGGCCATTCATATTTATGGAAGCTCTTCCAAAACCTTGAAGCAGCAACTGGATTCGTGAAGTTAACGAAGGCATAACCATAATTTGCCCGGTTCCTAATTTTCACCATCAAAATTCCAATCAAAAAATATTCTGGATCTATAAAGAATAAATAAAAACAAGAATGGACGAAAAATAATTACCTAAAATCCATTGGCAAATAAAGAAAATCGTACTCAGACCTAACGGGATCAGACTGTAACCTGGCCTTTCTGTTCTCCTCAAGGCAATGTTTGTCCAGAATACGCAGCAGATCGTGCCTTCTATTCCATTTCCATAAAGAAACAAAACAAAACAAATCCCTTTAACGAATAAAAGAATGGCATTTATGGAAAATTAACATTAGAAAAGGAAAAAAGCATTTGGGCCTTTATTATTCACATGGAGCATGAAGCATTAATAACTTGTTAATTTTGGACTTGTGTAGTGTACAACAGTACAAAAAAGACAACCAAAAAGAAAAGGAAGACAAAACGATCAGCCATTAATTCCTTTCCACTTTTACCAGCTTTTATTGATAATGTTTTGGAGGCCAAAGGTCACAAAGCGAAAACAAACAGACGGACGCTGGAGCAAGAATAACAAATATAATAAGATTAAGAACTAGGTTTTTTAAGCAAGTGATTAATGGAGGCAAAGACAATAATTGTCTACGAAAACACCAAAATCAACCATGTATAGAGAAATCAAACGGAATCATCAAACATAAACTTATTAAAGAGAGAGAGAAACATACTCGAACTGGTTCGGAATATTTCTTATCATGAGACTAGTTTTTCCTTCATGGTTTACTTCATCTCTGTCAGCAACAGAAGCAACTAGAGCACCATCAGAGTCTCCTTTCTTCTTCATTACAGTAGTAGAAGTCTGGGAACCAACATGTTCAAACTCCTTATCCGACTTCTGTTTTTTGGGTACCCAAAATCCCTCTGCATAAGATTCCATTTTAGCACTTCTCTGTAGCCTTAATCTCGGTGGTGCGAGACGAAGCTTTTTGCCATTTCTATTGAACATCCTCTTCTCTTTACAACCCAATACCCCATATTTAGTAAAACCCGTAATCCTCGTTTGCACAGTCTGATCACCAGCACTAGAGTCCTTTTGTAAATCACAGTTAGGATCATAAAACCCAGAGTAGGTCCCTAAAGGTTGTGCAATAGCGTTATACAAGATCAGCTCCTTGCCCACAGCCCCAGTACAGAAAGGCGTCATATTAGCATGCGATGCCTGCTTTTGAGCATTATAGTACACTGTTGGTGCAGCTGGGTCTGTCCAAGCTGGAGCGGGTTGATGAAAGACAAAATCGGGATAGTAAAGGAAACCCTGAGCTGCTAACGGCACCGACATGACTGGTGGTTGTGGGAGCGGCTGCGATTGAAGAGTGGAAATTTTGTGAGGAAGAAAGGGTTCTAAAGGCAAAGCCAAATCTGTTTTCTTTGCTTCTGATTTCAGAAAAGGAGAAGCATGTGGGTTTAATGGTTTAGGGTTCAGTATTTTAGAGTTAGAGTTAGGGTTTGTCGGTTGAGAAGCCATTGAAGGAGAAAGAGGGGTTTTGCACATACTTCGAAAGAAACAGAAAGACCAAGAAGAAGAAGAAGAAGAAGAAGAAGAAGAAGAAGAGAAGAAGACAAAGGCAAAGAGAAAAGATAATCGGCTTATCAAGAAAATGGGTATGTCCAGGCAAAGAAGAAAAAGAGATGAAGGATCGAATTAAAAATGAAGGAGAATAACAAGGTCAAAGAAACCCAATAGGGGAAAGAGCAGAGAAAGGTAGAGATTCAACTGTTTGAGGAAGAATAGGGTAGGGCAAGCAAAAGGGTGAAGCTTTATTTCTCCTGCAAAGAGTCAGTTTCTTTCACTTTTTAGGGATATAAAAATTTGTGTAATGATGGAAATTGGAATTAGAGATTACCCATTATACCTCTTCGCCCCCATACATTACAAGACAAAAAACCAATGTTTATCAATGGCGGCGTGATATGAGAGACAGAGGCGCGGAACTCATACAGCGCACAGACACTGGGTACACCAATCTTGTCGTGCTCTCTGCTCCCTCCAATATATACTGAACATGACACTGCTTTTTTTTTTTATATATATCTTTAATAATAATACTCCCTTGAAATTTTCTTTTTTTGACGTTTAATTTGTATATATAGACAAACTTATCAATTTTTATTAGGAGATAAAAATGCCAAGTCTATATTGCCCTTCATTTACCTTTATCTATTACATGAATTGTGTAAAATAAAAAATTACAGACAAAATATTGACAATACATTTAATGTGCTTATATTTCCAAAGCACAACCGTTACCAATTTATCTCTTCGTTAATATTTAAACTGTGTAATATTTTTAATTTTCGCAAATATATCTTTCATATATGTACGAATTGAATTAATTTTTTTTTTTTTAAATGTATTGAATCAAATGATAATTGTGAGCTCTACGTTGGTATTCATTTTCCCTCCTAATTTTTCATCCTATATTTGATTTGAAAGTAAAATAAAAGAAAGAAGAAATTTTGATTCTATCTCCACCACTCTCTCTGCAGTTTGGAGGACACTGTATTTTTGTGGCCGGAGAGAATTTTAATGGTTATTTTGATTCAATCCATATTTTCTTTAAGGTATTCTCTACTTATTTTTTATCTCAATTTTCCTTCCTTCCTTCTTTTCAAATAAGCTGTTAATGTTATTCTTATACGTTAAAAATAAATACAAAAATTTTCTTACATCCAATTATTTTATTGAAAGACATTGTGTCAAACATATACGGTGATTTCAT
Organism: Jatropha curcas; assembly: GCF_041381405.1. NCBI lineage: Eukaryota > Viridiplantae > Streptophyta > Magnoliopsida > Malpighiales > Euphorbiaceae > Jatropha > Jatropha curcas. The sequence continues at coordinate 6,066,357 of NC_143159.1, forward strand.
AATGTTTTTTTTTTTTTTTTCTTTCTCTTTAAACATGCATGCATAAGAAATTACATGTTCGACTGGCTAGTACTTGTAAGAGAATATTTTGAAGAAATTAAAGAGACAATTCAAAGTTTCAAAAAAAATCATTTTGCCCAGTATTTTTGGTACACAAAAGTGTTCGAGTTAAGGTGTTTTTACTAATAGAAAATAAAAAATTTGTTCACTTGATAAAAATAAAAAAAATTATATTTTAATTTAAAAACTTCATAAAATTATTCATGACTTTCATAATTAAAATAAAATATTATAAAAAAATATAGGAATTTCTTATTTAAAATTTTTTAAATTTTTATTCTTGATTATTTATAACAATAATATCAATTTTATCATTTTGTAAAATTTTTTAAAGAAAAATGATATAATATATTTGTAATAATAAAATTAATTATATATTAAAGTATAATACATTTTTTTATATTATTTAATTATTTATTCAATGAATATATTTTATAGAAAAATTATATATATATATATATTATAACTTTAATTATGAAAATGTTATTTTATAAAAATGGAAAACAATTGGAAAACATGTTTTTTATTATAAAGAAAAACTGTGGAAAAAGTTGTTTTTAAAACCTTAGTTAAATTTTAGAAAACTAAAAGCTGTTTTCTAATTTTCCAAATAAAAAACTGATTAATTTGAACATAAAACTCTAAACTACTTCAAATTTCTACAAGTGAACACACCGTAGATTAGTTTACTCCGTAAATTTTTAATCTGACATTGCTTTGTTAAATTTTTGATTTTTAATTTGATTGTTCCTTTTTTTTTTTTAAACAATTCCCTCCATTTTGATACGTCAACTTTAAATTAAATGCATTTGTTATTGTTTTAAAAGCTAGGTTGGCTAACATAAAAAAAAAAAAAAAAAAAAAAAAAAGCAGAGTTCAATTTTTGTAAAGACCATAACACAAGTTCAATATCCAAGAATCACACTTTATTTGGACGACTAAAAACGTTTACGTTCTATAATCCAAGGGAGATTACACCTCTTGATTTAAAAAAAAAAAAAAAAGAAAGAAGAAGAATAAGAAGAGCTAATGAGGTTTTAAGGCAAATTAGGAAAGAATAAGCAAAAAATTTCAATTAAATTAACTTCTTAATCCTTCTACAAATTCAGTTTTTGTAAATAAATTGAACAGAAAGAACAATAATTATTAAGATAGTAAGTCTTACACAATAGTGAATTGCTAAATCCTCATACTTCAAGTTAAAGTTTGAAATTAGCTCTTGCTAAGAGATTTGCATATTCTTCTTATTTTGGCAATATTTTTAGCGACTGTAAATCTATTTTGAAAGAACTGTCTTATTCATCTTATGCTTTTGCTAGAGAATCAGCGAACAGTGTTACACACTTGCTTGCAACTATGTCTAATATAAGGGAGTGGAGTTTTCTCCCTCCCATTTCATTTATAGTGCTGTAATCTATAATTGTAGTTAATTTAAGTTGGTCTTTCACCTTTCAAAAAATTTGAAGGTTGAATTTGTAATTATTGGAATCCAAACACATACATTCATTTCAAATTGTAGAAGAAACAGATCAAATCCAATTTCTCTCACCATGGCATAGGCACCAAACTATCGTTACCTCAATACACGTGTAAGGAAGAAAAATAAGGTTCATGCAACTCGTGTGCGACCTCCAGACATATGAGCATCTAAAAGAGAGAGAAATGAAAATGGTCATTCGAGCATTAAATGAAAGCGTGGATCGAGGTTGGTGTAGAATCCTTCAAACTGCAGAAACAAGGACAACAAGAATGTATTTTCTATTGAAATATTACCAATTTTACTTACTATCACTCTTCAATGGCAGTATAGTTTTAGCACTTGACATGTTTGAGTTGTTAAGGTTATATTTATATAATTTTCTGGTTTTCTTGAGCCATGCAAAACCCAGAAACCTGAAAAAAAGCTATAGCCTCAGATCTTTATATACATTAATATATTCTTTCCCTCCATCTGTCTTCATCCATACCATAGCTTTCATATTTTTGGATAAAATTACGCAAGAAAATGCTACAGATCGGGTTTTGAAGTTTTGAGATTAGGGTTTTGGTGTTCCAAACTGCAAAGACCCATTGCATAGTCATTTATTTCATTTTATGCCCAATCAAATACCTAAAACAACATAAACAAGCAAGAAATCCTTTTGTATATGGTGGGTTTGTAGGGTTATGATTGCTTTTTGTGGGAATACAAATCTTTGGGTTTATTTTAACAGTTAATTCAAAAATAAGTTCAAGAAATAGATAAGAGGAAACAGTAGGAGCAATGTAGAGAGCATGTGGGTGCATGCCCTGACAAAAAGATTGCACAAGCAAAATGGTGATAGTTGGTGAAGGAGGAGAGGCATATAGTCATAGAATAGAATAGGGTTTTTGATGGGTTTATTTGGAGTAACGTCAGATAAATAAAAAAGGCTGTCACTTCAACCTGTCATCTAGTAGATCAAAGAAAAGCTGAAAGAAGATGTTTGCCCCTTTTTTGCAAACTGTATTTTCAGTGCTTTTTCAAACATCACTTTGCTTGCCCATTTCAATGGAAGATCATGGGTTTTGGAATATCTGTTGGGATCGGATCGGTTACTTTTCTTACAATTTTAATTAATTAATTTACAGAAATGCTTTTGTTATCCTTTTGCAGTTTTGCTCACTGACTAAGCTAAACTAATACATATTTTAAATCCCACGTCCTGTCGTTCGAAGGCAGTCTGCAATACTTTCCTTTCTTTGACGACGTCGTACGGCACTAACTCATTAACGGGGCCTCATTACCCAACAATAACGAAAAGGCCACAAGAGCCCAATTTGGCTGATACTTACGAGATGAACTCCTATTTTAGCCCAACACAGATGGGCCAGTTTAGAACGTATGGTTATGGCAATAACATTGAAAAGAAATTAGATTGAAAATTTTATGCTATAGATAATTAACTCACTTGGAAATTATTTTAAATGAATTTTAAAGAATATTAACATAAACTAAATTTGCAATAACTAATATTTATGATATAGAATTTAATATTTATTGATAATATATTGATTAATATTCTTATATAGGTCTATTATCTGAATATTCTTATAAGCATATTTATTATCTGAATATTCTTATAAGCATATTGAATGTTATTCATTGAATTAAATTTTACAATTAAATTTTTTACTGATGAAATCTTTTAAAAAAATGAAATTCAAAGAAAATACAAGTAAACAAATCTAATACTATTATATTTACATTTACAATTAGATTAATCAATTTATTTTATTATTATTATTATTATTATTTTTTGCATGCGTGTGAAAATAGAAAGTTTATTCATTAAGCACATAAAGATCATCAAAACTATTTATTTCAAATATTTTAACAACCAAACTAAACCTGTTACTTCGGTAGTTTAGTGCTCAATTGCAATATAAGTTTGAGTTCAAAACAATGTTGCACATTTACTTGCAACACACGTCTGTTTTATGCCTGATCTTAGGGAGTGAGGTCCTGTCCTTGTCTCTTTTATTATTGATGCTTTGTATTTCGATTTAGCTTAATGAAGTGATTAACCTTTCAAAAAAAAAAAAGAAAATTTATTACTTCGGTTTAGTACATTTTAGTCTTCTGCGTAAAACAATTATTCAATTTAAAAAATTCACAAACCGTTATTTACAGTTCAGTTTTAAAAAATCATGTGTATGTCTAACAAGAAATGAAGCTGTAGCTTGTCATATTTCCCTATACATATAAAGGAAAAACAAAAACAATCAACTTATAACCTACTGACATTGCATGAAACATCTTTTGAACAAAACAAATTAATATAAATTGCAACATTTCAAAAATAGGCAACATGAAAACCTAGAAACCATATGGGTATGGCTATTCTTTATAGGACCTCTCATGGCATGCATAGAGAAAGACTAAACCAACTCACTTTTAAGACATATAATATAGTTTTGTTGCAACAAATTTTCAAGATATAGACAAGACCATCTTCGTCCCACGTGATTGGACATAGCTTCCTTGTCACACATTTGAGTTGTTAGATTTTCTGAAACCCCACAAAATTTGGAGCAACTACCCATTTCTTATAAGAAATTGATTTGTCAAATTTTATTGTCACAAAAAAAAAAAAAAAAAAAAAAAAAAAAAAAAAAAAACATAACCCATCAAATTGATTCAACTTGTAATAGAGATGTTGTCTCAAAATTGATTAGGGTGGGGTTCTTTTGTAGCCTAGTAATGAAACCTATCGCATGGTCTCCATTGTTGTCATGTCTAATCTCCAAAAGAAGGGTCATATTTGTTTCCCAATTTTGATGGAAAACTCTTCTTGACAACTGATCTGTTTTGGTCACCGTTTTTTTGGTTAGTCAACTGCCTTCAGTTTGATTCTACTCAAAATAAGAAACGATAATTACAAAGGGCATCAATGTCCATTTATGCTCTTTATTTTTCTTCATATTAATTAAAATAAATATTTCTCTTTTCTTTTTTTTTTTCCTTTTCTTTTTTGTTTTGAATGGGAATTCACTTAATTCAATCCTAACCAATAAAATATCACCTAATTTTTAAAAAAATTCCAAAAAAAAATGAACAAAAGAAACCTTTCCCATTTTCAGGAAAGGGTCAACAAATAGGTGGGCTTGGGCTTCTCTTAAATAAAAGAAACTGTATCCAGAATATCAATGACAATGTTAAGTTTGGGTTGCCATCCAACAACCTATTTAAGATTTTCTTTTTCTTTTTTTTTTTTTTTTTTTTTTTTTTTTTTTTTTTTTTTAAATTTGAAACCACCAAACATAATTATATGTGAATGATGATATTTTATATATCTCATTGAGTAGTGGGCGATATTGAATGATTATAGAATCAAAGTGGATATTACTTGGGACAGAAATGTTAGGTCCCAAGTTTATTCAAATAGATTATTCTCAAAAATTAAAAAAAAAAAAAAAGAGGAAAAAGAAAAAGTGTTTTCAAATAAATGGTGAAGGGGCATTCATACATAAATATACATTATTGGGCAAAGCTAAAATCTGCCATCAATTCCAAAAAAAAGAAAGAAAAAAATCAACTTCCAACGATGGCCTCGACACCCACTTGGCCATGTTATGTATCAATTTATTTCCTTCTCTTTATTCCCAATTCTGTTTCTTTCATGTCTATTAGCCATATAAATTATCAAACCTCCTTTCCAATTATTTTTCTTTTAATTGTCTGCTACTGTTTGTCCACAGTATATGTTCTTGACTCCTTTGATCTTTTCTGTTACCAACTGTCATAGAGCTCCCTTTTATATCCACCACACAAAGGCTCTGTCTTTTGGGTCACATCCATTCTTATTTGGACTCAAGCCCAATAAAGAAAAGAAAAAGAGAGCTCTGCCAATTAGATTTGATTCAAATGGTACCATACTTTCTAGTATATAGCATGTATATAAAAAATATACATAGATATAGCATGTTTAAGCATCAATTAAAGCCTAATTTTTAAAAAGATTTTTTTTTTTTTTTTTTTTTTATACTTCTAAGGGTGTTCACTTCTCTATCTGTTTTACGGTTCACAGTAAACCCGATTAACCTCGCTCGCCTTCAAAAGTAAAGGGATTGGTTTGGAGGGAATTTGGATTGTAAAGAATCGAATGCATGATCCAAGTCATGGTGATCAATCTTGCAAAAATGCTCTTTATCACTCGGCTACCCTCATTCGAGTAAAAAAATGAATAAGACTCGATTTGCCCCCTGAATTTGGATACAATATACAATTTGCCTAAAAATTAACTTTTTGTATAAATAACCCTTAAACTTGTACCGAACATATAAATTGCCCAATTTTTGTCCAAAAAATAAACTATTTGATATAAATCAAATATAATTAAAAAAGTAATTAAATATTTGATCTAAATTAAATATAATTAAAAAAATAATCAAACAAATAATAAATATTTTTCTAACTGAATATTTCAATATAATCAAATCTTTTTCTAATTCTATAATTTTTTTTTCAAATCAAATATTTGTTGAATTAATTTTAAATTGAATACCGTAAATTTGTATAATGATTATTATATTTTTAAATAATTTTATTTTCTAATTAAAATTTTGAAGTATTTTTTATAAGTTAAAACTATATAAAAAAAAAATCTTCATAAATTGGATATTTTGTTATTTTGGTGCAAGTTCAAGGGGCAAATTGTACAATAAATTATTTTTTTGGCAAACTACATGTTGTGTCCGGTTCAAAAGGCAGATTGAGTCTTAATCCTTTGAAAAAATCAATGTGATTATTTTACATTAATAAATTATGAAAATACTAAAAATTTAATTTTCACAGTCAAATTAAAATAAATGCATATATAATAAATGAAATATTCAAAATAAATAAATAAAATTCCTTACTTAAAAAAAAAATAATGTGTTTATAGAAATGGTATTGTAGAATCTACCTTTCAAGAAGTTGGGACAACATAATTATAAGGTTACATTGCAATGTCTAATCCTTGCTTGTAGTTGTTGTTGAAGGTGGTTGAAAAATAATAGAGAAGCACACACATGGTTTTCAATTAATGGCTTAGTTGTTAAATACAAATAAAGATTGAAGAGATAGAAGTACTAATAAAAGAAAGAAAATAGTTTGGCAAATGTCCCCCCCAAATGGAACCTCATGTTGGCAATGATATGGACCTCTCTTACCCCAATGCCCACACCTCTCTTTTCATATTTGGACATTTCTCCCTTTCTTTCTATAATTAAGAAATTCTTTAGACATAAATAGACATACCCTTGTAAGAAAATTTAAAATATAGATTGCAAGCAAAAGGAAAATCACACTAATTTGCATCTTCTCTTTTACCCTTTTGTGGGTCAATACCTATAGTTTTAAACTTTTTTTTTTTCCCCTAAGAGTAATTATTTTTCTATATTGTATAATTGTAATATAAGTTTAGGGTAAAAATAAAAAATAAAAATGTAAAACTTAATATATGGTATGGCCAAACATTATAATTAAATTGTATCCCAGCTAATAGCAACAAATTGAGATTCTCTTGAAGATGTATTAATTAAATTATCATTGACTTGTTTTTATAAGTCATTAGGTCATAAATTGTGGCACTCATGTTTATTTTTCTCATACTTTTTTGTTAATGGGTTAGTGCAATTCACGTTTCTATGTCCATGCATTACCATTACTCTACTTAATCATGTGATTCTGTCCATATGATAAAACAATCATTTTTCCAAAACTCAAAGTATAATGGCTTTATTATTCTATTAATTAAACTTAGACTTTTCTTTTTTATCTATTTTTCTTTTTTTTTTTAAAGTGAGGTTTGCCTTTTTCTTTTCATTTTTTAGTTGGTTCCTAATATTGAAATCAAGTCTATTAATGATTCTTTTTTTTTTCTTTTTTCTTGGTTGATTGATCTAAATTTCGATATTTTTCAGTACAAAATCAACACGACTTAGTGCATTAGGTATAAAATTATAACAATTAGATTATGAGAATAAAAAATATAAATTGAATAAAATATAAAAAATTAAAATCATATGAAAAGAATTCATGATGATATATGTATACGTTTATATGTAATCACTAAAAAGAAAATTAAAAATATAGAGAGAAGATTTCGTGTTTCAGCTTTTTATACTGCTAACGGTTTTTATATAAATATTATTCAAGAAAAATGAACTATTCTTACCGCATAGTTTAAAATAATATTTCTACATATTTAGCCTCTAATAAATAAAATAATATATATATATAATCCTTCCTCACTTTGTCCAACTAGAATAAGAAAATGAGAGAAGATAGGGAGGCAATATAAAACAAAATTGACTTTCAATTTCCCATAACCTAGTAAGGATGGGCAAAATTCATCATCACCGTCCCTGTGAAGAAGAAATTAATCTTTATAAGGTGGTCGCAGTTGAGAAATCAATGTGGCCTCCTAAATAAATATTTGTGTTTTTGGACACTATAATTAGGATTTGCAAGAAACTTTTTGGGGCATAATCTCAAAATAGGGGTGGGTGAAAATAGTTTTAAAAAGCAAATACTGTTGTAATTTAATATTGGGAATGGGTTTGTCGCCTTAATAGCAAGCCTTATGTTGGTATGATTGTGGCTTTTGGCCGACATGTGGCCGCAACCCATTTAAAGAATTGGAGGCCGAGGATATGATAGGTCCTTATCTTTCCCATTCATCATTTTATGTACTAATAGCTTTAGCTTAGATCATATATATTGTCATGGCTATGCAATACTGTTTATTTGGAGGACAAATGGCCCGAAATAATACTGAGGAAATATAAACAGAGATAGTCTTTTCTTGAAATTATTAAATTGATAAAAACACTTGTAGTCAAGAGGACTATTTCTCTATTGGACTTGCTAAATTGATAAAAAACACTTATAGTCGAGAGGATTAGAACTCGAAACCTCTTACTTTTCACATAAGTAAAAAGTATTACTCATTGCATTATTTTTATCATTTTCATGGGAAATAATAATAATTATAATGATTTATTACTCCCTTCATCTCATATGCATCGGCTCACTCTCCTTTTTCATATGTTTCAAAATGCAGTCTTTTTCGTATGTTTCAAAATGTAATCTTTTTATTTAAATATCATTTATTATTTAATTTCTTGATATACCCCTATTTAATATATCTATATTTCCAATTATACATACATCACTTAATATTATTATAAAAGCTATTTTAAAAAAAAAAAGAACTAAACAAAAAATATAGTAGTTAACTAGTTTTTATTAATATGTGTGAAAGCTAAAGTAGGTCTGTATATATGGGACGGTGGACATATAATTTATTGTTATTATTATTAATTTCCTATTAATGAATTTTTTGATGAATTGAGGATTGAACCTGGACCTCTTCTTCCTAGATAATTTCAATTGGTATTCTTTTCCTTATTGGATTGTACTGTATTTTATAAGCTTGTAACTGTTGTAAAGCTGCCGGTAGCGCAGAACATAGAAATTTCATTATATATAATATCGAATGAAAAAAAAAATGTTGATGAATTGAGTTTGAAATTCTCGGTTGAATTTTTCTTATTCTCTTTTCAACTACTTTTGTTTTTTTTTTTTAAATTATATTAATTACAAACTAAATTGTTTAGAAAAATTGTAAACAAATATATGTAGTAATTGCATAACTATATTTATCAACTATTTTAATAGTATTCTAAAATGTAAGAATGATATTTCCGTTTGATAGATCTGTAGATAAGCAAATGCAGGTGCTCACACTTTAACTAGAGTATCTTACTAATATAAATGTGATGTTTTATAAACTTATTTTTAAAAAAATATTTTTCAAGGAGAATACCTTTTAGACAATTTAACTTTTTGTTGTTTGATTGTAATATTAAAATCGAGCTTTAAGTTTTTTGAATATATAAGGGATTGCTGATAAAAAAAAATTATATGAGACAAAAGATAATTTAGTTAAATTAAAAAGAATTTTGTTATTCCTCCGTGATCTATTGATAAACACAATTTTCTTTTTTCGTTGTTTTCAAATTAGAGCCCATTTACTATTTTATAAATCCTGAAATCTAATTTTCTTTCTATTTGCAAATTTACATGCAAACTTATGTTAAATTTATATTAGAATTTTAAGTAAATTTCTAAGAAATCTCTACCTTAACTCACAATTCCTCGATCATGTAAACAATAAACTTTGAGGTGGCTTCAATCTATCATTGGACCACCATGCTTCAGCTTTAAATCCTTCGTTTCATCAATCTTCAACTTCTACCTTATGTGTAACTTTCTTTTTCTATATATTCTTCACATCATCAATTTGCTCAATCTTGGATCTTGATTTGAACACGCCACAAACCTTAGCTTCCATTTCATTATCAAGCCGCACACACTAATGTGCAAAATCCGAATAATCTCTATTATCTTAGGAATAATTCTAAAATAGAAAAAGTTATTTTCGCACAAATATGAAATTACTTGTATTTGAAAATTATATAAAAATGAGTCAAACCTTAATAAATCTGAAATTAATTTTTAGGTCATGGTAGGCCATTTAGAAAATTCAATCCAATAGGAATCAAATTGAAGCATTAAGTATGTATGTGGATATCTGGCGAGCTGTAGTTGTGGAAGGGAAGAAGCTATTAGACATGAATGGTCTCTATCATTCTTCCTAATTGTCATTACTGGCCCAGCTCCCTCAAATGGTCCTTCCTGTGGTTGGAAACTTGCATTTTGATTGAGATTTATGCCAAAGAACAGAATAGTGCGTAAATACTAAACAACTCCTCCATACATACATATTCATACATTCTTCTTACATGGTGGAAAAAGAGTACACTTGGCTCGTCTCTTACTACCTAAGATGTTAGGTTCGTTAATTTTAAGAATCATAAATTTACCATGGAAATTTATAAAAAAAGGGCACAATATCTTTGACTAATGGGAACGAAAGAAGATGGTAAGATAGGAAGAGAAAGAAATAAATAGAATATTTTAGTTAGGTGCATGCATATACACAGAAGGAATATGGTGATGGTGCTCAGGATTTTGAACTAAGTAGATTATATAGTACATAACGAGGTATATGGGAGGTCATGCGCATGTTCTTCAAGCATGGGAGTTTTTTTAATTAGGAATATTTCTTCAAAAAAATTTGTACTAATCTACATATTAATAAGATTATGATTCAAATTATTAATTTCTACACTAATAAAAATGCGGAAAAATTCTAATCATTTATGAAAATAAACCATATGGATTTAGTTAATTAATACTCATAAAATCTTTAATTACTTTTAAAAAAATAGAAATTTCATTAAAAGGAAAATGAATGCAAATATAAAATACAACTACGAATCAAAACGTTTCTATATTTTTTATAAGAAGTTTAACTATAAACCACTTATTAAAAAAAATAGCTTGTTTCAATGAATTTAATCGAGTAGATAGAGTGATTAGATTTGTGTCATTGTCGGTAACTACGCTGCTACACGTATTCATGATTTAAAACCTTTAATTACTTAATATAATCCAAAAGTTCCCAGTTAAATAGCGTAGCAAACTGTTTTTACTCCTTAAATTTTGAAAACTACCAGTTACCAATCGAGATAACTTAATAAAAGATAGTTACAACCCAAAATATTGAGGTTGTTTGGACAATTATACCACGACACAGTGAGGTAAATTTTTTCCTATTATCACAATAATATTTAAGCCATGAATGGACCATATTCGTCGGTAAGACTATTTATTTCTTTCAATTTTCAACTATGCATTAATATAAATAAATGCCCACACGTGTTCTTTAACGAGTTATTTATATCCAACTACATCATCTCGCCATTTATAATACATGCTACAAAACCATTTTATTAATTTTAAAACATCATCTATATATATATATATATATATATATATATATATATTAAAAAATTGCATTCCTTTATCCTCTAATTAAAATAATATTTTATTGCGTATTATTTTTCTTAATCAAAAATTTTTTTGAACTTTTTAAAGTTTTCTTAATAAATTTCAATCTTCAACAAAACGATATTGTCCTCACAAGACCAACTGCCATTTGCTAAGGCATTCCAGCCATGCAAATAGAACAAGATATTACTCAAAATCACATAAATAATAGGAGTGACAAATTCAAGATCATCATAAGTATTAATTAAAAAAAAAAATTGGATCAATATGGATTATAATATTATTATTAAATTTACGCGTAAGAGTGCAGACGTGAAACAACTAATCATGACTGCTAAGTGCTAAGACAGCAACTGTGTGTGAGTTAAGAAACACAAAACAGAATACAATTTTCATTATTTTCTTTTTAGCTTCAATAATTATAGGAATTAAATTGATATTTGGCGGTGCACTCCTAAATAGAAACTTATTTATATCTTTCCCCTAACTATATTAATTACTGACTTGGAGTTCAGAAAAGAACTTCGTAAATACAATCTTATTTCTAAAAAAAAAAAAATGGGGATTAAGGGAAAATTAATAAAACATTTGAGTTAAAAAAGAAAGAAAGATCACTTATTTTTATTTATTATTTATCTCTTACATGTATTGATCAGTCAAAAAAAAAGAAATGAATTGATCTTTCAATTGAAATTCATATTAAAATTAATTTAAAATTTTAATTATATTCAAAAAAATAGAGAGTCAAAATTAACATTATTCCTTCCGACCAATAATAATGGCTCCTGCATAAAACCACACACATAAAAAGAACAGAATAAAATAATTCTTTTAGGGGATTTGAATTTGGTTTCAGTAAATTAGGTTTTGACATTTATATTCTTTAAAGGCCAATGGGAAAGGCCTCAAAGACCTATCTTAGCAAAAGTAGCAATATATACCCCATCTCAGATATATGACAGGTCTACTTGTGCTACCCCTATTTACACGTCAGTTTTGAGAAATGTGCACCCACATTCAAATCATAGTCCTTCTTCTTTGGCTGTTTGGTTGATGGGAAAAATGTTCAGAAAATTCAAGAATTAAAATCCCCTCGCCCTCTCTCTCTCCTTTTCTTTCTAATTTTCAGAGGTCATAAATTTTTCACCAACCCTTGTTCAATGACATTGGTTAATGTCTGATCAATTGTGTATTAATTGTTGAGTTGGTAATTTGGTAATCCAATTATTCAGTTCTGTCCTATAATATTTTTAATAAATTTTTTCAAACACAAACTTATTTTTGACTAAAAAAAGTTAATAATAACAATACTCCAACTAAGGGGTTTACATATTAATTAAAAAAAGTAACTAAATGATCTAAATTTTAATCAAATTCTTTTTATTTGAATAATTACATTTTATCTCATCTAATTACTCCGATCTTAATTATTAGCTCTTTATTAATTTACTACTAAAATTAAAAGAGAGAAAGAGAGTGACAAAATGAATTTTTTTTTTTTTAAATTTGTAAAACATAATTGGTATGTTTAATAGAGATAAGAATAAAGTAGCCGTTAATCTCTTCAAAATGATAAATAATTTTGTTCTGTGAGAATCATTGTATCAGAGGGCGGGGTCTGTGTTGGAGAAATGAGCCAATTGCCCCCATCCTGTTTAAAATATTTGCCTTACTAAGGCCAAAGTTCAAACCTTAGTTAAACAAAATCTTTTAACACATTTTCAATTATTTTGCTCACTCCATCTCTGTGCAATATTCATTTAATTAATTTTTATATTAGTTTGCTCCCATTCATTCTAAATTCTAATTCCGCCCTTAATTGTATAAACATTTATTAAAATTATAATTGAGGTCAGATAGTATAATTTATTGAAAAATTAATTAAATATGAAATAAAAGGAAATTATATATGAAATATATTGTATCCCTCTTAGCTTGATAGATGATTTTAAGTTCATAAATATGTATTAACTTGAATATTTTAAAATTGATTTTTATTACTGGGTTATTATGGGATGTAAATGAAATAAGTCATTCGTGAATTGCTTCAGGCTCAATTTGGTAAAAATTTATTCAATATGTTTGTCGAGTCGAGCTATTGAGCTTGTTTAATAAGTGAGCTAAGCTCGAACTTGGCTTATTAGCTCACGAACCGGCTTTTTCAAACCGAACTTTCAATTGAGCTCACAAGCTAACTTTATTGAATTGAGTGAAGATGACGAGATTAAAACCTACATTAAAACAACATGTTTTGATTAATAGATTTTGAGCTCGAGCTTGACTCGTTTATGGTAATCGAGTCAAGCCCAAATCGAGCACAAGCTTGAACTCAGCTCGTTTATGATTATCGAGTTAAGCCCGAGTCAACCTCGAGCTCACCAAAGCTCCGCTTGTTTGCAGCCATAGGTTATTGCATATGTAAACCATGTATTTCTTATATTGAACAAATTAAAGTTATATTACATAATTTGTAAATTTATTGCGTTGCAAGAAATGATATTTTTATGGATTTTAAGCTTTTATTAAAAAGTGTTAGAAAAAATTATTCTAGATATTTTTAGTGCAAAATAAGAAAGGATAAGAGTCAGTCATGTTAAATTGAATTAATTCATTAATTTATAAAAATCAAAATAAGTTCAGGGATTAATTGATTTAAAATGTCAAATTTAATATTTTCAATCATTTTAAATAAGTTTAGGGAATAAATTGATCTAAAAAGACATGCTTCTTCTGTTCAAAAAAGAAAATTTATCTTTTCTTTTTAGTTTGTCCCAAAATATAGTATACTTTCTTTTTTTTGCATTATAGTTAATTTTTGAATTGTCTATTATACTCTTATTATTCTAATATAATAATTGTTAATGTGTTATTCGAGATGGACATAATAGAAAAGTTATATGCATTAAATTGTCCTTTAACCATATTAATTACTAATTTCTCAACGTGTGAAAATAGAAAGTAAACTACTTTTTTAAACCAATCGAAGTATATAATATTTTTTACTTTGCTAAATAAGTTGAGAGAACAAATCGAGTTCAGTTCTTAAATTAAATAAGCGTGAGTAGTATTTGTGTTTAACCCTCAAATTGGGAGACACACCACACGTGATAAGCTTTTTGAATTTTGAGAACAAAAGAGACAACATTTATCGACTCATTGCCTAACAAAAGTTGGCTGTCAAAATTACCAAATTCAGCCAACTAACAAAATCATAACATTCAACTATTTGCTGTGCATTAAAATTTTTGGGGCTTAGAGAATTTTACTTTCTCAATTAGCTGAATTGGTAAATCCAATTTCTATTCTCTCGCTTTTAAAAAAATTAAACTACATTTATTTTCTTATTAGAAATAATTTTTTTATAAAAATGGTGAATTTCAATAATCAAACGTCTGCATCATAAAAATAGTTTTCATGCAATAAATTATTTAAAATTTTTACTATCACATGGCCGTAAATATGAGGTTTGGTTCTTTTCAACAAGTTGAAAAAAATGGTTGCAGTTAGAGAAATTAAGCACACTAGATAAAAGAAAAAACAAATAGGAAAACGATTAGTGTGTGAAAGTCATAATCAACGAGCGATCCTAGGCAAGGCAAATGGCCCCCAAATATCACAGTGACACAGACCCGTGCTTTGGGTCTGAGCAACCAGACAATAGAAGCTCCCAAAAGCGAGAGCCATCACCACCACTTGGTCAAAAATTAACTCTCTATCTCCAACGACTTTGACCTCTGCTGTTAAAAATACAAAATAAACTCCGCACCACTCCCAATATCTCCACATATTATAACTTCACCAAGAGGATTGGATTTTGCGTTAGAAAACGAATTCCTCGTCTCAGTAGTTAATGTAAGATATTTATTTTATTTTGAATGCTCTTTTCGAGAAAGAAGTTAAAGAAAAGAAAGAAATAAAAGAGAGTAAACAAAGCAAACAAGAAGAAGAAACAGCAGCGCATCTTTCTCATACTTTCTCTGCTTTTGATGTTAAACTCTTGCTGCCCAGTGCCTCCCTTTCACTGCAAAAAGCAAAGCAATGACCCATTTTCTATACAACAGAGGGTGACCATTTATATACAACAGTTAAAAAGAACAGAGAGAGAGAGAGAGAGAGAGAGAGAGAGAGAGAGAGATCCCATGGGGTATTCTCCCTCTCTCATGATAAGGTTATTCATTCAAACATTTCTGTTCTTTTTCTTTTTTCTTTTTTCTTTTTTTTTTTTTTTGAAAGTTTCACAAAAATATATTCACGAAATTCCATAAACTATCCATCTCTTTTCTATTACGCTGTACACTTTTCTTATTCCAAGTCTTCTCCTTCTGCCCCCCATTTTTGAATCTTCTCTCTGGGAAACATTTTCCCCGTTCCCTATACCTATCTTTCAAATCTTCACAATTAACAACCCCCTTGGTTACCACAAGAAAAAAAATATATATATTTCCAAAAATATAATTAAGAAAATATAAAAAAATAATAATAAAGAAGGAAATCACAATCCCCGTTTCCCTCTTCCATTCATCCTCCAATGTACAAGTGCTTTCCCCTTCATTCATATGGCTGATCTTCAAAATTCAGCCGAAAAACCTGATGCCGAGCTCTCCTACCGCAGCATCTGCAGTGTGGCTTGGTCCATATCTCTCAAATTATTTGCTCTGATCACTTTCTGCCCCTGAAGGGTGGTGCAGTGCATTCAGATTCAAGCAAAATCAGTTTCTTGTACCAGACCAGTTTTTACTCGTGGTTTTTTTCTCATTGCTACCTGTCTTCTATAAATATTCTACCAATGAAATCTCTGAATCTCTTTGAGTAGTGTTTTGGATCCACTGCTGAGATGGACGTAGGATCGGCTTGTAAGGATTTATAGGCATGCTCTAACTTCTTGCTAATATCGTAGTCTTGCAAGATATCAATGATCCCAAAATAAAGGACCACCTCATAGATCTCACCATTTCTTGAGGGGGTTAAATGGCTAATCCCACCAGGGGTGTACTGATCAAAATCACTCCTTCTTGCCATTCGTTCTGCTCTTGCTGGCATGTTTGCTCCCAGCCTTATCAGAGGTTTCCTGCATACAACACATTTTTAATTCAACTCAGTATCGATACACATTCATAGACAAATGGTCAAAACTCTAATTGGATATGCATGAAATCAATTCAACATTCATTCCCCGAAAACTACTATTTTGTCTGCATCATTTTCCATCATGTATAAATACAAGGGGAATAAATAATAATTAGTGAATATTATCATACTCTCCCATCTGCACAAAATCACAATAAAGCAACATTGTATTGCCCTCCGATAATATAACAACAAAGTTAACTAAGAGAAACTCAGCCAAAATAGAAAGTATTAAGTACAAGACTCGGCTCTTATCTAGGAATGCATAGGACCACCACCCAGTATGAGCCCCACAAACTACTGTTGTCTACAGAACAAACCCCACAAATATTGCAACACAACATAAGCCACTTTCAATTATTCTGTTGATAATGATAAATTGAATGACAGAAATTATTAGCCACTTTCAATGCCAGAACAAACACTCAGCCACATGTGTATGCAATCCCTAGTCACATGAATATACATGCGTCAATGACTAATTGAGTAGAAGCCCCCTTTTCTTTGAAACACATTTTAACTAACATTGGTGCAACAGTAACTAATTAACTAAAACCAGAATGTACAAGAAATGTACCGGCCAGATAAGATCCGATCTCTGTCTTGTAGCTCTGCCTCGAGAAAGCGGCAGCCACGCATGAACTTCTCATTTTGATAGGAATCCTTACTTCCTGCTTAGCCCATGGATTTAATCAGTAAGCATATTGCTACGAAAAACTTAGCCAAAGAAATTATTACCGATGATCATCTAATTACCAGAGCGCAAAACAAACGGTGACAAACCCATTTTGTCATAAGTGTTATCATCTCGGAAGTGAAGGCCAACCAAAAGACTGTAATCCATAATTCTCTCGGCTTCTAAAAATTCACAATCCCGATTAATTTGCCTGCACAATATTAACATGCATGTTATTAGAAATAAGGGAAAACCAAACGCAGAAGTCAGGGCAGACAAATGCTGACAAGGTAAAAACAATTCAAATTCTGTCACTTACTTGATAAGCTCCTGGTACCAATTCCGTTGGAGACGAAACACAAAATTAAGATCTAGGTCCTTAAGAGTTGTGGTTTCATCAATCTCACCCTCAGGCTTATCTGTTGTGCGACCATGGGAGGACCCCTTAAGGTCAAATCTCCTATGTATTCTATACTCAGAGCAGAACAAATTGCCCATCACAATGAAACGGGTCTGAGTTTGAAAAATAGCATGTTGTCAGACGTGAATAAAATTGCAATAACAAGCGACATGATAGTAGAAACTAAACATTTCCCACCACATACCTTCTGCCCTCCAATTGGCTTAACACAATGTACACCAAAGAATTTTGTCACTAGTGAATTCTCATACCGGCAGACATGTTGGTAATAACTGGGAAGCATCCTAATAAGCACCTAAATACAGGCAACCAAAACTTCAGAACCAATGTAATTTCAAAATTCTTATTTGAATGAGGGCAAGCTAAAACACAAGCATTAGACCAATTGCCAGTTATGCAAATATTGAAATATGCATGCCCTCCACGAACTTTAAATTTAATAAAACAGAAGTCAACCAAGTGGGCAACTAACCTTGACTTCTGATTTCTTCACTGTCTTGATCATAAATCTGTCATCCTGAGTAAGGTAAAAGAAACTTCCACTCTTCCCAGGAGAAGACAGTTCTCTAAGGGCATCATTTCCACAAATAGCTAACATGTAATCAGCAGTATCCACTTGGAACAGCTCCCTCAAATGTCTAATGCAGCAAAGCAGGAAAGAAGAGGGGACAGAAATAGCATCAGATGACCGCCATAACACAAAAGATAACGAAACAGAAGAAATAAAAAAAAGTCCAATCTATACCAGCAGGTCCGGCACACCAAATGAAAATCAAACATATTACCTCAAAACTTGAACCCATACAAAAATATAGGACAAATTGAATATGCAAAAATAAATATAACATAACCAGTACCTAAAAACCATCGGACAATAATCCTTCCAACGAAACTCTACTGATTGATGTGGAGGAGTTATCTTTGATCCTTCGGGTGGAAACCTCGTCCAAAACTTCTCCTTAGGATCAAAATCAGTTGGCTTCAGGTCCCTCACAATCTGGGCGTGCTTTCCGACAGAATATCTGAATAGGGAAACACCACACAAATCAAAACGGAGTACAAGAACGCACATAAAAACAAAATCAAAACGGAAATTCCCACTTTCAGAAATGAACCCAGAAACTCATATCATAAAAGCTAATTGAAAAAAAAAATAATTACCGGATGCCCAATTGCAGATTAAGCATCAAATCGTAATTCTTATGCCCTTTAGAAATTGTCTCTCCAGGCTTTTTCACCTCTCCGCCATTAAAACAACATGGCCCTCTCCTAAACTGCCTAAACCCATCCCGATCCAACCCCTCCCTGTAAATCAGAGAAGCCTCTACATTATCAATAATATCACAAGTAATATCTCCAGCCTCACCATCACTCTCCCATATACATATCCTCGGAAAATTCATGTTACTCCCTCTAGCCCCATCCACCGACGACCTCTTTCTCGTCCCCGCCGCAGCAGGCAAGACCAAATCAGCTTCGCTCCCTTTCATGCACTGCTCCTTACCATTTCCAGGATAAAAAGTCCCGTTCAATTCTTGAGCCATTATATCTTTATTACTGTTCCAGGTGCCGACGTAACAACTCCCATCTGGCCAAGTAAAAATGCCATTTCCCTTTGGTACTCCATTTTCCCATTGTCCATCGTAGCGATTCCCATTTGCCCACATCAAAACCCCTCTCCCTGAGATGACGCCATTTTTCCATTCACCATCATAGACATTCCCATTTTTCCAAACATATCTTCCTTTCCCATCTTGGAGATTCTTCTTCCACGTTCCTTCGTAGAAATCTCCGTTCGCGTACCGTTTTTGACCATACCCGTGTTTGCGATCGGCGTTCCAGGAGCCTCGATAGGTGTCACCATCGGATCCGATAAATGTACCAAACCCTTCCATCCGACCGGACTTAAATTCACCCTCAAAGGTAGCACCTGAAGGCCAAGAGAACTTCCCTTTTCCCGATGCTTTTCCCCTGCGCCACTCTCCTTCATACATGCAGCCGTCAGTCCAGAGGTACTTCCCCGATCCGTGCGGCGCGTTTCCCGAAAATGACCCGATGTAGAGATCGCCGTTGGGCAGAAGCTTCTCCACAATAGTGGAACCCCCGGCGCTGCTAGTATCAACTCCTGCAGCAGTAGCGGTTGTATTAGTGGGCGTGACTCTACGAGTGGCGGACTGGGATCGGGCACGATTAACAACAATAGGTTGCGGCGGAACCGAAACCACAAGTGGAACCGGTCTCGAGTTATCTTTGTCTGCCACTAGAACAGGAACCTTATCTACCTTATCTTCCTCTCCTGATTTCTTCTTCTTAGCACTTGAAACGACGTGGCTTGGTTCATCAATAAGAAGTCCCTCACGCATTTTTGGCTCATAAAATACCCTCCTCCTTCTGGCCTCTGGTTCCGTTTCTACCACCCACCCAATCTCTCTCTCTCTCTCTCTCTCTCTCTCTCTCTCTCTATATATATATATATATATATATATATATATATATATTCTCTCTCTGTGCGTGTTCTGTTTCTATCTGTTCAGCACTGCATTTGCAAAGCTTGTCGCCGTAGAAATGAAAACGCCGGAGAGGAATAGCATTTCCGGCGGATTTATGTGTTTCTCTCTCTATGAACTTTGTGTTTAGGTTTTTCTCTCTCTAAAACTTCACTTTCTCTCTTTAGTGCTTTGTGTTTGGAGAAATAGGTGGGAATCCTACAACACAAGGAGGACAGTGTAGAGAGAGAAATTAAAGAAGAGGATCGAAAAAACAAATAAATAAATAATTATCAGTACCAATAGAAACTGGAAAATTTTAAAAAGCGAAAAATTACAAACAAGAGAGAAAGTGAAAGAAAGAAAATGTGTTGTGTTGTAATGTAATGAGCCGGCTTTTGCCTAGGGAACGTTGCTGGTTACTATGCGAGTAAATGCACTAATCCTATTACGAATATGCCCTTTAGTTTTGTCTATAATTCCTCGTCTAACCCTTAACTGCAGTATCTATTTCCTCCGTTGGTTTGGTTTCATCGTGACGTGACGGAATCGCCTAGGAACTTCTTCAGGTCATTATGTATTGTTACGTAATTTCTTCCTGGTTTTATTTGCCTTTATATATCCGTTTAATTACAGTAATTGTCCTTTTATTTTTCCTTTTTTCGAGGAAATGGAATTTTTATTTTATTTGCTGGTCCACTGGTCCAGTTTTATAAGGTTGGTTTGACGATTCTCTTTCTCTTTCTCTTTCTCTTTCTCCTCCTTCGGTAACTTTAATTTTTTGCGCATAAATATCCGAAATAATGGGCGGAATTAGCTTACGTGTTTTAGGACATAATTCAGAGGTTATGTTTGGAAACAAGGTTGACGAATCCTTAATATTTTTTTTTGTAATGGGAATTTGGAATCCAAATTATTTTTCTGGTAGCTTATCTAATTCCATAATATTCTACAACTGGAGTTTTGGTAGCTTTTAAATATTTACAACCGAATCTAATATTTGATGATGAAAGAAACCAAATTCCAACATCAACAAAAAAAAAAAATTGCCTTTTCTTTGCAATTAGTGTCAACTAGGGAATATTAGTATCATTCCAGTAATTCCTAATAATCCCACCAAATTATAAACTAATTTTTTTTATCATGGAAATTAGTAGCTCACTAGTCAAGCCTTTAATTACTTTCATTTAATTAATTAGGATATTTTCGATTAATTTATATACATTAACATCAAGTCTCTCTCCAAGCAAATTTAAACTTAGATATAAATTTAAGTTTAATCTTTAAGCAAACTTAAAAAATATATATATGAGTGCTAACTCTAGAAATCAAATTCTAATAATAAATTAAAAATAAAATATACTGAGTTAAAAGAAATTTATGATTGTTAAGGCTTCCTGACAAATAAAAAAATGTTTGTAAGTTTTTGGGTTTGATAATGCTCAAAAGCCTGTGCAACATCAATATTATTCGTAATGGATGGACCTAAATCACTTTTATTATGGCCCACCTTGAAGCCCATATGAAATTATTGCGGAAAGTCCAAGTACTATTTGTAAAAAAAAAAAAAAAAAAAAAAAAAAACTATAACTTTTTTAAAGAGAGATATTGCAGTAGACGGTATAGCATTGCATTTCCACGTGAAAGGGCATAAATTACAAATTACAAATTAAAAGATTAACTAAGACATCATTTACAAATTATACAGTTGAGAGGAAGAGACAAGTGATAAAACATCATTTTCAACCCTAACTTAGATTGTTATAATGAGAATAGATGTGAATATATTTGGTTAATCTTCAATCTAAAGTCATGTAGATAATATATTACCTACTTCAACTTGTGTGTTCAACCAAATGGGTGAAAGTAAAAAATTGACTACAAATAGCTTTTGATTGGACTAAAATGCTCAACTTGCTTTATCTTCACTAGACAATTTAGAGTGTGGAGAGCAACATTGAACTAAAAAACTAAATTAATTGTAGTTGTGAAATTAGTAGTTGTGCTACTCACGATTCCACTTGATCATTGTCTAAATGAACTCATATAAATTTGTAAAAAGAAAAATATACGTAATAAATGATGAGAGTAAATTCAGAAAATGCTCAAGAGATGTGTTTGTTAATATTAATCTGAAAATCAAATAATTTTTTCTATGTTCTCGTACACTTATTTATAATACAATTTAAATTATAACTGATTAAATAACCTTTATGGTAAAAATCTTAGTCATAAATACCGAACAAGAATCTCGACCTTTCAATGACTTTCGACCTTTTAATGACTCTATTTAACTGAATGTTACATTGAGGATTACACTTGTTTAAATGAAATTAAATACTGTTTGGATTTGACTAGTCTTTTGCGCTGTTCGGACTTTGGCTTGCTCAATTTAAATCTTTTTCTTATCAATATATAAGTTACCCTTATTCTTTTTATGAAAAAATATATAATCCTCAACTTTTACTTTAATCCATAAAAAACTTCAATTCAAAAAATTAGACTTAATAAATACTTTATTTAACAAATTGAAAACCTCAAACTTATATAATTAGACCAACGTATACTAATTGAGAGTAGGTGTGTATAATGAATGGTGAAAATCTAAAAATCTGAAAGGGAAAAGGAACAACAAAAAGGAAATAAATGGTGCAGATTTGTTTTTCTTTTTCTCTTATTTTACAAAGTAAATCATTATTGTGCCAATAAATAAATACGTGTAAAATGAGGATTTTCAAAATCTCACCTTTCCAATTCCAACCCATTAATCGTTTTCGTCCACTGCCAATTTGTCGTGTCCATTTAGCCTAATAAAACAGTGTACTGGTACATTTTACACCACTCAAATATGAGATCCTTAAACAATGTACTAGTGCAATATTTTATTTGATGATCCTTTGACTTGATTGGGGTGATTCAGCCATGCCTAATCTGATTATTTGGCTCTAATACCCTCCTTTATATATATATATTCAGCATTTGCTATATCTAAAAAATTAAAATGAACTATTTTACTTAATAAATCATATCAAATATAAAGATTATAGTAATGAAAAAAGTAAATAAAAATTAGTGAGAAACTCCAGCTAATTAATGCACTTATTTATACAGAAGTTATTAGATTCATTAAAAAAAAAAATTTTTAGATACCACAAATACAATTAATCATTGTAAAATATGATATTTTCTCAAATAAGGCACACAAATAGGATTAGATTAAAGCTTTTGATATAATCTAATTTTAAAAAAATGAAAAAAAATATATATATTTAGATAATCTTGTATAGCAGTAGTACAGGAATAGGTCTCACAATGCATGTGGAATAATAAATTCACCTTTTAACTAGGGTGAGTGATGACCCCTCACACCTAATTAATAAGCTCTCTTCGTCTTTATTAACCTTTTGCTTCCCTTTATTCCGCCCGTAGAATTAATTCAGACGTATGCTTTCAACCACCTATTAATCAACTTATACCTTCCTCACTGTTTCTCACGAGTTATGACTCATGTAATTTATCATTCTTATTCATTTTTTTTTAAATATATATTTTTTATATGTGCACCATCTTCTTTTATGGTTGATTTATATTGTATTTAGCAATTATACTTTTTAAGTAGTTTTTAACGTTTTGATCTAAACACATTTTTTATAATATTCGATAACATAACGTTTAAATTAGTTTAAAGTAGCGATTTATAAAAGATCAAACCCTGTAATTTTTAGTATTTTATGAAAAAAGCTACTCAAATAACTAAAAACTATCAAATCAACTAGTTTTACCAAACAATCTTTTAATATTTATATTTTTCATTTACGTAAAAAAAAAAAATTTGAATGCATTACCTAATGACTAATAATTTTCCTTCCTATAACATGGTTTATTAAATTGCATCTTCATCCTTCTCGGTAGAGAGAATGGTGTAAATAGAGATAATGTAATGATATAAAATATAATCCTTTATGTAGAAAGGAGGGGGATTGGGTACATAATGATAATATGGAGCATACATTAAGAAAAAAAACTCACCAATTTTATCACATATATTTTTCTATCTTGTAGCTGCTTTGGGTGTTGTTGGTTGTGTTTTGCGAGATACATATAATAATGACACGAAGTAGTATGAAAAATATAGCCACTCAAGTAGTAATGGGTACTTGGAGGCAAGTATACACGATGCACAAGTAAATCAGTTGATGAAGAGACCATTTCTCCCCTTTTAGCTAGGTAGGATTATTGGAACCAAATTAATTAAAAAATATTAATTTATAATACTCTTGGACAAAAAATTTATTCTAATTTTTTTAAATTGAAGATAGACATAGAAGATGAAGAGACAAATAAAATATATGTATTTAATTATTTTTCTTAGGAAAACTCGACCAAAAAACAACGAATATGTACGTATGAAGCGAAAAAACATTGGACAAACAAGAAACACATGAGCAAACTCCTTAACTCAAAACCACAAAAGCCAAAAGACCCTTCTTGGATTTTCTTGTCATTAATTATAATTTGTTTGCCCAAACAAATACTAGATGAGAATGACATTTTGACTCCCCATCCCTTAATATTAAAATTAGCAGCAAATCTTGTGATTAAGCAACCTTTGACAATTAGAGTTAATTATAATATGGCATTTAACAATCTATTGGCTTGTATATCCCTTTCAATTATATGATTTTAACTACTAATATTAAACAATTATTAGTTGGTGACTTTGATTTAATCTCCCTAATATAAGTCTAATTATACAAGAAAATGGCAACTTTGATTGTTGCTTGTTGAAAGTTAAACAATTATTTATTTAATTAGTTAACAATTCAAAATAATACTATTATAATTATCCTCTAATCATTTTTAGCCATGCATCTTCCATTACTAATTCAATGTCTACCTTGTTATTATTATTATTATTATTATTTTATTTTATTTAATAAGAAAATGATATTTATTTTTTTAATATTTGCATTTTGTTTGAATTTTTTGTTTTGATCTTATAATTAATTCAGTTCTCATTTAGATTATATCCAAACAATTAATTAAGATAACAAAAATAGGAATAATAAAATGGGCGGAGCCAAAGAGTCGCTTTTACAGTTGGAACGGGACGGCCTGAGCTGGCAGAATCATGGGACCCATATTGTGTTTCTGTTTTTATTTTTATTTTTTTTACTAAGCTGTCTGTTGGTGGGGCCTCGCTACGACGTCGCTTTCTTAACAGTCAGACGTGCGACGCTGTCTGCCAACTCAACAGTTAGACATCATCGTCGCCCACGCTTCTCCACGTAGGATATTTCTGAACAGGCCACGTCTTCCTCCGAAGTTGGATCAGAAGTGTAATTTCCAGAGTTTTTTGTGCTTTTGTTTCTATATTAAATCTGCCACTGTACGCGTTTCTTTGCCACGCGGCATATCGACACCAATTAGAGCTATCCACGTGCTTCCTCTCTTAATTTGCCAAACTACGGGGCATTATGTTAGAACATTGGTTTTTCTTTTTTCTTTTTTTTTTTTTTGAATCAAGTTAATAATAATAATAATAATAATAATAGAATGGAGATTTTGATGATTTTGGGAAAAAAATGTCCATAGTATTTTAATAAGTTTATTGAAATTTATTGCTGAGTAAGATGAAAGAAAAAATAGATATATATTTTTAGGAATACAAAGTGAAATTTTGTTTATATATTTTTTAATGCAGTCAATTATTGCTTTCATTCTTCAATTATTTGTTGCAATTATAACGAGCCACCTAAATCTATTTAATTGTCTAAACTATTTAGTTGGTAATAATATATATAATATATGACAATCAAGTGGTGGTCTGATTAGTCTTCTCACTTATGTAAAGAGTGAGAAGTCTCAAGTTTGAGTCATTTCGATCACAGTGGTCATAATTGTTTTCACCAATTTAATAAGTTAAGGGAAGAGCTATCATTGATTTGTAGCCCGCAATGTTATTTCATTTTATAAAAGTCTGAATTACAAAATAATATATATGATTTATATTTTTTTATTTGACACCAAGTTAATATCACAATTCATTTTTCTCGAGTCATACTAAATCGACGCTCGATCATGTTAAAGGCAAAACAAGTGAGACTAATAATTCATAAATGAACTCTTTTATTTATAATGTAATCTCATGAACTAAACTTTGATCATTAAGATGGAAAAGTAAATTTCACTAGTTAAACTAATTCTTAAGAGTTAATATATAATATATTACAAAAAAAAAATGTTATGATAAAAATTTAATTAAATCATAAAAAGAGAAAATTTACAAATGCACTTAACACCTATGGTATAGTTGATATATAATAAATTAAAAATAAATTATTAGCTGGTGAGATGAGAATAGACATAGGAGACAACATTGAACTAGTTAAAATAAATTAGGATATTGTTTTGTCCTGAAAATTGACTCATCCAGTGAAACAAAATGGAAAAGATTAAATGTCTGTGTCAAAATGTCAAATTAATGGTAAAGCAAGATATACCACATTCACATTTCCATTATTAGGTCACCATCTTAGGCCAATTACATTTACACAAATTTTCACAATTGGATTGATTTCAAAATGGACCGTCTAATAAAGTAGGAAAACAGAAAAAAACAGGTCAAAACAAATAGGAAAGATTTTTTATGTGGGAGCCAAAAGACACACAGGTTCTTCATTTGACAAGTAACTAACGATTTAGATATTTCAAGCATTGTTTAACTAATTGTAACAGGACTTAAACATAATGTAATACAATTAAACGTATTTTAGCATAATATTCAATATTTATATTAAAATATAATTAGTTATATTTATTATATTTTATTAAATAAAGATAAGTTTATATAAAAAAAAAAAAGAAAAAAAATTAGTACATGCATGTACAGAAGAGGAGAAAAAGGATACGGAATTTAGCGTCTGAGCGATGAAGCTATCAGATTAGCTGGTGGGCGGTGACCCGTTTTTACACGCTCTAATAGGTCCAATCAGACACCAACCATGTGATCTATACATCCAACGATTTTCCTCTCTTCATGCAATTCTTTTGAGACAAAAAAAAAAAAAAAAAAAAAAAGGAAGAAAAAAAAAGAAAAAGAACTTTTTTTTAAAGTTTTAATATGAATAAAAAATTAAAAAATTACATTACAATTTATTAAAATGTATCTAACCAATGATATACAAAAAAGTGATGTAAAATAGAAATTTAAAAATTTATTTAAAAAAAATATAGAAATAATTTATACATACAATGAAAAAAAAAAGAAAAATTTATTTTTTTAAACTACATAATTTGATGTCAGTGATACTATAAATCATATTTGCATATAATATACATAATGTGAAGTCATTTATTGAATGCATTTAAAGGTGAATAAGTGAACTTTTTATATGTAATAAGAAAAATACAGTGCTTATAATTGTGATTTGATGAGAGGAGTCCAATTTGGATTGGGCCCAACAAACACACGACGTGTGATTTTGTAAGCACAGAACATGCGTGGCACTTACATTACACCATCTAATAATCATATAAAATTTCAATTTTTTTTTTTTTTTTTGGTAATAGAAATTTCAATTATTTTTGAGAATATCATTTATACAACGCTGCTATACATAATATAATAATATAAGTCAAAACATAACATTATTTTTTACGAGTTGAATAAATAAACTGTGTTTTACGAAGGAATTTCTAAATCTAAGCAATTAATTATATATTTATTTATTTATTTTAAAACTATGGAATTAAGAACCGGATGAAATTTATTAAATTCATGGATTATTTTCTTTTTTTTTAATCAAATAAAATAATCTGGCAAATCCATGAAACCAAAATTACTGTTTCTGATAATATCTTATTAATTACATTTATTTATTAAGTTTGATAGATAGAATTAATATGCATTTATTTATAATTACGCAAATATTTAGTTTGTAAATTCCTTGTTTATAATTGTGCATGTTCCCAAATGGGCTTAACACTGTTTTTTAGACTGGGAGTTGGAAATAAACAAAACCTAATTGAATGATAATGTGCAATTTGATATTAGATTTGGGCCTAACATGTCTCCGGAATAAGAAGGTGAAGGCTTCTCATCTTTTCTCCCTGCTAAAACTGTATTTTCTGGAGGCAGCATCAGAAGCTCAGGTGTTATTACTTGTCAATAATATATATATATATATATATGGTCCCAAAAATAACTTGAAGCATATAATCACCAGCTTCAATTGGAACATTTTGTCTTGTAATAAAATGAAATACAAGTACTATGCAACTGAAAATATACTCAGATCAGACGGACACAACCCACTCTCTCTCTTTTTGTTTTTCTTTTAATATTTAGTTGCAGAGTGGTGAATATTCTCTGGCAGTTTAATTTCTCTGGTGTTATTGATGACAAAGATTTGGCTTTGTACACTTTTCATTTTTTATTTTGAATATTATGTTAAGAGGAAGAGTAACTTTTTTTTTTTTTTTTTCTTTTTGATTTGCTTATTGTGAATCTTTCATCTTAACTAATCAAAAGATGTGTTCTTGGAAGAGCTTTAGTTAGGGTTAGTAACCCATGTGGCACCCATCTTGAAAACTTCAATATGTCTAAATTTTATATGTCAACCGGCAAGAAAAGTGTAGTATTTTCTAATTAGTTTTTGACGGCTAATAATTTTGATTAACCTTTTGAACTATACTAATAATAATAATAATAATAATAATGTCAATTTTTGAACCCATAAATTAAATTTTAGTGATGAATCAGTAATTTTATTGAACATTAGAAATATGATAATAATTTCGATTAAAATTTAAAAACTAAAAGAAGTTAATTAACCAAGGATAACTCAAATTTATGTAATTTTTAACCAAATAAAAATATAATAGAACAGATTATAATTCTTTAATAAAAATTTAGTGTTATTAACCAAAGGGTAATTTCAATTTCAAGAGCCAAAAGGCAAATGATCAAATAGCGAGTCAAATATAGAGCCGCCCTAAGCTCTCTGCAAGCTAGCTAGTAATGTAGGTTAGTGGTGAGTGTCTTTGCAAGAAACTAGGCCTCAGACAAGCATGAGATGACATTACAAAAGTGAAGAGAAAAGGGGGGGAAAAAAAAGAAAGAAAAGAAGAAACTGACTCGTTATACATAATTTGGAGATGAGAAGCAAGTGTGCTTGTTTCTTTAGAAAATTTTTGTCTTTTTAACTATCATCAATCAATCGTTCAATCTCAGAAATTAAAAAGAAAATATCAATAAGAATCTGAAAATTCTGACGTGAGACACTCTTTTCTGGCAGAATAACAGCAACAACACTGATAATCATCTTTTTGTTTTTGTTGAGGTGTTGGTGGGCTCCATTACAACTCAAACAAAGGGTTTCCCTTGATGGATTATTTGATAATATTGGTATTTAATAACATCATTTTTCTAAGCATTCTTTAACTTATTTAATTTTTATAACCTCAAACTTAGATATTGAGTTTAAATTGACAATTTAGTATATTTAATAATGAGTCGATATGACTTAACTCTACTTGGGCGAGACTTGAGATAATGGGCCATTTCAAGGAAGAAGGAATGATTGAACGGTGAAGATTGATTGGACGGATAGATCAAATATAATCATATAATGACATTGTTGGGTCACCTATCTATCTAATCTTGCAAGCATGCAGAGAAAGAAGAAAAGGCAAGGAGTAACAGTTGAAGCAACAACGAAACTTTTGGTTAATATCATCTCATCTCCTATTGTCATTTGTCATCAGAATACAAAAATCCCTTATTACGTCATCTCTGAAACCATGTTCTTAGGAAAGAGTGAGAAAGAGAGAGAAATATGGGTGATGGTGGTAGGCTCAAGTTAGGTGTTAAGGCTATATTTTTTAGATACAAAATGTCAGAAAATACAATCAGTATGCTTAGGTCAAAAGGCCTATGCATTATCCTGTGGAATATTACGAGTAGAATCGTGTAGTGTGCATGGATTCCGGAGGATCGTAGCACCAGTAGTAACAGATTTTATGTGTACCACTTCCATGTTTCACCTTATTAATCACTGGATATTGGGATGGTCTCAAATAACGCTTCTGTTTTACTGCTTTTGTTTATTGATTATAATAATTAGATTTAGTTTTGATTCCATGATCGGACTACTCAACCTCCCAACACGTTCCATGCGTCAACCTGACTTATACTGATTAATTTAATTTTGTTAGTCCTTTTCCTTTTCTACATTTGTTTCTTACATTTCGACATATAATGTCAAAACAGTTGCGTTAACCAAAATTGTAGCAGCAATCGTTACATGGAGGAGGCCAGGTGGTCCAAGTGATACATACTCAAAATATGGAGCTTTTGGACTGTTGATAAGGTCTTGATCTAAAAAGTTGTAATATAACCTAATAGACCAGAAAAGAAAAAAGTGAAACATTTCTCATGCTATTTGGATACCATCAGAACAAATATATTGTACATAGTATAAATGTTCAATGGTCAAAAAATTAAGGAGAAAAAGAGAAAAAAAAAAGGCCTTGGAAAAAATAGGAAAGCAGGTTAACATGGAGAACAACACACAAATTCCGTAATATGTATTGCTCCACCATCATCGGTATTATAGTAAATTGGTGAAGGACGATGCTGCGGCCACTACACATTGTCTCCCAAATTGCCTATAACATATTTTATATATTGCGCCAAACCATTTCAGCAATTTGCATTGCAATTCAAGACAATAATTAGGAAATAATACCAATATCACCAAGGGCCATCGCAGGACGTCGAGAGAAGAAAAAAAAAAAATTTTATTACTGCATCTTAATTTACTTACAGGGATTTCACGAGATACCCATACTGCGCACACCTGCAGTTGGGGATATAAATCCCCCAAAAAATTGGAAAAGAATTGATGATAAGTTTGAACTTTTAATCAAGCTGATCAGCAGGGACTTGGCCAAATATATCAGGACATAAATCCCAATTGCCCTCTTCTCTTGCCTCCCAATATCCACCAGTATATCGATATCCATCACTTCCTTTATCCTTTGCAAACCAACGTGGCTTCCAACCTCTTTCTTGCATCTTCCGAGCCTAATTGAAATTTTCAACCAATATAAATCATCAATTTCCATCATAATAAGAAATGGTTTGTCATTTTATAAAAAATAACAATGCGTTTATTCACCTACATCTTAAGTGAAATGATAAAATAATAGCCATGGTCAACTTGTTTGGGTTTGAAACATTAACAACACCTATTGGAGCAAGAGCAAGTGTTATAGCATTCTCGTGAATTGTAAGTTCCGATTCCCAGACCTCATGAAACCTAAATTTGTTATACATCTTTCTTCTCCAAGTCCAACGTTTAAGTTACATGTGTGCTCAGTCATGGAATTAATATAGAGAGAGAGATAGGCTACCTGGCGTTGCCGTTGCTCAAGCCGCAATTTCTCTGCATTTGCCATTTCATATTCACCATTTTCCAAATACCTTTGATCTGGTCTAAGCCTTGAATCCGTAGGCGGCAATTTTTCCTGCACGAGAATGAGAAAAATTCAATGTTGCAATGAACTACACAAGCCACCAACAAAGTAAAAAACTGTTCAATTTGTGTTTCAAGACTAGTGTTTCATGTTCTTTCAAAAGTTAGGGACCATCTGACAGTTGACTCTCAGCATGCAAATGTCAAGAAAAACTGCAATTGCAAAATGGAACAGTACTAATGCAACATCTATCCAGTTTTTCACTCCAGTATAATGTGCTGGGATACTTGGTTAGACAAGCAGGAACTATCACCTTAAGCCCAGGGGTGAGCTCATTCAATGTTATGGCGAAGCGAGTCAAGTTATATCTAGTGGGAAATTGAGGAGGCTTGCTTCTCTTCCATAGCAGATGAGCATCTTTTAAAGATTCGTATCCTTTTCCCTTCGTAGGACAATCACCATTCACATAATGCATGCTCTCATCCCACTTTCCAAAAAGAGATGCCACTCTTTTACCACTCCTGTCTTGAACTATTCCTTGCACCTACAAAAACAACACAGTTCACACAAAATACCTTTTCATTTTCAAGTAATATAGCAACAAAGTTATCATTTCCAATCAAGTATCCCACACCATAAAAAGTAAATTCTACCAATATTCTGAATATTCTGCTTCTGCATGACAATGATAAATATTGGCAGGTTGAGGCATAGTAAACATACATCCAAATACAGTAATACGACACTGAGCAAAATTTAATCCATGAACATCACAGCTAAATTAAGACAAAAAACATCAGTCTTATACACCAAATTGATTTAAAAGCAGGCAATACTATAAGCAAAGTCTAAGAGTAGATGCATGAAAAAAGGTTGTCCTAGGACAGAACAATTACTAGGGAAAGAAAGCACACCTGGTGAGGATTTCGGTCTATGATGGACTGCTCCTTAAATTTCAGTTTGCATGAATAATCACGATTTCCATCAATTCTCATGGTACCATAGTGATCACAGTACAGCTTTCCCAATATGAGATTGTATATTGATGTTGTAACCTAACATTTTAAAACAACCAATTTCAAACTGGAACCTGACAAAAAAAACAATATGATCCGAGTAATCATACCTTACTCCATTGAAAAACTTCTCCATCATCAAATTCTAAAGTCAAAACGCCAACAGGATCTAGCTGAATTGAGCGACCCCAAAATTTGCTTTTTAAATTGCTATCTCCCCAGAATTTCCATCCTATACCCTCACAATGGCATGCAACAACCATAGGGTGATGACTGACCTGACAACAGTAGTAAGCTTCTTGATACATTGATTTAAATGGGGAAAAAGAAAAGGAAAAACTAAGCCAAAACAAAAAAGGTGCCAAAGTTATAATTGACAATAATTTTCTATATTGCAGAACACACTAGCAGTTGTTCTTCATGTACCTTGAAATGTAAAAGCATCAAGCCAAATTTCTCCACCCAAACAGGAGACTCATCCCTTTGGTACTCCGCCAGCAAAAGATATTTGTTCTAGTCTAATAAACAACTATAATTTTTATTCTTAATATTATCATTTTTCCCCTCTGAATGATCTATTTTCTTTACTGTCTTTTTTCCATCAGATTGTCACAAAGATTGAAATTAATATCATTCTATGTTTTTTCCTGAGATCGTGAACAACCCAAAACAATAACATTACCATAAAAAAATTGTCCCTCTTCAGATTTGTACCAAAACTACACTGGCCCTACCTCACCCTTTGGTGAAAAACCATGGTCATGTACTGATACTGCAACGAAAAGATACAATGCACTAAGAATGAGTTCAGCCCACAATCAAATAGCAGTTAACTGAACTTTGTTCTTAAGTTTAGGATGGGCTTTGCTCAGGCTCAATATCGTATAATTGATTCAGATAAGCACAAAGATCACTAAAGAATAGATCATAGAGCCGATGCTAACCTTCTCAGAGAAAAAACGTATGCCTTTATCTGGATAGTCAGCCTCATATGTTTCCCCTAATAATGGATTGAATGGCTTGCAAATTCGTCCCTCAGTCGAAGCATAACCAGATACAGCAAAAGCGGCCACATTAAGAATCCTCATAAGACTATTACCCTACAGCAGTTGAAAAAATGCAAATGCATAAGCCAAAAAGTTGTACATTCTATTGACAGCCTCATTGGCTACATAATAATAAGATGCCATGCAATAAGGGGATGATCTCAACTACCGTCAATTCTCCCATGGGCCAAAACTGCTCCATTAATTTTTTAAAAATTACTATATTTCCCTGACTCTCATTCAATGGGTAATGAAAAAAAAAAAATTACTGGAGAAGTAATAATCATTTAAAATATACACAGTCCATAAAAGAAAAAAGGACTTTGTACAAATGAAAGCAATAAAGAAAAATAGAATCAGAGAAGTTAGTATAACAAAATAAAAAGTAGGGAGGTCCTAAAGAATTGGAGGAAGCAAAGATGTAAAATAATTCTACTATCAAGGAAAACTTACCCTCCTTCCCCATTCATATGCTCGGTCAAGGAGGTATGAATATTCCAAATCCTCAAAACATTTTTGCAGAGAAGAGAGAGGTTCATTAAAGTAGACAGGGAGACAAACTTTAGTTAGATCCTTCCCAATATTATCCTTAATCATTGACCAAAGGCTGATTCCTTTCTCTTTCTCAACTGGGTCAGGTAACTTCTTACGCCGCTTAACATAAGGATAATTTTTCCCAACAGTTCTGATGGAAGGATCAATTTCATCTTCTGATTCAAGTGCATAAAGACCTTCATCGTCAGAAGAGAAAGATGATGTCCGAAAATCAGACCCACTGCTTTTGAAGGAACCTGATGATAGAAAATCACGAGTATCAAAGAAAGTGTTCTCATCGTCATCGGTTTCTTCCTCTGCAGCATCAGCTCTTTCATTTTCATCATCAGTTTCACTTGCACTAGCTTCTGGAGTGAAAACCAAGAAAAATTAAAATAATTCAACTATCACACATTATTTTACTATTAAAATAATGCATCCAAGATTATTAGAGAAAAAGTGCCCTGTGTTGTTCAGCCTATCAGCTTAGAATACTCTTCAGATTCCAAGTAAACATTGACACTTCTAACAAAAGAAATTGCATTTACCAATTGCGTAGCAAATATTAGTTCTATATTAATTTTACATAGGTAGCTAGGTGAAAACAACAAGCATAGTAAGAGATAGCCAAGTTGTCTTCGCCACTAATAAATTCAGGAGACTAACTTAGTCAACTAGAAATACCAAGTAGTGATAACCCAAATAAGAAGGATGGTTTAAACATCAATCAGATGTACCATGGTACACTCGCTGATGTTAATGAAACATCCAAATCATAGCTGATGTTAATGAAACATCCAAATCATAGCTGATGTTAATGAAACATCCAAATCATAGGCATTAACTTGTAAAATTAATACTTCATAATAAAATTTCATTGCATAACCACTTACCACTGGACTTGTCTTGTCTTGAGAGAGAAGAAGCCCCTTGATCATAGAACTGTCTTTGACTCTCATCAACTACTGTATTTTCCAGGTCAACCTTTTCTGTCTACAAAATACAATAAGTAAAAGCAGTTCCTCAGCAGAACTTGATAAAAAGAGATGGAGAACTTGAACCAGAAACAGATGTAGACATTTAATTGAGGCATTCATATGTAAATAAAATTGAATTTCTAAATTAGATTGTTCATAAGTTGAAGGAACTAGAGAATATAACGCATCAAAAAGATACGATGGAAAAGGGTACAGATTGATAAAATAGCAAAGGGAAACAATGAGGATAAAGAAATATGCCGACTCAGTTGCAGTAAAAAATTAACCTTCATTTGAATTAAAAGGTTGAGAAGAATAAAATGTTTCATGCAATTTGAGGCACTCAATTACACTCCCATGTGAGAGGATAAACTCCAATAAAATTTTCTACAAAGATAAGTTCAAGACTTTGATATGCCACATCATAAATAAAGGAGGCTGATTATCTAGTGCACCTATGATACATGTGCTGTTAAGTACCTTATGAACATCTATGAAACATATTAACCTTCCATTTGAATTAAAAGGTTGGAGAAGAATAAAATGTTTCATGCAATTTGAGGCACTCAATTACACTCCCATGTGAGAGGATAAACTCCAGTAAAATTTTTTACAATGTTAAGACCAAGACTTTGATTTGCTACATCATAAATAAAGGACGCTGATTATAAAGTAAACCTATGATACGTGTGCCAGTAAGTACCATATGAACATCTATGAAACATAAGTGGTGCCTATACACAAAACTAAGTGCTAAGAGCCTCATTTACTGTTTTAACATATATTGTCTAAAACAATAAAAGGGTGGAAAGAAAGAAGATTGCCACTATACCATCCTAGAAGCACCATGGCATCAAGTTTTCAAATGTTTTCTGCCTAATATCCCAGCAAAACAGCAGAAGTCACAATGGTGGACATTTTAATTGCAATAAATCAAGCCTTCTAAATACGTATTTATTATATCTATTGAAAATAAACACAAGATTGAAGGGAGCACACAGAAAATCCCACTTGGGGGATTTATGTTTGGATTGAAGACTTTGAAATCCATGTAATTTGTCAAAATTTCATGGAATTAAAAACATGGTTTTTTACTTACATGGATTTCTATAATATTTCTTGCGAAAAAATTAAAATTAAAGTTAGAGATTCAGCAGAAACCTAGCTCCCATATGAGGGCTTTTGAACAATCAAAAAGATTTTACCATGTTTTTGTTGCATCAAATGAGAGATTCATACCAAATCTATAGATTGATCAAAATGCCTCATAACAAGCTAAGCTGATGATCCTTTTTTCACATTTTTTTGAGATGGATCAGGCAACATCCAAAAGAACCAATTAGAAAAGGTCACTCAAAATGCCATAAACAGGTTAAACATACTTCCAAAACAGAAGAAACACTTTTAGCTGGATGGCAGCTAAAAAAAATTATAAGGTATTTCATAAACAATATAACAGGAACAATAAGCCAACCTCCAAAAATGGTGGGTGATCCTAAATTAATAATGACAATAATAATAAGTCTCAACAATCTACTGAAATTCACAAGTACACGAGTTTTTATCAAACCTTGTTTTATTCCTGATAAAAATGCACATTGTACATGAAAAATACATTCAAATCCAATGTCCCTTCTATATCATCTTAAAACGCACACAAAGCTATGAAACTAGCTTAATTCAGAACACATGATTACAAGATTGTTACTGAAGCTCATTCCTTGTTTAAAAAAAAAAAAAAATCTCCATAACATAGCTCATCAAGTGACTGCAACTCTCAGTAAAGTCACGTGGACTACCAGGACTATATTTGCTGCTTCAAACAATCTCTCCAAATATATTCCCGGCATAACTACTATTGACAATGGAACTCAACCACCTCACATCTCCCACCCAAATACGATCACTGTCACTTTTTTCACATCCTTCACCGCCTTATCAACCAAATTATCATCAATTTCTATATACTACCATGTCAGTAGTTATTGGCAAAGCACATAATGCAAGAGTTTGCAAATTTGTTTTATATAGATAGCCAACTTATCGCAAATTGAGAAAAAACAATAAATAATTTCAAATTTTGATTTCAGTCAAAAAATGATACTCGTAACAACTGTTAGAGGAGCTGATATACATGTAAACACTACAAAAGTTTGTGCAGGCACCAACAGCATGCGTATTAGAGGAGACATTACAAGTAGATACATAAAAAAAGGCCTATGTTCAACCTACATATACTTGTCACCCTGATGTTCTACAGTAAAAGCTACCACTTGCATTTTCTCAGGCTAAATAGTAAATAAAATAAATTTCTCTTCTAAACCTACAAACAGCACTAAGATAGAGAAACCAGAATTATAGATTTAAGACTAATCATGTGACCACGCAAATCAAACATATATCAATTACTGATTATTACTTTCAAAAAGATACACGGATATCCAACTCGCAACCTTCAAATAAATTATGGATACGAAGTAATCCTAAATGGAATAAAATGTTTACAACTCTGCACACTGGCAAAAATGTAAACCAATCAAAGAACAACTGTGCCTTCCAAACTTATATTTACTTAAATGGTCTAAAAAATTCATATGGAATTTGCAATATTCTCCATAGTAGGAAGAAAAAATGTAGAAGAATAAGTAGGAGAATTAGTAGTAGAAGAATTCCGAATTCAGAATGGCATGTTCTTTTCTACTTTTCATTACATGTACCTCTAACTGGCGCAGGGTGTCGATGAGGAGCCACTGCTTCTGCTTAAGTAGCACAATCTGGCTCTGAAGCGACGCAAACTCATTCCTCATGATCTGCTCGCTATCCAGGATCGCCTCCTCTCTCACTCCCTCTTCCTCAAGCCGCTGCCTCAGCTTCTCGGTGGAAATGGTAACTTTTTCTATAGGCGCCATTAGCTCGCTATTGGACATGCGAGGGAACATGTCCTTCACTGCCTGCAATGCTTCCATCCACGCTAAACGATCATCCCGCGACTCCGCTCTCAAATGGAGCCTCTTCGTTCCGGTGAAAATCGAGAATCTCTTATCATCTGATCTGCTTTCGCGGATCGACGATACCTATAAAAATAGATCGAAGTTTAACTATATAAATAACGCAAGTAAATTGAAATTCAATAGAAAAAAAAAATGACAATCAATTTATGGATTGATAGACAAGGACCTTGAGATGGATTTCGCCGACCGGATTGCGCTTAGGCTGAGGCTGAGAGTAACCATTCCTAGGCCTCGAGATCATTCTCATAGATTCGTCACCGATGACTTTGGATCCTTTCTCTGTCTCTCGATTAACAACGATCTTATCAGGTCCATGAATCTTATAATATGACAACACGCCGTCTTGTAAAACGAACCACCTAGGCCTCCAGCCTTTCCCGTAATTCACCCACTTATACAGAATGCCCGATATTCCGTTCCCTACTATGTCATTTATCCTCACATCCACCTGCTGCTCTCGCGGCAACGACAGCGAATTCGCCGTCACTGCTGCCACGGCGGCCGCCAATCGCTGGCTCGGCCGGCTGGCGCTGTTGATGCTTATGAGATTGCCGTTAATACAATCGGTGCCGTTGTTATTGTGATTTAAAAGAAGATTCTGTTGGTTATGGTTGGATGTGAGAGATCGGGTATTCGGGTCGGATCTAGAAGTGATTGCCATAGGAAGGTCCGGTAACGTCTTGGCGGAGGAATGATCGGAGACGGTGGATATACAGCAAAAATGATGCATAGGAAAGGAAAATTCAGACTACACGGAGAATAAACAGATCATGGAAGACCATATTGAAAACCTTTTTCATATTTTTTGTTTTCTTTTCTTCTCTTTTGGCTTTTGAGGGAGAAACGGGAGCCTAAGAAAAACCAAAAGAAAACGGTTAGAGAGAAATGGCGTGAAGTAGAAGGGAAGATTGATTCTGTTAAAACGATTTATGGCTTCAAAGGGCGAGAATGTAGAGAGAGAAAGTGAAATAAATAGCGATAAGTTCGGTGGAGAAAGAATGGAAGGGAAAGAGAGAAGGAATCCAAATTCCAAAACCCGGGTAACAAACAATTGAAGTCAATTGAATTGTTTTGTTGTTTTGAGAATTGAAATTTTTGATAAAAAAAAAAAAAATCAGATGTATGTATGTATATAAGTAATGCGGGACACGGGAGGCAGTTTAAAATGCGAAGCGGTTGGTTGTGTTACTATGACTTAATGACTCTGTCTTCCTGGCACTCCTTCCCCGTCTCCTTTTTAGGAGGAGTTTTGTTTGTATGTGGGCAGATACAGGTACAAAGTTAGGGATTCGCCGCCGGCGTGTTTAGATAGTGACATAGAGGTTCAAGATGTTAACACGTGGCGTGATTACAGTATGTGAACGTGTGTTGGGGGTGTTTGACGGGAATTGAGCGAAGGAATCAGAAAGCAGAACGGAACTCCGTGGTCCTAATCCTATCCGATTTAAATCCCGGTCCAGTGAGGATCTTCCCGGTTAGAAAATCCCCCGTTTTTACTTTAACTGGTAATGATGAATATATTTAAAAAATATTAATATTATATATTTTTCGTATTTAAAAACAATTTATCCAGGAACAACTTCAATCTATTTAATTAGCTAGATATTGATGAATAATTTTTTAATAAAATTTCAATATTGGTTGAACCAAACTAAAATAAAATTATTTCATGTATTTTTTAAATATGAAAATTCTTGGATAATAATTTACAAAATTACATAGTATTCACTTAATTTATCTATCAATATAAATATATAAGGCTTAACATGAGATTGAACTATTTAACCATAATGGTTAGATTTAGAGGTGTAGTTGTCCCAAGCCGATGGCTTTCTAAGAATTTGTTTGATATCATTTTATTTACATACTAAAAAGTTACATTTAGAAAACACAGACTGACAAAATAAGTAAAAGATCACCATTTTATGGACCTTGTGTATTGCCATAACCTATTTTTCTAATTTAAATTATTAACACAGCATTCTTTCGCTAATGGAAAACAAAACAAAAAACAATTTTTTACAAATTCGCCTCTAATTTATAAATAAATATTTTTTATATTCAAAATTATAAACTTTGATTTTTTTTTTTCCCATAGATATATCAATGCATGGGACCAGGGGAAGGGAAGCGGGAAGATGGAGTCAAATACAAACAGAGTTTATGATTTACACGAGGAAGAAGGGAAAATGATTTGCGATATACAATTAGTTTATTTTTATTTTTTTAAAATACATTAATTTTTCTTTATATTTACTTCCGTCGCACTATTAGATTCTTTTGTCTAACTTTTATATATTTTTCGTTAAGTAAACAAAAAAACACAGAGGTTAAAGAAGAGATATTAAAATATTATATCAGAAAAATTACAGTGCAATTTCTAGAGTTTGAAAAATACAATTAATTCGTCCCGTGTTTTTTAAAACAATGATATTTTCATCATTTCATAAGGTATTTAACAAAAAAAATATGCAAAAATTGAATGAAATGACCTTATAGTTGATAGAAGTAAAATATAATGACATTTTAATTTATTTTTTAAAAGACAGAGACGAACTAATTGCATTTCACAAATCACAAGAATTGTACTGTAATTTTCCTATAAGTAAGCTTGAACCCAAATTTTAAACTTTAAATGAAATATAAACAAATTAAATTTTCAAATGAATTATATTTTAAAACGCACTAGAAAACACAGCGTTACTTTGATACTTCTTAGTTCTTGCAAGTCACACCTCACCCAAATAGAGATTTATAGGAATTTTCGAGGACTTTCTTTTTGTCATTGAAATCTTATTCCTAATGTCTTCAAAATATTCTCTAATGAATAATTTTTTACATGGTACGTATTCATTGTATATTAAAACCGTGTAACATCATGACTCCTTAAAACAAAGCCTAGCCAATTAGGTCAAATTCTTTTTCTCCAAAAAAAGAAAAAAAGGATCAAATTCTTCAAAATTGAAAATTCTATTCTTGATCATTGTCTCCGATGAATCCGCCAACTTGATGCCATTCCAATTCTCCCTATCTCGGACATAAAATATAACAATCCAGGTTTGTGAAAAAGGTGCATTTTAATGGAATAAAATGACGCACGGTAATAATAATAATATAATACGAAAAGGGTGTATCTCAGCGTGTCATTGGATATTATTCATTTTTTTTTTTTTTTTTTTGGTTTAACTAGAGGTATTCCAGATTCGCTGAGTTATAATTAAATTCTGTTCACATCGAATCGGTCTATTAGAAAAGTAAAATACTCTCAACAAGTATTTATTATATCTATTATCAAATCTTCAATTTCATTTAAAGAAGAAGAATATTCAAACACTTATCCCAACACGCATCTTCTATATTAAGCAAATGCAACACCTTTGAGTAAATCCTACCTTACATTAGTAAGCATAAAATAACGTGGTTAAATATGAAAATGCCTTAGACTAGCAAGATGTTTTGGATAAAACTTTACATATGTACATAGAAAAAATAATTAGTAGAAAAACAATCATCAGTTAAAAAATTTATAGACAAAGAAAATTAATAATTTGTTTAATAATATTAATTGTTATAGTAGCCGTTAGGTGTTCTAATAGCTGTTTTAGCAAAACTGTTAGATGTTAGCTAGCATTTAAAGTAAAAATATTTGATAAAAATAAATGTTTGATTAGGTGTTAGACTTAAAATAACAGAAAATGAAATTAGAATGTTGACTTAAAATTTTAATTTTAAATTATGGCTATAAATCTAAGATGCACTCATTAATAATAATAATAAAAAGAGATGGCCATATAGTAGGAATTTGTGTGGAAGCACTTGTGAAAAAACATGCCATCTTTTCGAAAAAATGATGTAAGGAAAATAACAAGTGTATAATAATTATTAATTAAAAAACAAAAAGGCAAAGCTATAGCTCTAGATTGGTACTCCTTGCTGTGCTCTAAGCCATTGTTTTGATACATAGTTGTTATTTTTTTTTTTATATAAGTGTTAAAAAACAATAGTTTGAATTAGAAAAATGAATTGCATAACATGTAAAAATAACAAAAAAAATAGATTTTTATTTGTTTTTCAATTTATTTTTTATCATAAAAATAAAAATAAAAACCAACTAGACATAGTTTAATTAGTTTTTTCACATCTTGTAAAACATATAAAGGTAAAAAATCGAATCATCTCTACCACAAAAGTTATCCTCTTGCTACATAGTCTACAACTCTCGATTCATCAGACTTTCTATATATCAAAAAGAAAATTAAAATAAGAAATAATGAGATCGATATTCATTAGTACATGAAAATGCCAATCATTTATATATGTGGTTAATTTACCCCATCGGCTAATATGCATATACAGTGGAGTTTGATGGCTATGGCTTTGAACGAGGAAAATTGCGGTGCTCTGTTCATATAATCCGCTCGGCGAAGAAATGTGGTGCTTAGCTTATAAGAAAGTTAAGACTTTAATTAATATTTTTCATTTGAAAAATTCTTATGTATACAAAATTAATTGATTTATTTTTTCTAAATCTATATATTTACCTTTAACTATACTGGAATTTAAGAACTATATAGCACTCCTTGAATATTTATTTTTTATATATAATTTTTATTAATTTTTGTTTATAAAATTCTTAATGTAATTTAAATATTAAGATTTCAAAAATTAGTTATTATCATAATAATAAATATAATAAATATATTAATTAAATTAAAATATTATAATTAGATTCGTTAATTACAGGATTTTAATTGAACTTTCAACCATTAAACTATAGCTAAATAATTCAACACCCGATTATTTCCTATTTTATTCGCCAAGTAACTCAAATTGGAACGATATTAATATCATAAAATAATCTAAATAATATATAGTTAATATCACAATTCATTAAATATTTAACTTACAAGAAAAGGCACTACAAAAAAAACGGCCTTTTGCGACCGACCAATCGGTCGCAAAAGGCCACAAATCGGTCGCTAAATTTTATTTGCGACCGATTTGCGACCGACACACGTCGGTCGCAAAAATGCTGGTCGCAAAAAAAGTTGCGACCGATTTTTTTGTCAGTCGCAAATTAGTGACCGATAAATCGGTCGCAAAATTAAAACAATCGGTCGCAAATTTGGTCGTGTTTTCCTTTAGAAACGCTGTCGCAAA
Source organism: Jatropha curcas (assembly GCF_041381405.1). Taxonomy (NCBI): domain Eukaryota; kingdom Viridiplantae; phylum Streptophyta; class Magnoliopsida; order Malpighiales; family Euphorbiaceae; genus Jatropha; species Jatropha curcas. Next base: position 6,109,777 of record NC_143159.1, read on the forward strand.
TTGGTTGCAGAAAAAGTCCATCGCAATAGTGAAATTCGGTCGCAAAATTGAAAAAAATAAATAAAAATAAATATTATTATAAAATCATAATTTTTTCGCACATGTAAAATTGAACCTAGAACCTAGGTCTCAAGGCATCAGCCTTACCGCTCTTGGCTGGACATCATCTGCATATTATACTAAAAAGATAATGTTTGAGCCTTATTTAGAGTTCTTTTCTTTTATTTGTTAAATAAATCTATTAGTTATAATTAATGTGTTCATAAAACATATTTTTGAATACATTATACATATTTAGACAACCAAAAAGAAAATTGAGTATCCCACAAAATATATTAACCTAGCAAAGAATCATGACATTTTGATTGAATGGAAAAGAAAGAGCTTCTACTAATAAAAGTCTTACAGCTTCTTCTTCTTCTTCTTCTTCTTCTTCTTCTTCTTCTTCTTCTTCTTCTTCTTCACTCTGCCCTTACTTGATCCAATCTCACATGAAGATACAAAAATGTTATGGTGAAAATTATGGTCATACCAATACTGATTTTGCTGCATCTAGATGATTAAGTCGACATGCTCCAAGAAATTCTGGAAGCTCTTCTTCAGTTTCAGCCTACACACAATTTTTATTTTGGATTTTAGGTGTCAAATATATATTTTGCATTATTCAATGAAATAAAATTCACCAAAAATAAGTTCTCGCTTGCTTTTATTTCTTTTTATTTTACTTTTTGTCACGACCCATTTCCATGGACCGGACCGGCACTAGGACCTGGGTGGGCTTAAGGCCCCCGAAGCCCGTAGTAAGCCTATATTATGCAAATCTCATTTACTATTCATAACTGTGGATACAGGCCCAATAATCTATTTCAATTATGTATCACTAGTACAGTTCATCTACAACCCACTAGAATACAATTGCGGAACTCTACCTGTACATTTACATCATCATTTATTTATCGTTTACAGTCTTCTATACTTATGTCTCAACTCCATAGGATTTTTCTTTCTTCTATTACCTGGAAAAAAAATAGGCAGGCAGGAGTGAGCGCCAAACTCAATGAGTAGGGTTAGATAACCCTCTCACCCCACACAATCATACAGATGCTAAAATATTTTTATTTGTTTATCGATTAAATTTATGATCATGCAGTGTCACACAAATGACAATACAACAGCAACCACAATTATTATCACCTTCATATAATCACATCACGTGGAAATTAGTCAGTGGCACCACCTGAAACCCCAACGAGCCGTCCTCACACATGGCTCGCCCTCTCATACATGTGCACCAGGGAGCCGATCCCCCATACGGCCAACTGGTCTAATCCTCACTGACCAGTCCTCTCATTGTTTTTCCATTCTCTCTTTTCTTTTCCATACCAACAGGAGGCAACCCGGTGGTCTCCATCCAATCTAGATCATCAAGTGCTCACAACAGGAGGCCACCCTGCGGGCTACAATCAAATCTAGATTATCAGGTGCGCAACAACAAGATGCCATCCTGTGGTTTTCCATACAATCCATATCATCAGGTGCACACGGGGGCGCCGATCTCCCATTTTCCCGGCCGACGGTCAACTATCACATCATATTCAGGATCCATATCACAAACCGTCCTCACAAACCCATGGTGGTCCACTTCATCCCAATTCCACACAAACAAGGCACAGTATATTCATAGCACAAGTAATCAAACAACTTTCAATATCAACAAATAGTACATCATAATATGGCAATTCAACAAAATAATGCATGCCAACATTTAGCCGTGAATGCATGAATGCAGGCGGATGATACTAGTTATCTAACACTACTCACAGTTCTTTATTGTCCTTTAAAGGACTGTCTTATAGCCACATGCTTCCAGCTTTTGTTCTCGCATTTTGGTATTCCATAAACCTTTAAAATAAACAATAAAATTATAAGTAAAAATTTTAATTTGACAGATTATATTTCTTATTCGTGTATTAGTCTTGGTTATCAGTTATTTAATTCACTTATTAATTTAAACTATATATATATATATATATATATATATATATATATATATATATATATATATATATATATTGGATTTCCTTATTTATTTATTTATTCTAAGTTATTGCCTTTAAATAAAACGTTTAGTTAGTTGTTAAGTAATATTTTATGATAATACTAACATAAATATGAATATTAATAATGATTATAATTTTAGTCGGTATTTAATTTATTAAACTATATATAAATTCATTACTCTTGTTTATTTATTTATTTGTTTATATATTTCAGATAAGTGCCGTTAGTAAATTAATGTTCCATAATAAATTTTATTTTATTTTCTACCAAAATTTCGACAGCACCTCCCCTACAATTCAACTATCCACCAATTAACTCAGTCAATCATTTTATCAAGTTCTCATAGCCCAATCCAGCGGGCAATCAATCCAGTCAATTAGCCCGTCCTTCACATTTATCCACATCAACAATATTTTGTTAATTTTTCTTTAATTCCATAAATCATAATTTCCCAGCAATTTTATTTATTACCAGAATTTAATTTTAATTAATCACGTATATTTTTATTAACCGACGGATCAACACTAAATTAAATTAATTCAACTAATCAAACTTGCTAAATGAAATTATTAGAATTAATTTATACCCGAAATTTAGAAATTTCTGTCGCAGGTTGCTAGATCGGACTTTTACGCGTGCCGGATCGAAACTACGCGCGCTAGAAGCGGCTGGACCACCTGAGGTCGACGCATGAGGGGCTGAGTTGCAGTGGTGGCGCGATCTGGCGGCGGAGTAGCTGGCGGTGCAATGGCAGGCGCGACAGATCTGCTCCTGGTGGTCGGAGGCGCGCTGGAGCTGCAACTAAGCTGAGGCACAACTGACACGTTGAGGCGCTGCTCCTGCCGACGGTGCTCGCCTGGACAGAGGCTAAGAAGAACGGCGAGCGACAGTGAGGAGCGGCAGTGGCGCGCGATGGCTCCGCTTGAACTGGTGGAGGCGCGATCTGCTTCTGCCAGCAACGGAGTCGTAGGCGCAGGAAAGAAAAAGAAAGAAAGAAGAAAAAGAAGAAGAAGAGAGGAGGAGGAGGAGGTCGCGCGATCCAAGGGAAGGAGAAGAGAAAAGAAAAAAAAAAGAAGGCGTTTCTAGAGGGTTCTGGGCCATTCCGGTTCGATTCGAATCGGTTTGGTTCAACTCAATGATTTAGCTCTATTTTTGTTTGACTATCTGGTTTTTCTCTTGGTTTCAAGAAACTTTAAGCCAATTTACGGTTCCTGTTTATCAACAATTAATTATTTACTGAATAACCCCATTTTAGTCTCTTTAATTTGATTTATTTAATTAATTTAATTAAATTTAGGATTACTAATCGGTAAATCTAATTTTTATTATTATTTTAAGTGTTCCAATATCGATTCTAAAAAGTTTAAATTATTTTCAACTAGAAGTTCCGATAACTTGTTTTGGGCTTGAGCCCAACTCGCAATTTAGGCCCAGATTAAAATTACTCGGCACTGAAGCCCATACAGTCGCAAATTCAGATTTTTGATTTATTAAAAATTCAAAAGTTTTGAAAATAAAAATTCAGGCTATTACAATCTCCCCCCCTTAAGACAATTCGTCCTCGAATTGAATATAATACGTAAGAATGAGAATGAACGCATGGGGAATTTTAAAGTCACAAGAAATTGCTTACCAAGGAGACAGCTCAAAAGCGAAAACACAGATCGAGGAAAGGCAGTGACTGGGGTATTTTGAGTGTACTTCTACCGCCAATTATCATATTTAGAACAAAATTTCATTCAATCTATATAGTACCACCTATCTGAAGCTTATAAGAAACTTTATTACCGAAATCGCCATTACTATCATCGAACAGTTACTGAAATCTTTAGAAAATCGTTCTTTAAATAAATAGCTTTCATCTAACCGAGTTTAGCAATAAATGTATAATAGTAATAATAATTTGATTTGAAAAATTAACTTTTATTACGCATTCATTTATGAAAACCAAAGATAATATTTACAAAAGCAAAGTCATGTGAAATTCAATTTATTTATAATGAGAATTGACTCATTTAATTTACATATGTTATGGCCAAATTGTTTACTAATCAAGGTTGAAAAATTGTTATTTTAATCCAAAATTTTAAGAAAATTCTCTTGTAATTTTTCGTTGTCCACACTTTCTATTTAATCGTCGTCCTTACGTCTACTACTTTTTACCATTTATCATTTAACATTTATCTTAACAAATCTCTTAAGTCTCGACTTTAGCAAATCTCTAATTAGCATCATAATACGTAAACTAATTGTTTCACTTTTCATCAAAGTTTTAGAATATAATATCAACTTATCTATCTCACCTGTCTTTAGTTCATCAGTCTTTCTCTTATTTAAGTCTAGCAAGGTATTTATAACTTCCTTAGATTTATTCATTTAACCTTATCGACTCTAGTTTCTCAGGTTAGCACAAGGCCACCTGGTGCTATTATCTCAACCTCAACTAATATCAACTAATAACTGTACATTTCACTAATTTAATAACTATTTTCGAACTTTCCTCTTGAAGTTTAATTGTTTAATACATTTATGGGTTGTTTACATCTACTACTGTTATCATTTTCAGATAGCCCCCTAATCAATTTAAGTCAAAGCATTGTCTCACAGAAGGGTCAACTTCGAATATTCTTTTTCTTTACCGACAACCATCCTGCCAAGATTTAAATTAATTAATTTTAATATTTATCGAAGAGCCCGGAGAAATCAATTGTTACATGTGTAAATTGTATGTTATTAACATATATATATATATATATATATATATTTTTTTTTTTTTTTTTTAACTCTAAAACGTCCCATAAAGTTGAATAATTTTCTTATGATCTGGTAAACTACCTGAAAGTTTAAATTTAAACATCAAGTATCTCTAGTTCTGATTTGTCACAATTCATTACAGTCCATAAGGCATAGTACTAAAAATTTCAGTTCTTAACGTATCTATCTTTAAGTTTTATTGATTTCTATTTCTTATTCTTGAGAAAATTTCTGCCTCGTCAGATTTATTTGTACTAATAGTCTACAATACTAGCTATCTCATGTGAATTTCATCGAATGTGTCTACTAACTAAGGATTTTGAGTAATTTAAGAATCCTCATTTATTAATACTTCCACTGTACATTGTTTCACCATTAGATTAATTGCTGATTCAAAATTCGACTAATGAGTTGGCAACTATATTCTAGGTTGACCATTCTATGGGTAACTGACTGTATATATTAAAAACAATTTAAATTTTTTTTTTTTTTTTTTTTTTTTTTTTTTGTTCATTTTAATCTTTCTTTTATCCTTCATATCTTCTTAGTGTACCCAATCTCATTTAAGTCTTATCGTAAAAGAGCTTAATTATGGGTACATGAATCGTAAAACTAGCATTCTACACGAAATGGAATTCCATCCTAAGGTCATTACTTCTTAAATGTCCTTAGTCTAATTCTTCAATCTCTACTTCAGCATGAGTTATCTTTAACCTTTATCCCTTTCCAAATGTTATTAAATCTTTATTTCATTCTATTTAGCACCTCGATCTAATTTTCGTACTTAATTCTTTAAAGTAGATTTTATATAAGTTTTCTTATAAGTAACTTAGATTAATAAATGATATTAGTCCTTTCTACAGAACTCTCTACCTAGATACATCCAATTACCTTAATTTGTTAAGTTTGTTTTCCTATAGCATGCATGTTTCTTTCCATTTGAATTTTATTTATTTATTCATTTATTATTATTGTTATATATATATATATATACTCTGATTAATTCATTCCCTATTTACGATTTAAAGTTATTCATCATCTTCTACATTCATTTTATTATAATAGATTCATGAACTTAGTCTAGCCCATTAAGTATCCCATATGTGCTAGGATCTTAATTATATAATGTCTAATAAATTTATTACAAACTGAACTTTCACCTTATTAATTTTTTGATTATACCAACTATCCCTTCATACTAATTTCTACAAAGGAAGTTTTACCTGCTTCTTTATCTTATTCAGTTAGTCTGCCTCACCTCAGTATTACCTATCCCGTTAAAATTATTTTCTTCACCTGTAATCACATAATTAATTTACCTTCTTTTATTTTGCTTTAATTACTCCATTTAAATTTTGTATAGCGAGATTTGCCCAATCAAGTACCTTTTATTGTACTTAGACACAAATTATTGTTTCCATGTCTAACTCTATTTAATTTTTCCAATAAGTCTCTATTCTCCTTAAGGTTATACTTAAGTAATTTACAAATTTTCTCTTTTTACATCCTTAAGTTTCGCCTTGGTTAGTTGAGGATTTCTTGTCTAGTATGATTATTTGTCCTAAATCCTCCTTTACTAACCCTTAATTTAATGTAAATTACAATTTCCACTTTGTAATCCCTAACCGTAACATTTCTAAAATTTGATTTCTATATTAATTGAAATTATCATTCAAATTCATATTCCATGCCATTAATTATTAATTTATCATTATTGATTCTGTAAGCCTAATTTAGTCCTCGGGATAGACAATATGATAAAAATAAATCAAACATGCAATCATTGTGAGTAATTTAAAATTCTAAAATCAAATAAATTTGTGACATGCCGACAGAACAATAAAACCAAAAAAAATTAATTGCAACTTCAAAACAATTTCTAATAAGCAAATAATAAAACATTTTTCTCAAATCATAGTTCAAATAAATTCACTTTCGTATTGTCTTTAAAACTTCGAATTCTTTTCTAAATTATTTCAAATAATTTTCGAAGCAGTGTCTCTTGTCGAATCATGGTGTACTGGGTGATCAGGCCATTACACCAATTTTCAACTGATCTTCTGCTTCAAAATTGGATGGAGGGGACTTAGCAAAACTCAAAGTATTTATTTTATAAACGTCAGTTACCCAAACATTTTTATAATTTACTATTATTTATGTATCTTTAGTTCTCATCCTAAGTTTCATATAGATTTCCTTCCATCCTCGTGCACGATGCGTCCACCGGCACTAAAATGGAATTCAATCCAGACTACACCTCCTTTGTTGGTTACGGCCGATCCCAACATAGGAGCTCTATATTTAATTTCCTATGTTCCGCAATTGATTCCTAAGGCCCAACTTATGCTCTGATACCAACTTTGTCACGACCCATTTCCATGGACCGGACCGGCACTAGGACCTGGGTGGGCTTAAGGCCCCCGAAGCCCGTAGTAAGCCTATATTATGCAAATCTCATTTACTATTCATAACTGTGGATACAGGCCCAATAATCTATTTCAATTATGTATCACTAGTACAGTTCATCTACAACCCACTAGAATACAATTGCGGAACTCTACCTGTACATTTACATCATCATTTATTTATCGTTTACAGTCTTCTATACTTATGTCTCAACTCCATAGGATTTTTCTTTCTTCTATTACCTGGAAAAAAAATAGGCAGGCAGGAGTGAGCGCCAAACTCAATGAGTAGGGTTAGATAACCCTCTCACCCCACACAATCATACAGATGCTAAAATATTTTTATTTGTTTATCGATTAAATTTATGATCATGCAGTGTCACACAAATGACAATACAACAGCAACCACAATTATTATCACCTTCATATAATCACATCACGTGGAAATTAGTCAGTGGCACCACCTGAAACCCCAACGAGCCGTCCTCACACATGGCTCGCCCTCTCATACATGTGCACCAGGGAGCCGATCCCCCATACGGCCAACTGGTCTAATCCTCACTGACCAGTCCTCTCATTGTTTTTCCATTCTCTCTTTTCTTTTCCATACCAACAGGAGGCAACCCGGTGGTCTCCATCCAATCTAGATCATCAAGTGCTCACAACAGGAGGCCACCCTGCGGGCTACAATCAAATCTAGATTATCAGGTGCGCAACAACAAGATGCCATCCTGTGGTTTTCCATACAATCCATATCATCAGGTGCACACGGGGGCGCCGATCTCCCATTTTCCCGGCCGACGGTCAACTATCACATCATATTCAGGATCCATATCACAAACCGTCCTCACAAACCCATGGTGGTCCACTTCATCCCAATTCCACACAAACAAGGCACAGTATATTCATAGCACAAGTAATCAAACAACTTTCAATATCAACAAATAGTACATCATAATATGGCAATTCAACAAAATAATGCATGCCAACATTTAGCCGTGAATGCATGAATGCAGGCGGATGATACTAGTTATCTAACACTACTCACAGTTCTTTATTGTCCTTTAAAGGACTGTCTTATAGCCACATGCTTCCAGCTTTTGTTCTCGCATTTTGGTATTCCATAAACCTTTAAAATAAACAATAAAATTATAAGTAAAAATTTTAATTTGACAGATTATATTTCTTATTCGTGTATTAGTCTTGGTTATCAGTTATTTAATTCACTTATTAATTTAAACTATATATATATATATATATATATATATATATATATATATATATATATATATATATATATTGGATTTCCTTATTTATTTATTTATTCTAAGTTATTGCCTTTAAATAAAACGTTTAGTTAGTTGTTAAGTAATATTTTATGATAATACTAACATAAATATGAATATTAATAATGATTATAATTTTAGTCGGTATTTAATTTATTAAACTATATATAAATTCATTACTCTTGTTTATTTATTTATTTGTTTATATATTTCAGATAAGTGCCGTTAGTAAATTAATGTTCCATAATAAATTTTATTTTATTTTCTACCAAAATTTCGACAGCACCTCCCCTACAATTCAACTATCCACCAATTAACTCAGTCAATCATTTTATCAAGTTCTCATAGCCCAATCCAGCGGGCAATCAATCCAGTCAATTAGCCCGTCCTTCACATTTATCCACATCAACAATATTTTGTTAATTTTTCTTTAATTCCATAAATCATAATTTCCCAGCAATTTTATTTATTACCAGAATTTAATTTTAATTAATCACGTATATTTTTATTAACCGACGGATCAACACTAAATTAAATTAATTCAACTAATCAAACTTGCTAAATGAAATTATTAGAATTAATTTATACCCGAAATTTAGAAATTTCTGTCGCAGGTTGCTAGATCGGACTTTTACGCGTGCCGGATCGAAACTACGCGCGCTAGAAGCGGCTGGACCACCTGAGGTCGACGCATGAGGGGCTGAGTTGCAGTGGTGGCGCGATCTGGCGGCGGAGTAGCTGGCGGTGCAATGGCAGGCGCGACAGATCTGCTCCTGGTGGTCGGAGGCGCGCTGGAGCTGCAACTAAGCTGAGGCACAACTGACACGTTGAGGCGCTGCTCCTGCCGACGGTGCTCGCCTGGACAGAGGCTAAGAAGAACGGCGAGCGACAGTGAGGAGCGGCAGTGGCGCGCGATGGCTCCGCTTGAACTGGTGGAGGCGCGATCTGCTTCTGCCAGCAACGGAGTCGTAGGCGCAGGAAAGAAAAAGAAAGAAAGAAGAAAAAGAAGAAGAAGAGAGGAGGAGGAGGAGGTCGCGCGATCCAAGGGAAGGAGAAGAGAAAAGAAAAAAAAAAGAAGGCGTTTCTAGAGGGTTCTGGGCCATTCCGGTTCGATTCGAATCGGTTTGGTTCAACTCAATGATTTAGCTCTATTTTTGTTTGACTATCTGGTTTTTCTCTTGGTTTCAAGAAACTTTAAGCCAATTTACGGTTCCTGTTTATCAACAATTAATTATTTACTGAATAACCCCATTTTAGTCTCTTTAATTTGATTTATTTAATTAATTTAATTAAATTTAGGATTACTAATCGGTAAATCTAATTTTTATTATTATTTTAAGTGTTCCAATATCGATTCTAAAAAGTTTAAATTATTTTCAACTAGAAGTTCCGATAACTTGTTTTGGGCTTGAGCCCAACTCGCAATTTAGGCCCAGATTAAAATTACTCGGCACTGAAGCCCATACAGTCGCAAATTCAGATTTTTGATTTATTAAAAATTCAGGCTATTACACTTTTCTAGGAAATCTGATATTTAGTAAAACTGAAATCTATATGTTGAAAATTTTATTAAATGAATAATATAAGTGCTGAAATTTCTAACTGTAAATGTACTCAAAACTAAAAAATTTTAAATGGTATTAAAGAGTGAGAAATTTTCTTTTTTACCTGTATCAGAAATGCCATTTCTATGACCAAATTGTTCAAGTATCCAAGAACAAGATTGACCACTCCTCTTTGCAACTGTGGAAGATCGAACATCGATTTCGAGCTGAAAATTATCAGACATTTGAATAATTAAGCATTTTTAACTCAAATACTAATATTAGGATTAATACTTAATTTTCGAGCTGAACAATGCTTTTACATTACATTTGAATAATACTTAATTTTGATTACATTACATTTGCTTAACAGACATATTCCGAACGTAATAGAGTTCTATAATAACCTGAACAATGCTTTCTGGACGACCACCGAGATCATCTTCTCGTTGATCAGATCTCAACCAATCTGCACCAACCATTTGCATCAAAGTGCCCTTTGCTTTTACCTGAACAAAATCCAAAATAAAAAAACAAATTCAAGTAAAGTAATAAATTCTGAACAAATTATATATACTAGAAATGATACCTTTTCATGATAACAGTAACAATATTAATAATAATAATAACAGTAACAATAATAATAATAATAATAATAATAATAATAATAATAATAATAATAAAAGTAACAATAATAATAATAATAATAATAATAATAATAATAATAACAACAGTAACAATAATAATAATAATAAATAATAATAATAAATAATAATAATAATAACAGTACCTAATTCCTAATCTAACTATCAAATACACAAACAAATATACCAAAAATTATGTCCAAATACACAGAAATCGCAAAATAAAAAAATAAAAAAAAATTGCAAAATACCTCAACTTGTGTCCAAATAGCAATGGAGTGACCGGAGGGGCTGGAGCGGCGTTAGGAGGGGCTGGCGCAGCGTCAGGCAAGCTGGAACGGTGTCAGGAGGGGCTGGAGCGGCGCTGCAAACGAAGGAGAGGAAAGGAGGAGGAGAAGAAAGAAAGAAGAAGAAAGAAGAAGGAGGGTGTCTAGCGTTTAAAGCCCTAAAATTTGCGACCGACTAGTCGGTCGCAAATTTAATTAATATCGGTCGCAATTTTTAACTATGCGATGTCGTTTTACTTCACAATAAAATTATGACCGATTTGTGACCGATTTGCGACTCCAATAATCGGTCGCAAATAGGTTGTAGAATTTATTCCTAATTTTGAAGCGCGCAATTTTGCGACGAAATAACATGTAGTCGCAAATCGGTCGCAAAATCGGTCGCAAATCGGTCGCAAATTGGTCGCAAACTGAAAAATAAACTCGCGGGAATTTTTAGCGCTACAATTAGCGACTGTTTGTCCATAGGTCGCAAGTCGGTCGCAAAATTGCGACCGATTTGAGTCGGTCGCAAAAATCGGTCGCAAATTGGCGCTTTTTTTGTAGTGAGGCATACATATTATTATTTATACAATTTAATAATATGTAACATGCATATAATATGTTTTTATTAATATATATATATATAGACACACATAACGTTATTAGAAATTGTACGTAAAAATAATATTTCTCTTTGATTTTCTTTTTCTGTTATATGTTGATTCTATATTTTATATATGTACAAGTTTCAGGTATAATAATTATTTTTTTAATTTTAAAAATACTGAATACTGAAATTCATTTTATTAATAGAATTTTGTTAAAATATTAACTTATTAATATTTATTTTATTTCTTGGTCGATAGAATTTTAATTTAAGTAGAAAATAAATATAATCAATAAAAATAAATATTATATTAAAAATAATTAATTTATTTTTTAAACTAATAAAATTAAAATTTTTTAAGATTTTTTTGTTAATCTATAATAAATTTAGCTGGTGTATTTTACCAATACTAATTAAATATTATTAAAAATTATTTAAAAAAATTTATGAAGATGCTAAAATTAATGACTAATTAAATATAAAATATAAGTAAGTATTTTCCATAATCTATCCGCAATTTGATTCTAATTGATTGCCTGCTAATCACAACCGTTGTTATTATAATACTTGGAAGAAAAAGTAGCATAAAAATAAAAAATATACTTTATGCATGGGCTGTGATTTGAAATTCAATGTCTATGGTGCTATATTTTATAGGATAAATAATTTTTTCTACCACAGCTGACACCTGCACATTACTCCACTAGTTGTTAGAAATATTTGCATAATTTTATTAGTACTTTCGTAATTTCAAAACTAGAATTAAAATTTATTATTAATTCACTCAAAGCTCTAATGCACGTGAGATGGGATTATCAATTGCTGCATGTTTACCATGAACTTAACAATTTTCATTTGCTTTCTTCTCATTCTAATAATCTATCATCTTTGTTTCTCCATAATGATGTAGGAATTTCTTATAATTGTTAAAGTGTTTTCTTTCTCCCTTTTATTTTAATCGATCAAATACAGTCTTTTTGATTTTCTTATTTATATATCTAAATTGTAGGAGTTTTCATCAATTTAATAAATAAAGGGGAGAGCTATCATACTGTATACTCCAAAACATTCTTTCGGTCCTTCTAGCTTCACGATGAATTTAAATTTGAATAAAAATATAAAGAAAAACAAAATTAATAAAAAAATAGAATAGACCAATTCTAATTATCTAAATTCCGTTAAAGAGTCAAGATTGTCTGATATTGGATAAACAATAGCAAAATCAATGACGTTACTACAAGCAATTGACAACATTTACAAATCTTCCTCCCATAGCTTTTTTTTGGTTTAAAGCTAAATAAATTCCTTTGCGTTCTCTGTATCTCTTAATTATATGTTATTATATATTAATTATTACAATTTAAATATATTGAATTAGAGCCAATAATTATATTATATACCAAAATTCTTGGTAGGCATATAATTGACCAATCCCTATATATATTTGTAGCATACCAAAAAATAAACAAACACAAAAATCTTCCATAACAAGACATTTGAAACCATTAAATGAAAGCAACGGCACAAAAGAATTTGGAATCCAACCCTCTCAATATGCTTATTGAGTTTTATTATTTTTTGGTTTAATATTTGTATTTTGTTTCAAATAAAAATTAAAAAGATAAGAATATGGAATCTCCCTTTCCAAGATTCCAGTAGTTTCATCCATTCACCCTATTAATAGAGTAATCTTAAATATTATATTATTTTTGACTAAATACAGAAATTTAATCTTAAATTTTACAATTTTACTCCTATGCTATATTGGATTTTATATGTCATACTATTAAAGTTCCTATATATATTGATATGTATTTCATATATGTATATACATGGTTGTTTTATAATAAAATTTTTATTTTAATTTCTTCTGGAAAAGAAAAACTACCCAGCAAATCTCAGTTGGATTTTTTACCAGTTAAAATAATATAGCTATTTGGAATCCCATCTACAATCATGTCAAAGTCCCTTGTTTATAGCAAATTTAATCGGATTGACGAGTTCACTTCTGAAATTTTATCATCGAGAAATATTTAATATTTGGAGTTTATTAATAGCAAATTATTATATTGAAAGATCTAATTCAGATTGAATGACTATATTTCACAAATATCCTAATGGCTGAATAATTTATTTTCACATTTCAAAAAAAAAAAAAAAGAATAATTTATTTTCAAGTTAACCAATTGAAATAAAAAAAATTTCAATTAAATTTAAATATATAAAAATAAAAAAAGTATAAAACTACAACAAATTTACAAATGTTAGTCCTGTTAATTATTATTTTTTGAACAGTTAGTCCAATTAATTAAACTGATATACTTTGAATAATTCATAAATTTTAATTAACGTGAAAGATTTAATTTCTTTCAAATTGTTAAAATAATCATAATATATCACAAAAACAAAAATAAGTGCCAGATTCCAGTGTTTGGTATACAAAGAGAGGGAATATTCATTCTTCTTCCATGATGCTTACACGTGTTGAGAGATCACTTCCGGTTTTCAGCTATATTAGTGGGGCCATCAAACAGATAATTTGGAGAAAATAGTCGAATACTGCTTGTTAACGTGTACCAGAAAACACAGGATCAATTCACGTTGAGATAGATATAAGAGGAAAATTTTATCTACAGCGAATTTATGACTTCACTTATGAATTAAATTAATAAAAATAATATTTTTAATTAAAATGAAAGTATTTCTGATTATATATTAAAAAAAATTATAATATTTTTAAAAAATTCTTTCTGTATTAATTTGTTATATAAACTTGGCTATGAATCCGTTGAAGCAAATAATTTTATATAATTGCCTAACAACGATTAGTTTTGACCAAAGGAAGTCAAAGTTTGATTGCGTGACACGTGGCAGAATTCGGCACCGCATCTGAATTCTGAACCTCCTGAGCAGTGTAACAATTAGAACCTGCAAATGCGTACGTGCTGTCGGCACGTCTACTGAAGCTGACTGTTGTTTTTCTGCTGTTGCGCTTGTCATCAACACCGTTTAAAAAGGTTTATTGATCAGTGACCGTAGATTTTCAGACTGCCATTAGACACGTCATTGTCTGTACACCTTGTTTGGATGAGGGAGGAAAGAAAATAAAGAGAAAAAAACAGTAACAAAAAATTCTATTTTCTTTGTTATTTCCTCTCCCCTGTTTGGATAATAGAAATTCCAATATTTTTTTGTTGTTTTCAAATCTATGACTTTACAATTTTAACCTTTTTTATGTATCTTTAAACTTATAATATGAATGGGCCTTATTACAATTATATATGAACAGTGTCATTTTGACTCAAATATGCTTATTTTCTTTTCAATTTAAAGAGATTTTGCAATTTTGTGATTTTAAGAGAAACGTTATACACATTTTCCTTCAATATTCTTGTCAAACACTTCCTTTCCCTTAATATTTTACTCCCATCCAAACGCAGCAGTAGGGCCTAATTAGGTTGGATTACAGGTGTGAGATTGATTATTTTTGGTATGGGATGTCAGCATGCTCGTACGGGCATCTTGTTGTCTCCTTGCCATTTCCAGCCTATAACTTACATCATTTTGGTAAATAAAAATTACCTCCAGTATAATTAAAGTCATTAATTATTCAGTTTACTTTATCATAATAGAGCTGTTAAAAATCCAAACTGAGCGATCCGGTTGGATTTTGAACAATCTTAACTACAGTAATAAGATAATTAATAAATAACTAATGAAATAGATAATTGGGTTGTATAAGCGGAATATTGAACACAGCAATTTTAGATTCTAAATACAATTATTTTTAATGTTAAATAATGATTTAGTACTCCTTCTGTTTTTTTATATAGAAAAATTTTCATTTTAGATATTTTTTTTATATAAAAAATTCTGCCTAATTCAGTAATTTTAGAAATCATGTGAATGCTAAAAACTATCTTCCTTTATTTTAGTCATTTTAAAGTTTTTAATGTAAAAATATAGATACCATTAATGTAAATAAATTTTAAAGAATAGATTTTTTACATCAATTTTCATTAAAAAAAAAACTCTGCTTGTATAAATTATATGAACATAGATTAAAATGAAATTTACTCCACTACTTAAGTTGGAGATGTTTGGTTAAATTAACTAACTTTTTAAAAATAATGTTTTGTCAAATTTCAAATATTTGAAGGATAAGAAGTTGCTTTAACAACGAAATGATTACATTCCGAAGAGCGAGTCAAACTTGAAATTTAGATGTGATCATGTAAGTAAACACATTGGAGAAAACAATATATGGTTTAGCCTTTGTAATGATGATAAACATTTTTTTTTTTCCATTAAAGTACATTTTTACTGGAGAGAAAAAAGAAAAAGGGTCAGTAAGACAAATTTTAGCGTGCAGCCTCTTCAGTGAATTCAGCAAAGACAAACTCTACGTTTCAACTAACTTGACCCCTTCTTTTTCTTTGCAACCAAACAAATTCTCAATCATTCACTGTTCGAAAGAGAGATGATAGATAACTTACGACAGACATTCATCTTTTACGCTTGAGCGATTTATATGTATAGATATCATCTCCTATTAGCTAAAAAGGGGAGATAAAATATTTCATATATATGTTTTCTCTTTGGTATAATTGCCGGAAAGTTTAATCTACTCGTATAATAGAGCATAAAGATTTTCATCCTCTTAGTGAAGTGAGCTTTTCAAAATTGAATTTGTTTTCTCGTTATTATAGAAACTGAAATTGTTTATCCAACAGATTGATATATATATATATATATATATATATATATATATATATATATATATATATATATATATATGTTAATCAAGGTTTACATATTATATTATATTGTTTTACATATTATAAACAATTTAAAAGTATTAATTGTAAAATTATTTATTAAACCCTCCATCTCCCATGATATATGTAAAATACTTCAGGTTTCTATTGTAAAAACTTATTGGAAGTATTTATTCATATTTCATCGCGTACATAAAGTTACCTGTATGTTATTTTTGCAAACATTTTAAATTTTATAGAAAACCTATTGACTAAGTCTATAAAATTACTAAATTTTGGTAATGGTATATATATTTTCATATTAGCTATAATAGGTTTTAGTTTTTTATTTTTTACATATAACATATTAATTTGATATGTAATTAGTGTAACTGTGAGAATTTAATTATACATTTTTTACATGAATTGAATAATTTAATAAATTTGATTTTATGAATTTAACTAATGAGTTAAAATAAAAGTTAAAAATGCTATAAATTTTTTCTAAAACAAAAATATTGTGGTCAATTTTTTAACAAATATAATTCATTAATAATAATAATAATAATAATACAAATTTTTATAAATATTCAATTAAATCAAACATAGAACTTACTATCATAATTATAAAAAAAATTACAGGTGTTTCAACAATTCAAAATAATTATCTATATTTTTTTTTAATAATATAATTAAAATTAAAAAAAAAATTTGGGTCGAAGATGATATAAAACCCTAGGTTGACAGTAGCTATAAAAAACATGATTTTCCTTGAAAGTTAAAAAAAAAAAAAAAAAAACATAGAACATGATAAGATTAAGACCTATGAATCCGCTTTTTAATTCGTTGGTGGTAAGCATAAAGCATGTGCTTTTTGACTACTCAACAAATGATGAGTCAAGAAGAAGACCCATCAAAACCCAATTATTCTTAACCATCGTCTAATCAAAGATCTTTGCATGCGCGCGAGCACGCAAATCTATAGATATGGAGAGAGATAGAGATTGACATAGAGTCGATGAGACCACCCTCCATTTCTAAATTTAACTATTGATATATATATATATATATATATATATATAAATATAATTTTAAAATTTAAAGACTTATAAGTTGGTTTTATTTTCATATAAAATTGATCTTCTAATAGATAAGTCCTTTTTTAAATAAACTTAATTACCAAAACCTTTTAAATTCAATGTTTTTATTTTTTGAAAAAAAAATTCAATTTTTTTGGTTATTAAATTTTATCATAAAATTTTTAATTTTGATAATTTCATGCAACATCTTTAAATTTTATATATCACAAATTTAATTTCATAAGTGTGATTATATCTAAAATTATATACATATATGAATTTGAATCATTTTTAGTCGAGAATATACAATATTAGGATCTATTTATTTCCGTAGAATAATTTACAGGAAAATAATTTACAGGAAAATACTTTTCACAATTTTCAAAATACTTTTCACAATTTTTCGTTGTTTGGACGCTTAAGAAAATAAGTCAACAGAAAATATTTTTCTAGTAAAAAAAAAATTAAATTATTTTTTAAGAAAAATAACTTTCTATTTTCGAAAGAGTAAAACATTTTTTCGAATATTAATAAGCTTTATAAATCTATATTTTTTAAATTTATTGATCTTCCTCTGCCTCTCTGAATGGGATCCCATTAGCACTAAGCTTGTAAGTAGGGTGGTTGGTGGAATATTATAAGAAATAGAATAATGGTTGCTAGCTTCGTAGCATCACTCACAATCATTAGTTTGATCTGCAATAATCATTCAATCTTATATTATTACATTTTATAAATGTGTTTAATATTCTAGTTTAAGGAATAATATCAATTTGTAATCTTTATTATACTGTTTCCTCTTTATCTCAAAACATTAACCTCGTCATTTTGATTCTCTCTCTGCTGTATTAACCTTGGTCCACCATGCCTGCCAGCCATGTGATTATGCAAAGGATGTCTTTGACTGATCCTATTCCTTTCTTCTACATTTTCCTCTACAGAGATGGTGATGCTCTCTCTCTCTCTCTCAATGTGAACTCCACAACCTTTTTTTTTTTTTTTTTTTTTAATTCTCCTCAACCCTTTTCCCATTTCTTTATGTTGCAACTTTGTTTGTTGTATAATGCACAAAAGGAGTCATTCACGTGCAATTCATATGGGTAGTAATATTCATTCAATCCAAAATATACACCTTCAATTATCTCCCACCTATCCAACATTTATGGATACCAAGACCTAGCTTAGTGATAAAATGTATATAGTCTGATAATAGATTCATTCCATTCTCCAATGCTTACCAAAAAAAAAAAAACTAAGCAACATTTATGATTTGGTCTGCCAATCAAATATATTCTGATTGATTTTTTTTACTAACATGAAGAGTGAAAAATGCAGGCTTAAATCATAATTATAAAAATTTTCACAATTTCAGTGAGTTTGAGAGAAAGTCTACCTATTAAATATATACTTTATAAATATACATATTTTAGTCATTTTTATCCCGCAATAATTATTAATCTCTGGAAGAAAAATATTCTCAAGAAATGACTTAGTTTTATTATAATTGTAATATTAATTAATAATTATTTTCTAGGCGTTGGAGCATCAGCTTTCATTATAACGTTGTAAGTCGCTTTTATATGTGACGCGTTTGGTCGTGGGACATGAAAATATAAGATTTTAGTATCTGGTTGAGACATGAATCTTATATTCTGTTCCACCTTAAGGGGCATTTAGTTATCCGAATTCAATATTTTTGTGAAAAAATTTATTTTTCTAAGAAATTAAATTTCCAATAAAAATTATTTAAGAAGGTTGAATTATCATCTAACAATTTTAGAGAAGTAAGATAACATACACACATATATGCAACAAAAAAATTTATAATAACCAATTAAGATGAAATATAGATATTGTTTAAAAACTACTTAATAAATATAACTTACTAATATATAATCTCCTAAAATAAAATATAATTTTAATTATGGTAAGTAATATTATGTAAAAAAAGTTATACTTGACTAAATATTTAAAATTAAGATATTAATATTATTTTATTTTTGAAAATAAAACCTTTTATATACTATTTTATTTGTTGAATTTTTCCAATTTTATTTAGGAGATCATCCATTTGGTAGGTTATACTCTATCTTAGTAATGTTTTAGAAATTTCATATTAATACCTATGTATATAATTATGTTATCTTTGTAGATTAAGTAAATATTTAAACTTTCCTTCCAAAAAAAAAAAAAAAGTAAATATGTAAACTATGAGGGAGTAAGGGCAATAATATAATTTATTATGTTATTTTAATTTTCCACAATTTAACAAAACATAATTACCTTTGTTGAAAATTTTTTATTATCAACCGAACAAGAAATCCAAATTCCTATAGTTACTTTCTGCAATTTTTACTTTTCTAAAAAGTAAATTTGTATATAGAAATATTGAATTCCGTTAGTTAACCAAACACCTTTTTTATGTTCTAATACCACGTTTTTCTTTCTTTACAACATCTTTGCTTTTTTTTATAAATTACAAAATTTATTTTTGATAAAGTTACTTATTTTTCATTATATTTTCTATTTATATAAATCTAGTATGATTTTATTTATTTAAATTATTTAAGTATCAAAATCATTTCTATTAAAATTTATTTATTTTTTCCGTTGTCTTTTCCATCTACGTAAATATTACATAACTTAATTCACTCCCTCAACTCAAACTCTAAACAGTAAATTAACATTAATGTTTTCACTATGCTATATAAAAATTATCACTCTATAAAGCCTCAATACATGTCAATGATTATTGCACAAAATTAGCAATTATCGGAACAAAATTTAGTATAGCTGCTCTCAATCTTCAACCATTAATAATAAACGAGAGAATTGATAATTAGAAGTGATTTTTAATATCATCCATTAGCAGGAAAGCAAATACAACTGTATCTAAAAAACGAATAGCTTTAAAATAATAATAATAATAATAATGAATTATTTTCTGTTCCTAGAAAATAAAAAATTAAGAATATACAACTACACAGAAACGGATCCTCATTTGTTGTCCAGATATTTATTTTATAGGTGTTTATTGATTACCAAAATTCAACTCTCTTATAAAAAATTACTTTATTAGGAAAAAAATTTTTAGAAAAACAACCTCAAACATGTCGAGTCATCATGTTTGGATGGGAATGAAATATTTTCATTAAAGTAAGATAATTAAAAGTGTTAATATCATTTTATTTTCTTGTAAGAATTCAATTTTCCTACCCATTAAGAAGAGAGAAAGTGGTAAAGTAATTCATGAATTGTATTTTCCTGAAAATGTATTACGCATATACCAATCAAACACTCAAATCTTACTTTTCCATAAAATTCTAGCAACTGAATGCGCCAAATAAAAGGATGAATTTTCATAGGGATATTAGAACTCCATAACCAAACACCACCTTATTAATTTGTTAAAATTTGAAAAAAAATCATGTCTCTTTTCATTTGATTAAGTCAATTTCCCTGAGCACCCAAAACACTAGAAAAAAAAAAAGAGGAGATTTTTTGAATGAACAGTAATTTTGTGCATGAAACAAATGGAACATTGAATTTCATTACACTTTAGTAAGTTTCATTTTAAAATTCACTGAACGTTAATTCTCAAACATTTAAAATCTGAGTGCCCCTTGGGCCCTGAAATATGAACTAAGATAAGTAACTTTCAAACGATAAATACAAAAATACACAATAAATCAATTGAAACAATAAGAATGAATATTTAGATATAAATCTATTAGTATTGAAGTCCTTGCTTCAAGTCATAATCCCACATGAAGAAAGGGAAAGACTTGCTCACACCAGGTCTATACACCCAGTAAAATCTAATAATGACTATTGACGCAAATAAATGTTCAAGTATATTTTCGCTAGAAAAAAAAGAACAAAATAGTAATAAAAAGTTATAATTTTTTTAAATGACAATCAACTATTGACTAGGTATATAAAAAAATGAATATACTATTAGTTAGATGTATGAGGAATCAATATATGTTGGATGTAATTTGCCAAGAAATATCACTGGAATTGTCAATTGAGAAAGAAAGCTTATATCGACGTCATTGGTTACTTGATGAGGTTGGACGGTGCAAGGATTAAAAAGAAATTTTCTCGTTGAATCTAATCCATGATTCACTTGTCTCACCATTATAGCTAAAGACAATAATTAGACATTTGTTCACGCCTTCCATAAACTAGAAAGAAGAACATAACGTTTTGTATTATATACTTAGAGCAATAACAATAACAATAACAATAACAATAACAATAATAATAATAATAATAATAATAATAATAAGAGCGTGCTATATATTTTGCTAACCTAACGTGTTGGCAAACAGACAAGGCTCATGCAAGACAAGCCTAAGAAGGACAAAAGCTGCAAAGCTGACGTGTTCGGCATATTGAGGGACCCTAAATTAGTAAAATTTGGAAATGGAACCTGAAAGCTTTAATACGTGACAAACAAATAGAACGTATGAGTTTTTTTTCTCCTTCCTTTTCAGCCTTTTTAGGAAGAATAAATCTAAATGTATAGTTCCAAATTATGGAGCAGACAATTTTTGCAAGTTGAACCCCTTATAAAAGAGTGATGGCCAATCTAATAATATGCATGTATCAGAGTTACAACCTTTTCTACTGTAGGGGTCTCTTTTTCCTTTTCTTTTCTTTCCAAACACAGAACATAGTCACGGTACACAAATATGCAGAGAGAGGAGAGGGGAACGGCTAAAGAAAAAAGGGAAAAAACCCCACAATTATAGAACATACCAGTGATTTGTACTGCCCCATAGTCAAGATATTTTATATATTCTCAGACATCATCGGCCTTGAAAAAAAGAATCTCTACACCTGCAAGTTTCAACAAATTAACAGTGATAAAAGGCAAGATAACAACGTAATCTCTTAAACCATATATTTTCTTGACACCTATATCATAATGGGGTCAATGGTGACAGCCACACCAATTAAAGTAAACATTTCTTTCAGCAATGCCCCTTGAACAAAGTATAAAGACACAGCCATTGCACCGAAATCAATTATAGAACTGCTTATTTTGTGTCATTTCCTAGCTGGCGAAGAAGAGGCCGAATTTCTAACAAATGATTGATTATTTGGTAGATCTTGACTCAGTTCCAACAAAGTAATTCATGTGACTTTAAAACCTTACAAAAAATGTGATTCTAGTTTGCAAAAGTACTATACGTTGTACAGTAGTCATATGGCTACAAATCTGACCTAATTAACTAAGAAAGAATAATGCTTAGAAAAAAAGGGGCAAAAAAGATAGCTTTGGACAAGAGTCATCAGATCTTATTTTTAAAATCTATTAGAAACAAATATTGATAATTTGATTAAATAAACATGTGTTAGAACTAAAGACAAAAGAGTTTAAGTTGATAAAACATCCTCTGTTGCGCACATGTTCCAACATGACAGTTCATGTTGCCTCCAGTTGAAGCTGCTGACGAATCTTCATTCAAGTTTCCTTCTGACCAGTCCTTTGAAGAAGTCAAAGCTGTTGCCATATGATAAACAAGATTGTTATTACTTCCATTAAGAAGACAATCAGGCTAAGGCTATGTAGAACCAAAATAACCAAATGTAAAATCATATGGAAATAATTGCTAATCTATACAGGCATGTGATAACTAAAGAGAATATAAGAGCTGAAGATAGAAACAAGTAGAATCATGTTCTGATAGTTGGTTGGTGACCAGAAAAATATAGAAAGCTGCAAGGAAGTTGCCAATAAATTCTTATATTAATACTGCTCACCAAGTGGCTGGGCTACAGGCATTGGGTTGAGTGAAGTTATGTCATTAATTGATGCATATGGGCCCAATATAAATACTTAAAAGAGGAAAAATAAAATAGAAGAGCTCAATACATATTTTTCCACATATAGGCTACAGCTACAACAAAATACAGGGGAAGCTACATTAATGACTCAAAATGAATTAAAAGATAATAGAGAGCCAAATCTTATTAGAGGAGAAATTTGGACACGCCACTGGATAATACACAAATGCCCATATTAGATGTTGCAAAAGCAAACTTAATAGCCTTTTCTAGAGAGCAAAATTTGAGATATGAATAATGACCAAGCATGAATTTTATAATTGAAGTCTTGAAGACATTTTATAGCCCTTCAGTGACATTGGTCATGTTAGAATAACTGCTAATAGAGCATCTAACTGGTTAGCATAAGAATGTAGAACCTCTTTTTGTTTCCTCAACTAGCTAACTAACGCTCCAAAATGATCTGGAGCTTTATTCTGTATTCTGATGCCTTTTGGACATTTCCAGTGATGAAATTTCATTGCTGTACAGAAAAAGGAAAAGGTAAAAAGGTCTAGAATCCCTTCCCTGTTCATAAAACCTCAAAATCTGTAGCACAAACACGCCCCGCCCCGCGTGCCCCCCCCCCCCCCCCCCCCCAAAAAAAATAAAAAAAGAGGAAAGAATCCTTTCAGGTACATAGAAAAGAACTAAAAATGAAAATACATAATCCAGAAAATGTATTATTTGTGGTGTTTCTCAAAAATTGGACTCTGGAAGTACAGATCAGAAACAATCTGCAAATATAGACATCCAAGCACATATTCCTCAATGCTGTCAACAAACATCATAATACCATAATGTTTAACAAAATCCAAGGATGAATTTAAAGACGAGGATTATCCATCCCAATAATGCAATAATTCATAGATCCAAGGCAAAAGACAATAAGACTCAAGAACTCATCAATAATGAGAAAGCAATCAATGAAGTTCTTATGAAATGAAAATGAACATTCAAGGGTTTATAAGGTAGTATTTATCGTATTTAAGGTTTACCTTGAGAAACATTAGCCCAAGTTTCTCTCCTATATTGTCATGGATGATCAACTACCAATTCTTTTATTTATTTATTTATTTATTTTTTGTAACTTCAACTGAAAATTTTTCCACATGCACCAGCACATGGTTTGAGCTACAACTGATGAGATCAAGGATGGTTGGAACTTGCAATTCAATTGTGATTCCAAGAATAACAGATCTATACAAAACACAAAAAGAACCAAATATTGCAACCTCCATGACCCACCAATTTGGAAGTCCTTTTTGAAGACAATCAACGTCAATAAGATGCATCAGAGAAACTACTTTCAGTGGTGCAAGTGCAACTAGGTGAGCAATGGAGGCCTTTGAGATGCTCCTCATGTTATTGAGGAAAAAGCTGAAGAAATATTCGAGACTCTGTTCCAGTGGCTTATTTTACCAGGCACCTAATAGATATAAAAGCCCCCAGAAGGTAAAGGGAAAGTGATGATGGTATCCGACTACACCATAGTGCATGTTGCATGATTAAATTTATGCATAGCATAGTGCCGAATTGAAGAACCAGCTGTGCTCAAATCATTTTTCCAATATCTATTCTTACAGGTCCTCCTCAGCCTCTACGAAAAGAAAGGAGTAGAATAACTTTTGTGTGGCAGCAATTAACTTTAGTTAATGAGAGCCTTTACCAGTTCTCCCTGCATAACCCAAGATTGAGGTATCCATATAAACCTGTTGGACTTTATTCAACAAACCCTTTTCCTTTTCCCAAGGGAAAAAAGAAATTGACATGTCAACCATCATAGGACTCTCAGAATTTATTGTGGCTCCAAAGTAAAATATAGAAACCATACAAGCATTATGTAATGTGCTAGATTCTTATTTGGTAAATACTCTTCATGCATAGCTCAGCATTGCAAAATCATTCCTCTCATATGCAACTGGAAATTATTAAGATAGCAACTGGAAATTATGTCTTCAATAATAAAGTAACACTCTACCTATTCCCATCAGGATGAAGCTCACACATTTGGTCGTCTTCCCCAATAGCTAATAAATACCCTGAAGATGTCAAACCCTGCAAATAAAAGAATGAACTGATTTTAAGAACGCACTATTTAAAAGAACGCACTATTTCAAGTTTAATTTTAAAAGAACGCACTCTTTCAAGTTCTAGCACCAGCAGCATGATACCCCAGTTATAGATTTTTACTTAGCACCCATAGCAAAATTTAATGGCATCTGGATTAGTGCTGGTTTTAGCAACAAAATAGGAATTTTAAGCTTTATTTGACAAAAAAATTTCTACAGCTTATTGGTTTTGGCAGAATACCATGATTCTAATGCATTTTAATTGTTCTACAAAAATAAATAAACAAAGGAATCTAGGTGGCTCAAGATGTTCAGGCAAGAAACTAATTGCAAAGCTAAAATGTTGTCTTCAAAGCTTAAATTCCTAAGAAAAGTAGGCATATGGGTGGTAATGTCCCTGAACAAATTTACTTGGAACAACGATTAAAAAAATCAAGCATGAGTCCCCAGTTTGTAACATAATAAAACCATTTTTATGAGTCTACATCAGAACAAAGTTTATAATTATAGATCTTTTAGTCATGCATATTCATTCATATCCAGGTGGATCGGAGGAAAAGGCCCATATAGCCATAATTCGAATATGTTTAGTTGAGACAAGTCTTCCATGCATATCCAAATTTGCACTGTAGCAACTGATCTAGAAACCATTTCAATTAGCTATACCTGAATGGTGACTGCATTCTCTACTATTTGATCCCCATTTTTTTCTTGTATGATGACTCTCTGCCCGCTACATACACATCAAAAACAGATTAAAACTATGCTTGCCAAAGATAATAAAATAGCACATGTCTTGACAACTATATTCAAGAGTTCGACAAGGTAAAGTGAAAAACATATTTATAGCTTAAATGTGGTAAATAGGGATGGTCTTCTGACAAATCAACTTACATATTTGGCGAGATGATATCCAAAACAGATTGAAGAAGGAAAAAAAAAAAAAAAAAGATTTTGCAACTATATATTAGCAAGAGAAGTTTTGGGAACATCTTTTACAACATGCATTGTGATTAAAATTTGCTGACTTATTTTCAACGAACTTGATTCAAAATTTCTCTGTTCCACAACATCTATGGACCTGACATTTTGAAGGAGACAATGACGGAACAAGAAAGGGATGATAATAATAATAATATTAGTTTACAAATTCAATTTTGCTATTTCAGTGTCTTAAACTTAATGATGGACCTGACATTTGTTTGCTTCATTCATTTCTTTAGGTTTTCATTTTTTTTTTTTCTCTTTATTTTATGCACTCCTATTTCTATTGTTTTTGTTTCGGAATATAAAAGAAAATTATGAAGAATTCATTAGATTTTTTTTTTTCAAAAAAAGAAAATATATAAGAAAATATAAAGTAAAAAAAATGAAGAAAGAGAGATTAATGGAATAAAATTTACTTGTTAACATCATTTGTTGAATAAAATTGTCTATTTTAATTTTCTGACAAAAGTTTCCAGCCAAATGCACTTACTGAAAAAATTGTCTGTTTAGACAATTGATAGAGAATAAAATTTAGACACTACAACAGAAAAATTGACAAAATTTAAGCAACAACTACATAATTATCCCCACAAGAAACTCTATTAGGTTATGATGGACATAAATGTGAGTAAACAAAAAAACTGCAGGTCCACATGATGAAGAGTGATTAAAAAAAATGCACAACTCAATCTCACCTGTGTAGCCATGTTCTATAATACAGCTCCTCAAGAGTTTGGAATCCTGGATGAAATACAAGAAAACTTGGCATTATCACACAGAATTTGGAGTTTAGAAAAAGAATCATATTGTTAAATGAAACAATTTGCAATTTCTAAGGCTTTTTCTGGAGGTCTTTTGGGCATTACTTGGCACAGTTTAAGTAAAGACTAGCTACCTAGAAACTAAACAATAAACATGAAAACTTCCCTTAGCTGCAGGAAATACATTTTGCTAGTCATTTCAACTAATTTTTGTTGAATGAATTGCGCTCCTCATGTAGGGGCAACGTCTGATACCAAAAGCACAAAACTCTATTATGCTTGATAGTCATAAATAATGTACGATTAAAGTGGTTTTCTAATTTATGATTTTACTTTATGAGATATTGAATATTTTGCAAATATGGGGAGAATTGAAATTTGTGTGAGGGCAAAAAGGGGTTACTATGAAACCATGCACCATGGTCCATAAGAAAATCTGAAAAGCAAGTAGCCAAAGAAGTTCAATTCTTTGAATAGTGCGACTAAAGAAACAAATAATCTCAGACTAGCTTTTTATTTAACATCTGATATTATAAGTCAACAGAACTCCTGCAACTTTCAAATTTATTAGCCATGACCATATCTCCCACATCTCTATTTCATTGAGAAAGCATTTATGTCTTCTGAAGTAAATTCAGTTAATTGCCACATGTGCATAATTTTTATAAAAGGACATGTCATATTGGACATGCATGAAAACAGAGAAAGCATTAGATGGCAAGTCTGGTGATTTTTCTACAGAATAACAAATCATTAGAAATAGCACAATCAACAGTGGAATTGAATTCTTGACAAATTAAAAGATAGATTCACCTTGATTTATGAAAAGATCAAAGAGGTTTTCATATTTGTTAAAGAAAGCTGCAACAATATCTTCTCTTCTCAATCTGTCGGCAGCAGTAGATAGTTCCCTTAGCACAGCATTCAGGCATGTTGTTGGTTTCTCATTATCAACATTCAAACCTACACCTGCAGGAAAGGGTAACGATGACCACTGCTATCATGAACAAGAATTTAAACACTTGCCGCTTGTGCACAGAATAAATTTTGGACTGCCTATAGCCCACTAATTGTGTACAAAGCATGGGCGCTTAGAACAACAGAAAAGATAATCTATTTACCAGCACTAACATTGAACGTCTTTGATTTATATGTTGAAGTGCATAGGATGCCACCAACTTTAAGGCCATTTAAGTAAAGATCATTTGGCCATTTTATTTTAACATCGAGAAATGGTAAGCCCTGAAATAGACGATAGTGCCAAAATGAGCATATCAATGTCTTAAAAAATTCATACATTGACTGAAATATTTACAACTAAAGCATCATGCACAGCACCAGCGGTTCAAGTTGCCAAAAGCAAACAACGAAGTTAATCTTTCGCCCACCGTCAGTAAGAAAGTCTGAAATTTTAGTCTCTGTGATTTGCCTTTGGCGTGTTCATAATTCATATCTTAAAAGCATCTTGAAATTTTAGTAAATCTATTCTATTCAAATTTTAATTAGAGACTAATTCACTCGTGATAAAAAAAGTTCCATTAACTTTTAGCACCTTAATAAAAGATGATACCATACTAAAGAATAGTCACTTCTTTAATATAACATTCTTCTTTAAAGCCTTCCATTATACATTGTTTAACGAGTTTCCAACTTCAGTCTCTAAGACCAAATACTCAGAACACAACTTAACCAAAGCTGCTAACCTAAGTCATCGTCTTCCTTGCTTAACAAGAATCTTTAAAGAGACACCAAAAAATGGTATCAAAGGTCATATAAATTTTAATAGAGCCTTGCATTCCATCTACTCTTTCTGTAAACTCAGTAAATATCGATCCATCAATGAAAACTACTTACATTCTTGTGACAAACATCTTTTATTGCCTCCGTAACAGCAAGAGACACCACATATTGCAACAAAGGCACAACTCGCCCATCCTCCATTTGAACAGTAAATGAAAACAACAAGCAACCCGGTGGAGATTCCCACACATTCTTGGACCGACCTAAAGCAATCAATCAACAAAACCATAAACTACAAAAACATGTAAACATCCAAATGACTGACTGCATATATGAAATACCAAACCTCGTCCTTTATATTGAACATCAGCAACACAGACTGTGCCAACGGGAAGCTCACAGAAATTGCTGAGAAATGCCAAAAGATAATTGAACATTCACTTCTACAAACAAAAAACAGTAGGTAAAGTTTCAATTCAATCGCTGATGCTTACTGCGAGACGACGTCGTGAGTTGAAGTTAACCGCGGAGACCAAATGAGAAACCTACCGAATCGAGCAGTGGAAAGACAATTGAAGAACAGCTCTAAATTGAAATTCTCTTTTTCTGGCTTAGCTATCTCCGATTCCATGAGCATTGAAACTACGGTGTTATCAGGGAGTTTAAGAACGCCATTTTTCTTTAGAGATTGAGCGATTTCCTTCTCCGCAGATGACTTTCCAGATAACACCAGTGTACAACTAGAACGACTGCTGTCCATCGCAGCTATTGATCGATACAAAACGAAGCCCCTTTTGTAGGTTGCGGTTGCAGGTATGAGCTTGTATAGAGAACGAAGCGATAGAGAGGTAAACTTCACGCAACTCGTGAGTGGCATCTGCCGGAGACGTTCGCCGAGAGACGACGTCTTTAATCTTTTGTAGTACCTGTAGGACGACGGAGGAACCAATATCAGCTATTGGCACAGCGGTTGCTCAGAAGTTATTATTACAGACGGTTTTAGAGCCGTAGATTTAAAGCGTTGGACACGTCATATGCATCTATCGGTTTAGTCGGCGCCTGTGGTGGTGTAAGTATACAGTGTAATGTGACCCTAGTTTGTTAATTTTTGCTGCTTTATAACGGTGGAAATTTAAGATTTTGAACATTCTGGAGGCAGGGGACAGTGTCCGTGTCCATGGACGAGTTGCAGGAGGCTCTTCAAGATTGGGGTTTAACTGTTCATAATCTACCAGAGAAAGGACGTTGTCTCTTCACTACCAAGGATTTCTATCCAGGTCATTTTTTAGCTAATTTATGATTCAAAGAACTCAGCCTTTATTATTGGATTTCATTTTCATCCTTTTTTACATTGCAGGAGAAGTGATTATAAGCCAAGAGCCTTATGTCTGTGTACCAAATAACTCGTCAACTGAGTCGCGGTGTGATGGATGTTTCACTTCAGTTAACCTCAAGAAATGTTCTGCCTGTCAAGTTGTTTGGTACTGTGGCAGCAAATGTCAGGTGTGTGGATGATTTTCCTGGATTTTACTTCTCTTTTCTTTATTCCCGCCGCATATTAGTCCCTTGGCTCCAAAATGTACTATCCAAAGGAGAATTCAAAGATGGGAGGATTAAGAATCATTTATGCGATTTTGTATAATTTTTCAGAAGTTAGAGTGGAAGTTGCATCGTCTTGAGTGTGAAGTGCTTTCAAAACTTGATAAGGATAGACGGAAGTCTGTTACACCTTCTGTACGTTTGATGGTGAAACTTTACCTTCGAAGAAAATTGCAGAATAATAAGGTAATCAGTTTGTTATTTGCTAATCTGTCAGTTACCATAATATGTTCCTTTTGTCATTCATTTATAAAGTTCTGCTAAATAGTGATTCATGGGATTTCAATATTCTTTGTCCAGTCTTAATATGCTTGATTCTTTTCAATGCAGACTCTCTCTGCTACTGCTACGGATAATTATAATTTAGTGGAGATGTTGGTGGCTCGTATCCTTTCTAACTTGCACTTTTGGTTTGATCTGCTTGATGTATTGCTTTCTGGTAGTATTGAAATTGCACAATTTGGTTTGGTTTGTTTTGTTTAACCTTCTATTTGGTAAAGACATGAAAGACATTGATGAGAAGCAATTGTTGCTATATGCACAGATGGCCAACCTTGTCAACTTGATTCTTCAGTGGCCTGATATTAACATAAAAGAAATTGCAGAGAATTTTTCCAAGGTTCCCAACTTAATTCATTGTAGTTAGTCATTATCAGTTATAGCAACTTCAATTGTTTCTGGCTCTAGTACTACTGTTACGTTTTGGTAGATAAAGATGCTTGGAGTAAGCTCTAGTGTTTCACATAAAGCAACAACGTGCTAGTCTGATATCCCTTTCTCTTAATCTTCTCTTAAGCAAAACAGAGGGGACATCTTGAGTGGCAAATGAATCATTTATTTAGAACTAAAACAATGTCTCTAAGTTGCATTTTTAACTCAATGGTCACTCAGTAGATATTTATGCACTAAGCAGGGGGCTTGCATTATTAGTGATCTAGAATTTTACTGTTGTGCAACTGCATTTTCATTACTGATTACTTTTCAGTTTGACGAAAAGCCTCATTGTCGCATGAGGAAAATCTCTCTAAGTAAGATTGCTTTTATGGCTTTAGTACTTACATCTTATTCTCTCCATTCAAATGCAGCTTGCATGCAATGCCCATACCATTTGTGATAGTGAACTGAGACCTTTGGGCACAGGTTTATATCCTGTTGTTTCCATTATTAACCACAGGTAACTATCTTAGTGGAATGTTTATCTGGTTGTTTACTCTTCTTCTGGTTTGCTCAATGGTTCTGGTGCTGCAGCTGTTTGCCCAATGCTGTTTTGGTATTTGAGGGAAGGCTGGCTGTGGTACGTGCTGTACAACATATACCAAAAGGTGCTGAGGTAAGCATGTTTTTTCTTTCTTGGTTATTATGTTTTGCAAATTATCTGAAGAAGTGCAGATGTTCATTGGAAGGTTGAAAGGATGGTAATTTGATACAGATTTTACATTCGATTGCAAGTCAATAATTTTTTGAAATTTTAAATTTTCACTCTTAGGCCTCCTTAGGCATCAAATTCAAAGTTCTGTTTGTGTCAATTACATTATGCAATCCCCAAGAAAGCTAATACTTAAGGATTTTTTACAAAACCAAACTTCCTGTAATTTGATGGCATTACGAATATAGTGTAAAGGAATATAAGACCTTGAAATTCTGATAGATGATTACAATATTTTTGACTGCTAGACCAATTAGGATTAAACCATAAGTAGAACTAATTTAAGAACCTATGGTAAATATTGAGCTGATAACTATGAACTTGAAGTTACAAAGTACCTTGGTTTATAAAATTCTGTTGGATCCAATCTATATTTGACTAGTTGTTTTGGGAGTTAAATAAACATAAAATAGGGCTTGAAGGGTCAAAGTAAGCCAAGTTTGCCTCACATTGAATTCGAGCATAATTTAATATATTCTGATATTTGAACTTGTTCTTTGAAGAGCTCATTATGTTCGTGCGGCTTGCTTCAATCTGTTAAAATGAAATGTTTAAACTATATACTTGCTTATGTTC
The DNA here is from genome assembly GCF_041381405.1 of Jatropha curcas. Taxonomy (NCBI): domain Eukaryota; kingdom Viridiplantae; phylum Streptophyta; class Magnoliopsida; order Malpighiales; family Euphorbiaceae; genus Jatropha; species Jatropha curcas. The sequence goes on from NC_143159.1 coordinate 6,142,179, forward strand.
ATGAGGAAGTATAATGGCATTGCTATGCTGTCATGCATCATTTTATTTCTGCATGTTGGCAATCTTTTCGTCCTGCGAACATTTGTATCATTATGTGAAGCTATTGGCAATAGTATGTTATGACATATGTTATGTTTCATTTTTGTCTTACTTTTTTTGAGTGTTCCCAACATTCAACCAACTTGAATCGGAATTCCTTGTGCATTAAAAATAGAAGTTGTTTGAGACTTCTCTAGAGTTGCAATATCGCATGAATGTCCAATGTTTACTTAAATATCTTTGTCTTCATGTCAATTCTATATGTAATTTTTTTGGTTCATTTTGTGTTAGGTGGTGATAAGTTACATAGAAACTGCTGGAAGCACTATGACACGGCAAAAAGCTCTCAAACAACAGTATTTTTTCACTTGCACATGTTCTCGGTGCATTAAAGTGGTATTTCCTTTTAAATTCAATAAGAATTTCTTTTTTGTTGATCTTGTTTGTTGCTGTACTCTAAAAGTGCAATTTCTTAAGGATATATGTTTTTGCAGATAATACTTTCCGTATTTCTGTTTTCACTCAACTTTTTGTGCTGTAAAAAATGACTCCTTTTTTCCTGCTGGTTTCTTCTTCTTACAGCTGAAATTAACAGAAAGTGAAACTTTGAGCACTTGTTATATTTGTCTTTTGCTTTTGTGTTGCTATTGGAATTGGTAATCGCTGTTAAAAAATATGTTAAATTCACTTGATTTATAGGTATACATGATTTTTAAGGATTCATTATATAAATTGAATGTAAAGAATGAGCCCAACAAGAAAGATATTTATACATGCACTTGTATTCATGTACCTGCATATATTTATTTAATAATTGCTAGTTGCTAATGCTCGTATTCCATCTAAGGGTCAACAAGATGATGTCCGAGAAAGTGCAATTTTGGAAGGTTACAGATGCAAAGATGATAGATGCATTGGTTTTCTGCTTCGTGATTCTGGTATGTGATTAAGTTGTAGTCAGGACAAGCATATGATGTATGCAGCCTTTTCATTTTGTTTTTAAATATGCAGATGACAAAGGTTTTGCATGCCAACAGTGTGGCCTACATAGGAGCAAGGAAGAAGTAAAAAAGATAGCAGCTGAAATTCAAGCAACTTCAGACAAGGCTTCCAAGTCTGTATCTTCTGGCAGTATCCTTTTCTGCTGTTTCTGTTGAGGTTCTCAATCTCTTTGTCCATTTCCTTACATAGGTTTCTATCTTTCTTTTTTCGTCTTAATCAAATGACTTTTTGGCAACTTCAAATCACGAAGGAACATCATCTATCCACTTTTTTAAAAAATAAACAAATTTTTTCTTTAACTGGTCATAGATCTGCAGGAAGCCATTTCTATGTATAAGACTGTTGAGAAACTCCAAAGGAAATTATGCCATCCCTTTTCAATTAGCTTGATGCAAACTCGAGAAAAGCTTCTAAAGGTAGAACTTTGATTGCCTTTTTCTTCGTTAATGTTTTTTCTCTTACTCAAGGAAAAATTGTAGTAATATAGATCTCAACCTTTGTAACAATATACAATAAGCATTATTATATGCCTGATATAGGAATTTTGGCTTTTTTCAGATGTTGATGGAGCTGGAAGACTGGAGAGAGGCTCTCTCATATTGCAAGTTGACCATTCCTGTGTATCAAAGTATGCCATGCTCCATATCCTGTATATGGGATGCCTGAAACCCTACTATTTTTATTTTGAGGCCTTTACTAACCTAGAGAGAAGGTTTTAGCCTGTTATGGATAGACATTCCTTGAGCCATATATTATGTCTTATGAACTCTCGAGTTGCAGTGTTAAAACTAATATTGCTGCTCATACCCTCAAATTAGCTCTCTGTTTCATTTGCAGGTGTATATCCACAATTTCATCCCTTGCTTGGATTGCAATATTATACCAGTGGAAAACTTGAGTGGTTAGGGTTTTTCTTTTACATGTCTAGATTTATTTGCATTACCTGCACTCTTGTTGTTTTTCATTTTCTCCTCCCTTATAATTTTAAGGATGCTTTTCCAATCCCTTAGAACAGCAATCAATTATTAAAATAAACTAGCTGTTGGTTCTTGATGTTAAAGGTTGCTTGGGGAAACGGAGGATGCTATCAGATCACTGACCAAGGCAGTTGATATACTAAGAATTACTCATGGCACAAATTCACCCTTCATGAAGGAGCTTATAATGAAGTTGGAAGAAGCACGTGCTGAAGCTTCTTACAAACTTTCATCTAAAGATGATGAGTAGCAAAGTCCTTGTTGTAAATCAACGAAGCTTCTGGATTCCACTATTTTGTAGATTTGGCTGTTTTACTCTTTGTTTGATATAAATGAATTTGCAATATATAAGAGTAAAATTTGATTTTGTTATGTTGAATTTTCATTTTGAGTTATATACCACTTCTAACTTCTGAGGGGTTCGAATCTGTTCTAAACGGGGATGGCAATGTTCTTTTTCTTATGATATAGTTCATATTAAAGCTTATATAATTCATTCTCTTGGATTGCCAAAATCGGTATTAACTCTTGTAATCCAAGTACTGGACATTACATATTTCACTATTATTGAAGTATTTTCTATTTTCCTTTGGACTGCTCAATTTAACTCTTTGGGACATTACTCATTCTGCTGATTAAAGTATGATTATCAAAGTAGAAGCCCAAACATGAACTATTAAAATGCCGTTCACGCCATTAGGATATTTGGGCTAAAAAGCCCATAAAAATGACAAAGCGCATCATCAAATCCTATAGACAATTAGACAGCGAAAGCACGATCTTTGACTAATTGACTTTGTTAGTAAGTGGAAATGCAACGACCCACTGGTCGTGTCGTTCGATTCATTTGATTAACAAGCCCGTTCTCTTATTTAGAGTTTGTGATCTCTCCGTTTGACATATTATTTAATTTGTTTTTTAATATTTTTATTTTATTTGGATAAGTGTGTAATTTTTGCAGAATTTTTTAAATAAATGATCGTATTTTTATCTTTTAAAATTGGTTAGTAGTGCAGTATGTTATTCCATTAATTTAAATTTTTTTCTTTTATCATAAATGACTAGTTCACAAGAAAGTGAAATCCTAATATATTAATTAAAAAAACACTGAATATTTTCATCTTAAAAATGAAATAAAAGTTTTTGGAGGAAAAAAATAATAAAGAGGAAAGAATTGCATATATCGTCTTGGTAGAACTCAACATTCAGTCAGTTTTTTCGGTGAAATTTTTAATTGAATTGAATTAATCAAAATGAATAAAAAATTAGTTGAATCATACTAAATAAAAAATCTAATTGAATTTGACTAAAACAATTTGGCTGATTTAATTTTTATATCTAGCCAAAATAAAAATTGGATTTAACAAATCAAAATAGCCGAATTAATCAAAATACGACTAATGATTCTTTCTATTTTTTTTACTAATAATTCTTTTGCATTGCTAATTTGGACAATGCATTTAGATTTATTTCAAATTGAGTATTTAAAATTATAATTTTATCTGTTCAAACCAAAAGCAGACATTTATAATCAAATCGATCATTTTATCGATTTGGTCAAATTGAATGCTAACTGTCTCACCAAACCCATTAAATATAAACAAGTGAATATATTGGTATTTTTTTTATTGAAAGAAGAAAAAAAAAGAGAAAATAGCAGTAAAGGATAAATAATTTTTTAAATTATACTAGTAATTATTAGTTTCGTTTGGTGTATGAACAGACTATACACCACTTAAAAAACACTCTTATCCATAAAAAGAAAGGACAACGACAAGTGACACATTAACATCCGTAGATGATGTTAGATTCAATGATGATAAAAGCATGAATGTAAAGAGAAGTTAAGGTAACAAGCACATGACGTTATATCGCTCACCATTAACGTAGTGCGCACTCATTTACATCAACGCAGGGAACACCAAAACACAAACCAGCAGCTCTCTGTGCTCTCAACTTTTTATTCATGGAGGAATTGAAAGGTTTTCTTGAAGATAAAGGCTTAAGTGTTACTACTGATCCTTTAAAAGGTCGCTGCCTGTTCACCACTAAAGATTTCTCTCCAGGTCTCTTTCTTGCTTTCTTTCTTTCTTTCTTTCTTGCAAGTTTTTAGTAATATATTACTACTATGTTCTTACTTGAGATTTGCATTACCCATGTAAAATTATCAACTTTATTACTTGGGTTTCTTCTTGGCTCTTTTTGGTTCAAGCATGATCTCTTTCTTTCTGTGAAGTGTTCATAACTTCATTTTCATGTACTCTTATTTTAGGTTTGGTCTTACCCATATAAAGATACCAACTTTATCATATGTTTGGGTGCTTGACTTCTTGTAGTTAAAGAATGAGCTCTTTCTCTCGGTCAAGTGTTTGTTTTCATTTCTATTCTGTTGGATTTGGCCTTACGCCCTTACCCATCAAAAAATATCAACTTTGTCATTTGGGTGGATTCTTAACTTCCCGTAGTGGAAGTATGACGAAAACTGAGCTAAAAGGTTAGAAATAGATGGAACCCATTATTTTTCGCTCCCTGAAAAGTAAAAAAGAGTATCTTTTTTTTTTTGAAAAGAAAAAAAAAAAGGAGTATCTTTGTCGTGAAACTATTGGCTTTGATATTTGCGTTGTTTGTTTCTTCGCAAGTCCAAACTCTTTCTTTTTGGTTTTAGGGCACCTCTCTGCATATGACGTCACTTCGTATCATCATTACCTCTTTGTGATTATTTCTTGGTTTTGGTGGGGACTGTTCATAGGGTTCTATCATGGTCTACTTTGTGCAGACCCAAATTCAGCTTTTTGGTTTGGTTAAAACAAGGGCCGGAAGATTTCTATAAGGAAGATATTTCCTTGGTACCTAGCCTAGGATAAGCTTGAAGTTTGAGCGAGTTACAAAATTTTATGACTGCTTGATCGTACAAATTCAAAAATTGGTAGGGTTTCAGAATATATGGTCGATTTGCTACAGGTAGTTTACCTCACGAAAATATCTTACTCGTATAAGATGGAAAGGATGTTAGATTAGTTAAGAGAAGCCTTACGGCTCAGCAGCTTCAATAGTAGTAATAAATCATGTTGTTTGATGCAACTGGAATGCAATTAGAGGGTAATAACATATTTATAGTTCTTGTTTTCAGAAAAGGGACACAATTTTGAATTTGTGAAATGTGTCCTTTTCATTTTTAAGTAGGTTCAGATTGGTTGGTGCATTCTTGGTTGATATGTTGGATGGAAGGCTAAAAGTTTTGCTAAAATATGCTTGCGCCTTAGTATGATATAATCAGGAATATTAGCTGATAGATATCTTGTAAGATATATCATATGCATATGCATAAGCACAAGCAAATGTAACTTAATATACTCCATCATTACAGGAGAAGTCATCATACCAGAAGAGCCTTACGTTTGTGTACCGAAAAGTACTTTTCTGATTCAAGTTGCCATAGATGTTTCAGATCAAGCAATCTTATGGGTGTTCGGCATGCCAGGTTGTCTGGTATTGTGGAAGCACTTGCCAGGTGTCAAACAGGGAATATTATTCATACCCTCTGTAATCAAATAATTTCCAATCATCTTTCCTTTTTCCTTCACGCTTTAAAAGAATGTATTGGTTGCAATTCAACCAAGGCTGGTTGATTATTGGTCAGTCCCAACTTAAGCCATGAATGGCTAAGTTTCTATTTAGGAAGGTCTATTAGACAACTGCCTAATTTGTACACATTTATGCAGTTATGAATTGGGTTCATGAATGGCATTTGGATCCTCTAATAAACATTTTCATCTTCACTACAATTCCTGCTGAAGACTAGCTTCATAATCTCTTAGTATTCGTAACTGCTAATAGGGTCTCGGCAGGAACAAATTCTCATGAAAATGAGGATCAAAAAAGAAGTTGATAAAATTGGAAATTTTCTTGGAACGTATTGTTTCTAATATCTTGTGCTTTAACGAATTTCAGAAGTTGGGTTGGAAGATGCACCTGCTCGAATGCCGTGCACTCTCAAGGCTAGATAAGAAGTGGCACATGTTTGTTACACCTTCCATACGCTTGATTGTGAAAATATTTCTTCGAAGAAACTTACAAAATCAAAAAGTAAACTTACTTTTTCCAAATTATTTGACTTTTTTTCACTTGCTAGAGTATCTTACGCAATGAAAAAATAAAATTGTTTTGGGGGTGGGGAAGGGGGGGTGTCAATGGATATGCTCAAGTATCAATAGTTCTATGACTAAGAATCTAAAAGTGCCACACACGTGAGAAAGTCCCTCTGCATCACATCTTTTTTGTTGCTACAATATTTTGTTTTTCATTTTTATATAATCTCTAAGGATCAACTATATGTGCTTTGCATTTGATGCCAAAATTGTTTTTTTAAGCTAGAAAAGGATTTTTTTTTGGAAATAAATTCACTTGACATGTGGGAAGAAAGTTTAGGCATTGATATGCACAAAAGAAGAAGTTGTCTGTCAGCTTTAGTCGATTAGATAGCTAGCCTTAATTTCATAATCATTTTACTAGGCTAGAATATCAGGATCCAGTATTCTAGTTATATCACTTAAACAATAAACAATTTTCTTTATCAAATGTTTAGAAGCAGATGTATATGAAGCTTCTTACTTCTTAGGACCATCTATGGCGATGCATTTGATTCTTTATGATTTCCCTTCTCATTTTGCTCCTTGGATACTTTCAAGTTCCTAGATCTGTATGAGCTTTTGTGTTAAGTTACATATATATGTAACACATAGACTACTCGTATTGTTTTGTTTTGTTGCCAGATCATCCCTTCTACTGCTGCAGACAGCTATACTCAAATGGAGGCATTGGTGTCTCTTATCCTTGCATTTTGTTCTCTATATTCTATGTGCTTGATATAATTTCTAATTTGATAGAATACTAAACTATCTTCCTTGTAAAGACATGTCTTCCAAGATCATGAAACTTGCTGTTTATGCACGGAAGGCTGATACGTCAAGAGGATACTTCAACTGCATGACGTCAACATCAATGAGATAGTTCTGAACTTCTGCAAGGTCTACAAATAGATGAGTTTAAAGTTGATAAATTAGTCATTTTTTGCTCCATGAGAACTTGAATGATTTACCTCACTTTTGTTTTTAGAATTCCTAGGAAAAGTCTACAGTGTCTTATTGCAGGAGCAGCAAATAGATAATTTGACTGCTGCTTAAACACTTGTTCTCCTGTGTGTGATTAGAAAAGAAAAGGAGGGTATTCCTTTTTCTTAGTTTCTGATTGTGGCTGGCATCTTTTGGTTCTGCATGATTGCAGAGTCTGATAAAAGCGTTTTAAGCTAGCCAGATTTATAATAAATTTGATACTGGACCATCATCTATTCTTATTAAGGGAATTCAGATGTAGGCATGGCCACGGTTCCGGAACCGGCGGTTCCGGTTCCAGAAAAGCTGGAACCGGAACCGAACCGAAATTGGCCGGTTCCGGTTCCGGTTTGGAACCGTCCGGTTCCGGTTCCGGTTCCGGTTCCGATCCGATTACAAAACCGACGGTTCCGATTGGTTTTCCGGCGAATCGCATAATTTGAAATTTTAAATTTTGAATACCGGTTTAAAAAAAAAAAATTATATTAACATAAAAAATTTAAAAATACTGTTAAAAAATTTTAAAATATCAAGACCAACTAAAAAAAAATTATTTGAACATAAAAAATTTAAAAATACACCTAAAAAATTTCAAATTTTTAAGACCGGTTTAAAAAAAAATTTGAACTGATTTTTTTTTTTTTAAGTTTGAACATAATGATTTTTTTTAAAAAAAAATTTGAATTGATTTTTTTTTTTTTAAGTTTGAACATAATGATTTGTTGTTAAGACATTTAACAACAAATTTAAAAAAAAAAAAAAAAAAAAAAAAAAAAAAAAAAAACAAAAATCTGACAGTTACAACGGCTAGAACCGCCGGTTCGAACCGGTTCGAACCGGCGGTTCTAACCGGCCGGAGAACCGGCGGTTCCATTCCGGTTCCGACCAGTTCTATGGAACCGCCGGTTCTGGTTCCACATTTGCTGGAACCGGAACCGAACCGGAATTTTTCGGTTCCGGTTCCGGTTCGTCCCGGTTCCGGTTCTCACCGGTTCCGGTTGCGGTTCCGGGCCGGTTCGAACCGACGGTTCCGGTTCCCGGAACCGCAATATGGCCATGCCTATTCAGATGAAGGTATTACATTGGATGCAATATATTTTTTAGCAGGATTATCCCTTCATTAGGGGGTAGAAACTCTGAAAATTGTGTCTAAAATTTGATCTTCCTCATTGTAATGCAGCTTGGTTGCAATGCGCTCACAATTTGCGACGGTGAGTTGAATCCACTAGGAAAAGGGTTATATCCTGTCATTGCTATTATTAATCACAGGTAATTGATTTAGTTGTGTTTTTGATTTTCCTTGTGTTCTTTAATACTTAAACATATTGGTTTATGGTGCTGTAGCTGCTTGCCAAATGCTGTTTTGGTATTTGAGGGACAGTTGGCTGTCATTCGTGCTGTGCAACCTTTACCCAAAGGCGCTGAGGTAATGATATGGTTCTGTTAGTTTAGTTGGTGAGAAGAAATATTATCTAATTGGCAAGTGAAGAATATCCATCATTATTAGTATGATGTTTGAGTAATTACTATCATCACTTAAGAGGCAAGTGTAAGTCTCTCTTAGTCCCAACTTAATTTGCAATTTGGCTTGAATTTTGGAAAATGTTTTTCACGGGCCCAAATTATTATCCGAGCCAGAAAGCCCATGGTGTGACCTGAATGGAATTTTTCGTGAGTTCTGTTGAGTGTGGTTGTAGCAGAGGGAATGAGCCATTAGACTTGTGTGCCTGTTTTTTAACAGCAATGCATGCCATACAAAATTCCTTGTAAGCATGGAACTCAAATTTTCTTATATAAGCACTAGGTACCAAGAATATTATGCAGAAGTGAATCTGGATCCGCCTCCTCATCTATGGCTCGTGGAAGATAAATAAGTGTAGTTAGAGTGAAATTACTATTTAGTTCTTCTATTTAACTGAAATAAACTATTTAGTTCTCTCTAATCAAAGCAAATAAGTGTAGTACAAAATAATTTTAAATGTTTCTAGTTTCAGTTTTCTTGATTAGATTTTATCAAGTTTTCTCACATTCAGTGGTTGAAAATGTCATCATAATGTTTTACCTGTTACTTTGAAGTGTTCATTGGAAGATATGAAGTTATTTGTTGTGCTACTCCAATTTCATGCCGAGTCTTAAGTTTTTTTGTTTTAATTTTTTTTTTTTTTAAATTTGGTATAAAATAATAGGTATTCATAAGTTACATAGACACTGCATGGGACATAGTGAGTCGGCAAGCAGATCTTCAGAAAAAATATCACTTCAACTGCACATGTTCCCTCTGTACTAAATTGGTAATTTTTGACTTATTTTCTTAAGAATTTTATTTTCTTGATGATTCTATAAATTGTAGTTTTCAGTTATTCAAATGGTTCAATTCTTATGTTGTTGAAATATGTTGATTTCACATTGATTTTTTGGGTATAATCATGATAAAAAAACAGGAAGTTGCACACCTAGAAGGTATGCGATGCAAGGATGAAAAATGCAATGGTTTCTTGCGCCTTAAGGCTGGTATGTGATGCTATAATCTGGCTTTGGAAGACTCTAGCTATAATTACATATTTCCATGTTTGCAATGCAGTTAAAGGAAACTTCAAATGCCAACAATGTGGGCTTGTTACGAATAACAAAGATGAGAAGATGACGTTAGGAAGGTAGACTCCTTGTTTGCAGAGGCTGAAAGGCCTAAATTGTCTGGCAGTATCCTTCTCTATTTTCCAGTAGGCACATGCAATTTCATTTCAAAATATGCTTATTTCATGTTATGAAATCTGCATTTTTTTTCCCATTTAGTTAAAATTTTGGATAAATAATTTTTCATTCAGGAACTATAGTCATCTAACACTAGTAGGGTTTTGGAAGATTCTTGACACTATATAGATATCCGACAAACTCTTTCTATTTTTATGATGATAGAGAAAATACTCCGAAAGAAAATGTTCGTCTCTACTTCGGCCTATTTGTTGCAAACTCGAATTGCACTTATTAAGGTAATTTTTGAGATGCATTATTCTTTTTCTCCTCCTTATTTATCTTGAACACCTTGGAGCTTAATCTTGAATTAATATTATTTTAAGCATAAGATGGATTCTTTAGCACAAATTATATTTCTCTACTTGGTACCTGAGCCTTACTTGGGCAGAAATAGCACTGGTTGTCAATATTTCACCACAGCTTATTATGGATTGACTTTAGAATGTCTAGAAAGCATTTTTTTATGTTTCAGATCAGATTGAAATATGTCGCATAATGTCATTGCTACTGGGACATGGGAGAAGTAAGCCTATATTTTTGTGTTGCATTGTAGAAAATTTGTTTTAGTGTCTTTTTTCTTTACTATTTTTCATTCACTCAACTTTAGCTTTCTTCAAACCCTTCACTAGCTTTCTTCAAAATCTTTTTCACTGGCTAGTGGATGATTAAAATGTATTAACAGTTTAGAACTGACATCCAGCAATTAATGTAAGAAGATTTTGGAGTTTGGTCAAACAAAGAAATGAATATCCTGTGCCTTTTTTAGGGTCTGGTGAAGGAAGGAGAATGGCAGAAAGCCCTTGAATATTGCAGAATGACCATTTCTGTGTTTGAAAGTATGTGATTTTCCATCTTTTCTCCTTACAGTGATGCACTGATAAATGTTATCCCTTTCCACTCTTAATTTTGAAGGATTCAAATTCTTTTAAATGGTTAAATGTTGATTTAGCAGCTTTTCATTTCACTGTTTTTAATGTTTTCTTATATTTATGTTTTGTGTTGTGAAATTGAACTACAAAAAAAAATTTTTATATTATTAACTTTTTGTTTGTTTTATCCAGAAGTCATTTGGGTGTATTTCTTTTTGGTCCGGGGCCTGCAAGTTTATCATAATACTTGCACTTGTGTTTCTTTAGAATTCCCAAAGCCATTCTTTTCATGGAGCAACCATGTTCATGAATGGATACTGTTAATGCAAAGGATAGTATTTTAGGGTAGAACTATATTCATGAATGGTAGCTTGTGTGATTGACATTATTTTGTTAATATATATAGTATTGTCCTCCTGAACTTCAAAATTCAAATGCTGTTTTTTTCCTTTCTTTTTTTTTTTTTTCAGAAGTATATATTCAGTATACCTGTGGGAAGCTTGAATGGTTAGATGCTTTGCATTCTTAATGTTTTCATTTTTTATTTCCTTCTATTTGCTCAAGCTAACTATTTAGGACATCTCATTTTCTCACGAATAATTTGTCTGGGACCAATTTTTTCTTTTCCAATTGTATACTTCAGGGAAATGGCAACCAATAATATCCTTATGGTCTTCTGAAATAATTGAGTACTTGGATCTGGAATCAGATTTAATTTTTCATGATTTTACACTTGAAACAAAATCCAACAACTAAATCATTTGGGTAATAGGCTTGTATTGTAAGAAATGATTGTTCATAACTTTATATGCACACTACTTATAAATACAGCAAAGGCGTTGTTGTGAGATAATGTTATTCATAAAGGACATTTTGAGCGAGCTAGCAACTGATTGTTGTTCTAAACTTTTTTACAGGCATCATGGAAACCCACAGGTTGCTATAGATTTACTGTCCAAAGCATTGGATATTCTGCAGATTACTCATGGGACAGAGTCACCTTTCACAAAAGATCTCTTATTGAAATTGGAGCAAGCGCGTGCTGGGGAGTCTTTCAAACTTACACCTAATGATATTAAGTGATTTACTTCTCAACCATGCAAGTTCCTAGAAATGTTCAATTTCTGTGTTGTCCAGTGATGGCAAACAATGGTTCTGTTAACTTGACCTTTTTGTATATGGCTAGTATTTGAGGATGCAGCAAGTCCATTGAAATGTTCAGTTATATGCGTTATCCAGCGAAGGCAGATAATAATTTTGTTAACTTGGCCTTTTTGTATGTGGCTAGTATTTTAGAATGCAACATGAAACTCACAGGTTTTCTATCTTTGATTGGTACTTAACTCAAACTGTTTTGGATTAGTTTTTCTTTTCATTTTCAGTTCTTTGCAAGATTGAGCTCAGACATGATTGAATGAAATTGACAAGGAGTATAATGTTCTTGGAAATAAACTCAGAGCATTAATTAAAATGCAGTTTACATCAGACAAACACAGACCTTTTAAGCACCACATCAACACTGGTTAAAATTCTTGGAAATAAACACAGCATTATCAGTAGGATAGATAAGGTACTGGATAATATAAGATTTTGAAGATTACCTCAACTGTTTGGAGGCTCATTGAGATTTGAGTTTTCGAAAGCATCACCTTGGCCAAATCTTGACTTCTGAAATATGCTTGATCTTGTAATTCTCTTCACCCAGTAATCGCCTTCTAAGGTCTTTATGTGTATTAAACAAAATCAATTCTTCAAGAGTAGATATATTCTGTAAGCCTTCAGGAAGAAAGCTCAAGTTCATACAGTTGTGAAATTCAAGATGTCTTAAACTTGGAAAAGCTCCATTGACAATCTCTGTCCACTCAACTAGGAAACGCTCTGAAGAAAATACAAGAGTTTCAAGCTTTGGAAACCCACCTGCCTTACAGAACTCTTTGCCAATGCACTTTACTTTATAAGCATCACCTATATAAAGAAGCTTTAATTTGGGAAGATATTGAAGAGCAGGGGTAGGGTTCTCTAATAGGTTAGAATAACATAAAGATAACATAGTGAGATTATCCATGGAAGCAAGCCAAATGGGAATTTCGACAAGGCCACCTAATAATGTGAGACCTTGAATAAAAGTTGGAGGGGAAAATGATTCCAACTCTGGAAGAAGTGAACGACGGTGTCCCTCAGCTTGAAGTGACAAAGAGACAAGATTTTCCATCTTCGTAATGGCTGCAAATAGTTCACTGGCATGATCTTCAGACACACGCCTAACACTGAGTCGTTGCAGTTGCGTTAATGAGCCTAGTTCATTGGCAATGCCTCCTCCAGCATATACACCATCTAAAGTATGAAGATTTTTCAATGTTCTAATCCCACTTGAAACTCTAATTTCGCGATCATTGATGGTCTTGGACATTATCAGGTGTCTCAATTGTTGAATATTCAAGACTTGCATCGGCAACTCGTCCATGAGCTGTCCGCAGCCGCTTATATCCAGAGTTTGTAAGTTTTGAAGATTGCCTAATGTGTGTGGAAGTTCATCCAGATATGACCAATACAAGCCCAAATATCTCAGGTGAACCAAATTGCAAACTTCTTCAGGTAATCTCTCTAACTTGCCATCCAAATCTAAAACCAATAGACGCTTCAACTTGCAAATAGTTGCCAAATATGCCGGAGAAAGGCCTGGAGTAGAAGCAAAAGAAGAAGAACGTCTGTCTGCAGTAATCAAAAACAGAGAACGAATTTGAAGGGTTCTGAAGTCAGGAGGAATGTCCTTCCCGTCATCTTCTATTACAGCCCGAACAGGTAAATTCACAGCTTTAGCAAAAAACTCCATTTCATCCACCTCAACAAGACATAATTTGCTATATAGCTCAGGAACTTCCATTTCATGCCAACTGTTTTTTTCTTGTACCACCCCTAGATCAATTAACTCCTCAATAATGTTTTTTGCGGTATTATCTATGATTTCACCTTCTATTTCTAGTATCAGAGATTCAGCCAATAAAAGCCGAACTATTTTATCCTTCACTACAGGATATCTCTTGGTAACTATAGCACAATAGTCTAAGCAGGACATGAGATAATCAGGGAGACTTTCATACATTGAAATCAAATAAGCTGAACAACTCTTACCTATTTTGTTCATTGTCGTCTCTGCAAAAAATGTTTCTGTTCGATTATCTGATTTTCGAGTGAAGTAGATTTGAGGCATACTTTTGGATATCTAGGAACTGAAAATGTCTGTAGGAACTGAAAGTTTAAAACCCAGAAGAAACAACTAGGATGGGATTGAGTCTCCTACTCTGGTTTCACAACTAATTTAATCCAATTAAGAAAGTCAGCAGTCAATGTAGAAAGAACAACTCATGTGGGTCCAGTAGTGGTCACTCAACAAACTCTCTTTTTGAGTCAATGTAGAAAGAACAACTCATGTGGGTCCAGTAGTGGTCACTCAACAAACTCTCTTTTTGACTATTTCTGATTGAAGCTATTTGGCTTTAGTGGATTGGTTTGGGCCAATCGACGCAGAGAAAACTCAACAACTATCACCCAAGACAACTCCTGTTCTCTTCTCTGTATGGAGGAATTGAACGGTTTCCTTCAACATAAAGGCTTATGAGTTTCTACTGACCCTAGAAATGAATCGCTGCCTTTTCACCGCTAAACTGTTCTCTCCTTTCTTTCTCACTTGCAAGTGTTTATCTTTGACATTTTTTTTTTTTTTTGAAAGGCGTGTTTATCTTTGACATTACACCCATATAAAAATGCCAACTTTATCTCTTGGGTTGGTTCTCGACTCTTTGGAGTTGAAGAATGAGCCTCTTTCTCTCTATCAAGTGTTTATTTTCATTACTATTGCGTTGGATTTGGGCCCAACCATATAAAAATGCCAACTTTATCAGTTGGGTTGGTTCTACATAATTGGTACAGCTCAAATAGAGTTGACAAAATAACGCAAAGACCCATCTAGATCAATACAATTGCCAAAAATAAATACAGGCAAAACTTACAACAAAGAAGAAATTATCCTCTGTAACTTCCATAGCAATTAAGGTCCACACGTGACATATTACTCGTGTTCATTGAAATAACTTCCATAGTTATATTTGAATCTGATGCTTTTGGTGTTCAATTCTTTGCCTCTAGCTTGCCACCAACATTCTTATATAGTTTTTGGAGAAATAGATTTCACATCTTCTAGGACTAGAATCTAGTCGGGCAAGATTTTGTAAAAGAAGAAAATTTTGAATTTAGTATTTGTGACAGATCTATTATTCAAGTTTACCTCAAGGGTAGGATGAAAATCAGTGTGTAAAAAATGTGTAGCTACAGCCTACAAGTACTCTTAGAATTGTTTGAAGATTTTGACCTCTTGCAAAGTCCAAATTTTTATACGTATTAAATTCAAAGGTTATCTAAATTAGTATAAAAAGGAACCAGAAGTCAAATAAAATCTCATAATTACAAAAATTTCTATTCAACGGAATAATAATATCAATCCACTTAGGCCGAAACTGCTACAGTTTCCGCAAGTGTGTTTCCAACATCAATGAAAGGTTCTACCCATCGTCCAAATAGGAGAGCTTAGCATAATTCCTGTTCTATTCCAACACAATAACACAACAGGCATGATTACATATTACAAACAGATGGAATAGCATAGAAGAATTTCCACAATTCCATTCGAGCAAAAAGGATCTTCACACTTGAACACATTTTTACATCTGAAAATGAATCTATTTCTCTATTTCCAGCTTTGACAAACACTCCCTCAATTGTAAGGAAAGTTTACATATTTGTGAGAGCAACTTACATTGTTGGTCTCTCGATGTTAATAATGACTGAGATGTTACAGTAGTGACTGGGTCTCTAAGTAGTTGTTGGAGCTCACGACAGAGCTTAGAGGCTTCCTGGTTATTAGCACAAGCATCTGCAACGAGTTGAAGCAGCATAAAGCCTTGCTCTTGAGGCAAGGATGACTGGTGAGGGACTGGGGGAACGAGAAAAGGGTGTTTGAGTAGTTCAGGAATTCTCCATCTTTCATTTCGATCCCAGGCAAGACATTTTTTCATAAGATCAAGAAGCCATGGATTTGAAACTGGACCATAAGTTATTTCATGGTTTGGGTCTGTTATAACTTTGAACTTTGCCCAGAAAGTCTTGTACTCTGCAAATGGGGTCCTCCCATATACCATTTGATAAAGTATACAGCCAAGAGACCAAATATCTGAAGGCCGACCACACTTGATTGTGTTTCCATTTGCATCACTCTCATTGCACAAGAATGCCTCAGGAGACATGTAGCTCAGAGTGCCTACCTGCATAGTAGAATTTGAACAACTAAGCAAACTTATGAGTGAAAAATTCTTGCAACAATATACCGAATGCACAAAATCATAGCAAGGAGAATTGGTGGCTGATGAATCCAGATCAACAAACAAAGCAGAAATTTCAATGGTTTTTTTGAATAACACTAAAAAAAAATCAGAATGAGAATGAGAATTCATGATAATAAATCCATAGATAGGCATTTCATGTTCTGAAAAAGATAACATCAACTCAAATTTTCATCAGCAATCACTTTCACTAATATTCAATATCCAACACTAGTTAACAAAAATAATTTTGATTAGAAACAACACAAGGGACCACCTTGTAATGCTGACTAATCATAATTCATATGAAGAAATGTAATCAAATTCAAATAATTTTTTAGAACAGCAAGTTTTAGCAGAGTCTGTGGATCAAAAACCCAAAAAAAAGGAAAATCACATAAAGAAGACATTACTTTCTGCAAGACAAAAGCATTAGCAATTTAGCATTGGGGACTGCTATTCTGAGATTGCACACTGGGAATCAGTAGATGGCATTAAATATCAACAAAATGCATGATGCTTGTTAACCAAGTGTGGCTTCCAATGGACAATTTGAAACGTATAGATATTGCACTTATTAAATGCAACGATTACTCCCATAAAAATATAAAAGAAAGTAGCAGCAGTATGGGCAAATAGCAAAGATCCAGCAAGTCACCAGAAAGGGTCACAAACTGACGACAATCACATTTCTAAAGTGAAGTTTACCTGTGAATCCCTTTGAATATTTGTTGTATCGCTCATTATGGCTTTGGCAATGCCAAAATCAATCAACTTTAGAGAACCTTTGACGAGAAGAAAATTAGCTGGCTTCAAGTCAGAGTGCACTATGCGCTCCTCATGTATAGTGTTGACAGCTTGAAGTATTTGCTGCAAAATTTTTTAAGCAAATGTCAATCTTTCATTTCGGGACAGTACACAAGATTCATTGTGTCTAAAAACTACAAAAATTTTTGAAGTGTATTTAGGTCATTAGAAATTAGTGCTATAAGATTAAGGCAATGCTGCGACCAGTAACTTGCAAAGATTTCTCTTTATGCAGGCTAACACACCCAGCTATTAACCGCTATTACATAGAAAAAAGAGAGACAACTATTAGGAAGATGAAACAACAATAATCTAGTTCACGTTAAACATAAGAACTGATTCAACTTATGCAGTCACAAGTTCCATTGGTTAGACTAGTGTCCCTAGAAAACAAAAAAGAAAATGGAAAGTTGTTCCCCACTTTTAAAGTTCAAATGACTTAGCCAGCTTTAACCAGAATCAAACAGGAAACAATTTTCACAGAAAAACCTTCAGGCATAACGACAAATATAATTAGCAACTACAAGACAATGTAATGTGTACTCAAAGGACCTGCCAGTAAAATCTGAGCCAATTCTCATCTATGCTCTGATCAGTGCCATCTATTTCCTTCCATTTCTGTGACAGCATGTGAGCCAAATCAATTTCCCCATATTCAAGGACCATGTATATATATCTATCATCCTTAACCCTGCCATCTTTATTACTCATGGAACCATTCATGACTTCACGGAGCAAACTCTTATCTGTCACCTAATACCAAAAGAGAGTATTAGAAAAACACCAAATAAAATAGATCTATAATAGCCTTTAGGTGTTATGCAAAATTTAAGTTTCTCATCAAAGCATAATAGGAGATTTGCATAGGAAGATTTTACATGCAGTCATAATTGGCATAAAATTATCTGCATCCTAATTAATGCAGAAAACGTTTTCAGTTTCAATTGAGTACCTCATAGTCTATTAACTGTATAATGTTGTTTTTTCCCTTCAATTTGTTTAGATACTCGATTTCCTGACAAAAACCATATGCAGTTGCATAATCACGGCCCTTGAGCTTGATTTTCTTGAGTGCATAGATTGTACAGTCTGAGGAAATGACTTTGTGAACCTCACTGCTTCCTCCACTACCTATCTTACCAAGCCTTTGATAGAGCTTGCCATTAACTTTAAAGAACATGTCAGGGTCATAATTCTTTTTACGAGGCACTGATGCACCTTTACTACTTGTAACCTTTTCTTGTCTTTCTGGTCTAGAAGTCTCCAACTTCATATCTGAAGATGCATTTTTGGGCAATGGATCCAGAGATTGTACATCATTAACATCACCTGCAAATGCCCTCTCTTTCGTTGGGTAATCGCCAACATAAGAAGGATTCTTTTCAGTGTCAGTTTCCTTGGCCAAACTTCCCTGTTTCTCCCTTGTCAGGTGATGTTCTTTGATTTGGACATCAATAGTAGATGTTGAAGCTTGAGCTGCAGTGGTTATCTGGTCAATGTGCATCCTGCTCATGTCCTTTAATGAAGGATAAGACAGCTGCTCCATAGTTCCTTGACTCATATGCTGAGAATTCACATTAATATCACCCGATGGTTCAATTGCCACATGAGTAGCAGTTTCTGCATGTGAACGATGGCAATAGGTTGTTGAGTTAAGCATGGGTGCTGATGTAGAATGGACAGATGTTGTGGTTGCACATGATTGTCCAACAACTGAAGATTGGGCAGCAGGTTGGCTTAAAAAGTTCCTAAATTGATGTAGTTGGTCCTGAACAACCATGGTACTTTTTGGCAACAAAGGTACTCCACCATCACTCCTCAAACTGATCTCAGATTCCATGTCGTGAAAATTCTGGCGCTTTAATTCATTATTGACCGCGGTTAATGCCTCTACTTGATTGCTGACGTCCCATTCCATTTCTGTCAATGCAAGTGAATCCATATAAGAAGATAAGTCGTCCAATCCAGTGGCCATTTGATCATCGGCCCCTGCATGTTGGAGGCAAAGGCAAAAAAGTATACCAAAAGCATAGTGACAAATTCAAGAATTATTTCCCATCAGCAAGAGTTCAGAAACTTTTAAAGAAAACCGCAATAACAGAGAATGTGGACAAGGGGAACATACAGCAAAGCTGACTTTGAGCAACAAAGTCAAAATAATAGGTAAAAGCAGATTACCTTGTGAAGTGGCATTATTTTCCATTGAAAATTGGACCTTTCTCTTGCCATCAAGATTATGAGCTTCTACATGTGACAAGGGCATTGGATTATTCTCTTTACAATCAATAACATGCTTGGATTGATCTCTCTGCACATCAGATGGTTTGAAATTTTCATTTGAGGTCTTTGTGATGGTGCCTAAAGTGGAAGGAGGGGTAATTGATGCATCTTCTTGAGTTTCTCCAACAAAAGCAACTGAATTCTTTAGTTGCATAACTGAATCTTTTGTGGCATGACCCTGGCTTGATAGAATGACATCCTGAGACTGCTTCACACCAATCCTAGGACCCACACAAGAAGCTGCAGGTTCAGATGTTTCGCGTTGTGGAACCAACATCCGTTTTGGCATTAGTCTTTTTGTCTGCATGGTACCTAACAAACATACAAAGCAGTTGGCTAGTCAACAAGCTTTGTACTTGAATAGCCAAAATTGATAATTGAAATATTTTCATTTCTAAATAAATAAATTCCTTGAACAGTCAAAATTTCTGATTCAAATCTTACAGGAGTTCCTATCTTTTAACAATATCATTAGAACTTTAGTATCCACGTTCCTATATGGGAGACATCAACAAAATGCAAACCTGCAGAAGTTCTTCATCAAATAATTCAACACAATCAAGCTTAACCTTTTTTAATTGAACATAATCACACAATAGCCTTTTTTTTTTATATATATAAAAGGTGAAAAAACAAAGAAAGCACATCCCGCCAAAAATTTGTAGTAGTCCACAATCTGAAATTGACAATGCTGAGCTAATATCATCCAAAAAATGCACTAACCTAGCAGATCTAATCTAAGCATATCACAGTAAAATCCAACAAGAAACTTTAATTTCACCCTTTTAGCAATCTAAAATGGGTTCAAACCAATTAAAACCCTAATTACACAAATTACAAATACTAACGAACTACGAAAACCATATCATACATGCACATACGCATATTAATAGAGAAATACGAAGTGTACCGACGGGCCGGTGGCGCTTGAAAGCGGCTTGAACATGCCGGAGAAAGTCCGGCGGGGAGGAGGAAGAGAAAGACGATGAAGAGGACGACGTCGTATCAGCGTTGATAGGATGGACGAGATCCTTTGACGGAGGAACAGCTGGGACCGGAAGGTTAGCCTTCCCGTCCATGGCCGGATCTTAACGGCATTTCCGTATGAGAGAGGTTCAATAATAGGTCACAGAGACAAAAAAAAATGACAAGCAAATTTCAGGGTTTTGGCTAAGTCCATGGAGAAGGAGAGAGATTTGAAAGAGAACGAAGCAACACTCACTGATCAATCATCACTGGTCACTGGTCACTGGCAATTGCCAATTTGCAAAACGCAGATTGAGATTTGAAATGGTATATTGGCGCTCTAGGCGTATCTAATGGGCTGAAAGTGGGCTCATTCGGCGATTTGGACTTTTTTGAAAAGCCCAGTTCCTTAAAATTTAATCGGGCCGCTGTGTGTTCGGCCTACTGTAAAGATATGGGCTACCAATGTTTGAAATAAATCAATTTGCAGTAAACAATTCAATTGCAAATAGTCGTAGAATTTAATTTTTTAAAGTAGAATGAATTTCACAAATGAAACCGTCTATACCAAATTAGATATTGGCTGCATATCAACAAGTGTTATATATTAATTTTCACACAATATATTAGCTAAATGAATGTTTAAAATAATTATAAAGGGCATTGAATGGGTTGATTATACTACACTTTATACTATAAATATATAACGGAATTTAGAATGGTGGATCATATATATCATTCACAAGATGGCTACGACTAAAGTTATTTTATAATACTTTAAATTTTATTGAGGGTGATATAAAAAATCTCATTATTCTCCTCTTATTCCTACATTTATATATAGTATAGATAAATTACCAATCGAGTTAATCCTAAAAATACATAAATATAAAATTGATTTTCCATAAAGTGATATCTATATATTCTCAACTCCAGCATGATCTGCCCTACAAATATATAAACTTTGGAATAAAAATAGCCTCGAAGAAGGGTAAAGTAGACATAATATGAATGAAGCAAATAATTATTGGTCTCTTTTGCAAATTTCAGTCTTTTTTTTTTTTTTTTTCTATATGATCCCGAGCAAGTCTTGATTGGTTAAAGGCTTATAAAAGCTGAGCATTGCCTCTTATTAAAGTCTTAATAATTAAACATACTTATAATTCTGTAATTATACAAAATGTTTACGATCATCATCTTGCTTTACGCATGTTATCAAAGGATATTATCAATTATTAGGAAGCAAAATAATACTCTATTTGTCCATAAACATAACTTATTATAGAGTAGTTTTTAAATACAACTCTTTTGAGAATTAAAAAGTAGTTAATAGGCTTTTTTTCAATTTTACGCTTATATACCATATTCATTTTAAAGTATAAGTCATTTTAAGTATTTTAAGGAGTAACAAATGATATTTTTCCGATGTTACCTTTATTATGTTAGATATAATTACTATATTTAAAAGTTACCCTTAGTTTTGAGATAAATAGTAATTTGATCAAATTACCTTTGATTTTGTTATAATTTACTCTATCTGTTCTAAAATATAAGTCGTTTAAGATTTTTACACAAGGATTAAGGAAGCAATTAATTCTTATAGATTATAACGAAATCAATGATAATTTGACCAAATTATCATTTTATCTCAAAACTAATAGTTACTTGTGAAAGTATTTATTGTATCTAATGTAAATAAGGATAATATTAAAAAAATATTATTTATTACTCCTTGAAATAATCAAAAGGACTTATATTTTGAGATAAAATAATCACTAAAAAATGACTTATATTTAGGAATAAATATAAGTCAGAGAATTAATAGGATTTTTTAATTTCTATGCAAAAATCTTAAACAACTTGTATTTTGAGATATAGAAAGTATTAAACACATTAGCTATTTTTACAATTTTCTAAAATTTTAATCAATTTAATCAAATTTATAATCATTTCCTTATATGTTTCCTTAATATTTTTCGATTTACACTTATTTACAAAAGTGTGTACAGTACTTTATACTACTCTCTCCTGTGTTTTTTTTTTTTATATAGGCAAAATCATATTTTTACCAAGATTAAGAAATAAGTGTAACTAACTATTTTTCCTTAATTTTTCCTAATATACCCCTAGTATCACATTAACTCTTTATTTAAAATGTAAAATTGTCTTTAATAATATGTCTTGGTTGAATAACGCAATAAATGCATTTGTCTTCTTTGATTAGGGAATAAAAATTCAAATCTTTGAAACTCAATTCTACATCCTTAGTTGAAATTTTGATAAATATGTTGGTTTCCTAAAAAATTGGATCCAATTTATAAATTGGACTACTCAAAAATTTGGACAAATATAATAATATGTCCTCTAAAATGTACACATAAATCATAAATCGGACCAAAAATCAAACGATTGCAAAAAAAAAAAAAAAAAAAAAAGTTATATTATAGCCTTTGAGGGAAACTTATTATTAGTCTCTCTTTGTATTAAGTTGCATTAAAAAAAGGAATTACTTCATAAAAAAATAGCCCAAAGTGTAAAATGACAACTCTTAGCTGTGCTCTATTTCTAAATTTTGAGCTATTTTAAAACTCAAATTCTATCTCAATTAGAACATATTTTCTTAATTGGACCATATTTATTTTTCCAATGTAAATTTAAAGAATAACAATTCTATCACCAAATTTTCTTCATAATCAACGTCCATCTACACTGTTGTCTACCATTACTTTGATAATCTCCCTTAATAAAACTTTCATAAAGAATAAGAAAAGGGTAGTATTGGTTTCATATTGATTTTTTGTCAATATTACCAAAAAAAGAAAAATTTTCTATATAAAAAGAACACTAAAAAAAAAAAAATTGTCTGTATAAAGAGAACGGAGTAACAATTAACAACCTCAAATAAACATTGGGAAGTGGGAAGTGAGAAATGGTAGAAGAATTAGGGTTTATTTATTAAGTATTATGATATTCATAGCTTCATAAATGTATGCCTTCTCTTATCTGGGCAACTACTGGTGTGAGTTCAGACTCCACTAATTCTGCTTCCCAGTGAACTATATAAATTTATAATTTTCATTCTTTTCAATGATTCTGTTTTGAAATTGAAATGCAAAAAAGCCTTATTTTATCGTATCAAAGTGCTTCTTCAAAATTCAAATAGAGGCTCTACTTGCCAATCTTGTCTTATTTATTTTTGTTTTTTTCTCAATTTTGTACAACTTTTGTATAATTAAACAATCTACCACTAAATCTTGCTAAAACAAAACCTCTTTTCCCATGCCAAAGGCAGAATATATAAAGCATATTGTACTTGTGTTCTCTCCCAACAAAAATGTTATCCAACAAACAAAAACTTTAAACATAAAGCAAAATGTTATTAAAGCTCTAATCTTTAGCTTTAGATAATGAAAATTAAACCCCTATTTGAATTAAAATTGCTTTTCTATAGTACTACTATTCTCACCTTCCTAACGGTTACTAGAACTATGGTTTTCTTTTACAGTTAAAAATTGGCTTAGGAATATTTTGGGTTGGTTGGAGGTAAAAAGCAAGAGTTGACAGACCATTAAATTTCTTAATATGAGAGTTTTGAGATTGGATTTAATTAAGCTAATTATTATTATTATTAAAGTAAAAAGCTTTGTTCCAAAGCATATGGGCTGGTATGATTTTGAGGCAAAAGGAATCATGCAGGCTGCAGCTTTTCCCAATAAGAAAAGCCATTGTCATTATGGTGTAATTAGTGTGCAACTTCTTGTTGGTGATTTGTGGCTCTTAAGCCCAAAAATATACCTGAGGATGCCAACAGGATTAGGGCTAGGGCTAGGGCTAGTTCATCGATGAATTTGTTGAACCCATTTCCTTTTCCATTAGCTCCTCATTTTGCTTCTTTTCTTCTGGGATTACAATATCCATTTTTACAAAGTTATGAATAATATTAATCCAAATCAAAGTGTCATTCAACTTTTTCTTAATACTTCCACTGCTCTTTACTTTCTTATCTCAAAATACAAGTTATTTAACATTTTTATACATAAATTAAGAACGTAATTAATTTCTTTAAAGTGTGATAAAATCAAAAATAATTTGACCAAATTACTTTTTTTTATTACACATTACTCTCCCCTCACATCATTAAATAAAGGTTAAATTATAAAAAGATGATTTATTATTCTTTAAAGTATTCAAAATGATTTATATTTGAAACGGAAAGATTACTTTAGAAAAAATATTTTTTATTGAAATTTCAAAATCAAAGTTAAAATTATAAATTTGCGGATTAGTGAAACACCCCGAATTTTTATTTTTGAAACTTTTAAATTTTTATTTAATTAAAAATCGAGAATTTTGACCGTGTGGGCTGTAAATGTAATACAGTCTCAATTCGAGCCCAAATTTTAGAATTTGGTCCAAGCCCAAGAGCAGATTATTCGGAAATTTTCGATCCGAGAATACTTAAAATTTTTGACAAATCAAAAGAAACTCTAGTTATCAATCGAATATGATAATCGTTCATATTTTATTAATATTGAGAAAATGGAGAAAATATTATGGAACCGAGCTAAATAAATAAAATAAATCGAACCGGGCCTTAAAATCAAATTGATTTTTCGAAAAACCACACGAATAATCCAAAAACCTAGTGGAAAACCTGTAAACCGAGCAAGAATCAAGCCAATCAGTGAAATAGATCGAACCGGTTCGAATCGAACCGGAATCATCTAGAAACCGACATACCTTTCTTTCTTTCTTTCTTCCCTCCTCTTCTTCTTCTCTCTCGCGCGCGACTCCCTCCTCCTTCCCCCTCCTTCTGTCTCCGGCCACCAGACTGACGATGGCGGGTGACGATCGATCCCTCTCATGCCGCCGGTCACGTGGCCAGTCCTTCTTCACGTCGATCAGGCCTTCAGCGGCGACGACGCGAGCCTCTTCTTTCCAGTGACGCAGCAGCAACTCCGGCGAAGATCGAATGATTCCGGCGACGAGAAGCTTCTAGGTGAGCTCCAATCGATTCCTCCATCCTGTGTGAACGTTTTCCATCCAAGAAACGACAGCTTTGGTGGAAGGAAGTGAAAACGCCATGGCCGACGGCAAGGAAGGAACTGTCGAGCTTGTTCCGGCCAAGCGAGCCACTAGCTCAACAAATGATTGTAGATTTGGACTCCTCACAAAAATTGGAGTCGGGTGGTGGTAACCTTGCACGTTTCTGGGCATTCGCGAACTTCCGGCCACCGTGGACGGCGGCGGCGATGGCGGTACGGTGACCGGCCGGCGAGCCTCCGGCGAGGCACTAAGGGACAGAATCTCCCTCTCTTTGTGAGGATCGTGGAATCGTCACTTGAATTTCGATCGGTACGCTCTAAGTTCCATTTCCCGATTCGTGTTGTAACTTGCGAATTTAGAACCATCACTTAATTAAATTGAATTCAAATAAATAACCGATCAAATATAATCCTTGTTAGAAATTGGATAATTGGCATAATGTAGTTACAAATTAATTTTTAATATTGTTAAATAAACTACATGAATTAATATTATAATTAGGCGACTTGAGGAGGAGATAAATTAGAATTAATTAATTAGTTAATTAGATGATCATTAGTCTAAAACTAGTTGGTTGCGCATAAGACAAAGTAAGATAGTTTTAGTAGGTTGACGGTTAGATGCGAAATTTTGAGGACCTAAGGTTTCTAAAGCCTAACCACTTCCGGCATTGATATAAGAATCGAATCTGAATAAATAGTAGTTATAAATAGTTATTGTTAAAAATGATTTTTAACAACTTAACAGATTAATTACCATAAAGCTATTAATTTGGTCAGTTTATGATTTAACGAATAATCTTATATGAGTATTGTTGGAACAGGTTGAAAGTCGTTATAATTATGAACTTATGGTTGAGATAGTTGGGTGTTGACACTGATGTTAAGGAGGATGGGATTTTAAATTGATTGATTGCCCGACGGATGGGCTGTGTGCATTGATTTGATAAATATACAATAATATTGTGATATTGAGCAGGTAGATAGTCCAATTTTTAGGGGAGGTGCTGCCGAAATTTCGATAGAACCTAGACTAGTTTTAATTCATAACATAATTAATAGGTTTATTTAGATTAATTCTATAACTTAATGCATAATAAATAGAGTGCTCTAATTATTTATTTATTATCTTTATTATTCATTTAATTATCTAAGTATTTAATTATTTTCATTGTTATTGTTTATTATTATCATTTATTTTATTGTTGTTTATTGTTAATGGTATTTATTTAATTATTTAATTGCATTTGAGAATGGATGTCTAATTGTGCATTGCATTATGATGTTCAACTGATCAATATGTCTGCATTTGATTGCAATGTTTGATTAATTGTGTTGTGAAAATGCTATGCTTTGTTTGTGTGGAATTGGGATGAAGTGGACCACCATGGGTTTGTGAGGACGGTCTGTGATATGGATCCGGTTATGATATGATACTTGACCGTCGGCCGGGAAAATGGGAGATCGGCGCCCCCTTGTGCACCTGATGATATAGATTATATGGGAATTCACAGGATGGCTTCTTGTTGTTGCGCACCTGATAATCTAGATTTGATTGTAGCCCGCAGGGTGGCCTCCTGTTGTGAGCACTTGATGATCTAGATTGGATGGAGACCACCGGGTTGCCTCCTGTTGGTATGGAAAAGAAAAGAGAGAATGGGAAAAACAATGAGAGGACTGGTCAGTGAGGATTAGACCAGTTGGCCGTATGGGGGATCGGCTCCCTGGTGCACATGTATGAGAGGGCGAGCCATGTGTGAGGACGGCTCGTTGGGGTTTCAGGTGGTGCCACTGACTAATTTCCACGTGATGTGATTATATGAAGATGTTAATAATTGTGAGTGCTGGTGATATGCCATTTGTGTGACTGGCTGTGTGAGCATATAACTAGTCGGATGACTAGATTGATATATTTATACATTTGTGTGAATGCGTGTGTTGTGCAATAATTATTATTCATTAATAGACTCACATCTCTTTTGTTTAAATCTTTCAGGAAGTAGCTCTTTCTAAGTCCCAGCTATAACTCTGCTCTTTCACTGTTAGAAAAGACTTCTCTAATTTTAGTATTGATCTATTAAATAGATAAATGTCCGACGACTTATCTGTATTCATTTGTTAGTGAACTCCGCAGTTATAGAATTTGTATATTTATAGTCGTATATTATTATAGAGACAAAAATTTGGTGAGTCTATATTATAAATATAGTGTATTGTAAGCAGGGTAATTTGTAAATGTTTAAGATGTTTTAAATTTGGGCCGAGATTTAATAGAATCTTGAAGTTTATTTTCCTATCAGTATGGGCTGAATATTAACAAAATTATATTGAGATAGTAAATTTTTAGTGTTTCAGGCTTACTACGGGCCTCGGGAGCCTTAAGCTTACTTGGGCTCTAGTGCCGGTCCGGCCCATGGAATCGGGTCGTGACAATTAGCAACACGAGTTAATACTTCTAGATTTGATTCTCTTGTTAATTTTCATTAAAATATATATTTTATAGTTTTTCTAATTGAAATTTACTTAAATTGTAAGTATTTGAGTGTATAAATTATAACATATCCCTTAAACATAGTATCTTATGGTATAAAAAAAACAAAAAGCTACAAAACTTGTTTTATAATTGTCGGATTTATGCTCCTCTTTCCGTCAAAGTGACTACACAATCATTAAATTAAATTATACATCTAGTATGGCTTCTAGACAGTCTAAAATAATTAATTTGATCCACTTTAACACTTTAGTCACATACCCTTTACCCTATTTTAGTGAGTCCTCTAATATTTAATGAGGCAACACGTGGAGACAAAAAACTTGATCAACAATGAATAGAAATAGAGTGACGTAATTGAAAAAAGAAAATAAAAAAAAAAAAAATACTCCATTTAATAGTTTGGGGGACCCATATTAATTTCTTCCGCTACTGATCCGAGTATCTCTTATGTTATTGAACGGTCAGATTCCCATCATGACATTGTTATCTACATAACAATAAATCCAATATAAATAAAATTTTGTCCATATTAATAGACCATTATAACTTCGAAATCCAGATAAAACGCCCTACAAAGCAAAAGCTTCTCTGCAACTTCCACTAGTCTTATACGCAGTTGTTTAGAGCATGTGAGGAGAAAACTCAAATATCTACCATTTCTTTATAAGCTCAAGGCTTAAGCTACATTCTAGTTTACTCTTCAATGGGTCAACCTAAACCTAAAACCTCAAAAAAACCCATGAAAGAAATCAAGCAGAACCGAAACCAACACCCTCAAAAATCTGAAAAACTACCTTCTTGGTTAGCTGTAAGAGGCCTTTTTACCTGTAAAGACTTGCAAACGCAACAGCAGAAGCAGGAACAGGAACTAAAGCAACAAAAGCAACCACAACAGCAAAAGCAAGAACAGCAACAGAACAAGAAAGAGAAAAAACATCATCAAAATCAAGAACAAGCCTTGGAGGAAACAAGCAAGAAATGCAAGAAAATTAAGTGTTCAGGCTCACTATGTAGCAACACAAAGGTCATGCACAGGCCTGAAATAGCGTCTCCTGATATTCAAAGAAAAAGGGCTTCAATGGGTTTAACTAGTAATAATAGTGATACCTCAAGTAGATCCATGAAGACTCCTCTAAATGAAATTAATGGGGTTCTATCCTCTACAAATTCTTCACTTTCTGCATCTTCTAATTCCTCTCTAAGCAATGTCGGGTCTTTTAGAGGAATGCCATTCAGGAGATTCTCTGGCTGCTATGAGTGTAGAATGGTGGTGGATCCTGTTCTTGGATTCACTAGAGACCCTTCTTTGAGAAGTAGCATTTGTTCTTGCCCTGAATGTGGTGAGATCTTTGTAAAACCTGAAAATCTGGAGCTTCATCAAGCAGTTAGACATGCAGGTGACTTACTATTCCCTTCAAGTTTTACAATATCTCTTTAATTATTGTACTTTAATACTACTTAGATTTCATAATTTGTTTGTTGGACCAAAATAGTTGGTTTCACTTTTCATCAATTTTCAGTTCATGGTATAATGCTTTTCGAGGCCATAAAAACAAAAATATGGGTTAATTTAATTGATGTTATGTTTTGAGTGATATTTTCTACTTTTGGCTGGTACTTTCGATATACCCATTACATATGTCCATACAAAATCCATCATTACCAATTCAAATTCTTTTACCTTCCTGATTTTGGAACCACACTTCACAGTATCTGAACTAGGTTCAGAGGACACAAGCAAGAACATAGTGGAAATCATATTCCAATCAAGCTGGCTAAAGAAAGAAGCACCAATTTGCCAAATAGACAGAATCCTAAAAGTCCACAACACTCAAAGAACCATCACCAAATTTGAAGAGTACAGAGACTCCATCAAAGCCAAAGCCAACAAACTCCAAAAGAAGCACCCACGTTGCATAGCAGATGGGAATGAGCTCCTCAGGTTTTACTGCACTAGCTTTGCCTGCTCACTAGGCCTAAATGGTTCATCAAATTTGTGCAATTCAATTCCACACTGTAACGTGTGTAGCATTATCAAAAATGGGTTTAAAGAATCCACAACTGGAGGTGTCCATGGACATGGGATTCTTACAACCGCAACAAGTGGTAAAGCTCATGACAAAGCTGCACTATTAGAGGACAGTAATGGCAATAACAGTGATAAGAGGGCGATGCTGGTCTGCCGAGTAATAGCTGGGAGAGTTAAGAAGAGCATGGAAGGTAACATGGAGGAGTATGACTCTGTAGCTGGTGCTATGGGGGTTTACTCTAATTTGGATGAGTTGTATGTGTTCAATCCCAAGGCTATTTTGCCTTGTTTTGTTGTTATCTACGGAGGTTTTTAGTAGTAGGGTCTAATTTATTGGCTTATTTCTTGTACTTTGTGACTATTTAAGGGGGGGGTTTAATGCTTGCTTACCCATTTTGTTTGATTGCTTTGTGACTTTATCCAGGAAAAATCTTAGATGATGTTTATATTCATTTGTTTTTATGCGAGGAAACAGTAGCAGAAGAAAATATTGCAACTTTGCCAAAAACACAGTTGGGGATTGTGAGAAAATAATTAACAATATAAATTGGTGGGGTGCATCTTACTTGTATCCCATGCAAGGCATTAATTGTACATTGGGCGTATGCCCTGTTGTCTACTTACCAGAGCATAGTAGTAATAAATTTTTGTTCTTTTATTTAGTATTTATTTTTAATTTTACCAATAGAATCAGAAGCTTGGAATAGCTTACAAAGGTCAAATTTTTATTTTCACAAAGTTAGAAATTATTTTAGGAAGGAGATCTACGATTCGAAACTCTTCCTCCACAATAACATTCATATAAATGTACGAAAACTTCTAGTTATTAATAATTTTGAATTTTAAAAACGTTTCCCCATATTGTTTCTCCGTTTTTTCCTTTCCGTTTCTATATAACATAGTATATAACTAAATAATAATAATAATAATAATAATATATGTCCAAAAAAATAAATATCGAACTTCGACACTTTTTTATTATGAGGTATAAGAATTAAGAAAGAAAAAAGAAGGATCTTTGCAATTGCTACCCACGAAATGATATCCCAAATATCCATCTTTTGACTGGATGTGTCCTAATGAGCACTTGGGAGTTGGGAGTGCTGATCTGGCAAGATTTGTAATAAAATAGACTTATGCTACCTAATAGCAACACTGGAGTTGCTCAAGATCAGAAAATTCTGAGCTGATGTACTGATTTTGTTCCCCAATTAATATGAGCTGGAACTAAATGATCTAACTATGAGCCACAAAGGCTAGACAGTTAGTGGTCAGGCACCACAAGCCAAGCCACTATGTTATATCCAACCTTGTTTTGTAGCCTGCAACAGTGGTCGCGCATGGGCGTTCTTGATTTCTGTTGCATTTCTATCCAAGATTTACTAATATTAATTGACCCTTGTTTTGTACTCATTGCCTAATCATTTCTAATTTTTCTTGATTTCCTAACATAAAGGGTCAGCATCCAAGCATGGGTTTTAATAAGACTTAATAGCCTCTACTTCTATTATCTCTAGAAAGATTTTGAAATTGGAAATCAATTTCATCTTTCCTTCTTGGGGAACTATTCCACTTAGTATATTTTTTAAGTATTGGAACCCATCACCACTATGTCAAACTCAGTGCCTCAATAGGTGAGTAACACATCTAACTGTCAATTAGTCATGTTATAGTGTTATTAAGAAATTCCCAATAATGGTCGCAGAGGAATTTTTCCATGTCCGTTGGGCGTAGCTTTTGTGCTGTGCTTTTGGCTTTAGAGTCATTGAAAAAGATAAAAAAGAGAATTGACCCACTGAAAAGAGGAAATACAAGCACGATTCATAATGTAGAAGCAGTACTAGAGAGAGACAAATAGTGAAATGATTGAAGAAGAAAGAAGCGTAGCATGAGAAAATTGAAAAGAGCGTACAAGACAGACAACTATTACAGCTATAGAAGGAAGCCTTACAAAGCAAGGGATAGAAGCTTTCCATAAACAGTGACAAATGGTCTCTGGGTCAGCTGGAACCCACCCATGTTGGAGTTGCTTGCTCATGTCTGTTAGGTCAGGGTCAAATGGCTGGACCAGGTTAACTATTTAGGACCATCCCATCTTATCTCATCTAATTACTTTTTTGGAAGTCTGTGTCTGAAGCAAATGATTATTAAATGTGATAGGAGGAGTGGGCATGTATAGACAAACGCAAAATTTACAATCTTAACATGCTTGTTCATACACGTACACAAGCATGATTATGCATTTTCCGGTTAGGGTGATATTGACTTGGGTTGATACATAAATTCATCTTAAAGTTTGCAACTTTAACAATATGGAATATTAAACATTATAGGTAATTTATCGTATCGCACCCCTCGATTTGTCAATTTTGTACATGTTATATCCTTCTCCATACTACAACAATAATTTTTAGAGTTTTATCTTGTATTTGTAAAGTATTGATGTTATATATGGTTAGC
Organism: Jatropha curcas; assembly: GCF_041381405.1. Classification (NCBI taxonomy): domain Eukaryota; kingdom Viridiplantae; phylum Streptophyta; class Magnoliopsida; order Malpighiales; family Euphorbiaceae; genus Jatropha; species Jatropha curcas. The sequence continues at coordinate 6,174,387 of NC_143159.1, forward strand.
ACAATATTTAAAATAATAGTATATTTTCACTTTTTTTAATTATCTAATAATTATTTAATTGATATAATTTTATAAAATACACTATTTCAACAAAATAATTTTTATAAATTAAATGTTTAGTATATACAATTTTATAAGCTGAGGACATAATATATTTTCTGCAAAGACGAGATTTTTATGTGTTTGGCCTATTGACTTGCACAGTTTAGGTTTTCAGACCTCATGAAAAATCATAAATGAGCAAGAAAATATCTCGTGAAACTTCCGGTTTGGGCGTCGCTTGGACATGGAATGACAAGGCAAAGTATATAGGTACCCTTGAGTTTGGGACAGACAGGGCCCGGACAAAAATTTTCAATTTTTTTGGGGTCGGGCTGTACTCAGGCCTAATTAAAAAAATTGACCTAATTAGGCCCAACCTGTGCTCAGGTTTAGACAAAACTGAGAAAATCACTGTAAAGAATATCATTTTGCTCAGTCCAATACTTACCCTAAGTCTTTATCCCTCAACCTAATCAATTTCAGTTGGCCAATATTATCAAATTGCTCTGTTAAATTCAAATGAACTCCTATTTAATCTATTTTGACCAAACATGCCAACAAAAAATCAACTATAACACTTGGAATGACTGGAGTGAAATTTCAATTTACATGACAGATACTTTTTAATATGCAATAAATCATGTTTGAATCTTAGATGTTTTATCAGCCATCTCTTATTTCAAAATTGCCCCCAATGTTGAGAAAGTACAAAAAGTATGACACGGCAAAACAGTCATTAAAATAAGGAGCCCAAACCTTTAAATCCGTTGACTCTTCTAGTTGTTTACTCATTTCTTCTATTTTTGTGCCCTTTAGAGTCCTTTCCTGTAAAAACAAGACAGGTTGACTGGTCAAATTTTATACTGTAGTATCTGCAATCAATATGTGACTTAAACAAGAATACTGCCCAAAGCTTATGAACTGCCCAGATAATAGCACTCCAAATATGGAATAAAGGTGGAAAAATTGATTGCATTATTTTCCTTTTCCTTTTCCTTTTCCTTTTTCTTTTTATGGGTTCCAGAATCACAGCAAACCTTGCTACTTGCCTCCATGCATAACTAATGTTTGTTGTTGCTCTTCCTTCTTACTCCTACCAATTGCTCCCAATTTGACTTGAGAAATTTATCTGTATCTTGGAACAGTCAGCTGGATGCACCGTTGAGTGGTGAAATTATGTTCGAAAGAAAAACAAGGAAACTTGAATAAAGACATAAACAGAAAGATTAATTTATAACCAAAATAAAAGATACGAGCATGAGAACATGTAGCAATCCTTGATGTGCATGTGCCATTCATCAAATCATGCAATTCAGAATACCTGTAATTATATACTGCAATTATTAGCAGGTATTTAAGCTTTTCTACCAAAGCTTTTCTTATGGAGAATGTCTGAAAGTCATATTCATGATCTCTTATGATTTCTCTGCATCTCCTGGTTTTCAGCAACGTGATAACAGGTTTTTACTTACAGGTAATGTTCCTTAAATGAACACCCTTGGCAAGCGTGATTGATAGCTAAATAGCAATAAGAATTTTTTAACCACTTAAGTTGAGGTTCAGACAAGATGCATTTGGGCCAGGGAATACACCTAACTTCAAGTCTCAATCCAGCTCGTTCCAGCTTCTTTTATACCCAATTTTCTAGCACCTTCCCTTACTTGGCTGAGACTATCCCACATTCCCAATGTTGCATAAGCATTTGAAAGCATGACATATATTGAAGGATCATCTGGAGAAGTAGCAAGAAGCCTTTTTTCAATTGTACTAATCAGTTCGCTGTTCCTATGAGTAGCACATGCCCCTAGCAAGGAGCTCCATATGGTTTTGTCAGGCATAAATGGCATCTCAGATATTAATTTCTCTGCCTCCTTGAAACATCCAGCTTGGCCAAGAAGATCAATCATACAGTAATAATGTTCTATTTGAGGTTCAAATCCATGATCAAATTTCATTGACTTAAATATGTTCCATGCCTCTTCAATGAGACCAGCATGTCTGCAGGCAGCAAGGGCACCTAAAAAGGTGACTTCATTTGGCTTTAACCCTATCTCTACCATCTTTCGGTAAAATTCTACAGCGTCGTTTGCCCTTCCATTCTGCCCACAACCCACAATGACACTTGTCCAACATACAACATCCCTGTCAAGAATTGAATTAAACAAAGTTATGCCATCCTCAATTTCACCACATTTTGAGTACATGTCAATTAAAGCTGTAACGGTAACGCCTTCAGTTTCATACCCATTCTTAATACAGAAAGCGTGAACCTGTTTGCCACTTCTTAGAGATGCTAAACTTGAACAGATTTTTAGAACATTGGAAATAACATATTGATCAACTTCAAGATCCAGATTAACCATATCTCTGAAGAGTGAAAAAGCTAAAGAGTTTAATCCCATCTTTGTACAGCCAATGATTAAACCAGACCAAGCTACAATATCTTTCTTCGGAAGCCTGTGAAAAAGACCAAAAGCATCCTTAATGTTTCCAAGTTTTGCATAGAAATCTATGAGGACACTTCCAACAACATAATCTAATTCATACCCACTGATAACAACCAAACCATGCACTTGAATACCCAGTCCTAAATCGAGCAGGTTAATGCAGACCTTCAAAGCAGCACTGAAAGTGTAAGAATCTATACAAGCACCAGAAAGATGGATTTTTGAAAGCATAGTAAGGGCTTGCCTATTTTGTCCATTGACCACATACCCAGAAAGCATAGAATTCCAGAGTGCCAAGCTATCAGAAACTGAACCATTGCAACCTGAGTACTGATCAAATAGCGTAATTGCTTCACTTAACTTATTGCAATTTGAGTACATATCAACCATTGCTGACATGGTAAAGCAGCTAGATGCAACTCCTGACTTTATAACATAACAGTGAATCTGTTCCCCCATTGCTAAGAAACCAACATAACTACATGATTTAAGAGCACATGGAAATGTGAAATCATCTAGTTTAAGCCCTTGGCGGTGCATCTTACAAACAAACTCCAATGCACATAAACTCCTATTATCCACAAAACCAGCGATAATGCTATTCCAAGAAACAGTATTTGGGTTTGGCATTTGATTAAACAAATGCATTGCTTCTTCCATTAACCCTTCCTTACAACATCCTGAAATAATTGTATTCCATGTAATAGAATTTGCATCCAGAAGAATCCCATCAAAAACTTCCCTTGCTTCATCTAAACTGCCACATTTAACATACATATCCAAAAGGGTATTCATTAAGATAATGTCATTGTATAATTTCTCTCTATAAATTCTCTTATGAATCACTTTACCCAATCCAATATCACCCACAAGACCACACGCTTTCAAAATAACGGAATACATGAATCTATTAGGCACCTCGGCATTAGAATCTAACATTCGCTTATAAAGTTTTACACATTCATGAGGTTTTCCACAACTGATATATGCAGAGACCATTGTAGTCCAAGTAACAATATTTTTACGGGGCATTTCATCGAACACTCTACGCGCATCGTCTATAAAAGAGCAATGCACATACATTGATATCAAATTGCTGGCTATATATACATTATGAGAATACCCAGTTTTGATCAGACGAGAATGAAACGATTTCCCGTGTCTGAGTGCTTGAACTTGGCCACAGTAGCGTATTGCTGTCACGATATGCTTCAAGTCCATTTCCAATTAGCCCGTGAAGAAATTTCTAGCATCACATCGCACGACGTCGTCTATCCAATAATTCAAAGACTTCGCTTTCCTTGGAATATAATGGTCTTGACGAGTGATTTGGATGCTTTTGGTCGTCGAACGACAGCCCGTTGCAATAAACAGGTCGCCCAACGACTTCGTTTATTGAATATACAGTCTTCTGTTTTTGAAGAAAGGACATGAGATTAAGATATGTTTGGTTTAATGAACAAGTCACACGTGCGTGGTATGACTAATTGCTAAAGGCATTGTGAAAATTAAAAATGGGCCGAAGCAGCTTGAAAAACAACTTTCTACGTGTTACTGAAATGGGCCTCTATTGGACTCAAACAATCTACACCGAGACCCAGTAATCTCACTCTTGGAGGATGGGATTTGGAAACGACTTTAGACTTGGGACGGAAAGCTACTTCCTGGGTCAGGAAAGAAATTTTTCTGAAGTCGCTTGATATTGCATAAGTGTTCTATGTTGCCTTTGTCTATTTATGGTGAGTTTCAAAACAAATGATGAATTCTTTCTGGTAAGGTTTAAAAGCTGATAAGAGGAGAAGTATTCATTGGTTAAGCTGGGAAATAATATGTCAAAGGACAAAGGAGGTATAGGGTTTAGATACCTCATTCTTTTTAACTTGACAATGTTTGTAGGAGTCTGGTCTAATACGTGTTACATCTGTTATTCAGAAATAGGGAGTATAAATTAATTAGGGAACTGAAAAATTCTTAACTTACAAGAATGGAAGCATTCTACCCACTGCCAAACAAATAATCTCATTCCAGAAATGTTGAAACTGTTAGAATTTATTTTTTGCACAAAAAGAGGAACAAAAATAAAACTTAAGACGATTCATGCCGAGTATAATTACATTAAAGATGTCAAGGGGAAAAAATTTTAGCAACTGTACCGAGTCTATAGAAGAGGTTAAAAAAAGGAAGTAATGGGTATTCATATGGCCCACCTTACCAGAGCTAGCAAGTCAATCTCCTGAAACCAACAATTGCCTTTTGCACTCAATCAACACTTAAAAACTAGATACAGATATAATTAACCGAGGTTTCGAAGAGCTCGATGCATTTTTGCAGAAAGTTAAACAATAACACCAGATGAAGAATTCCTTATATTATCAAAACTGGAATTCCTGAATCTCTCCATGCTAACTGCGATAGCCATCTGCTTTGCCCGCAAGACTTTAGGCTTTTCATCAACAGGCCACACCAAGCTGCACAATACTATCAATGCACGATTTGTGCCTGTACAGGAGAAATACTAACGTGGGGACAAATCTTGTTGGTTATCTTGTGGACTCGAGCATATTTGTAGTGTGTGTTAATTTGAGTGATGAGTTGTGTGATAGTAGACACCCACATTCTGGTAAAGGGTATGTATAAATGGAAGTTTTTCTGTTGATTTTTCTGACTCTAGGTACCATCACTCCCTTGCGATCACTTTCAGCAAGCATTGCTCCCATCTGATCCTTAAAGGTCTTCCAACTGCAGATCAAGGGTAATGTCATCAATGACTAAAATTTTTTCATATTGGTCCTTCACTAATCCTAGAGTTCTAATCTAACCTTGAACTCAGAAAGGCCAAGAACAGATACCACTGGCTCCAAACTCCAGCTTTTAATTTACCTTCAAGCATATCTTAAGAAATGTGCACAATTTTACCACAAGTTCCATAGTCAATAAAAAACCTGCATATTTCTTGGAAAAAAGAAAAATATATTTCCACTAGTGTTCAAATGTGATTTCCAGTAATTTCAGAATTTCAACTCGCCTAAAAGGATAATACTTCTAGTGGTGCCCCACATCCCCACAAGCCATCTCCATATATGCACTCTCCTATTGAACTACTGTCAGGCTATCACAGAAGTCAGAACATCACAAGCTTGTGAATTTAGAATCAGAGTCCAATTCTTAAATTTTCACACACTATATGATATGCATATATGCTCGCAAAAAATCAGTAGAATAACGAAGAGAAATAATGTATTGCAGAGGAAAAACACCTGATTTCCATATCCTGCAGGAGAACAACAAGCTTGCGCTTGTCAGGCCTAATGGTCTTTGCATGCCCATCAAAAAAGAATCTCCGTTGACCCATCAAAAAATGTGGGAAGTTCCCACCTTGAGTCGTAACAAAAACCTCACTAAACAAGCATACAGTATAATCCAAAGCTGCCAACCTTGAAGAATAGCCCTACCAATAAAGAGGAAAAAAGCACTCAACCAAATTAGAAAGGAGCTAATTTGAGTCTGGAAATTGAAACCATAAAGAGTAATTCTGGGGGAGAAGAAAAAGAACCCGAAAAAAACTAGCCGTCTACGTATATTCACTTGTTAAATGGATTCAATTTAATACCCAAAAATTGCAAATGTCCAATTCAACTCAAATTGTTTCACAAGAATCATTTCAAAACAACATTCGGGACTGTTTTCTGATAATCAATTTCACTGGTCTAACAGATGCATTTAGTTTGATGCCATAATTAGTGTAATCGCACCATATTGGATGACCAACTTGCTGCTTACTTGATCAATGACTTTCAAATAATTTTCAAGAAGCCAATTTGATGGGAAAGGAGAGAATGGTAATTGATGGTTTTATAGTGGAAAATGTCTTATCTGGATTATCCATCAGGTGGCTCATGCTTCAAATATATTATATGAAAACTAGTCAATTTACAAAATATAAAGATCGAAGAGATTGCCTCAGAAATACATCACATTTGTAGAATTAGCAACTACCTCAAAAGGAGCAAGCTCATCTGGGGTTGCAAGAGACTTCTTGGTGTAAAGAAGGGGGAACATCTGCAACAAAGGAGCTAAATACCTTTCTGCCTTGTAAATTTTCCCCGAGGCCAAATAAATTGATGTGTTGTTATCAAACCCCATACCGCGAAGCATCATCCCAACCTATGCTGACAGCAAAAACATCACACAAGTAAAAGAGTTATTATATGCCAAATTAGATGGTCAGACGAGAAAACCAACAAGGTGTAATCAAGAAAAAAATAACATGACGTTTATAACCCTGTTTCAGTTTGTCATGCTAATGAACATAATGCATTTGGAGAATCAAACAAAAGAAAGCAAATGAAGTTGCGTTCAACTTAAAGAAAAAGTTCTTATTAGAAGTTGAAGGGTAGAGGTGAATAGGGTAAAAGGTTAGAACTCATGAGGTGAAAATATCTAACGTGGGCTTACTGGACTTGTGCCAACCAATTCTAAAAGGTTACTACTAACCAATTAGCTAGCAAACTTGCCACTCTTATATTCCCTTTGTAGATTTGATGTGTAGTCAATGTGGGATTCTTAACAGTTCTCAAGTCACTATCTGAAAAGCATAGATTAGAGACCAAGATGCATCATTTTGGGACAGTAAAAGTAGCTAGAAACAACCTAAAGAAAACCTAACCACACCAAAATATCTAAAACCAAAAGATAAACCTAATTATTTGAATTGGCCACCAAAAACCCTTTAAAAATACTGTGTGACTATTTGATGCTTCTTCAATTTTGCAGCAACTTGAAATACATAACAAATGGTACTGGAAAAAGTTGAAGACAGCAGAAAATTTCTGCTGAGGCTATCAGCAAAGCCTGTAAGAACTGATTAAATAATTGGAATCACCGAAGGTGGAGCTGTTAAAAAAAGAATCAAAATGCCAAGGATCCAAAACACAAGAGAATTCGCACATATGTGAGATACCTCCAGGGGAGTTAGAGGGCATTTTCCATCAATCCGATTAAGACCAGGTAAAATGACACGGTCTTTTCTTTTGAATTTCCTCTTCCACTCTGTTTCTCTAATTGAATCCATTTTTTGCTTTTCAGCATCTCCTCCGTCATACACACAGCAAGAGAAGGCCACCATATCCTGAAGGTTATTAGAGATATGTTAAGTTGATCCTATTTAAAAGAATAGAAGCTTATTTAAAAGCCAAGAAGTCATATTAGTACCTCCTCAAAACGGAGATGGATCGACACATATTTTCCACCAGTCCTTGAGCTGTTTTCAATCATTCGATTTACTAATTTATGTGCGAGTGTCGATATGGGAGAAGAGAACCTCAGTGCCTTATAATTAGCAATGCACCTCAACAATTGAATATGAGGTGGGACACTCATTGCCAATCTATTGGCAAAGGGGGCAATGCGGATAACCCTGCTTTCAGAAGCACAAATTAGAAAAAACCTAGATTTAGTTATATAACAAACTAAGATATCTAGAACAAAGTAGCAAGTGGAAGATTGCAATCCTCTAAGCAATTGCATGCTTTCTAGTCTCAGTTTGCTATTTTTTATCAGAAGGCGCCAGTCTAGTTCAGTGAGAGAGATATTGCAAATGGAATAAAAACAAATGCACCTGCACATACCCATGCTCCCTAAGCAGAGGATGAACTTCTCCCAGATAGTATTTAGCAGGAGCCCATGCTTGGACACGAATGTTTATAATATTAGAAACGTTGTAGTCATATCTTGCCATCACTTCATCAGGTAGCTCTTTAACCACTTTCACATAACCCTCAAGGGTGGCTATAAAATGCTCCAGATCATATATGTCTCCAAAATCACTGCATAGCAGATAAATCTTAATAATAGCTTATTACTTCCAGAGAAGATGGTAATAATTAAAAATTACGCAGGGGTCAAACTCATAACTCTCTTAAGCTTTCACTTTGGAAAAATCGTTTCTTGCAAGGTTTCAGATACACAATAGGCTAGTTTGATGGACACCAAAGGTTGATCAAATATTTTGGTGCAGCAAAATAAATTTGCTGGACCACCTATGTAGTACATTTGCTAGTGTATTCAATGGGAGCTAATGTATTCGGAAAGGGAGGGCCAGAGGCATAAGGATAACGTATGTGTTTCTAAAGCTATAATTCATTATTACTACTGCAAACAATATCAAAATACCAATTCCTTAATTAAGTCTACCATTCACTTAAAAGAACAGAAAAATAAGAAACTCTAATTTATTAAAAATTGTCTCAACTTTTATGACAATATTGAAAGAGAATCGCTTTCTATTTTCTCCTTTTGAAATACCATCATTTTTCTTGGATATCATTAAAATGTGAGTCAATAAGAAATTACCTCATTTTCTAAATTGACAAACATAATTAAGATTATCTATAACTAATTAGATACTGAAAGCTTCTTGAATGCATTTTAAGATGAAAACTACTTATAGCAATCTTCCATTACAAGAGAAATCACATAAGAATGTATTAAATGAGGATAGGTTGTTTTAATCTTGGGAGCAAATATTAGATGAGATATACTCATAAACGAAAGAAAATTATTTGGGAAGGCCACAACGGGAATTAGCACACAATGTAAGGCGGGGAGCTGAAGGGGTCCACACTAAAGTTCACCGATGTCTAAATCACTTGCACTTTTCCTATTCTGAGATGCAGTCCGAAAGTAAGCGTGCAGTTTTATGCCTGTATGCATATGTGCACACACTTGCATGGGCACTTGAGGCAAAGCCTTCAAATAAATTATAATCGCCAGGTTTGTTTTTGGGGGGTATGTCCAAACAAGAGAGCGAACACCATGGGTAACTAATTTGGTCTTACCTTGGATCCCTCCAAACACGGTTGAATTCAAAGTGGGGTATGACTAGTATAGCATTCAACAGTCCAGCTAAAGCAACTGCATTGCAAATCTAAAGAAAAACATTAAAAATATATCAGGAACAGATACTGAACAACATGTGGATATCATGGCATTATTGGTAACATGCTTGGCATGATTTAGTGCTCTAACTGATAAAGAAGATAGATAGGAACTTGCAGCAAGTTAATAACAAGGCTATAACATACCGCAGAACGCTGTTGGTTAAGACCACCATTTGCCTCAACAATCAAGTAACCATTCGGGCCAGCTGGCTCTGCAATGCAATGCCAAACATGAGCTACAATTGTACTTGATCTATCTAGTTTTCCAAAACCGAGCAATGAGTACGAGCTCTCCTAATAGAGAGGGTGATGCATCACAACTAATAATGTCCATAAGCATTTGGGACTGCTAAGGAGGTGAATTGTAAGACACACTGCTTATTACATGCAGGACCAAAAGGGATATATTATTGTTATTTTCCAATTTATTTTAATCAATCTTTGGGTTTAGAACTCTGTTGCTTGCATAACCCATAACCCAGAAGGATATGCATTAGCAAGCAGGTGTAGTTCCCAGGTTAAGTTGTTTCCAAGAGGACAAAGTCAAACATTACGCTAGTAGGCTAGAAAAGTCATCTCAGAAAAAAATTTGTCTACCTTCATTATTTGCAGCAAAATGTTGCCTGGCAGTTGAATCTGGACAAGGTCTCTGTACTTTCAACCTCCTCGTGAACTTCCATACAGAAGATAACTAAAAAAAGAAATGCCATGTTTGCCAATTACAATTTATTAAGGAAATTTGAAAATAGCTATACATAAAATGCATTATTGGATTGAAAAAAGAAATGGCATGTTTGCCAATTACAGTTTATCAAGGAAAAATTGAAAGTAGCTATATATAAAATGCATTATTGGATTAATAAGAGAAATCAGTAATTCACTTTACCCACGCATAAAAAAAAAGCAGCAATTGACACGCAATGAAACCTCTTTAAAAAAGAGTTAGTAATCCAATTATTCAGCATCAAAATTAACAAGCGTATCTAGCTTAACTTTTAAGCATTAACCCCGAGTGCAACAACAATACCAAGAATCTCCTCAAATTATAAAAAACTAAAAAAACCAAAAACTGATAAAAGAGAATATATAAAAAGAAATAAACGTTCAAACAAAATCATTTGAACTAATTCTACTGAGTTCCTTTAGGAACAATCATCATTTTCAATTTTTCGAACTTCTTAATTTTCTCCTTTTTCTTTTTCCTTCGGTCCCATGTAATAACAATACTTCAACAACCATAAACTATTTTGTTCTCCTTTTGCTTTTTCTTTTTCCACTTTTTCTCAAAAACCAAACAGAAATAAGACAAAAGAAGTGAAAATTAGCAAAAATTAAGAGATGAAAAAAAAAGAAAAGAAAAGAAAAGAAAACCTCAATTGCAGTAGAATTATCAACAGCAATATCAGGCCAAAGCTTCGCAAACAACTCGGAACTACGATACACGGCACCTGGAAGACTAGGCTGAAGCAAAAAGGCCGAGAAAGGTCCCACACACATAATCAAACCAGAAATATACAACAACGGCAAGACCACCAAGTACCGGATGTTCCACCGGAGAAAGATCCCGGCAGTGAGATTCTCCCGGCGAAAGTGAGACTGAAGTTTAGACCGAAGTCGACGACGGCTTTGGGGGATACCTATAAGGTGGTTACGGCGAGGAGACGGTGGTGGACTAGGAGAATTGCTGTCGGCACTGCCATCACTGGCAGTGCCATTATTGGCGTTAACATTGTGGGCCGCCTTGGGCTTCATTGCAGTAGCAGTGTTTATGGCCATGCAAATATAGAGAAGAGAAAACAGTAACTCTCTGATATAGAAAGAAGAGAGAGAGAGAGTAGTTTGTACTTGTACTGTGTTATGGTCTTTGTTTGTTTCTGAGCAGTGAGCAGAGAGAGTAAAAAAGACGGGTCTTGATTTTACGAGGCGTTGTAGCGTTGCGGGTTTATATTTCTGTAGTGCGTTTACACGAAATAATTTCTTTTTGGGTGGCTCGAAGCCAATATGGAGAGGACAAAGAGAAACCAGAGAGAGAGCCGAGCTTTTTAAAGTTTAAAATGGGTTAATGTATAGAATTGGAGCTAAAAATGTCCTGATATCGTGCGATATTTTGATTTTTGGTAAGGATAATTGGATATATACAGTACAGCCATAAACTGTTAAATCAGTTGTAAGCTTACTATTTACTGGGTTTGATGATAAACTCAACGCTTAAAAAGTAAAACTCTTCAACTTTGATCTTATCTCCCAACAACATAGTTTCGTATTTTCTGAAATTAAATAATTTAGCCTTCAATTCTTAAAAATAAATAAAATCTTATTTTAATTGCATAAAATTCTATAATATGACCCTTTATGAAATAAATATACTGGTTTTGACTAAAGTTGCTTTTTTTTAATTATAATTTGTGAACAAAATACTACAATGTGAATTTTATAAAAATAATAATAATAGAAAAATCTTCCTTAATAATAAGTACATGGAAGGTGATTTAAAAGTTCTATCTCTTGACGGTAATTAGGACAGTTCCCAACTACTAAAATTAACTAATTTTGTTGAACAATTCTAGCAAAAAAAATCTCTACAAAATTTCGAATTTAATCCATGAAAAAAAAAACTCATGGAAAAAAGGCAATAATGAATCTGAAACAAAGGTAGTCTCATGCTTCAAAAATCTTTGGCAGGGAAAACGTTTTTTTAACAAAATAATATTATGAAAATAATTAAAATATTAATGAAATAAAGAAATTAGGATGGATCTCTTAATGTAATACTCTTTCTGTCTCATTTTATTTATTTATATCGTTTGACAACCTTTCATAATATTATTTTATTTATTAAATGAAAGATATTAATAAAAACCTTTCATTTAATAAATGATCATAAAAGTTTACATAGCTAAATTTCGAAATTTTATAAATATTTTAAGATATATAAAAAATAATAATTAAATAAAATGAAAAGAACAGAGTATTATATTTTAAGGACTCTTTCGCATGTACAATTTATCGCTAGAACTAGAAGCAAGGAATGGAAAACTCCAACCAAGTGCGAAGCCGATCATATCTATGCATAATAACATCTTTGACTAATACTATAATACAACACGTAATAATAACGGAGTATAAACTAAACTCGAATTACCCACTAAAGCAAAAGCATAGAGCTGCATAGATATTGGGAACAGACACGAAAAAAGAATGGGCTGACACTTGCCAGTAGCCATAGAGACGTTAAAGTCGTTAACCGGCTAAAGTCCGTCACCGTCAGTTAGTGCGTCGCCTCGGGCTCCTTTAAATTTAATACCCCACGACGCCCCTGCGACCGTCCAGAATTCATAATTTATTTTTTCTTTTGCACCGTTATGCCTTCCACGACTCCCAAATTTGCACGTCCTTTTCGTTTCTTCTTATTTTTTTTTTTCCATAAAGAAGTATAAGGATTTTAGGATGCAAAAATCTCATCTACACCAGAGTATTCCGATTAATTTTAGATGCACTAGACATGCCCACAAAGAGAAAAAGCGCTCTCTTCTAACTAGCTCGATTAATTCCGATTAATTTTAAACATTTTGGGCAGACCCACTAAGGGAGCAGAACGCTCCTTCCCAAATATTTAAATGGATTTTAAAATTCGAACTCAAGATTTACGATGAAGGGAGAAGAAATTCTTATCATCTCATCTCAGCCCTTAAGATTCACGATAGAATTTTATCTTTATACGTAAAATCTTTAAATTTTGATGTGATTCTAATTTAGCGCCATAAAATAATTTTATTTTGTACCAATATAATCATGTAGCTATATTTTTTAGTAGTATTTTTTAAAATCTTTTCAATATTAGTTATATGTATATGTAAAATAAAAATTTATTGAGTTAACTTCATAAAAATTAAAATAATAATTACATAAAGTCAATCATATATGGTCTAGTTGGTCTTCTTACGTCTTGTTAAAGACGTGGGGAGTGAGAGTTCGAGTCCTCTCCGTCACAAAATTATTTCTAATTTGGCAAACTTTAATTAAACTCTGTAGCTCACAATATTGTCCATTAGACTTTTCAAGTATAAAAAAAATAATAATTACATAATAATTCTTAATTTTGCAATAATATACTATCATGGATTAGTTTTTGCTCATATTATATTAAAATATTTTTAATTGAGAAAAGTCGTGTGTGTGTATATATATATAATCTAATTTAATCTCAGAATGACTATATATTAATTTATTTTAAATATTGACTTTTTTAAAGAGAAATACTAGTTTAATTGATAAAATGGGTGCAGCCCTCCAACTAATTAATTAAGATTTAAATCTTACGATTGGACTAATAATAATATTTTTTTATCCTTACGAACCGTTTTAATTCTAAGATAAATAGCATGTTTTTAATAAGATGGAAGAAACAGAGATTGGTAAAAGGTACAAAATTAACTCGAGATACCACCTTAACCCTTTAAAAATTAGTTATTTAAAATAAATGGAAGCCTGAAATTTCAAGCATCCTTAAACAACAAGAAAAAAAAAAAAATAGGGAAAGAATTTTCTAGGTTGATATTTTTTTTATCTAAAGATCAGTACAGGCAATCCCAATCAGATGGACCACATTTCAACAATAAACGTGCTAAAAAAATTTCCAATTTTGCAGGGCACCAATGGGGATTTTTTTTTTCTTTTATTTTCTTTTCCTTTCCTTTCTCTTCTTCTATTTCATTTTCAAAAGTGAATGAGTAGAAGTTAATCCACCTACTAAAATCTATAAAGAGCAGACTACATAAGAGGCAACATGGTATGGTAGTAACAAATTTTGGATAACAATACAAAACTAGCAAAATAATATAATAGACAAAAAATAAACTTTTCTTTAGAGCTTGTCCTAGTTTTAGAACTATTGCTTAAACTATGGTTCGAACTAATATTCTAAATTATGGCTTCAACAACTATAATACTTCAAAAACAAGAAATAAAGCAAACGACAATTTATACTGTAAGAAGAAGCTTTCTCATTAAATAAAACTACAACCCAACATTGAAACTTATCATTTTAATATAATAACATATTATAAATTTAGATATTGAAATTAATAATTCAAAGATTAATTTTCATGACATAGAGATATGGATTCAAATTTTCATTTTTTATTTTTTATTTTTTTAAAAAAATTTCTTTAACGTACTCAACCAAATTAAGCTTATGGACTTTTCAAATTTTTATTTTAGACTCATTATTTGAAGTAATAAAATAACCGTATTTAAGTCAATTATAAAGTAAGGCTATTGTCTTAATTGGATTGAGAAAAATAATTTTAATTTTGCAACCGTGACTATTATTTCTATTAATAATAAAATTAATACCACCAATCTTGCTCACAATTTTTAATCTCTCTCTATTTGAACAACACATTTAGCATTTCATATTAATTGTCTCCAACTAACATTTGGCGTGTCATTACATATATGACATTTTGTAATGCAAGGTTATGAATCTTTTTGCGATGAAATATCTGCTTGTGATTAAATAATTTTAGTTTTATTTATTCTTTCGGGTTTTCCCTTGTTCGTATTCAAAAAAAAAAATAAAAAAAATAAAACTAAATACTTTCTTATCTTTAAGATTAAAACATTGTAAGTTGAAATTTCATGTTTAAGCCAAGAAATAACTTATTATTAATTACATTTCTCAAAAAAAAAAAAAAACTTATTATTAATTACGGGGATTATAAAATTATCCTATAAAATAATAATGAAAATATAAAAGGATAAAATGGTAAAGTACTCAACTGAGAAAAAAAGGGACTCTTAAACCAGGTGGTGACAATGCCACGTGAGAATAGGAAATAATATATATCGTCACATAAAAAGACACAGAATATGGCCGAAATCTCTCCAAGACATCCGCTTTACCCGTCTGTACTGGATCCCACTCTCTGACCACGTTTTTTTTACTAAACTACCCCTCCATTAAGGGATGTTATTTGACTTCTTGAGCCTGTTTCTGTCTATTTAAGTTCCAAATCTCAAGCGAGCAGTCCCCTTGTTAGTGTGCAGATATTGTTTGCTTTGGACATTCGAGCCCAGTTGTCATACCATGCACTAATGCACTCTATTCACCAGATAAACCTTGGTAGAAGTTTAAATAAATAAATAAATAAATAAATAAATAAAAGAGAGCCAAATGCTGGTAAAAACATTGTTAAACTTTATTCCAGGAAAATGAAATTAAAAGGTCGTTGAATCAGTGAAAATAGACTATGTTTTTAGGTGAATTTTAATTGTAATGTCGGTTCCTCAAAATCTAAAATCATTACAGTTTCAACTTACAAGAATTTAATATAATATTTAAAACGCTAAATAATATTTTTTATGGTATTCGATAATATTACGTTTGAATAGTTTTTAGAAATTAAGGTAGCGTTTTATAAAAGTTAATATGTGTAACATTTAACTTTTAACGTTTCATGAAAAAACTATTTGAGCGGCTAATACCTACACACTATTAAAACAACTAAAAAATACCAAAATAATTAATTTTGCCGAACAGATTTTTCGGGATACTTTATTTTGAACACTTCTAAAAGCATCTCCAATGTCAAGTATATATTATTACTTATTTATTTTCATGAGCTTGCTAGTGAGAGTCAGCTGACATTAAAAAATCAAATATATTGGCTGTGTCTTTATATATGCAGTTAGAGTTAGTGAAAGCACCGAAAAATTAAATGAAATTTTTGTTGTTGGTTTTACACCAATGAATGTTCACAAAAAGTGTAATCTTTTTTTTTTTTTTTTTATGTTTTTAAATTTATTGCTTCTCGCTTTTATTTCAAATACTATTTTTTGAGTTCATGAAATGAAAATTTTAGATTAAAAATAGAATATACTAAATTTTTTGTATATATTAAAAAATTTTTAAAGAAAAAAAATAGTGAATATACCTATCCTGTCATCAAGATGAGGATGGGACAACGTGGGTCACAAAACAAATTTCATTTAAAATGTTCTTCCCTGATCTTTATTTCTGTTTTTTTTTTTTTTTTTTTATACGCTTTACACTGTTAGCAGTAATTACAACTTAAAAATTCATATGACAATACAATTCATTATAAAGCACGTCAAAAATAATACAATGTAATAAAGAAAAACTAAAAAGAAATACCAGCTGAAATTAATTATTACATTAGCAAAGATGGAACGTGGAATCTCTTTCCCTATCTTTATTTCGTGGATGCCTTTTCAAGAATCACTGTTTGCCCAGTTTTTTTTTTTTTTCCTAAGAAAAAAAAAAACATTTACTCTAGTTTGATTTTATTTTTAAAATTCATAAATGCTGTAAGGCGTGATTGGATAAAATGAGCATCCTAAAAATCAATTACCTATAAAATTTTTTACTATTTTTTCATTTTATAGATATATATTTTCCTTTAACTAATTTAAAAAAACAAAAAGAACTTTCATATTAATTCACCTAGTCAGGCTGAGTTTATATAGCGATTCTTGTAAAGTGAAAACCCATGTGATGTGCTATTATAAGAAGGTGGTTTGTGTCTCCAATTTGGGCACTTGCACAATAAAATCTCAGTAAAAAGTACCATCGAGCTCAAGGTCTAAGGGAAAAAAAAAAATTCAGTAGCATTTTTGGTCTTATTGGTAGATTGTTTTTGAGACAGTGAAAGTGATAGGGCCACTGATCTGAGATTCAAATATTCAATTTTGGACCCTACATATATATATATTAGATGCCATTTCTATATGCTTTTGTCCTAACTCCACTCTACCCACCACTTTACATCAACCCACAAATACGACATAATAGTGCTCATCATTGTGGGCCTACCCTCCTTCATTAGGATACCCCCCTCCTTGACCGACTTATTGGCAAACTGAATCGATGAGTTGAATCAATCAATTAAGCTGCAAATCGACCGTTGATTCGGTCCAATTTGATGAAAAATGGGATAGGAGGAAAAGTTACAATTAAAATCTTAATCAATCGAAATCAAAGGAGTCATACGAGAGCCAATTAAAAGTTATTGCATCTGAATCGAAATTAAATCAACCAGTTTGAGATTGCGATGAAATCCCCTATTAAAATTAGCGAGTAAAAGTCAAACAATACATTAACATGAAATATCCTAACAGAATTGAAAATATGATATTATGAAAAATTCTTCATAAATCTAAGCTTTTCACATATTTCAATAAAAAAAATATATATATAAAGGGCAAATACTAAGTTACCTGGAGAGAGATCCGGGAGCAAAGAGAAAATTGTATTCATCATTATAGGAAGGTGCGTTCTCATTTGGAAGAGATGCCCTTTGGACTGATAAATTTATGCCACCCACAACTCATCATAATGTAGGTAAGGAACTTTTGGGCCCAAAAAGAGACTAATGTACTGAGTACAACACCTTTTTTGAAACCTCTATTGGACACCTGTGATTTTTATGGCTCCTTCCCATTTAGTACCACTCCTTTTTAATGCTTCTAACAAAACACCTGTCATAGTTGCAGGGAACCCAACTCCATTAATATCATCCACAGTTATTACTTATCACTCACTCAGTAACAATGAGGCCACTCACTGTTCAGAATAGAAATTTCTAAAATCAAAGCCCAAGTTATCACTTATCAGTCATTCAATAACCATAATGCCACTCACAATTCAGAATAGAAATTTCTTGACTCCAAGCCAGCCTGGCCCAGCATTAGATCTTTGCCACAAAGGCAAAACAGAGTAGAACAAAGAAAGTGCAACGTACAGTCAGTCTATAAAGGGCTTTCATGTGAATTTCGAAAATATTATTGTATCAGTTACAACAGTATAATGCCAAGAGGAAACTCTCGCCATCCTCCCAGTTTATACAAAAGTACAGTATAAAAAGATCTAGATTAACTAGGAAATAAAAGTCTTTTAGCTCTAATAAAACTGTTGCTTTCTTTACTTTGTAGATCCAACCCTATCACGAGGGATCAAGCGCAATTCAGAACCATGTTTGAGGAAGACATTGCCTGAGACCATCAAAATCATGAGAGACAGGAAAAAAAAAAGGATCTAAACAGCATGAAATGATTTATAACTAATAACAGTAGAATCATAAACTTTCTGATACTTCAGAGCTACCATATTAACAGGAAGTAAGTTATATAATGTTTTTAGCTCGTCAAATATACCAAGAGAATTGTAATATAGAACCCCAAGGAAATTTATGATAAACACATTATTAAATACTAGAAAATTAGAAAATCCAGATCAAATCAAGACAAACACAAAATTCTAAAAGTTAAAACTCAAAATAAGCATTTGAGAGAACACAATAATCTACTAGTTTCACAAAAACAGCAGTAAGAACAGCACTAATTTGACAGTATCATTGAAGACATCCATTTTCCCATGAAAACCTCAAGTTACTTTCTTGAATCTGCTGGTTCCCAGTACAACTTTTGATCTGTGATATGATCCAGTTGCAAGGCACAGCTTAATGAAACAGATAGAATTGCAATTTGATTAAGAAGCAACAGCTGCTAAATTACACCATTGTAATCTTATTAGACAGGTGTGCACATTGATGATACCAAAATTAACCTAGTGCTGCTAATGTCATAACTTAAACTAGTTCTGTTATTGTTATATACTAACATGACCCTCCCTTCAGGAGCTGTTGTCTTTATTTCAAGCAAAGCAGAGACTCTTCAACAGATGGCACATATGAACCAAAAAAAAGCAGATTAAATGAAATCATAGAGTGTATGAATATAGGGAATGCATTAGCATACCTGCACTTTGTTGAGGATTGATTCCCACTCCATCTGGATGTCAACAAAACAGTTTTGATGTAAGAAACAACAAAGAATATAGGATGAATTAAGATGCTGACTAACCCTCATTTGGTAGAACATCATAAAACTAGATTAGTTGATGGAAAGGAGATAGTAAACACTTAAGCCAGTTGAAACAATGAAATTAAGCACAGAAATTAATATAATTAATTCATTTATACTGCCAAATTGTTTTTTTCTTTCCCTCTCTGTCCATTTCATTCCGGTGAATTAAAATAATTCACTAATTTCAACGGTTGCCCAAATGTCATCCCAATGCCAATGCATGAGGACTGCAGGCAGCTCACTGAGTCATTGAGTCAACAATGTGAATCAGGTAAAATAAGATATTTGATTCAATGCAATTGCTATGACACATACACTACCAAGGCCTGGAAACAACACAAGCTCAAAAGAAACCAACTTTCAGAATGAGATTTTTTCCAGGATCAAATTCGCAATCTAGAATACCACATTGCATTTGATGTCTCAGTTCAAGTTTATGCATAACGAATGCAACATTTCCACTTCAAAACCTAATTAATTCCTACTTGCACAAAATTAGGATCTTTCTTCCTAAAGAACACTATAAAAAGGAAAGAAAAAGAAGCCCTTTATAAGCTCAACAGTTTCTGAAACCTTCTAAAAATTATTCTTCTAAAACAAATAAACAGAAAATTAAAAAAAAAAAAAAACACACAAAATCGATCACAATCAATGTGTGAAACCCTAGATTACCATTTCTTTGGCTTTTCATCATTCTTTTTAGAAGACAAGAAATGGGAATTACCGTTAGTGATGATAGCGCTAGTTTGGGGTGGAACTTTGAATTCCTCAGCTGCGAATTTCAAAACAGCAGTAAATGGGGCAGCCTCTGGTACGCTAAACCTGAAATCAGCCATAATTAAGATAACAATTCAAATCAGAGATGAACAAACAGTAAAAATTAAACGAGTGAATTACGAGCTGAAATTGAAAAGGTTGATTATACGTACACTTTGAAAGGAAGCTTTGGATCGGAGGTAAGCGTCACTTTGAAGGAGACCTTTCCTCCTCCACCACCACCACCACCACCACCACCACCACCATCACCACCGGCGCTAGCCATTTCAATTTGACTTGTATTACTGGATTTTCGTTTTCTATGGGTAGTTTGATATACACAAATACTATTGTATTTATTGGAAGGCGTAGCTTCAACGCAATCCAGGCCCATTGGGCTCGGTACAAGCGGATTTCAGGCCTTGTTTCAGTTTTATGTATGAGGAGGGAAATTTTAACCTGTCATTCACGAATGAAAATTTTCCCTCTCTTTTACAAAATAATTTTAAATGATCTCAATCAAAAATAGGTATAAACAACCGAGAATATCTTATATTTTTAATGACTTAATTTACTAATTTGGTAATTATTTTTCTAGTGCCACTTTCCGTGTAGATTGATTCAAATATAGAATCAAACTCCTGACTTTACAGATAAAATTTATCGAATGATATAATTCACTTCTATTAATCCAATTGTATCATATCAATTACATAAACATAATAATAATAATAATAATAATAATAATAATAATAATATTTATTTCCAATCGGATGAACACGAAGAAGCTTGAATCTTACTCAAAAGAACAAATTAAATTGGATATACAAGTGGACAATGAGAAATAAAATGTTAGATTAAATTGAAGATTACAGTCTGATAAGTAATTGCAGTTGATTCTTGCCCTTGAATCGAAGAAAAACAATAGAATCAAATTAATATTTACAATCCCAACATTGACATTTTAACCTATAAGAAAAGATTATAAGTCCTTTCACAAATTTGGGCAAGCTATATATAATTATCAAAGAATAATTAAGAGACCCCTCTAATTGATCAAAAAAAAAAAAAAAAAACATCTATGTCTTATATTAAATTCTAAATAATCCACCAGTTAACCATAAATGAAAATGCAAGCACCAGAACCCAACTGCTTCCAATCAATGACTTTAATCCTTGAGATCCACCACAAACAAGCTTGTTATTATGATATGTGCAAACCTGTTGTTTCTGGCTGCAATTATTAACAAATAACATCTATTTGTTTAGAATATAATTATATATAACGTCAAAATTATTATAAAAAAACAATCGAAAAATATAAAGACATTCTCTTTGCAAAAGCAGAGAAAAGCCGTATAAATCAATCTTTTTCAAAATCCATAAAATAGAATGTTTCATGGATTGAGTCGCCTTTTATCGAAAGATAATTTAAGTAAAAAAAAAAAAAAAAAAGAAATTACCTTATGGTAACTCACCTTGATGGGCAAAAAGTGATGACATAATCTGTTCCAGAGCAAGTAAAAATACTAGTAGGATCATCATAAGCATAACTATAAGCAGTAGGGCAAGCCTCTTTGAATTTCTTGGAATAGTAAGTAGGTTGACAAACCACAGGATTTCCATAAACTCCTCTACAACAATACTCATCAGTATTGAACACATCACAAGCGCTCCGGCAAGCGATAACTTTTCCGTTCGACTTGACGGCAAGTTCCGACGGACAAGTCGACCTCAAATCCATATAACAACCAGCAACACTACAATTTCCGACACCATTAATTGGTGTAACGAGTAATGGTAAATTAAACCCATCCACAAGGCTAACATCATAGAAGTCTGGGGTTGCCAAGGTAAATTCCGCTAGTGAAACAGGAGTTGCACCTGATGCTCCACATTTTAACGACGTGCCACATGACCCTGTTTGACATGATCCATTGCCGTTTTTGTCAAAACTGCAGCCCGTTCTGGCCCAAATTCTTCCTGACCAACCAACCGGGGCATTGAACACAATGGATTGGCCTCGTTTTAATGCAAATCCACCGCCATTGAAATTGTCACCTGGAGTGATTCCAGGCCATATTGTTTCTTTGCAATAGTTTATTATGGTAAAAATTCTTGCACTCTCTGTCACTTTTGTCTCTGCCATTAACACAGGAAAACATAAGATAAAATGCCACTAGAAAAACAAATATGGGTTAGAAAAAGATTCAATTACCTGAAGAAATGATGAATAGAACGACAAGAAGAGGTAAAAGCACATTAAGATTTGCCATTTCAATCTGTTAGTTACTTTGGAAGATTGAAAATGGAGCTAAAATATAAAGCAAAGTGATGAAGAATACGTGTGGGGGGAGAGATGGTAAAATCAAAACAAAAACCATTTTAGGGTAAAGGTAGATAGATGATTCCTTCCCTAATCCTTTCATGCAAGTTTATTCAGATTCTATATTCTTTCCCTTTCTGTACTTTTTGGATTCCTATTTATATCACTGTTTAGTCAGTGGATCATCAGAATCTGCCATTTCAAAACAATTATTACCTTTGTCCCATTTTTATTGAATTTAGAAAAATTTTGAGTCTTCGAAATTAAAAAAAAAAAAAAAAAAAAAAAAAAAAAAAAAAAAAGAAGAAGAAGAGAAATATTCCATTCTCGATCCATCTCTATTCATTATATTTTTAGTTTTAATTCACGTATCTCACCTTTAACATGTGTCTTATTGTTATTCAAGTACCATTATATCTAGTATTAAAGAGAAAATTATTGAATTATATCCAGTAATTAAAGAGAATAATAATTTAAACGATACAAAATTGGCCAGTAATTTATTTTTATTATCCCCCATAATTTTCTCTAAAATATTTAGATTATAAAATTAAATAATAAAAAATAATTTATATTAAAATAAAAATAATCAGATATTATATTTTAATTTGTTTGAAATATAAAAATTATTTTTATTTTAAATATACTTTTTGATTATTAAAAAATGCAAATAGTTAGTTTGATATATTAATAATTTTTAATCATCATTTAATAGCTATTATAGCACTTTCTAATAGTTTAATAGGTCAATAATGTAATGACAGTTTATGTATTTTTCAAAATTGAGAAATAATGTTGTTAATTAAACTAAATTTAATGAATGAAATAGTAATTTACACTCTTTTTAAAATAGTTAATAAATAACTATTAAATAATGTTTCTTTTCTTAAATGAATTTTTTTTTTTTCAATTCCAATTAGAGAGCATAAAGCTGAATTAAAAACCTTTTTTTTTAAAGGTTTGAAACATGACATATATTATTAAGGAAAACAATAATTTGAATTAATGTTCAAACAAAATACCAATCACAATCCAAAAATCAAAATGAACCCACTAAGGAACTTGGTGGTGCCCAAAGCATCTTACGCTTAATTTGTTAAATTTCATAATCAGAGAAGGAAAAAAAGAAAAAAAGAAAAAAGAAAATGTAAGCATCTTCTCAATGATACACCATAATCTTATGGACACTCCATATTCGTACAAACACTTTTTTTTTTTCTTCCCATAGGAAGACATCTTTAATTATGATAGCTAAAAGTTTACAAAATAAAGAAAATAGGAGTAATATTTTCTTAGCATCCAGACTTTATTTCATATCAGTAATGAACTGGGCATGACATTGTACATTATTTTGTAATTAGTTTTACATTTATTCTATATTTAGGCTCCGTTTTTTTTTTTGTAAAATAACTTACATAAAAATATTTTTCACAATTTTCTTTTGTTTCAGACGTTCAGGAAAATAAGTTAAAGGAAAATATTTTACTAGTCAAAGGAAAATTAAGTTTTTTAAGTTAAGGAAAATAACTTCCTATTTTTTAGAGAGTAAAATATTTTTCAAATATTGACAAATCTTATAAATTTATATTTTTTTAATTTATTAGTGATCGTAGTCACTATCACTAGTCATCATTTATCACCGACGACCATCACCAACCACCACCACAGCCGGCTACCGGCGGCTTTCAAAATTTATATGTATATATTTTTGCATTCTTCTCATATTTAACAGTAAAATTTTTAATTTATAAAATTTCTATTATTATTAATATTTTTTATAGTCTTATGAAATAAATACTTTAATATTTTTAACTAATTTTCAATATTACAACTAAACAATGGAAAATAAGTCATTCAAAAAATATTTTTCAACAAGTTATTTTCCTGCAAGTTATTTTACGAAAACAAACGGAGCATTAGTGAATTCTACTGGTACAAAATGTAATGTAATTAAATGCATTTTTAATGTACATTAAAAATACTTTTAATTACATTAAGTTATGTTATGTTACAGTTTACTTTTTGTAATTTTAATATTTGAAAATCATATTATAATTTTTTTTTCCTCTAAATTTTAGGATTCAAGAAGAGATTTTATATTGGCAAGATTTGAATGAGCTCTCTTGCAAATTGGCTAATTAAATAAATCTCATCATGATCCTTCACTTTACTTTCTACCTTAAAAGTACTAATATATCATTTTCAAAAGGTAATATAAGTCATGAATCTCCCTCTCTATCAGATATGTCTTTCAACTTTCAATTTGTGGATCGAATCAGGTAAACAGAAAAGGTAATTTTAATGAACCAATCAATCCAACCGAACGAATTAAACTTGAGAACTAGTCAATTATTGACCAATATCATATTGAAATCATGGAAAAAAATTTTGCTCCCTTTTGATTAAAGTGAAATTTATAGTCATTTCCTATCAAGAGAAGGAATCTATATGTTTTTTTATTATGTTTTAAACTATATATTAGTTGGTTTTTGAAAAACAAGCACTTAGTAATTATTAAATGCTTATATGGAGAATTCTTGTGAATTGTGATATCTCTCTCTTGATGAGAAATTTTCTTTCTCTCTTGATGAGAAATTTCTTGCTTTTGTTAAACAATTAAGAGAGAAAAACATTTGACTATTTGACTTCATAAACAATCAAATATTTTCTCACAACAAAGAATGTTAAAGATGTAAAATTTGAAAACTTTTTTCCTTTAAAAAAATTTTTTGATGTACCAAAATAATAATTAATATGACAAAGATATGATTCAAATCAAGTCTTGCTAGAAGAAAAGATATAAATCTAACTCAGAAAGCTCCTCTGGGCATCAAAACAAGTCCAAATCATTTAAGGATGAAATGGGTACTTGGAAAGACAATATTGAAGTGCAAGTTCTAACCAAGTCAAAGTTAGGGATTTTGCAATCCATTTCATACTTTTGCCAACTCTCTCTCTTTCTTTTTTTTATGGTCCCCTTTCTTTTTATGCATAGAAAAAAGGCTTATAATGCTCACACTTGCACATGAAAGGTGGGTCAAGAAATCTATACCCATATAGGCATATATCAAATACAATCTATATTTATTCTTTTAAAAAAAAATATGTATTGATTATACAAGAAAAAAAAATATTTTGGAATATGTTTCAGACAGGCTCATTATTGTATTGTAGCTATCGAGAATTAATGAGGATTGCTATATATTTTTAGTTCCCTACAAGAAGAATAATATAATTAAATTTGGGCAATTTTTAGTTTAACAAAAGTTAATTTGTGGGGTTAATTAGAGAAATAAATAGGTTATCTTAGTACATATATATATAATTAAAGAAGGTAATGAATCCATGTTGATTGTGACTTCAATTTCAATTTCAATTATCATTGTACATGTATAATTAAAGAAGGTAATCAATCAATCTTGATTGTGATTTCAATTTCAATCATGCTTAGTTAAAGGGGACCAATTTTATTAATTAGGATATCCACCATTTCCTGATTATTTGGTTACTTATTTACCAAACATCAACTAAGGGCTTGTTCTAAAGAAAATAGTTGTATTCCCAAGTTTTCAAATAAAAAGTTACTGAAGTGATATGATTTTTATTGAATATTTTCAATTTATTTCAGAAAAGGGAATGTTATAACGCTTCATGTGTTCTTTTAATTTGTTGAAAGACCCAACACTATGGACCGGTGTAAGGATGACTCTCTCTTTGGCTCACAAAATTAATGAAAACTGCTTGAACTCAAAATTTCTCACTCTTTATATAAATGAGAAAAACGATTAGATCATCACTGATTGACACACTTCATATGGTCAGTGTTACATATTTTGTCAAATAATGAAAAAAATAATTATAATTGTGCAACCGAGATCGAGATTATTTTAAAATTAAAATACAAATAGAATAGTAATTTGATATATTTATTGAATAATGTGCATATTATTTTTATACACATTTTATTTTTTTTCTTCAACATAGGCATGTTATAAATTATCATACATAGAAATCATCATCTTTTAAATATGATCCATTGTATTTAGAAGCAAAATGATTAATAGGTGCCAATTTTTTATAATTTTTTTTTCTCAATATTTTTACACCCTTTATAAATATGAGAATAATCTCATTTAAGGATTTTTAATTGCTTCTTTTTATCAAAATATTCAATTTTATCTACCAAACTCATATATATCTTCACATTTGAATTATTTATTCTTTTAAAGAGATAATCAAGACAAAAATAATTATTTCTTCTTTTAACATCTTGAATTATTTATTCTTTTAAAGAGATAATCAAGAGAAAAATAACAGCTAATTTTGAATCAAGTGTGGCTCACAAATGTCAAAGCAAATCACATGGTGGTAGTCCAAAATGAAATGAACTTACGTCTCCTAGGTGCAAATATGGCCCATCTATCTCAACTTTGCATATTAGAATGAAAGGCCCATTTTTTTTTTTTTTTTTTCTAAAAAAAGAACCCTTCCCAACATTAAATTTTCTTTTCTGGTTCCCACTTTCCATTTTCATTTTAAGGAATCACAAAATGAATTATAAATTTCTTTTTATCCAAACATGTCATTTAATTCAAAATTTGCCTACCCTTTGAGGCAGCCATTCAATATCATGATTGGTATGCCAAATCAATGGGCCAAAAGAGAAAAGACACTTGCAATAACAAAATCAAATGCCTAATAAAAAAAATTATTTCCATTCTTTACTTTTAAAAGAAAAAAAAAAAAAAAGGAAAAAGGTGTTAAATCTTTTGGAATACCAGTTGGCACACGTGCGGTACTAATCATGTTTAGCACTAAAGCCCACCCCTAAGTAATCATTCACTCCATCTTAGACTACTCCATTAAACCTTATTAAGACTCATATAATTATATTCTATTTTTATTTAAAACATCCTTAATTAATAAATTTAACGTAATTAAATCAAGTATTACATGGGCTGTTTTGTTATTTTAAAAAGTGGACTTTGGTGGGCCACCCCGCTCGTGCAATGCATGAGAGCTCGTGTCCACTACCCTTCTTTTTAAGCCCATCTAAGAGGAAAAATAAAAAATAAATTACAGTCAAATGATTTTGTCACATGCAGGGTATTTGGCTATGTCACCCACCAATGAAATATTGAAATTAACCATACGTTTGGATGTGAGGATGGAAAATAAGAAAGGAATGGAAAGAAAATGGAATTATAACTTTCCTTCAGTTGTTAAATAGCATGCATATAAATAGAAGAGATGGAAACTGGAAAGTGTGCTCTCTTGCCAGTATCTTTTTTTTTTTTTTAAGTACATATAAATATTTGTGACCCGTTTGGTATGATTATTATTTTTATTTCTAAAATATAGAAGAAATATTATTACTAAATTATGGTTACTTTCTTTTGTTTTATAAATTTATTTTCGAGTTATAATTTTTTTATTCATTAGGAGGCCTAACAAGCTCCAAGGATGTTATAAACTATACAACAAGTGTAATTCTCCCCTTTACTCACCAAATTAGTAAAAACTCTTATGGTTGAAAGGTATCGACATAGGTGGAAAAACCAATCAAACCACATGATTGAACAAATTATATAATTTTACTATGTACAAAAGTAAAAACTCAAAAAAAATATATATATATATATGCCAACTAGTTTTTTTTACATATAACTAAAATTGGAATTTATTTAAATATTTTATAAAAAAAATCATTTGAATAATTATTTTGGATTTTTCTTAATTAAATATATCAAATTTATTAGTTATCAATATATTTAAGATACACAATAATACCTTTCGCAGTAACACTTCCAACAAAAATGCAAAATAAAAACTCTAAAGTGATCCCTTTTACCTCTTTTATAAAAATTTTTCTTTTGTTTTCTCCTTTTCCCTAATCAAACACAGCATTTAAAGTTAACCTCTATGAAACTATAAGTCTAAATGTAAACGTCATTCTTGTTTTTTCACAATAATAAATTTTATAGCATCATTAATTTTAATTTTGACCAATTAAACACTTTAATTAATAAAATTACACATATTTCACACTTTAATGTGACCCATTAAAAATGTCGATCTCTAAAATTATATTGATTAAATACTTATTTAATAATTGAAAAACGTGAAAATTATTATTCAAAAAACTATACTAACCACATATCAAATTAATATTTTACATATAAAAGCCAAATAAATTTATAAATTATCATTACTAATGTGTTAATGTGTGAGATTATTACAAAAAGTAAAATTTAGAGTTTAAAATTTAAGATACTATAAGATTTTTTTGTCGGTTAAATCATATATTTAGAGAAAATGTAAATGAGCTATAGAATTGCAAAGGGTGACATAAATAGGTCCCCACTGAGGTGATTCAATTATTGCACCCAAAAATCTTTTATAAAGAAGGGAAGAAGAGGAGGAAGAGGAGGAGGAGGAGAAGGAGGAGAAGCCTTAACTTGTGTAAAGTAAAAAAGAAAGAAAAGCAACTCTTTCTTTTAGCTATTTATAGTCTCAAAATTGGTCCATTGCTTCTCCCAACATTGCTGGCTATCAGTAACAACAAGGCTATAACAATGGCTGCTGAGAAGGTTGAAACTGTTATAGCTGGAAATTACATAGAAATGGAGAGAGAAGAAGACAATTCAAAGTCCTCTAAGACCAAATTTTCAGAGTTATTTTGGCATGGTGGCTCTGTATACGATGCTTGGTTTAGCTGTTCTTCTAATCAGGCAATATATTTTATTAATAATAACCCATTATTTTTTTTTTTCTTCTTCTTTTTGTTTTAGATATATTGCAGTGAAAGCTAATTATTATTTTCATTTCATTTTTGAAAATTTTGAATTTGTAGGTTGCACAAGTGCTTCTTACATTGCCTTACTCATTTTCACAACTTGGAATGTTATCTGGAATTCTTTTTCAACTATTCTATGGTTTGATGGGAAGTTGGACTGCTTACCTTATAAGTGTTCTATACGTTGAGTACAGAACTAGAAAGGAAAGAGAAAAGGTTGATTTTAGGAATCATGTCATTCAGGTAATTACCATTTTTATTTATTAGCATTTATTTTTTATTTTTAAGGTTAATCAGACTCGAATTAGATTTAATTAATTCGTAACTTTAATACTTTAGAGATGGTTCTAGCACCATTTTAAGTCGAAGTTGTAATGAAATTCAGTAAATGAAAAATTTTCAATAATATTATTCTTTTTTTCATTTTGAGATAATCTCACTTGGGTTATTATTAATTTCCAGTGGTTTGAAGTGCTTGATGGGTTGCTAGGGAGACACTGGAGAAATGCAGGCCTATTTTTCAATTGCACTTTTCTTCTATTTGGATCGGTGATTCAATTGATTGCTTGTGCAAGGTACATAAATATAAATATATTATCATATAATATGAAAAATTCACTATATATGTGAGGTTTTTTCCCTAATTTTTTTTATGAATAAAATTGCTAATTGCAGCAATATTTACTATATTAATGACAATCTGGACAAGAGGACATGGACCTACATATTTGGAGCATGTTGTGCAACTACTGTCTTCATTCCTTCATTTCATAATTATAGAATTTGGTCATTCTTAGGCCTTATTATGACTACTTATACTGCTTGGTATCTCACAATTGCTTCCCTTACTCATGGACAGGTACCCTCTTGTTAATTAATTAATTAACAAGTATTAATCTACTTATAAAGTCCAATTTTGGATTGTTAATTTATTAATTAATTTCTCTTTCTCTTTCTCTTTCTCTTTCTTTTTATTTTGATTTGAAGGTTGAAGGAGTGAAACACTCTGGTCCAACCAAAATGGTTCTCTACTTTACTGGGGCCACCAACATTCTTTACACCTTTGGTGGGCATGCTGTCACAGTGTAAGAACTCGCTCTCTCTATATATTTAATAAACAATAATTAATTTGTTTAATATTTTCATAATTATAGTATTTGTGTATAAATACACTTAATCACGTATCCATAATTACTGGAAAGAGTTTCCAACTAAGGGAACATCTTTTCCTCAGAAACTGATAATCACCTTTCTAATTACTTTATTCTCCCCTAACAAATAATGTTATATCTCAAGTCATAATGTTATTTGACTCGTAGTTTAATGATCGAGCGTTTATCTTATAGTATAAAAGATTAGGAATTTAAATCCGAACAGAAAATTAATTAATTAAGGAATTGTATTATTGCAGGGAAATTATGCATGCAATGTGGAAGCCACAGAAATTCAAGCTAATATATTTGTTGGCAACATTATATGTATTAACCCTAACACTACCTTCAGCTTCTGCTGTTTATTGGGCATTTGGGGATTTACTACTTACACATGCTAATGCTCTCTCCTTACTCCCAAGAAATGGATACAGAGACGCTGCTGTTATTCTCATGCTAATCCATCAGGTTTGAAAATTTTAAATTTATCCATGTAATTTTAGAATTAGATTATTTTCTAAAAAGGGTAACATAAATTTTTATTTTTTGGTGCAGTTTATAACATTTGGATTTGCTTGCACCCCTTTATACTTTGTGTGGGAGAAATTCATTAGAGTACACGAAACAAAGAGTCTGTTCAAGAGAGCATTGGCTAGACTTCCTGTGGTGGTACCAATTTGGTTCCTAGCTATTATCTTCCCATTTTTTGGTCCTATTAACTCAACTGTTGGATCTCTTTTAGTCAGCTTCACGGTCTATATAATTCCTGCATTAGCACACATAATAACTTTCTCTACCGCGTCGGCCCGGGAGGTAATTACTCATCTTAATTCATTTTTCTTTTCACTAATTAGGTTTTGATTATGGTTCAAATTTGTAATTTTACGGTCCTTGATGCGAATTCATTTGGTCTTTTTTTTACTTTTTTTTTTTTTTCCCTTGAACAGAATGCAGTAGAGA
Source organism: Jatropha curcas (assembly GCF_041381405.1). Lineage (NCBI taxonomy): Eukaryota > Viridiplantae > Streptophyta > Magnoliopsida > Malpighiales > Euphorbiaceae > Jatropha > Jatropha curcas. The sequence goes on from NC_143159.1 coordinate 6,205,688, forward strand.
GGCCACCATCATTTCTAGGAGGTTGGGTTGGATTGTTTTGTGTGAATCTATTTGTAGTAGTATGGGTTTTTATTGTGGGATTTGGGTTTGGAGGATGGGCAAGTTTGCTCAATTTCATACATCAAATTGATTCATTTGGTCTATTCACCAAGTGCTATCAGTGCCCTCCTCACAAGGCTTGATAAGAAGATTCCCCCAATTTTCAAAAGGCAAGTTTAACAATTTAATATACTTTAAATTAATTAAGGAAGTGTGTAAAGAGATTGGCATTTGTAACCTTTTCTTTCCTTTTTTTTTTTTTTTTTTTTTTTAAATTTTCTTTATTTATTTTTCTTGTAAGAGCTATTGTTGATGGTTGTCAAAAAAAGGTGTGATGGTAATCATGGCCATCCCCCCTTATACAGACCTATAGTTGTAACCTTTTGTGTGTTGATTAATCTTTTCAAGAATGCAATTCCCTTGGTTTTCGTGGGATATACTCTTTCCATTGTATATATCTATATGTTTTCTTCTTCTTTTTTTTTCTATTAATCATTCAATAATTATTTAATAATTTCATTTTTAAATGCCCTCATTTTCAAATATACATATAGCCATTACTCTATAAAGAAAAGTATAAAGATTGGTTAAGAAAATGTATTGGGAACAATACCCATGAATTTTATTATCATGCAGAAGGCAAAGAAAATGTATTAGGAGCAAAATGAATGTTCATTTGCAGATAATTATCAAAGAAAATTAATTGGTTAAGAAAAATGAATTCTTCTGTTGATATTTTACATTTTAATATATAAAATTCATTTTAAGATATAAAGCTATTGTGGAAATTCTATATATTTTTATAAAGTTAATTTAATTTTTTTTTTTTTTTAAAAAAAGAGCACATTGGTAAATAATAAGATACCTCAAGTCATTTTCAAATCATAATAAAAGAAGAGATGTTGATAAAGATCTGGAGAGGTAAAAGAAAGGTCCACAAGGACCAAACTGATAGTGCCAAGAATGGGTAAGGACCTCACTTTATGCTCACTTTAAAAAAAAAAAAAAAACATATTAGTTAGGTTCATATCCTTTCACAAACCTTTCCTTTTGGTGGCTAAAAAGCATCACATGCTATATAAACTTATAAAGACCATTGAATTGTTTGGTTAGAGTTGCTGTACAAACAAATGGACAACTACAAAAATTGGGTGCAAAGAGTTAGGGTTTGTTATGGGATGATACAATTTGAAGGGCCCAATTTGGTTTGCCTAATTACTCTATCTCTCTCTCTCTCTCTCTCTCCCTTTAGGTATTTGAGGCTCTTTTCCTCCCTTTTCTACTTTGTTAGGAGTCTTATCAACCTAGCTAATTGGAAGCATGCTAATCTTGATGTGGTCTCTTTGTACATATTGTAAAAAACAACTTAGAACCACCAATTTCAGTTTATGAATTTTATTAATTTTGTGATTGTTTGTAGCAGCCAAATTGCACCTATGAATTATTGGTGTCACCCAAAAATGAATAGTTAGAATTTTGTAGGCTCCAAATGGATCTTGTGTATGAAATTATTTGCTATTACAATGGGTTTATTATTGGATTTCTTGAACTGTTTTTAGATATTTTGTTGATCCTTTTATGGGTACTGACACTCTATATGATCCTCCTCAAGGAATTGAAATTTATTAGGTGAGTGCATTCATTAATTCATAAATTATTTAAAATGACATTTTTATTTTCATTGGTAAACAAATAACATGTATCATGCATAAAAATTATCACATACCCATGTCAAAATATTCTTTCTAAACATTCCATCATAAAATATTAGGAGGGCTTTTTGGTATTTTATGAGTGATATATTAGAAATACATTTACTTACATTATATCACATTTTATTTCGATCCACCAAAAGAAATCTTACATTAAAGTCTTTGCCCATAAATTTTACTTTATTATGATATAATTCAAATAAAATTTTTATTAAAAGTATCAATATATTATTTTTGTTAAAAAAACGAAAAAAACAGTTTTTAGAACTTCAATTCCTAAATTTTTAATTTACAAAACAAACATTCAATTAGTTTACTAGAGTGTCCATTTGGGACACTAACCTCTTATTTGAAATAAATGAATTTCACAAAATTTTGAAAAATTCATTTTGAAATCTTTATTTTTACATTTGGAATGAAAAAAAAATATAGATTTTAATTTTAGGAATTTGACATGACTACACTGAATCCCATAAAAATAGTTGGAATTTCCAAATGAATTCCACAAACTAAACAATTTAACTTTTTACAATAAAACTATCATTCTCTATCTACAAAGTCAATTTTTCACTCTTTTAATTATTTAAATTATTTATTTTATCAAACTTGACCAAAACCTTTTAAAAATTTTATTTTTTAAAATAACTTATTGTTGTGTTTTTATTTTAATATTTTTCATCTTTTATTTTAATATTTTATAATATTTTTTATTATTGACTAAAGAGATTCAAGTTAAATATCTATTTATTATTAAATTAAATGCAATAATTTTATTAATATAATTTTTATTTAATATATTTATTTTAATAAAAATATAAAAAATCATATAGCATAATATAAATATAATTGATATACTATTTTAAAGATATAAAACAAAATCAAATAAATTTTCAATTATAAATTTATTCCATATATGATTATATGAAATTTAATTAAATTACATGTTTTAAATTAATTCATCCAAAAAAATAATTTATTTATAAATAAATTTTATTATAATTTATTTATAAATAAATTTTATATTTTAAATTTATTTATAAGCAACGGAGCATAAATATTATCTTGGCCACATTAAAGGAGCATAAAAAAATGATCTCAAATGGGTATGAAGATGAAAAAAGCATTGTATGGATTTTTGGGCTGTCACTTAAGATGTGGGACCTAAACCAAAAGAATTTGTAGGCCATATGTGATATGTGTAATGCAAGAGTGTATGGGCCCACTCTTGGTAGGCTTATAATGACAACCTACCTACATGACTGAAACTGAAAAGATGACAATGAAAATGGAAATGGTGACAACAACATGGAGAAAAACAATATAAGAAAAGCAATCAATACTATTACTATTACTAGGGCTTCATTTTTCCATCATCCTTTAACGTTACCTATTTCCTTTCGTCGCTTTTTCATTTCAATTCGTCACTTAAAAATATTCAATTACTCAATTTTTCAGCCAAACACCATCCAAAAGTTAACATGCTCAATGTTTTTGTTGTGCTGAAAGAGAAAGAGTGTTATTAGCATATTATTTTTAAAAAAATTAATATTTTTTAAGCCATGAAGCTGTCCAATTGGCATTTCGCTAATTAAAATTAAATTAAATCGGTAAAAGAAATTTTTGTATTCCACATTTATAAAATTGAGAATTCTTAAAAATAAGAATTAAAATTTAAATGTGATAAAAAGAATTAGGTATAAGTCGAGAAATTGGGGATAAAATTAAGCACTATTACCGATTTACCACTAACACAGTATACACCTACTAAAGACTGTACAACTCAAAAGCACATTAAGTCCCTTGCTAGACCCCAAGCTTAAACCAATCAATTGAAAACAACAAATTTTCCAAAGAAGTGAAAGGCAATGTTGTAATAGGAACTTAACCCTGAAAATGCAGAAGTGAGTCATTTGACCAAGAAAAGTGGGTGGGCTTACCACACAATACACATGATCCGTTCCTATATGTGGGGACCTTTTAACATTTTGTTTAAGAACTTTCTAAGACAAGAACTGTATGGTCTTTGTCATGGAATGTTTCGATTATTATTATTTTTTCTTTTTCTTTATATAAAATCAATGAATCTGCTAAATGAAGATGCTTTTGAGTTTTGACTGGCTGGAATCTTGCAGCTGGACTTTGAAGATTTTTGGGGACCCTAATTTTCAACGGTGGAGATTCTTTCTATTTTTCTCCGTTTTATTTTCTTTGCTTAAATACATAAATTCACTCTAAATTTTATAACTTTAATCTTATGACATCTTAAATTTTGTGACTAATCTATCGTATATTTGAATTTATAAAATTACACCTATTAAACATTTTAATTTTTTAAACTATTTTATTAAACACTTTAATCTATAAAATTAGATTAAATAAACAATCATTAAAAAGTTAAAATTTCTGAAATTATTATTTCAAAAGTCATACTAACTATATATCAAGTTGATATTTTTACAAAAAAAAAAAACACTCTAAAAATTAATGATATTAGTGTTCAAAAGTGTGTAATATTATCAAAATTAATAAGTTCAAGTACATAATAGGTCATTCGCAAAGTTTAAGATGTCATAAGATTAAAATTGTAAAATATAAATGTGAATTAATTACTAAAGAGTCAACCATTTCAATTAATTACTAAAGAGCGAATGGTTAAAGTTGAAGTAACTGCACTTTAAGTTCAATTTTTATAAAAGAAAGGGGCAATCATTTCCTCCTCTAAGGCTCTAACATCTAACTTCTCTCTTATTGTCTTAAAGCATTGAATTTCCATTCATACAAAAATTTTTATAAAATTTTATATTTTATCTTTTCCTTATTAAATATAAAATTTATTTATAGAGTTAATTAATTTAGTATAAAATCGCATTTATACATAATATCATATTCATTTTTATAACCACATTCTTAGTTCTAAATTAGCTATGATCGACTATTTTTATTTTTATTTTACTTTATTTTATTATCACGTTGCAATGACGCCGAGAAACAATAAACTTCTCTCTGTATCACTAAATTAGCACATTTTTTAGCATTTTTGATCATCAATATATTAGATTCAATATAGGAAAAGTAAAAAAAATTCTATAAATTGTTGTTACAAAAAGAATAGAGAGCTATGCCAGCTTGACATTCAATAGCATAGAAGCTTATAGAGAGACAGCGCTTGGATTGTATATTTTTGAGAGCGGTCTGCTTGTAAGCTTATGGAAACAGGGAATCAAATCTGGATCCGGATCGTCCACATCAAATCTGCAACGAGTGTGGGTTCCGTTGGCAATTCCGAGCAAATATAATATTCCTTATCATCTGACATAAATGCACACGTTTCACCACCTGGTTGCACTGCTGGCAACCTTCAAATCTTTGTGTTACATAATTGTGCAACCTGTACAGAGGACAACAAGATATAAACCAGCTTGTTATTGCTATTAAAAATCTTGTTAAGGATGATTGGAATTGTCAGATAGTTTTATTTACACGGACAAGCCAATTTATGTGCAGACTATCTTACTTACCCCACCCTTCATTTATTTTTATAAAATAATTTATAAAAAAATAATTCATTAAAAAATATTTTTTAAATAATTTTTTTATTATTTAGTTATAATATTAAAAATTCGCTAGAAATAATAAAGTCTTTTATCTCGTAAACTCTTAAAAAATTAATAATAATAGAAATTTTATAATTTAAAAATTTTATAATTAAATATGAAAAGAATCTAAAAAAATATAAATCATAAAAGCCGCTGGTAATCGGTGGTGGTAGTGATTATGATGGTAGTTGATGGTAAATAGTGACTGAAAATAGTGATTATGATGATTAGTAAATTAAAAAATATGTATTTATAAGATTTGCTAATATCCGAACAATGTGTTACTCTAAAAAATGGGAAGTTTTTTTCCTTAAAAAAAAGACTTAATTTTTCGTTAACCAGAAAAATATTTTTTATTAACTTATTTTCCTGAGCCCCAAACAACAAAAAATTATGAAAAATATTTTCCTGCAAGTTATTTCACAGAAACAAACGGAGCTTAAAATTGCTCGAAAATTTTCTCTTGGAACCCATGTATTAGAGATTCTTCCCGAATCGGATGATTCGTTGTTGTAAAATTCTACTGGTGCAACCTATTCTAGAATATGCTTGTCTTCTTAAAACTATGCTCTCTTTCTTTTATTAAAAAAAAATTCCTTGTCTACAAATATAATTATCAAACTATTATATTTATTAATTAAATCTTGATGTAAATAAAATTGACATATCAACCTTTAATTTTCTAATAAAATTCTATTTAATCAAATGTTTGATTAATTTTCAGAATAAATTAATAGTATATCATTTAATTTTTATGCATACTAACACAAAGTTTTTTATTAAAAAAATAAAACAAAAATTATATATTTATCATATTAATTAAAATTTTTTAATCATATGCAAGCCAAAATAAGATATAAATTATGGAACAGAAAAAACATATTTGAGTTTATTAAAATAAAATAAAATATTAGAAATAAAAGAGAGTGAAGAGAAAGAAAGATAGAAAGTAAGAGCTGCTGACCAATTGCCACATTCTAAGGATTAATGTTAAAGTAATTTTATATATTAAATTATTCAAGAAATCGTAATTTTAATAAGTAAAATTAATAAAATAAAAGATAATTTTGAGATGAGAACGAACAATCAAAAACTGATCTATATGTGCATGTATGTATAGTGACAGGTCAGTAGCTGACCACAAATGGCTGCCGACTGAGAAAAGGATAATGGGGATATATATATATATATATATATATATATATATATATATAAAAGAGAGGAGAGCTGATGGCTTAGCAGCCTGGATGTTAAAATTGAAGGGGCCCATGTCCATATATGGAAGCTTCTTTATCAGATTTTAAAGCTGCAATGTGTAAAGTGCACTGAGTTGGGCAACAAAGTGTTGTCGCTGTCTAATTTTTGGATTGAGCCGATAAAAAATGAAATAGACATTTCAAAAAAATATGATATCCGTTTTTATTTAATATTTCATATTTAAAACTTTAATAAAAACTTAAAAATAAAAAGTTAATCCCCGTAATGTTATTTTCAAATTTTGAAACAAATTTCATGGAATAAATATTTTATTCTCTTTATTCCATACTATTATACGAACCATACAAAATCTGGAAAAATAAAAAAAAATATTGAATAAAATGAAAGAAAATCAACAGTAAATATAAAATGATTGAATTATTAGGGGCAAAAAGGATTTTTTAAATTCATCTTGAAATTGAAACAAGAATAATAAAAAATGTGTATCAGTGAAAATTTTATTTTAGATTTACTTTTTAAAAACAATTAAATAGGGCAATTTATTAGTTAAATTAAAAATTATATCACTATTATCCATGTTTTCAATGTAAGTTAGAATTATTCAAACATTGAATTATAAAAAAATACTTGAATTTCTGGATAACTAAATTAAACCGCAAGACGACACTCGACAATGAAACTGATGAAAATAGGAATATTTGGAGTATGCTCAAGTTTTGGATGTGGATATACTGGTTGGATCTCGCTTAGGTGAGTAGTCCGATTCCCAAATGAATTTCTAGATGGGCTTTTGGAAAAGCCACATTACTACCTCACAGCAACCAAAAAAAATTGGGCTAAAAAATTGAGTTTGAGCTCAAACAAGCTAACCTAATGATATTTATAGCGCCATTGCCAGTAATTCGACCATCACCATCTAAAACTAAACATACTCTCGTGTACAGTGTTAATAAGTAATAACTTCAAAAAAATAAAAAAGAAGAAATGAAAACGATAAAAAATGTAGTAGAAGAAGAAAAAAAACTGAATCAGCAAAATTAGACCACTCAAGGTAGATCTTTAGATTCTCTTCCATATCAAAAACTTCTCTAACAAAATATCATTTTGATAAAAAAATTATAAAGATTTAAGGAAAGGAAAATTAATAACAACCCATATTTTAAATGATTTACCATTTGCGTCATTTATCATTTTTCTTTTTGAATAAACAATTAAAAATCACGATTATAACATCATTATAGGGACTTCATGTCAGATTTAAAAAAAAAAAAAGGATAAAACAATCTGAAGTGAACACCCAGATTAGAACATTCATCTAAATTCTTTATTCACAACAATCTGCCAATTTGCAAGATCATCACAAGCCCAGTCACAATCCTCAAATTCAAAAATCCCACAATCCAAAACCAATTTCGTATCAACCGAATGAATTAAGAAAGCCCAACAAGCGCCCGGCAAAAAAAAAAGAAAAAAAAAAAAAACAAAAACAGAGTAGTTATATAGTAAAACGATAATACCAGGTCAACCACCATAAATTGATCCGTCAATTCAACAAAGATAAGACAACCATCAAAGGTAGATTAAAACTAAGAAATAGAGATCAGCAGAAAATGGAGTCATCAAATCTTTTTTATTTTAGTTCTGGTGTCTCTATTCCACTATATAATTATTGAATAAGAGGCAGTAACAGCAAGGTTTATCAGATCCACCTGTTTAAAAGTGCATACCTTGTAAAGCAAATTCTCATTATACCGAGGCAAAAAGCAAAGATCAAAGAAGAAAACAACATTTTGCTATTACCTTTCATGACACTTCCTCCTATATTTCAAGACATATTTTAGTTAGAAAAGGTTATTTCAAACACAATCAATCCCTTTAATCTATATCTTCCTTCGATCAGTGTCTTCACGATAAGAAAGAAGATGCCTACATTGCAATACTCGTGGAAATTGACTTAAGTTCATTCCTACAAATAAAGTGATCTAAAGATTTGTAGGGAACTCCAATTCGGTTAGTCACAGTTAGCAACATTAGATACAACTTTTTCCATTATACAGAGAATTACTACGCTTACCTTTGCACACAGGTGTCCTTACTCAAACCATTTACAGAAGACAACATCTGTGTTCTTAATCTTTATTTTAGCACCACTATATTCGGACATGTTCAGCTACTAAACTGGATGATATCATCTGAGAATACTGCTTACATTATCAATGTCAATTCATAAAAGAATCCTGAAGTTTTTTGTCACTTTTGTTCTGTCTCTGATATTAGAGGAAAGGGATTCACATTGAAACCTTATATTTGCCAAAAACTTCAGCAGCAAGTGTCTAATCTACAAAGAATTCTTGTAGCAAGACCTTTGAGTACAAGACAAAGTCTTAATGCCCCATAGAATATGCTTGGAACCTAGACTATAATTATTATACAAATGGCATGTAATAGAAGAAGAAATAATATGACAATTAGGATCATATTGCTGAAGAAGAAAATATATGACTAAATACATAAAGCTCGGTAATCTTCAATACCTTACAATTGTTCACTCTAGTATAAAAAAAATTCTTAAAGTCTGTGTATTATTGAAGCAGAAATATTAAAGAACAACGACAGGAAAGCACAAATCTGTATAGAATCTTGGTTAATCATGGGATATTACACTCTACAATCTTGACTAAGCAGTGGCTATGCCCATTTGGCTCACAAACATATTAATGCAGGGAAATGCTTTTCATATATATCCGTAATACCAGTAATGTCAGCCTACTCTGCTCAGACACATTCATCAATTGTTAAAAGGATGATTCAGTTGCCTTAAAAAAAAAAGATCGTACTAAATGAAGAGAGAACCAACCACCTGAAGGAACAAGAATTTGTCCTTGTATCAAATGGCCTGAAAACGAATCACAATTATAAGGGCAACCAGCAAAGTACTCAAAAGGGAATTTGGGAGATAATGATTTTTTTACATATAGCTTAATGCAATTGAATAGAACTACTAGAAGCAATGGCCATATGGATTGAGTATAAGAAACACAGTTGCAATCTGCTATTTTCCATAGTTCCTCATTTATTTTGCAAACAGCTCATTGGAAGAAAAATAAACTAAGCTAGCACCAAATCTTTCCATTGGGAAGACAGAAACAACTCACAAGAAGGAAAAGTGATACGTCAGCTTTGAGGTTTGACAATACAAACCATATCTCCTGCCCAAACACCTACCTCCAACCCAAATCACAAGGAAAACAAACAAGAGAAAAGCTTCTCTTGCAAATTCCAAAACATCAAGAATGCATTTGATATTGAAGTGAAATATCAGATATATTATGCTTTTGCATGATTGTAACATAGTCGCTAGATGCTTATCGTAGTTGCGCTTTATGTTAGAGATTGCAGCAGGTATGAATGTAATTTTCCGAATATTCCCACATTAGCAAATATGTCACACAGTTTGGATATTCCTATAAACAAACAGCCTGTCAATAAATCTTAAGGAATGCAACATTAGAATTGCCAATCATCATGATCTCTTTAGGTTATTATTATTCCAAAACATTACTTTGCAAGAACATATATTCCTCTGGAGAGGCAAATATGAAGAAACCAAAATCCTCCATACATCCCCCATAGTCTAAATGGTCTTATTCCCTTCTATATAAGGATTATCACATTCCATTCATTTACTACCATCCTTACAGTGATTAACTGTATTAGAAATTAGGAAATCAAGGACAAGGATTGTGAAATTGGATATATCGTGGAACTCAAAAAGGACTAGATAAGATCAGGCACTAATAGATTTCAGCGAGTGGATGATCAAGCCTCAAAGGTGATCTCAATCTTAAATCATCCAATTTAGTCCTTTCAAAGGATTTCAAAATTTGGATAAGGCTTATGAGAACTCTAGCCATACAATTGGACAAAACAAAATATGAGAACACTAGCCAACCACTCGCCCCATATTTATGACTTGGTTCATAAAAAAGATACATTAAAAAAGAACACACAAAAAAAAAAGATATATATTTAGTTGTTACTCTTGAAAGCTCGTCCACAATTTATTAAATTTATCCACGTACAAAATTAAACAAAACCAAGAAATCCAACCCAGCTAGCTATCATTTTCAATAGATGACTATCCCATTGATGTATCAATATATTCGGCTTTCAAACAAAAGCTTACCATTCAAGCCCTAGAGTTAGTTTATGGGGACAATCAGAAAAAGAGTTCAGATTCAGAATTCAGCTTGGCAACAGAAAAGAAAAGCCAAGCAGCATAGGACTAAATCATATTAATAATTGGTATTTTGCATTAAAGAAAATTGAAAAAATCACTAATTTCATATAGAACATGTAATTAGGATCAATTTCATGTCAACAAATAACTGAGGAGACCAAAAAAAAAAAAAGAGAAAATGATAAAACTATAACTTAAGCAAACAATTACCAACATCATCAAATTTACCCAAAAAAACCCAATGAGGAAGAAGCAAAGTGGCAATGGCAACAGAAGACGCTTCTGCTCCATCTCGTCTGCTAATTCCATCCCTTGAAAAACAATCACCAAAACTTGAAAATGCAACAACCCATAAATAATTAATCAACAGAGCATCATCATGAAGAGAAGCATCCACATTGTCTCAGTTTTGATCAGTACTAGTGCAATCTCTCGCAAAATGCCCTTCCTCCCCACAATTATAACATGCGCCGCCTCCACCACCAGAGTATCCGCCCCCGCCCCCGCCCCTGCCGCCGCCACCAGCGTATCTCCTATTTCCTCCACCACCACCGCCTCCGCTTTGGTAACAATCTCTCGCTAAATGGCCAACTCTCCCACAATTATAGCAAGCACCACCACCGCTACCGCCATATCCACTGCCTGATCGACCACCCCTTCCACCGGTTCCATAGCCACCATCGCCGCGACCACTATTATATCCTCCACCACCACCTCCTCTTCCCCGTCCGCCATAGAATCCTCTCCCGCTTCCCCCGCCACGGCTGCCACGAGGGGCACGGCGAGATCTGGATACGCCGACGACTTCGACGGCCTTAGTACGGCCATCCTCTCCAAAATCGACGTCGAACTCGACCGGCTGGCCTTCGGATAGTGTCCTAAAGCCATCAGATTGGATGGAGGTCTGGTGAACAAATAGATCCTCGCCGCCGTCATCAGGAGCAATGAAACCGAAACCTTTCTGTGCACTGAACCATTTGACGGTGCCGGTCGACCTCTTACCTTCCGCCATGGAATCTTCTAGAAGAATCTAGAAGTTCTGAGAGTTGGGGTCAGTGAATGAATAGTGAGGCTGTGTTGTGCTGAGGAGTAGTAGGGTTTGCGTGTCAGAGCTTTCGGGTTTTAGTTTTTTGGGTTGGTTAGGGCGGGGACAGACGTGTTGAGATCGGACGGTTCACAATCAATTAGATTGATATCCTACGGTTAATAAACGTTTTGTGGTTTATCCTATGTTGTTTGACCGATCTGCGCCAAATATCACTTTAGTCCATAACTCCTTATCCGATTTCTATCACGACGAAGAAGAAGAATAGTAGTACGAGATTACCGATTTGGGAAATGGCAACAACCGGCTCCGACCGGATGAACTTGACGTGTGGTTACTATTATTTATATTTTTAACTATTAAAATAATTGTATAAATTAAATTTATAATTAAAATATTTGATAAAAATAATTTTATAAATTAAAATATTTAATAAATATGATTTTATATATTAAAGTATTTAATAAAATAATCTATGCATTCTATTTTTTATTTCTAATATATATAAAATTTATACAAAAATGGCTTAAAATATTAACTTGGTGTGGTGTGGCAACTTCAATCCATTTTAACATTCGTGACAGTATATATAAAGAGTTATCCATTTTATAAAAAGTCAATGAAATATGCCATGTAATTCAAATTGAATCAAACTTAGCAGCCAATTGCATAGATAGCGTTGCGTAACTTTACATTTTATATAAAAATGCTTATGGTCTAAGAATGAAGAGAGAAAAAATTTAGTTGAGGAGCAGAGTTGACAAAAAATTAGGTGCTTCAGATTAAGTTTTAATATTCAAATAAAATATTTTATTAATGGGTAAGACTACGATGTGGAATTCAAAAATTTTGTATTGATATAAATTTTTTTTTCATCGTTAGATTTAAAATACTTAAATGTAAACCGTTAGATTGAAAATTTACTGAGTGACTTGTAACCTATTAAGTACGTTTTAAATAAGCTACTTAATGTAATTCTTTTAATTTGAATATAAACTACTGCCTGCAACATGATTATAGAAAAACAAAAATAAATAATTATCTAACATTTAATTTATTCATCCATCTAACATAATCAAATTTTATGTCATGTGTTTTAACATGCCTAGTAATTTCACATCTATTTGATTTAAAAATAGATATTAGTTAACCAAGCAAAAAACAAATGTCATTACTATTAAGAATTTTATGAGGATCTTTTTTTTTTTTTTTTGCTAAATTGATTTTTACAATTATTATAGTCAAAATTTTATATATTATATATACCATTGTATTTTTTGCTTATGCTCTGTTTGTTTCTGTAAAATAATTTGTTGAAAATATTTTTCATGGAAAATATTAATGACTTATTTTTTGTTGCTTGATTGTAATATTGAGAATTGGTTAAAAATATTAAAGTCTTTATCTCATAAGACCATAAAAAATATTATTAATAATAAAATTTTAAAAATTTTATTGTTAAATATGAGAAGAATGTAACAAAAAAAAAAGTAAAATATGAAAGCCATCAGTGGTCGGTGGTGGTGACTGCCGCTTGCCGTGGTGGTGGCCGATAGTGTTAGCCGATGATGGTGATTGATGGTATTTGATGAATGATGGAGTGACTACGATAATTTATTAATAAATTAAAAAATATGAATTTATATGATTTGTCAATGTTCGAAGAAAATATTTTACTCTCTCGAAAATGAAAACTAATTTTATTTTAAAAATGACTTACTTTTCCTTTGCCTAGGAAAATATTTCCTGTTGACTTATTTTCCTGAACGCCCCAAATAACGAAAAATTGTAAAAAATATTTTTTTGTAAATTATTTTATGAAAACAAACGGAGTCTTAATCTTTGTTTAATTTAAAATGTTTAACTATAAATGAAAGTAATATAAATAATGCATTGTTACTTTTAATTTGTAGTTTGGTTAATTTTAGTTTTTTCATTCTAAATTCATCTTTTTTTAAAAAAAAATCCATATTATATATTCATCCATTAAAATGTTTATTTTAATTTTTATTTAATTTAAAATGTCTAATTACGTAAGTTTATAGATTTTAAATTTAACTTGAAACCTTATTCTTATGCTATCTTATAATTTTCATAAATAAAATATTACTAAGTATATATAAATGTTTAAAATTTTAGCACGACTAAGAATTTAAATTATATAAAAAGTTTATATACGATAAATTTCATAAACTTTAATTTATGTAAATCATTATGTTTTGTAGTAATATTTTTATAAATTTAAAAAAGAAAAATAATATAAAAAACAAAGTCATTTTAACTTGTTATGGTAGATGTGTGTAACACATATCATAAAACTAGACTTCTGAATCAATAGAGAATTACTGGATTCTCTGTCGCAGTAAAGGCCTTTATTAATATTGAGTTCGGATCTTAAATCCTTAATTTTATAATTAAATAATACTATAGTACATCTTTGTTAATTTAACCGTTAAAATACTTTTGGTATCGATTTTTTTTTTTAATTTTTTTGAATGGATTGTTGCGTTGTGTGAGCTATGACTAAAATAAAATTATATAGATAAAAAATGGAAAGTGAATTTACAACCAATGGTCATAATCTGCGAATTGTCGGCAGTCACAAAATTAAATATTACATGATTGACAATAAACAAAAAAAAAAAAAAACTAATAAAATTTAGAAAAGTGCATTAAATTAAGAATATATTAGATTTTAAAAGATTTTAAAATTCTAATGGTATTCGATCTAAATTTTTTTTTTGAGTCTATTGAAATTGTGTGGTATTCAATTCAGACAATTATAAAATTTATAAAAATCTGATGGTATTCAATTTTGATTTTTTAAAAGTCCTTACATACAAATTTGATGATATTCAAAAATTACTTATTTGGAAGGATTTTATAAAACCATTGATTTCATTGGATTTTAGAGTACTAAGTATGAATAAAAGAGCCATTCACAAATACATCATCCAACCCAAAGATTTCAAACATCTTTTAAAATCTAACAGAATCTTAATCCAATATACCTCTTAAATAAAGATGGAGACAGGCAGATACCCGCGAATTTTAAACTATCTGTATAAGTATCTTTTTAAAATTTTACTACTCGTATCCGTTATAAACACATTTAAATACTCATATTTGAACCGTTTAAATTTTTACTATCCGTATCTGTCCAAAACCCGTTTAAAGTACCTTTAAAAAGGGTAAAGTACCTGCGAATCTTAACTATCGAAATTTAAATTTATTAAAATACATTTTTTACTAATAATGCATAGGGTACCCGCAGGCACTCACTGCCGAATATGTAACATCCCTTCCCGGTCCACTCGTTAACCCGAATGAACCGAGCCGAGACGCTACAATCTGGTTGAACTTATATCCTGTCATGCTGATATCATCCTGTATGCTAAATATGAATATAAAACACTCCCAATTAAACTTCAAACTTTCAATATCTCCAACTAATCATCATAACACAACAACACTTTATATATATAGTCATAACTGTATAAATCCTCAATAGCATTTAATATCCAACAATTAATTGCATTCATGATCTATATCAAGTCTTCATGACCTAATCATACCAACTATAGTAAAATATTTCATATTCAATCATTTCCTCCAAATACTTACACCATAATAATTACATGCTTCAATTATATTTCCAATCACATAAGCTCTAACAAATGTAATAATCATACATGCCATAAATCTTAATACATGCCATAATTCTTAATTATACAACTCTCAATCTACTATGACTAAAATAGTCACTTCTGTTTTGATGGTACTCTTTTAGTCTTCAAGTAGCAACCACGATCTTCAACCTGCGGGTGATAAAAATCGACGCGCTGAGTATAAAACTCAGTGGTGCTCATAATTCACATACTTAACAAAGTGTGGTGGCAACTAACTTAAAATACAAATTTCATAAAGCATTGATCATCATAGAATCAGTAAATTTCAACATAAATGTCTCTTTATAGCAACGAATAAACTTCTAATTCATAAACATCAATAATTTAGTTCTAATTATCTCATAACTCCTTTACATGAACCTGTAATCACACATTATGATACTAGCATGATCTTACCTGCTGTTCATTGTGTTGTATGGATGAGATCAATAAACATGTAAGAATACATAACAGTATATGTTCATTGTCTTACTTGCTATTCATTATGTTGTATGACTTATGCACTTTTAGTCACATCATATAAGTTATGATTAATAACATCTCATGACTGTATGGCTCCTTAAAGATTCAATAACTAAACTTGTAAGCATATATAGCATTATACTTTCATGATCTTACCTGATGTTCTTTATGCTGTATGAACTCTGCAACTTTGATTAAACTCAGTGAATATCACAATGAATAAAGAAACATATAAGCCCATACATATGTAGAAATAAACATGTACTCACATATGGAATGTAAGCACACATATCATGATACTTTCATTTTACCTTGATGATCTTTCTTGCTGTTTAGTATACTGTATGATTCATGCAATGTTATGTCAAGATATCTGTATGGCTCCATAAGGTTATAGTGAAACCGAAGTGATAAGAAAAACTGTATGAAACTGGATGAAACTGTATGCTTGGCTGCTATGGCCTATATAATCATATCCACTCAACGGCCTGTAGCCGGAGTATCAAACTGTATGGGGCGCAGATCTGCTATTCTATGTCGTGACATAGCCTTATCTACGTGGTTTCTACCTAACCTCAATGGAGCATATTAATGGAATGACAATAGATAAAACAAAAGCATAGTAACTGTGTCATAATTTGCATGCTTGTGTCATGTTATTTTCACATGCTTGTGTCATAAAATTTACTGCTTCATCATTTCATAAAATTTACTGCTTACCTGTATGCTGATAGCCTCGCCAAGCGGGCAACTTGTGTCATGTTAGTTTCACACCATTTGCATGCTTGCATTTTGTGTTTATACATGTGTTCATGTTGTCTTTTTGCTTTAAAATGGTTGAAGACATACAAGTTGAGAAAAGGAATACAATTGCATAGAATTCATAACTTCATACACCATTTCACATCATTTCACAATTGCATAGAATACAATTACAAGTTGTGTTTACCTCATTTCACATCATTTGCATGCTTGCATGTTGTTTTGATGCATGTTCTAATGTTGTCTTTTTGTTTTAAAATGATTGGAGGCATATAAGTTGAGCAAAGGAATACAATTGCATTGAAAATGAAGTCAAAAGAGCATAAAAACATAAGTCGCGAGTGCGCAAATGAAAGTCGCGAGCGCGCAAAGCACCAAAAGAGAGTCAGTGAGTTTACAGGCCAAGTCGCGAGCGCGCGACGTGTTTTCCAGCCTGCGCAGTCTGTACTCTTTTGGCTATATCTCTCAATATATAACTCCGATTCGGGTGATTCAAAAACCCATGTAACGTTAACACATAGAGGAACAAATAACTCTTCTATGACACTTCCTAATTCCATCGTTAAATGGGGTAAAAATCAAGGTGAAGTTACTGGTAACTTTTCCAGCAAAACCTGTTTCAGCATGAACTCAATATCTACTTCATTTATTCATTTCATCTCATGCTTTTTCACCATTTTCAGTCATCTTACTCAACATGAAACAACATATTTTCTCATTATCAACACACCACACAAATTCTCATGCAAGGAAATTAATTAAACGAAAAGAGATAGCACACCTTCACTTAACAAGCTTGGAATCTTCTTCTTAGCTTCCTTTTTACCTTTGAGCTCACCTCTCCTATACATGAGAATTCTTATGAATCATCTAAAAATATCACCAAATGATTCAAGTATGAAATTCAAGAAGGTTTACTTGGATAGAATAGAGGTTGAATTAATGCTTGAATCCCATGAAAATTGATGGAGAAAGGAAGGTGAACTAAGGTAAAGGAAGTAGATGAAGGAGATGAAGATGATGAAGGAGAGGAAGAAGATGAAGATGAAAAAATGGGAAATTGAAATGGAAGTCTCGGGTAGACTCCACAAATATCATGATTTTGTGTGAAAAAATACCAAATGGTCCCTCAAGTGTCACTATGTTACAACTTAATACCTCAACTTTATAATTTAGTGCAAGCAAGTCCTAATCCTTATACTTTGATCTTTTTGTTTCCTTCAAGTAAGTCCACTTATTCTCCTTATTTCAGTTACATCCCATTCTAGCCCATTCTAGACTCTAATGGCTCGAACCGGGTTTTGAATCAGCCCGACTCGACTCTAAGCAACGACTCGATTCAATAGAAAAATGGGACGTTACAGAATATGTTTAATATAACGGTTAATGGGTAGAGGATATCCAAAGATCTATACTCATACCATACTTGTATCTGTTATGGGTAGTAATTATAATACCCATATCCGTCACGGGTAGTAATTTCACTATTCATATCCGTTCCAAATCCATTTATAACTATTAATATCCCCTTTAAATGGATCAGAGTAGAGCGGGTACTCTAAAATACTCATATTACGTCCATCCCTATCCCTTAATGTGTAAAACAATGTACTAATTATTGAATTAGTTTCAAATTAATTCATATGCCATGAATTTGATATTTTGACAAAAATTAATATTAATGCTGCTGCAAATTTTTCAGAATTAATTTGATTATTTTTTTAGAATTTTTATGTTTTGGTTTCAATTAAATAATGATTTAATCAAATAAAAAAATTAGAAAAATTTTGAAATAATCGAAAAACTGAAGAATATAACATGTCAGTATTATGATCCATGAGTTGTAAGAGGCGGGTTGTGCATTGGGTCTATCTCGATGAGTGTCACCTCCTTGCGTGAGCTTCGACAGCTGGCGCAAGTCCTGACTAGTGGTAGTTGCTGATTTTCAGTTTTAAATAAATAAATAAATATATAATATTTAAACCTAAGATTTTCCCACGAGACGGTCACCATTCAGTAAAGAGATGAGAAGTCTATTGTCTTTCGACCACATCACGACTGTTCTAAGAGCATAGGATGGCTGCCGACGGCGTTAACCATTACAAGTCTTTCACTGTTGGCGGCGGTAAGGTTTTAATAAAGAAAAAAACATTTTTTTAGAAGATGACATATTTTTCTTTTTGGTCTCTCATTGTTTTTCAGTTTAGCTCATAAAATTAATTTTGATTGAATGTATAAAAATTATTGTAATTCCATCAAAATCTATAAAAAAATTTCCACAAATTCCATTAAACTCGATATAGGATTTTAATAGCATCTGTAAAATTTTAAAAAATCCTTCAATTCCGTCAACTTAACAATTTTTTAAAACCTAATACAATTTTAATCTAATTATCTCCATTAGATATTAAAAAAAAGGCTAAAAGAGGACAATCAAATATATCCTGATTAATTTTTTCACATCTTATAAAAGATGCTGGGAACGAGAGGTCTGAATTCTCTCACAAAGTTATCACTAGACGTAAAAGGATTGAAGATGGTTCATGAAATGCCTTGCCCATTACGTTGCTTAGTTCGGCTACGGACGCTTTATTTTCTAACCATGCGTGTAGCTATCAATCGCAAGGTCGTGATGCTCTTTCTCCTCCTCCATTCATGTCACTTTTTACTAATTTTATATAAATGTTTTTCTTTCTTTTTCTAGTAATAATGTGGTATTCACTATTAATGCAAATGTTTTCTTTTTGTGGTATATATCAAATGAATGATTGAACTATATATATATATATATATATTAATATTCAACTATATACTTGAAAATAAAATAATTTTCTCTTTCTTTTTAGCTTTTAAAAAAAATATAAACTCTACCGATAGAGCTAAACTTTTGTTTGACAAAAGCTTTTCATATAACATTTGTTATTTAGTCAAAATACTATTTCGATTATTAATAATATTTAATGTCATAATATTTATACTAGTATTTGAAATTTGAAGATAAAAATTATAAAATGTTACTTATTTAATGATCATTTATCAACTAGACCCTTATTCAAATTGATAAGAATTAAAATTTTCTTATTTTCAAATGAGTTAATTCATTTAATAAATATCAAAGTTTCTTTACTTTCAAACAAGATTTGACGTGTTATATTGTATTTTTAGGAGGAAAAAATTTATAACCTATTTTGCAAGTTTAAAAATCATATATTACAAGGCTATTGAATCAAAAGAAGATAAAACTTTAAACACTATTTTGCAAGCTTGAAAAACCACTTGTAAAATTATATTTCATTCTGTTCAAAAGAAAAAAAAGAAAAATGGAAATGGAACCATTTCACTTGTACAAAGCCTTTGATTTTTTTTTTTTTTTACACCATAATATATGAATGTTATCAATATATCTTATAAGGAAAAAAAAAAAATTTGAGAATTACTAAACTAACCTTACATATGTAATTATTTTCTCGAACCCAGAAAATAAGCGAAGGCGTGTTGTAGTCAAAGTCAGAGCAGGAGTGCCTGCCAATAACCCAAACCAAAAGCAAGTCGCCATTCTCTGTTTCTCTCTCTGTTTCTTACTATTAATTTCCTATCTCCAAAAGCTTGTTGCGAGTTGCTAACTATCCGCCATTATCGTAGCTCACACCATTTTGTCATCTCTCTCTTTTCAGTTTTCACATCGTCATTTCAATTTTCAACAACAAGTATTTTACTTTTACAGCATCTCTCTCGCTCTCCTCACTGTCCTCTCTCAAATATTGACGACGGCGTTTCAATATCACGTTTGATTGTACTTTCGTCATTTTAACTCGATGGTGCTTCACCTCCATCGCTAAGTTTGTTTGGTCGCTTCTTTAGGTGAGTTAAATTTTTTCTTTGTTTGATCTGGTTATTTTGGTAATTTTCTTTAGCTTTAAGCAGATGCTTCTTTTTATTTGATTACTTTTCATTCCTGAAATACCCTTTAAGCTACCCAGATTGTTTGTTTGGTTTTCTTGACCAATGGCCAACGAATTCCTGCCTTTTTCCAATTATATTATTACTTACTTTTTAATATGAAAAAAGTTCAGTCCACTTTTTAGATGATTTCTGTGTAAAGTTTTATTTAACGGCTAACGCGTATTGGAGCTTTAGTTTAGTGGGGTTGGATTTTGTTTTGTCTTTCTTTTTCTGCTTTGCTAGTGGAGGACACATCTAGGAACTGTTGATAAGTAAACTTCTTGTGCTTTATTGGAAAAGAAATATAATTGAATTGCCTAAGTTCACTGTTCTAAACGTTCTTTCTGGTAATGTTGATTCATGGGATCCGCTCTGATTTATTTTTTTCTTTGGCCTACATTAAAAAGTCCAGGACAATAGTAGTTGTGTTATCAATAATTTAAAGGGGATTGGATTTTGATGCTAACAAAACCCATTAAAATATTCTACCCCAAGTTTTTATATACCATTTCTTTTGGCATTCAGTTTAGTGGCATCATATCTTGATAATTGCATAACTCATTAAATTATTGAAGCCTATGCGGTCATCATCTCTCTATCTATCTGGATCTTTTTTTTTTTTTTCAATTATTCTTGTTTCATTTTACAGATTGATTGAAATATTAATTTCGTTATTCATTATAGCATTTGTGTGAACTTAATAACAGTTGAACTTTTTCTCTCTTTTCAAAATATTAACACGGTTCTCTAGTTGTTAATAGCCATCTCTTGGCAAGTTGGCAATCTACAGGGTCCAAAGGAGAGTAATATAATTGAGGAAGGTGTTTTAGTTTGCACTTACAGGGAGTATGCATGGTTTCGATGTTATGAACAAGCTGTTTAAGTAAAATTCTGGTGTAATTTTACATTCTGCCTTATTCTCACGTACAATGCGAAAAATCTGTTTTGTTTATGTGTTTTTCATTATAATTTAGTTTTTGGTTCCCTTTGTTGGGTCAATCATGCAATTGGGACTAATATAGAGAGCTCCATGGATGTGCTGCATTAGCAGTAATTTTAATAGGCATAGTATTTCTTATTTGTTCTGGAAATCACCAATGCTGGTGACCAAAAATTATTTTATTTTATATTTAATTAACATGCTTCTTATCATCATATTTGCTTGTTCATTTATTGATGTATTTAGTTGGAGCTATTCCAATTTTTTTTTTTTTTATATATTTGGATGAAGTAGCTAGGCCCAGGATTCATATTATCTATTCTTACAAGGCACACACAGCCGCTCAAATTTTTATAAATCTACTGTACCAATGGTTTGGGGCATATAATTAAAGAATCAAAATATTTCCATAACGTTTGGTCCCGTTCTTGGCCTTTTTTTTTTTTCAAAGATTTTTGTCTTCTATCTCTCTGAAGTCATTTATAGGCATGCATTAGATGAGACAGAATCTTATACTTCTAACAATTAATTGCCATTTGTTAGTATAATGTTAGTATACTATTGTAATTAATTGACTATACTATTGTAAGATAGCTGTAAATAACCATCAGTTAGGGAGCTAATTAAGGATGTAAATGTCAACCATAATTAGGAGACAATGGGCATCAATTAGGAGACATATTAGGCATCAATTAGGGAGCCAATTAAGGCTGTAATTGCCAGCCATAATTAGGAGACAATGGGCATCAATTAGGGCTGTAATTTAGGAATTTATTCCCAAATTTGTGGATACTTCAGTCTATTTAAACCCAATCAGCTTGT
Organism: Jatropha curcas; assembly: GCF_041381405.1. Classification (NCBI taxonomy): domain Eukaryota; kingdom Viridiplantae; phylum Streptophyta; class Magnoliopsida; order Malpighiales; family Euphorbiaceae; genus Jatropha; species Jatropha curcas. The sequence continues at coordinate 6,228,155 of NC_143159.1, forward strand.
GGGAATAAACAAGCAAATTTCTATCAAAATTCCATTGAAATACAGCAAGTTTGTCATGGTATCAGAGCCTAATTAGGCAATTTTAGAGCTGTTCTTTTATGAGTTTCAGCTTTGTTTTTTGAAGAACAAAGTGCAGAATCTGCTGTCTTTAATTCTGCAGTTTCTGTTTCTGCTTTCTTTGTTTAGTTCATATCTTTGATGAACTCTCGGTCATAGAAATTCTGAATTTCTATTTGGAGGTTCTCTTCATTTGAAAGAGATTTTGGTGGATATTTTTCTGCAACTTTCTGGCTGTAGTTCTGCAACTTTCTGGCTGTAGTTCTGCAACTTTCTGGCTGTAGGATTTTCATCTTGGTGGGTCTGTTGCTTCTTTTAGTAGACCTGCTGCTGGTTGTGTTATTCCTAATTTTGCATTTCTGGTCTCCTTGTGCTATTTGAGATGGCCACATCAAACACAGTTGAGAGTTTTCATGTTCGTTTCACCGGAAAAAATTATTCTTTATGGGAATTTCAGTTTCAGCTCTTTGTTACAGGAAAAGAACTGTTGGGCCATATAGATGGAAGTGATCCAGCTCCTAAAGATGCTAAGGAATTGCTTCATTGGAAAGTTAGAGATGCAAGAGTAATGACATGGATTCTGGGGTCAGTTGACCCTCTTATTGCTTCTAATCTGAGGTCTTCTAAAACTGCAAAAGCCATGTGGGATTACTTGAAAAAGGTCTATAATCAAGACAATGCTGCAAGACGTTTTCAATTGGAGAGCGATATTGCTAATTATTCCCAAGGAAATCTCTCCATTCAGGAATATTATTCTGGTTTTCAGAATTTATGGGCTGAGTTTACTGACACTATTTATGCTAAAGTGCCTGCAGAATCTCTCCCTATACTTCAAGAAATTCATGAGCAAAGCAAAAGAGATCAATTCTTAATGAAGCTGAGGTCTGAATTTGAGACACTTCGCTCAAATTTAATGAGTCGTGTCCCTTCACCTTCTTTAGATATTTGTTTTGGCGAATTACTTCGCGAAGAACAACGTTTTCTCATTCAGGACTCTCTCCAACAAGAAAATACTGTCAAGGTTGCTTTTGCTGCCCAAGGAAGAGGAAAGGGTCGGGACATGAGTAGAATTCAATGTTATAATTGCAAAAATTATGGCCATATTGCTGCCAATTGTGGAAAGAAGTTCTGTAATTATTGCAAACAGTCAGGACATGTCATAAAGGAGTGTCCGACACGGCCTCAAAATCGAAAATCAAATGCTGCCCCAGTTGCACCAAATAATCTCACTCATTTTGCTGCTCCAACAGTTTCTACAACTCCCTCTTCAGCTGCTGAACCTGTGATTCTTACTCCAGAAATGGTGCAACAAATGATTATTTCAGCCTTCTCCGCCTTAGGGCTACAAGGTAACGATACCTCCTCCTCCTCTCAACTTTGGCTTGTTGATTCTGCTGCCTCAAATCATATGACAAACACATCTAGCATGCTTACCAATGTTCGCAAATATCATGGTTCAACTGAAATTCAGATTGCAAATGGTAGTACAATACCTATTACTGAGATTGGAGATCTTAGATCACATTTCAACAATGTTTTTATATCTCCAAAGCTCTCAACTAAGCTTCTTTCGGTTGGTCAGTTAGTAGATAACAATTATGATGTGCATTTCTCTCGTAATGGTTGTCTTGTGCAGGATCAGGCATCGGGGACAGTAATCGCGAAGGGGCCTAAAGTTGGAAGACTATTTCCATTACTATTTTCTATTCCTCGTATCTCTTCATTTTGTACTACAGTTATTAGCAAAAGTGAACTATGGCATAGACGTTTAGGTCATCCTAATCCTGTTATTTTGTCTCATTTATCAAATTCTGGTTTCTTGGGCAACAAAGAATTCCTTGCTAAGGTTCCTTTTGATTGTTCCACATGTAGACTCGGTAAAAGCAAAACTCTTCCTTTTCCTTCTAATGGTAGTCGTGCTGTCCAATGTTTTGATATAATTCATAGTGATGTTTGGGGCATTACGCCCGTTATTTCTCATGCTCAATACAAGTACTTTGTGACATTTATTGATGATTACAGTAGATATACATGGGTATACTTTCTTCATTCTAAATCTGATGTATATTCTGTTTTCAAGACCTTTTTAGCCTATGTTGAGACTCAGTTTTCTACTTGTATTAAAGTATTACGATCTGATTCTGGAGGAGAATATATGTCTCATGAATTTCAGAATTTTCTTCGTGAGAAAGGGATTGTCTCACAACGTTCATGTCCTTATACACCACAACAAAATGGAGTTGCTGAGCGTAAAAATCGTCATCTTTTGGATGTAACCCGAACTTTGTTAATTGGATCTTCAGTTCCATCTAAGTTTTGGGTTGAAGCCTTATCTACTGCAACTTATCTAATTAATAGAATCCCTTCTCAGGTATTAAGTCTTGACTCCCCATATTTTCGTCTATATCATCAATATCCTAATTATCATGATTTACACACATTTGGTTGTGTTTGTTTTGTTCATCTACCTTCTCATGAACGTCATAAACTTTCAGCTCAATCTGTTAAATGTGCATTTATGGGTTATAATTCTTCTCAAAAGGGTTTTGTTTGCTATGATTCCACTTCTAACAAATTTCGTGTTTCTCGAAATGTTATTTTCTTTCAGCATCAATATTTCTTTCCCAATCTTGCCAAGTCTTCTTCTACTTCTCCCATTCTTCCAATTTTTGAGGATTTACCAATTGTTCCTAATCGATTTAAGCCTGGATTTGTGTATGGAAGACGTCAACCAACGGTGCCTCTTCCCGAGACTGATCCCTCATCTATGTCTGATTCTCCTGCATCTACTCTGCGTCGCTCTACCAGAGTATCTCGACCTCCACGACGGTATGATTTTTCTGATAATCCTGCTGGATATTCTGCCACTTTATCTGATATTTCTATTCCATCTTGTTACTCACACGCCTCCAAGAATGAATGTTGGCAAAAAGCCATGCAGGACGAACTTCAAGCTCTTCACGACAATCATACATGGGACATTCTTCCTTGCCCTCCAAATGTTAAGCCCATTGGATGTAAATGGGTTTATTCAGTTAAGCTTCGTTCTGATGGAACTTTGGATCGATATAAAGCTCGATTAGTTGCTCTTGGCAATAAGCAAAAGTACGGAGTGGACTATGAGGAGACCTTTGCTCCAGTTGCAAAGATGACTACCGTCCGTACTATTATTGCAGTTGCTGCTTCTCAGGGTTGGCCTCTTCATCAAATGGATGTCAAAAATGCTTTTCTTCATGGTGATCTTAAAGAAGATATTTATATGACACTTCCACTGGGTTTGACTTCCTCATCTTCAACACATGTGTGTAAGTTAAAACGATCTTTGTATGGACTAAAACAAGCTCCACGTGCCTGGTTTGACAAGTTTCGATCTACCTTACTTCAGTTTTCCTTTGTGCAAAGTAAATATGACTCCTCTTTGTTTCTTCACAAGAGTTCTGCTGGTTTTGTTCTACTCCTTGTTTATGTAGATGACATTATTATCACTGGCACTAACACATCAACGATCCTCACTCTTCAACAATCTCTTCAAACTTCTTTTAATATGAAGGATCTTGGTCCACTTACATATTTCTTAGGGCTGGAAGTTCACTATGATTGTTCTGGGATATTTTTGCATCAACACAAATATACTACAGATTTGATTACTTTAGCTGGCCTTCAAGATTCTTCCCCAGTTGATACTCCTTTGGAATTAAACGTCAAGTATCATACTCAAAACGAAGATCTTCTTCCTGATCCATCTCTTTATAGGCAATTAGTTGGCAGTTTGAATTATCTGACTATTACACGGCCCGATATTTCTTTTGCAGTTCAGCAAGTCAGTCAATTCATGAGTACTCCGAGTCACTTACATCTGGTAGCAGTTCGTCGAATCATTCGCTATCTTCTTGGCACATCTTCTCGGGGTTTATTCTTTCCTACTGGCTCTCCGGTACGCCTTGTTGCTTACAGTGATGCTGATTGGGCCGGTTGTCCAGACACTCGACGCTCTATAACTGGTTGGTGTATGTTTCTTGGCGATTCTTTGATATCTTGGAAAAGTAAGAAACAAGACCGTGTTTCCAAATCTTCTACTGAGTCTGATTATCGGGCTATGTCCGCTGCTTGTTCTGAGATTGTTTGGTTACGTGGGTTACTTGCCGAAATTGGCTTTCCTCAGCCTCATTCTACTCCTCTACATGCTGACAACACTAGTGCCATACAAATTGCTACCAATCCAGTTTTTCATGAACGTACCAAACATATCGAAGTCGACTGTCATTCTATTCGAGAGGCCATAGATTCCGGTGTCATTTCTCTTCCACATGTCTCCACTGCTCTTCAAATTGCTGATGTATTCACAAAATCTATGACACGCCAGCGTCATCAATTTCTCGTTGGCAAATTGATGCTTCTTGATCGCCCAGCATCAATTTGAGGGGGGATGTTAGTATAATGTTAGTATACTATTGTAATTAATTGACTATACTATTGTAAGATAGCTGTAAATAACCATCAGTTAGGGAGCTAATTAAGGATGTAAATGTCAACCATAATTAGGAGACAATGGGCATCAATTAGGAGACATATTAGGCATCAATTAGGGAGCCAATTAAGGCTGTAATTGCCAGCCATAATTAGGAGACAATGGGCATCAATTAGGGCTGTAATTTAGGAATTTATTCCCAAATTTGTGGATACTTCAGTCTATTTAAACCCAATCAGCTTGTGGGAATAAACAAGCAAATTTCTATCAAAATTCCATTGAAATACAGCAAGTTTGTCACCATTATGTGCTGATTGCAACATTTGTTGTTATATCACCTTCTGCAGGTTCTTAAAAATTGTAGCAGTTGACTTTTTGTCACTAAACTTGCAAGAATTAACATTATCATTTTCATCAGCAACTGCATCATATTCCTGTCATATCTTCTTGGTTTTAACTTTTAAAATCAATGTGGCATTAATTCTACCTTTGAAGTTATTCCATGAAGAATGAAACCTTGCAATCCGTTCTCAGGGTAATGGAGCATGAGACTGTTGAATCTGCATCCAATCCAGTTGAATCATTTGAAAGGACAAGCAGTGTAGGCTCCTCAAGGAGAAGGCGTTCATTAAGTACACGCACTGTGTCCTTTCGAATAGATGATTATACTGAAAGTGAAAATGCTTCAGAGGCAGGTGATATTGGAGATAGGGCTCTTCATATCAACATGCAGAGTGAGAGTGGCAGCCGCCGGTTATCCCTGGATAATGCTTTAGAGAGTGGAATAGTATTTCCCATCCCAGAAGGCAATTTTTTTCAATCATATGGGCTCAGATCCCATGATTCCACAACTTTGATTACAGAGTCCCATGTGACACAGTTGCCTGAGGAAATCGCATTGCCTCTTTCCACAGATGCAATAGTGTGCTCAAATGACAAAAAACAAGTGAGCTTTCAATTAATAATTTGCTTTTATTTCTTTATTAATGATTAGAATTTGGTAAATAATTATTTCTTAAAGGTAATTGCTTCGTTCTGCCTCATATTTGGAGCATGATTTCATCTAATTTGGCATATTTTTATTGTGACAATAAGCACGCGTGGATTGCTTACTTTCAGTTATTGGGATTGTGAAACACCCTCTCTGGTTTAATGGTTAAGGTTTTTATCGAAATATTGTAATTTTAGAATCCTTCTTAAACTTGGTTTCAATCAATGAGTTGTTGAATCGAAGCTTGAAAGTTGGAACAATGATATCTCAACTAAAAGGATGAGCATGAAATATAAAATTCTTGAATTTTGAAGTACAACACGGGTAAGAATAAAGTAAGTGGAAAAAAAATAACAAAGCACCGAAAATTTCAGACCTAAATTTAAAGAGTTGAATAATATAAGTACTGAAATTTTCTACAATTGCAAAGTTCTTTCAGAACTCAGTAACTTTGCATTCAATGCGAATCTTAATTTAAAATTTTTGACTTATCAATTTAAGTGAATTTAACTTGATCGAGACTTTTGAATGATATGTAAATAAGTATTACCAAACAACTTAAAACTAATCTATTGAAGATTTTAACTTTAAATGCTGAATGCTATATCAAACACAGCCTTGAAAGTTAAAACACTAATTAACAAGGAGGAATCTGTCCAAGATATTATTGTATTCAAGCTAAGAAGATAGTTTCATGCATTTTGAATCCATGTAAGTGGAACCTAGGCTATGTATTTATGAATTGAAATGTGTGGTTTCATATAAATTTATTTCTTTATTGATGATGGTAAGAATTGGGTTATAGCCATATGGATAAGGTTATTGCTTTTTATGTTTCTATTACTCAATTTAAGTATTGTATGTTAATTAGCTAAGTTTTTGTGTATTTCTGTATGCAGGACAACAAGACAGCGTTCACGTTGCCTCTGATATTGGAGTATATATCATGTCTTGTTTATCTATCTGTTTTTGGGATTCTTGGGGTAATGTACATAGCATTTGAGTTTTTACCTTCCAGAATTTTTATTTCAGCATTAGTCAATAGCTTATTAAATAATTTCTTCGTGAAATATTTTCAAGCATACCAGTGGTAATTATAGAGGTGGAGCCGATGAAATTTTCAATTATTAGTAAATGATATAGCTGAATGGAAATGCAGAAATTTTATTTAACTGTTAATGTTGGACTTCTTTAGAGTCTTGGCACCCAGAGAGACACCAATATAATGTAAGGAGAATTGTATTTATTGCCAGGAACCTGTTCCTGTTCTTTCATTGCTATTTTTCCCGAATATGAAGTGTGAACTATTGTAGATTGGCAAAACATTATTGCTAACCTAACATCGAAGTGAGATCTCTATGTTGTAAATACCCTGATCTTTAAGACATCCTAACAGTCTCTTCCTTAAGATCGTTTGTTGAAGAATCTCATTTTGCTTTGCTTGCATGCAAGAAAAACTCGATTAAATATAAAGGGTGATTTGATAAATCAGAACTTTATTAATGTCAAAAGAATAATTTTCAGAATCTAGTCCCTAGGCTAATGTATTTCAGATTGTGTTTTGATCTGTAGGATACAACAAGTGATACGGAGGCTTTAAGAGGTACTAATTAAAGAAACTTTTTGGTAATATACAGGTCTTAACAAGGTACTTGTTACAGAAACTTTTTGGCCCCAGTGTAGCTGGTGTGACAAGTGATCACTATCCTCTATACCTTGACCTTCCTTCCAACATGGTCTCTCTCTCTCTCTCTCTCTCTCTCTCTCATGCACAAGACATGCACAAGACATGCACACCCACACCCACATGCTGAGTTCATGGTTGCATTTACACATGGGTGGATTTCACAAGTGTGCATTCACACAAATGCATTCCATGATTTTTTATATATGACGTTATTGATGTGTTTATGTTATGGTATTTATCCAACATGTTTAAACAGATTAGCCATATCTTTTTGTTAGAATATATGTCTACAATGATTATTATTAATGAAGATGCAGACATTTTTTTAATGTGATTTTGTATTTGCAAACAAATGGCTGGACTTAAATAGATGTAGGAATAATAAAGTTTTGATTGGTTGAAGCACCAATAATCAAGAAATAAGATACTGATAAATATGGTAGAATGTGTTTTGGGAATCTATTACCTTACCTTTGACAAACCGGTAGGGGCATAATTGGGTGTTTGATTGGCTTGTGAATCTGTGCTCAGCCATGGGGATGGAATCTGTCTTCCAAAGACATCCTCTCCCAAACCAAAAAGAAAGCTTATGGTGAATTTTACTTGGCGTTCTGCCCTTGTAATGATGAGGTGAAAGCATATTCAACTGTGAACATGCAATAATGTAATATCGCTAAATCCAAGGTGCCTTATCTTCAACAAAACTGTAGGGCCATAATTGCGTGTTTGATTGGCTTGTGAATCTGTGCTCAACCATGGGGATGGAATCTGTGTCTTCCAAAGACATCCTCCCCCAAATTGAAAAGAAAACTTGCGGTGAATTTAACTTGGCTTGCTGCCAATGATGAGGTGAAAGCATATTCAAGTGTCAGCATGCAATAATGTGATATTGCTAAATCCAAGGTACCTTAACACATAGGACATGGTTGAGAAATTACACTGTCATGTGGATACTTTACAGCTTGTCTCTCCAAAATCAAACCTATTACCCTTTAGTTTCCCACAACCGCCTCTACTAGGGATTCTTTTAATATTATTATAAGTAAAAAACTGTGTGTCTCATGTATCTCTTTATTCATTCTTTAGGTTGGTTCTTTCTTGATGGGATGGTTGGGTGTAGTTTTTAAAAGAGATATAGTCAGTGTCTCTGATCATCTGGCCATTGGATTAACAACTGGTTACTTGGGAAGTCTCACAACTTTCAGCGGTTGGAATCAGAAAATGCTTGATCTCATTGTTGATGGCCGCTGGGTGTTTGCTCTGGTTGGCTTTCTCCTAGGTAATATGGCACTTCACGAGAAATAATATTTAGGAGCGGTGTTAATTAGAACATGAAAAAACTCATCTGCTGCTCTTTTCCATTATGCATATTTGCAGGGTTGTTCCTTGCAGCCTATTCCATCAATTTTGGCATTGGGACAGCCAAATGCTTCAAGTCACTTCTCGAAAGACTAAATAGAAGTGAAACTAAAACTAGTTGCAACTGGAGGGTAGACAGCTGTAGGCGTCATATGGCCGTCATGGCAATTCTGGTGTTTATGCTAAGCATTTTGTGGAGTTTGAGTGGAACTTTGTTAAAGAAGGAGTTTAACAGTGACAGCAGCGGAGCTGAATTATGGCTGGCTTGCTTAGTTGCAGCTCCAGGAGTGTGGATCAGGTGGTTTTTGGCACGTCTGAATGGACGTGGATTAGGAAAAAAAGGGTATTTGAAATGGATCCCATTCGGGACTCTAATTGCCAATGTTTCTGCTGCTTGTGTCATGGCAGCACTCTCTACTTTGAAGAAAGCGGTAAGTCTTAAATCTTGTGAATCTGTTAGCAAATGTAGAATTAAATTTAACATATAAGCACTGATAAGATTCATATTGAGTCGTCAGAATTTTGGTTTCTGTCATAATGTCTTGGGCTCAGTTCTATCAAAGGCCTTAATGATAAAACGTGAAAGCCTTTCTTATTCTTCGTGCAATTATTCTTTTCTTATTTCCATTCATTGTTTGAACTTCTACGATGCATTAGTCTTGAAAGCTGAATCCACAGTATCATATACTAGTTCATATTTCATATAACTGCCATTTGAAATTGATTAGTTGAAATCTGGCTAATGCAGGTGGAGACCAAGTACTGTAACACAATTTCGACAGGCGTACAGCTTGGATTTCTGGGTTGTTTGAGTACTGTTTCAACATTCATAGCTGAATATAATGCCTTGAAAGAACGTAATGAATATGGGAGAGCTTATGTTTATGCTCTAACAACAATAGTCATCTCATTTGTATCCGGCATCCTGATATATGCGGTACCTGTCTGGACAAGGGGATATGACTAGAGCATGATATACTTGGCTTTTGGTACATCTCTAAGCATGTAATAAACTGGCGGTTCAGGTCTTTCAAGGCACCGAATTTAGGCCAGTTCCTACGGTTCAGCCAGTTCTGGGGGCCCGTCGGTGCAAGTCCATGTTCAATCCTTTTTTCCTACCTTTTCTGGCTGCCATGTGTTTTTTAAGTTGGGATCAGAACTGGCTTGGACAGCGCTTTAGCTATGGATTTTGATAGCTGGCTTGAGCTCACGCACGCGTAACTAGCGAAACTGCATCTTTAATTGGTTATGTCAAATTGACATGCTGCAGAATTTAATTTGTACATACTTTTTATTAGCTGCAGGCTTATGTTGTTATTACATTTTAGTACAGGAAGTATGAAAAAGGTTTAGAAAGTTGAAATAGATGGGAATTGTATTCCTTAGGATTTGCTTTTGGTGGTTTTCTATTTAGGGACTGTCTTTTATACCAATAATTTCTCGTTGGGTATGGTTTTTGTTTATTTTTTGAATTCATTTCTGTTAAAAATTTAACCCTGTATGGTTGAATAAATGCTCTGAATTTGCAAAATTCCAAGGTTGACTATTGATAAAGGGAAATTTGCTGTGGATTATGCAAATCGGTGATGCATGCATGTTTTGCTAATTGCTATTCTGATTAATGCCGGTGGATTATGTAACGGCTTCTTATTTAAATTTTAGGTCAGAAATTATTACTAAGCTATTATTATTAAGTTAAAAATTTAATCATATTTATTATTAAATTAAATTATATGTATATACAATAATATTATGCTAATAATTGAATATTAAGCTAAATGTATATGTTTGGTCCTATATATATAATACTTCAATTTTATTATCAAGTATTTAGAAGATTAAATATGTAAAAATGCAGTCATTCAGAATGATTTATATATCTCATTTACTAATACAATTTTAATCATTAAGTAATAAGCTCTTCTGGAAAGGAAGTAAACTATAAAAAGTTGAAAATGTAAACATTTTGATATTCTCACACACACATAAAAAGAAATAAAATACAAATTGAAATAACTGTTTACAGGCCTTTATTATTATTCTTATTCTTATTGTTTCTGTTTCTAAGCTTTTCAATTCCAGAAACTAAGTACAGGAGTGGTGGGGATTAATTAAACCCCATAATAGAGAATATAGAGCATTATTAAACTTACTGAGGAACCTTATTGAGCTTACAATAGCAATAATCACTATACTTCTCGGTCTTGTATTTTGCTGGATTATTTTCAGTAACCAGCTTGGGATGAGGCCCTATAACCAACTCAGATGGAGGCTCTAAGAACACTGGCCATGACATTCTTGCTTTCTCTTTGTTCACCGTTGTTCTATGCAGGACACTCTTGTACTTTCCATTGCTTAAAATCTGTCACACCCAACAACCAGTTGTCCTTATGTTTCATTCCAAATAAAGATTTGAATCTGCAGTCTCACATTTCTTGATAATAATTCAGTTTCATATTCACTTTTAATTCTCTAACTTTCATATTCCACTAATAATAATAATTCAGTTTCATATTCACGTTTAATTCTCTAATTTTCATATTCCACTAACAATTATGTCACTCGCTAAAATGATATGTAAAGAACGTAATTACTACTGAAACATAAAAATGCAAAGTCATAATTAAACTCTGAATAATCCGCTAAAGTGCAAAGTCAAATTTATTAATTAGGCTAATATTTTCATTTTCAAACAGAAAAAGATATATAGCTAAGGAATTTTGACTCAGATAGTATTAAAGTAATTTCTAATACTGTGTTATTATAAGTCTGAACTCTATTTTGAAGCTAAATTTGAAAGAAAAGAAAAAAGAAAAAAGGAAAAAGGAAATATATACCTCAATTTGGTCACCAATGTGGATGACTAGGGCATTAGGGATGTACCTAACATCATACCAATTTTGATCTTTAGAGGCTTGAAGACCTTGCACATCGTTGGGTACAAGAATGGTGATGCAGCTCATGTCAGTATGCGCCGCCACACCAAGAGCCAAATCTGGACGAGGGCAAGGTGGGTAATAGTTTATTTTCAGAAGGTACTCGATTTTTTCACCACCCATTGCCTCCTTCAATTCATTCTCTTCAAGCCCTAACCCTAATGACAGTGTCTTGAAGAGTCTGTTCACAATTCCATGCAGATGCTTTGCATACTCCTCGTTCGCCTCCCTGCCATTAAAAATTATCTATACTCATAAATTCATATATATATATATATATATATATATATATATATATATATATAACAATTAAAACAAACTAAGAGCTTGAAACCTGTAAGAAGGTGGATTTTTAGGCCAAAAGTTGTAATTAATGGCAGAAGGTGGCCATATTCTATGAAACAAGTGATCGACCCAAGCTCTTTTGCCTTCTATTTCTTTTTGAAGCACAGTTCCATAGCCTTCCATTGATTCAGCACCAGGTGGCTTTGCATAAACCTCTTTCTCTCCCTGTGGAAGCTCAAAAAATTCCTTTCCCACTTTCTGTAATTTTTTAATTACCTCGTTAGTGATTCCATGATTTATGACTTGGAACATACCCCATTTTTGGCTTGCATCAATAATCAAACGGTTCACCTTTTCTTCATCTGCATCACTCACATCAATCACCGGAACTCCAATATCGATGCCGTGGACGGTGGTTAATGCGGGTTGCTCATTCTCTGGTCTAATAAACGCTTCCGGAATTGTGTCTTCGGAAGTGAAGGCAACTCCTTGTACCCTTTCTAGCTCCATTGAGAGAGTTTCTTGCTTTTTCTTTTAAGTTGCGTTTTTTAAATACATTGAAACAGGAGTTTTTTTTTTTTGTTGTTGTTTTTATGAGCATTAATGAGGACTTTAATTAAACGGTTAATTTCTGATTTACAACTCATTTATTTTTCATGCGAAAACTTAAAAAAATAACATAATAATAACTGTTCTCTTCACAAAAAAAAAAAATAATAATAATAATAATAACTGATTCATAAATATCAGGAATTTCATATATTTGTTGTCATTTTGTTGTGTAGTTGCCCATTTATTAGCTAACACGACTCATTCTTTACTTTATTTTGGAGAGTAGTTAGAGCAATCTAATCTCCTCCTTTTATTTTTTAAGTTTTATAAATTTTTTTATATACTGAGAGATCTAATGGATTGAAATAATATTATGATCAATACATATATAGATATTTTATCTTTAACTTATCAAATTGGTGAAAACTTATATGGTCGAACAAACTCCAATCCGACACTTCTCACTTTGTATATAAATGAAGTGAGAAAATCAATCACATCACATTAAAATGGTGTGACATTATCAGTTACATGCACCGAAAAAATGTGACTTCAATTGTTTATAATTTAGTATTCTGATTAATTATACTTGATTAATTATAAGGGATGAGAGAGAGATCAAATCTTTTAGTCTTAGAATTTCACGTGGTTATTTGGTTAGAGATCATTTGTAAATTCTAATATGATGATTAATGATATATATATATTTTAAATTTAAATATGTTAAAACATTTTATATATATATATATATATATATATATATATATATATATATTATTTAGTGATTTTAAGTGTTTCTGCTAGACACGGTGTATATATAATTTGGAGACATGTGTCACTTAAATTTTATTCAGAAATTACGCTCAACTAGTTAGAGCAACTCCAATGAGACTGTGGATTGTGGCTTATTCAATTGCCACATCAGAAAGATAGAAAATTAAAAAAATATATTTTCTTCAACGTTGTTGTCTATTTAGTCTGTGAAGTTGATGTGTGAAAAAAAAATGAACATTGGGAACCGCTCCCTCTATTTTTAAAGGTCTGTCTATTGTGACTCAGCTATTAAATTTATTTTTTCCTATTAATTTATTTTTCTTTTTCCACCATCTCCTCTTCGCGCTTAAATTTCTTGCGCTCAACTTATTTTTTGCTGGCGCTGAAAAAAAAATTTCTTCTTGGCAATGAAAAAAAAAAATCGGTAGTTAAGTGGTTGTTGTATCTAAACAAATTACCAAATCTAAGAATACCCCCAGCAATTGGACCAGTGAAGGAGTTGTGACCAAGATAACCCTTATTCTATTCTTCGTTTTTATTTTTTATTTTGGGTCTTTTGTTTTAGTTTGATTATTATTGTATGTTTAGTATTTGTAACCGAAGAGCCCTTAAATTAGCATCAGAATTTAATTTAATATCAGCTCTTAAGTTATCCTTTTCACTGTGACGCAGGTTGTAATTACTTGTTTTTTATTATCTTGATTCCATAATACTCGTCGCATTTGAAAAAATAGTTTGTTCCAAAATATTTATCACATTTGTGGTTTTGAGGAGTAATAATTGTTTTTTCATGTTTACCCTTTGTACATAACTAATAATTATTACTCAATTTAATAATTTTATTAGAAAATTAGTACTAAATGAAGGGCAATATAGTCAATTTACTCAATAATTTATTATAACTTTGATAAATTTAATGGTTTTCTCAAGGGACGTGAAATTCTAAATGTAACAAATATTATAGAACAGAGATAGTATTTATTTATTTGTATATTTTAAATATTAAATAGTAATTATAATTTTTTATAATATTAAAATATGATTTCATATTAATATTAATATGAATATAGTAGCTAATTAATAATTATAATAATAATATTATATTTATATACGGTTCAGATCTATTTTAAATAGAATTATAATATCAATATAAGTCTTCAAATCAACTTATAAAGATATATATATATATATATAACACTCTGTTTATACGGTTCAGTACATCCAATCTCGATTAGTCCGCATATTTTTATATAATTAACACTCTGTTTATAAAGGGCAAATTATATGTAATTGCATTAGTTCTAAATCATCCTTAAAACAGACCAAAAGTAATGCTTCATTTACATTTCTAACTTAATAATGTTATTTCTATAATAAGGGTAACCATATATATGTAAACTCACCGAGGTTATTATTTCTAACTGGTTATATATATATATATAACCAGTTAGATATAGATATAGATATATAGGTATAGATAGAGATAGAGATACTAATTATAGATATATAGGTATACATATAGATATATAGGTCTAGATATATAGATATAGATATATAGGTATAGAAGATACAGATATATAGGTCTAGATATAGATATATAGGTATAGATATAGATACTAATTATATATATATATAGGTCTAGATATAGATATATAGGTCTAGATATATAGATATAGATATATAGGTATAGATATAGATATATAGGTCTAGATATATAGATATAGATATATAGGTATAGAAGATATAGATATATAGGTCTAGATATAGATACTAATTATATATATATATATATATATATATATATATATATATAATTACTATAATATCAGTACGTGTGCGATTCTTCATATTCAGTTTTAAAAAAAATTTCGGTAGCACTTCGGCATAATATAATCAAATCTCAAGTCAAAACACACTCACATAAATACTTCTATATAATTCCAACATTCTCCAAAGTCAAAATGGCCACACTAGGCTTCCAACTCAAACGCATCATTCATGTGATTTCAACTCAAATGAAAATACAAATCAATATAAAGTAATTTTAGAAAAATAAATTTTAATACATCATCGCAAATTAGATTTTTTTAAATTTGATTAGTATAAATTTGATTAGGAATTCAATATAGTCCCTTAGAAAAAGACACTCTACAAATCAAGTGACATCCTTGTATTTTTTTTTTTTTTTAAAAGCTTATAACTTGCAGAAGAGAAAAACCAAAAAAGGAAAGAAAGCTTGATTATTGTTAACCATAACGGGTAACCATAAAGGGTAGCAAATAATAATAATAATTGATGACTTTTCATCAAAAAAAGACACTCTACAAATCAAGTGACATCCTTGTATTTTTTTAAAGCTTATAACTTGCATAAGAGAAAAACCAAAAAAGAAAGAAAGGTTGATTATTGTTAACCACAAAGGGCAGCAAATAATAATAAGAAATGATGACTTTCATCCCAAAAGAGAGTCCAATTACAAGCCTACATCTGCATGCAATCTGGCGGGAATTTGTTAGCATCAAGTAATCTTTTTGGCTGCTTTTCTTTTTTTCTTTTTCTTTTCCACTTTATTTATCTTCCTTACACTCAAGAATTACGTGTTATATTTATCTCTAATGGGTGGGGTTGAAGAGTCCCACGTGATTGGCACATGCAATTGATGCAGATTGGTCAGAATATAAGTATTAATTTACATGTGGGATTGGTGGTGATCCTGAGATGAAACGGACTAAATGAATCCCAACAGTCCTGTTTTAGTTGAACCAATACCGGTGGTGAGAGTTTTGATCCCCAAAGCAATAACAATCATTGTTTGGCATGCTAGAGAGTATCTAAAGGGCATGGATTGCTTTTTAATTTTATCTCATGATGGTAATATTCGGCAACAATTTTTTATATAGTATTTAGTATTTTAATTTAATACTTATTATTTAGTCAAAACAAACTATTTTCTTTGTTTATATGTTAGTATTTAAGAGTTTGAGGAATTGAATTGTGGAATATTATTTTCTTTAATGTTTGATGAAATATTAATAGAACAAATGAAACTATTAAAACAATTAAAGGATGCTAAAACAATTAATTTTAATGAGCATAACCTCTAATTTACTGACATTTGGTACAAATCTTTAAACAAATGGTACAGATAATGCCTAATAGAGACAATCAAAATTTAAAATTGATACAATTAAGCCATTAAAGTTGCATGTTTTAAAAAAATAATGTACTTAAAATTACTGAAGTCTACTTAACTTGCAACATAATAGATACTAACTTATATGCAAGTGGAAAACGAAAAAGAGGAAAATAAACATGTACAATGATAGGAAGAGGCAAAAGTAGCAGAAAATGATAGACAAAGTGAAAGTGGTCCTTCAATAATTCCTTCTTTCCTCTATACTTTTTGTGTTCTTTACCATCATCTCCTATTTCAATAATGCGTCCCTCTATAACCTTACCCCGCGTTTCCATTTTTCTGTTATAGGGAGTTCAACTACCATCAAAACCTGACGATGCTTCATTTCTTTTTTTTTGTTTTTTTTAAATAAAAATAAAACTACTAACTTCGAGAAACTTTTAGTGTTCATTGTTTAGATTTAGGTCAAAATATTATCTATGTTTTTTACATTATTTGGTGTTGTGATTTACCCTTCATACTAATGTTTAAAAGTTCAAAAAAAAAGTAATAGATTAATTAAACATTAAATAACTATATCATCTTTACACGATATCATTGTTTCACTTTAGAATTTAAAAATTGAAACTTCAACTCTTAACATTTGACTTTCAAAATTTGCCTTAAAACAACAATAAAAAAATATATTATTTCAATTCTCAAATATAGTAAATTAGCACTCACAAAAACTGAAATTGAGTGCTGAAAATCTTGGAGTTGAATTCTAAGTATTAAATAACGTAAGTGCTTAACATTTTATATGGGTAACTTGTTTAAAAACTATTGAAAAAAAAATGTTTAAGGACCCACCAACTAAAATTCAATACGAATTTTAACAATGATTAACCTGTTGAAATTAAGTGGTATATAAATAAATATTATTAAACAATATAAAATGATAATTTAATTTTAAATATTAGATGATATTATATACACATAGGACAAGTTGGTGAAGTTCCAATTTTATAGGCTGGCCCAAACACAATGTGAGCCCAAACACAGGCACACGGTCTAGGATTTATTCACGTAAGTCCGCCTTAGCTGGGCCTAGAATGGGGATTGGGAAATCAAACTTCCACCATTAGCTGAATAAACCAACTAAAAGGTTTCAGCTAACTTTTGACACTTTTGTTAGCATAACATGTTAGAAGCCCACTAGGCCTAAGCTACATAAAACTGATACTGAATGCAAGGGAAGGGAGGGGTCTTTTGAATACAGAAACAATGCCCTGAATGGCGATTATTGAATTCCAAAGATGCAAAACATTTGGGCTCAGACAGACTGCGAAATCTCATATTATTTCACCAAGTTGTTTGTACCGTGTACACAGATATTAAAGCCAACTATAACAGTCAACAAAATAAGCTTTGTTGATCCTTCCATAAATATAAACCCAAATTGTTCATGTCATCAAGCCCACTACAAAGATCTATTGAACTACACACATTATGACTTAATATTTCCAACTGAAAGCACTTGCCAAAAGCACCAGAGATATCTCTACAATTAACCACAACAGGAGCCACAGGCAGGCAAGGAACCTAGAAGTTTAGAACAAAAATTTCCATCAAAAAGCTGAATGAGCAAACAATTGAACATCAAATATAAAAATAAAAAACAAACTTACTATGGTCAATCCCTCGAACATTATCTAAGCCTCGAGGTGGACCACGTGGGCCGCCGCCGCCACCATATGGACCACTTCCAGGCCCTCCAGGGCCACCATCCCATTTCTTGCTAGAACCAGATCCTTTCCGGTAAGCATTTGACTTTTCCATCTAAGAAATGAAAGCCAACGAGAAAAAAATTAATCCCCACTAGACGAGTACCAAGATAGAAATTGCCTATCGTAAAGCATCATTAGAAGATCATGGCATTACCGAGAACATAGTAGCAAAGAACACGCCTATAAAATTTACAATAGCCCAGAAGAAATCAGTGATAGTTCTCAGTCGCCATATTGATCTTTTGGACTTCACAACACCTGAAAAAAACATGATGTGTACATGTTACCGGTTGCTGTTTATGCCCAAAAGAAACTTTTCAAAGATCATTACACAAGCAAACAAGTTCAGAGTCTCATTTTCAGAAAAAAAATAATGCCACAGAAACAACGCATACAGAAAAATACATGTGAAAAACAAAACAAAGCAAACGACATATACAACCCACTGTCTCAACAATAAGAATAAAACCTGCATATTAACTAGGCAGAAGAATAAGCTGCAAAATTTTCCAGAAGCAAGTAGTACAGCAAAAAGTCACCAAATAATTCAGAACTCAAATGTATCCTGACAGAAGACATATGTCATTCAGAAAGACCAATATATGTCCCTCTTAAGAATACCATATTATCAGTGTCAGAGAATAGCAGATTATCTTCCAACTTAAATGGTCTGCCATCGTGGACAGATCCAAAAAGCACCAAAAATTGATTACATCTCTCGAATGATTTCCAAATTCTGTAAATAAACATATACATTTCGCTAAATAACTTCTACATACAACTCAAAATCTCAAAGCCGTATGGAACCGTTCTTGAAATCCCACTAAACAAGGATAGTTATGAGAATGCAACGACCAACCAGAGATTTGAACACATAACATGATGAAACACAGCAACTGTAGGTGTTGTTTGAATTGCACCAATAAAGTCCTAAGGAAACTTAGCTCTAATAAGGCAAATCACAAACTCAAATCCAGGTTTACCAACACGAATTGCCATAATCCCACTGGCCAACCTGATATCTTGAAATAATTAAAAATTAGGCGATTGGCATATCTAATCATTAATGCGTTAATTCTGCAATTAGTTTCAATTCTCCTACTTAGTCAACCTTAACATGGACTTCAGATGATCAAAGCAAGAAATCCCTAACTTACTAAAACGAATCAAACGAAACAAAATCTGAAATCCGAATTGTATTAAAATAGAAAAAATATAACGTCCTAAAAGAGGAACAAAATTGGGATCGATTGAACCCTAAATATTGAGAGATTAATGGAGATTGAAAACACAACACTCGAATTAAAAGCTGAAATGAATTAAGCAAAACAGAAATTAGAAAAGAGAAGATCCAGACCTCGCTCAACGTAAGCCATGGTAGTTAATTTCCAAGGCCTTCACGAGTTTTCTTCCCGCAATTAGAGTATTTATTTGTTTTTATTTTAATTTTAATAATGAAAATGCTGAGAGAAAGGCATCCATCTGTTTATATATGGACGTGAAAATTTAGTTTCTTTCACTTATAACGGTGATGACGCGTTCCATTGATTTTGATTGGCTGGCAACAATGTCTAGGTGTCCTGTGGTAATTGGTTGGTTGATATTAAATTAATTACGCATAGAAAATACTTGCCGCATGCTTAAACCGTATTAAATTGGAGAAACACTTATCCAGGCCGGTGCATGTTCCGATCAAAATAATTAAATTCGATATTTTTATTAAAATGATAGTATTTTTATCATATATTTAAAAAAAGTTAAAATATTTTTAAAAAATTTTTAATTTTATTTATTTAGTCGATAAATGAGTCATACACTCAGTCTAAAAAAACAAATTAATTATTTTGATATATCTGCTAATAAAAAAAGGTTTGTTCGATAGTAGGTACGAATTATTTTAATATCATTTAGTTGTTAGGTGAATGTTAAATCAATTAACTTCTTATAAAATGCTATTTTAATTTCTCTAAAAGCTAGCTAATTCAAACGTTGTATTGCCGAAACATATCCTAAGTCTAAGTGAGAACATTTTAGGCTATAAAATCAAAAGCAACAAGACCTTTTTATTAGCAGATATAGCAACACATTAAAGCGTAATTTAGAAAAATAATACAATCTTTACACGTGCAATATTGTGCATACAACATCTAACTATTCACTTGCTAATCAACTCAATTTGAACTTCTAAAAGAAAAAATATATAAAAAAAAATGATTTCAATATATAGATATATACGCACAAATTCCAGTTGCATACATTTTGTGGTTTTATATCATTCACAATACACTATACATAATTAAGCAGCAGAAATTGAACCATTAAACATTATCTGGGACCTGAGACTTCCTGTGAGGAGATATAAGAGAAACGAGCAGGGGAACCGCTTGTCGCGCTTGTGGTAGAATTATTTCCTCTTGGAAATAAAATGAAATTGCTTTCTCCATTTTCCTCCCCTACCATTGAAGCTTCAGAAAATCGACGGCCGTAAAATCTCAAGAAATTCAAAGACTCTACTCTTGGTTGAGCTAAAGGAACGCCACCTTCCAACATTCCAACAACACTAACCATATTAGGCCTCAATGCAGGATCTTCATGAACACAGCAAAGAGCAATGCATACTAATTTCTCCACTTCTTCGCTTGTCACTCTCCCTTGGAGCCTTGGATCAGCAAGTTCTAAATACCTTCCTTGCTCATGCATCTCCAATGCAAATAAAGGGAAATAAACGAGTCCTAAACCGGATGATGATGTCGATTGGCCACCACCACTATTACTGTTATTCGTGCTATGGCTTTGTGACCGAGTCGAGCAATTTTTCCTTCCACTCACAAGTTCAAGCAGTACCATTCCAAAACTGTAAACATCGGTTTTTTCTGATATTGCTGAGTTCGTTAGCCATTCGGGTGCAAGATATCCGCGAGTGCCTCTCATTGTAGTGAATAAACTGGACTGTTCAGGGCTTAAGAGCTTTGAGAGACCAAAATCGGATATCTTAGCCTGAAAATAATCATGCAAAAGAATGTTCTCTGGTTTGACATCACAGTGAATAATTTTTTGCTCACAGCTATTATGCAAGTATGCAAGTCCCCGAGCAGTTCCGAGAGCTACATCATACCTTTCTTGCCATTCTAAGACAGGTCCACAACCGAAAAGAGTCTTGTCCAATGAGCCGCGATTCATATACTCGTAAACTAAAAGGCGCTGTCTACCCTGAGCACAAAATCCTCTCAACTTCACCAGATTGACATGATGAATATTTCCAATTACTGCTATTTCAGTGCAAAAATCTTTTTTCCCTTGAACTCCTAAATTGGTAATCTTTTTTACTGCCACGACAGATTTATCAGAGAGTGTGCCTTTGTATACAGAACCAAAGCCGCCTGAACCAATATGGGTTTTAAAATTATCAGTAGCTACCTCAAGCTCTTCATAGTCAAACCGTTGGGGTAAGCCTGGGATGAAGAAGGCGTCCAGATCATCAGAAGAAAATGAGTTTGCATGACCTAGTTTTCTCTCTCTAATCTTGGAATTTTTCCTTCTTCTCCACCAAAGGACACCAAGTGCAACCATAAAGAAGAACCCGGTGAAAGGTAACAGCACCAGAGCAATTACAGGAAATTTTTTATTTTGATCACCATTGGTGTTGTCATCTCGAGGTGCTTCAGCTGTAACTTTAATGTATCCCAACATATCATCTTCATCAGTCGTGCTTGATGTGATGGAACCTAATGCATTTTCAAGTGTATAGCAAGATCCAGAAGAATTTTTATAAAAAATTCCCAAGCAAGAACAGTCTGCTGTGCAGAAATCTTGGCAGAGTGACAAATTTACACCATATTTTGTAGGCTCGGAGAAATCAATTGAAAAGTAATCCATACCGTATCCAAGCCTCAAATAGGAAACAACAGATGAACTAGAGTCGTTGACATTTTGGCTTGAATTACAAGCATGCGGCAAAGAATAACCTTGGCTTGGCACGCAACCACTTGAATTTTGTGTCTGAAGGAAACCTGGAGGACACGAACAAGTTGGCCTGTTAGACATAGTATCAACACATAACCGAATCCTGCCGCAGATAAGTGGAATTCGACAAGTGTCAATTGGCCCTGTGAAATCCTGTTCCCATTGACTACCGGAGAAGTGTTTGATTATAAACTGGCCAGAAGCACTCAACTGGGCAATTCGGAAGTCAGATGGTGACAAACTCATCAGAATAACAATAACGGATCCATTTCTACCAAACAGAAAAAGACCAGTTCTGTTTATTGCCATATATTCCACAATAGAGTTAGAGTTTGTATAAGACATGGTTTCCATCGACAATTTCCAATATGTCTGTCCTTGCCACTGCAATATTGCATCAGAATCAGTGACAGCAAGCCCGTAATCTCCAGTTGATAGGTCACCATTTGATACAGCGTTGGACAGCGTTGTTCCTTTTGGCAAGTGTTGTCCAATGACTATTGTATCTGTTGGATTGTGGAAGCTCTCCCAAAGAGAACTATTAAATTTGTCGAGTAAAACAAGATTACCCATCTCAGTTAGCAGTAATGCATAAACCGAAGATCTCAATGGCGGAGTTGACCATTTAGGATCGCCATCTTGATCAGCAATGCTAATTCCTTTGCCGGTAAGGACCATTTCACCTGAACCCGAGATAGGAGCATCACGATTAGCTGACCATATGATAGTGTTGGAAGCAACATGCATAACGCCCAAGTAAAAGTTAGCCTGTTCTCCGGGATTGAAGATACCAACTTTGAATGTTCCATTACGAGAGAACAAGAAAGCGCCTTTGTTGTCGATGAATTGATAGTTTGAAGCTGTGAAATTCGGAAAAATGAGTTCAGTGAAGGAAGAACCTGAGACAAGAGAATAGAACAAGAAAGTAATGAACAATAATAAGAGGGAAGTTTTCATGTGGAGGATTTGTTGAATGACAGGCAGAGAAGAGAATAGTTGCAACCTTGTAGTAGTAGTTTTGGTGGGGTTGGAATTGGTCTGCTTGGGCTTCCTTCATTTCTTTTTTCTCCAATTCTGATTCTTGGTTTTCCGTTGACTTCTCTCTCTCCAAACTGAATAAACCTGATTAATGACGATTGTAGAGCTAACCGTTTACCTGGTGATAGCATCAGCTAAAATATTAACATTTAAAAATTCCCATTTTGGATCAAAACTAAGGTAGGGTTTATTTAATCAGTTGACAACCATTTCTTCTTATATGTTAACAATCATTCACTTATAGTCTAAACCCATCTGCTAAAGACAATTGCCACCAGTTCTTTACACACTAAATATTTTAATGCCGCTCTGACGAAAACATGGGTTATATTTATTGTAGCATGATTGGCGCTTGCTTGCTTCATGAACCAGCACACTAAGCAATGTTCATTGCACCTATATTCTATTAACTTCAGTCATAACCACCCCATTGAAGAAAGACTGGTAAGAAACCAAAAAAAGAAAAGCGAATCAGTAATCCAAAGACAAAAGTAAACACATCTACTTGGTTGGGATAAAAAAACGAACAGATAGTGTGCATAAACAGGTCAACCAAGAAATCTTTTCTTCTGGGCAACTGTATAGCGACAACAGAGCCATGCCAATTCTAGTAGGACTAATTTGGTTAGAACAGACAAAGGATTAAAATAATGGAGGAACCCAATTTATCCAGGTAAGAAAGTCAGTGATTACGGATAAAAAGTCCATGAAATCAACCCTTATTTGAAGCTTTCTTATTTGTTTTTTCATTCCCAAAACTCTGAATTTATCATCATCAATGGATTAAAAACTTTTGTTGACGAAACAATTGAACTTGCTATTCAACTTTATTGATTCTACAATTATAGACTAATATTTTTGCATTTAATTTAATGATGATATATTCCTTGACTTGTAAATAAAACAAATTCAAGTTCCACTCTTGAATTTTGGCTTCTTATATTTGAATTTGGATTTTGTTTGATTATTATTTTTGTTTTTAGTATTAATTGAGAGGATTTAG
The DNA here is from genome assembly GCF_041381405.1 of Jatropha curcas. Lineage (NCBI taxonomy): Eukaryota > Viridiplantae > Streptophyta > Magnoliopsida > Malpighiales > Euphorbiaceae > Jatropha > Jatropha curcas. The sequence continues at coordinate 6,252,170 of NC_143159.1, forward strand.
ACATGGATTATATGCTTTATTTTATTAGTTCTTATGTTTAGATAAAAATGTATAATAATTATAAAAATTCAATTAATTTAAAGTTCAAAAATCAAATTGCTTTAATGTATAATCCACTGTCTGATCCGTCGTTTTAATTGAGTTTTTTTATTTTTGAGTATATTTTAATTTATTTTTATTTTATCAAATTGAAATTATCTAAAATCATAACTAAAATTAAATAAGATAAAAGAGGAAAATAAAAAATGATTTTATTTTTGAGTATATTTTAATGTATAATCCACTGTCTGATCCGTCGTTTTAATTGAGTTTTTTTATTTTTGAGTATATTTTTATTTATTTTTATTTTATCAAATTGAAATTATCTAAAATCATAACTAAAATTAAATAAGATAAAAGAGGAAAATAAAAAATGATTCTACAATTTATTTTTCCTCTTTTTTTTTTCTACCATATGTTTGTATGCAAAGGAAAATAGGAGGAGGAAAGAAAATAGTATTATTACTAATTTACAATTTTATCCATATTAACTATTCAAAAATATATATTAATTAAAAATTAAATTTTATTATTTCAAAAGATGAAAGAATAATATTTTTTCTTTTTTTTAAAGAATAATATTTAAAAATTAAATTAATGAGTCTAGCATGGCCTAATAGAAGGACAACTTGGATCATTTACTTAAATTTAATATATGAAACTATCAATTGCTCCTAATCTTATAAGGTCTGTTTGGACTTTTGCTAACAAAGAACGTGATGTGATTATTTGATATAAAATAATACTAAAAGAATAATTGAAGACAACCAAACAATAACTTAATTAAGATTTTGCATTGATTATTTGTGATCTCACAGTCTGGAAAAAGGATACATTAAATAAATTAAATAAGAGTTTAAGTCAACCGTCTCCTCCCCTTCTCCTTTATCATGTCGGCCACATCCTCCCAGTGTTTTTGTTTCTATATTGTCATTAAATATTCTTATGACTATGATCGCAACATTTTGTCCTGAAATTAGCATTTTGGAAGGATTTTAAATATAGAAATTTATTTGTCTATATTCGATGTATAGACCCATTATGTATGAGTTTTTACTATCTTTTATTACTGTCCAGATAGTAATTATTCTGTTTGATACAGAATCTTCGTTAATTGACACATGTATAAAAAAATCTACACATATAAAGCTAATTATCTGATGGTTATTTTGAATATTTTTATCTTTTAGGATTTTTTTTTTCTAGGTAAATAATCGGCAATGCTCTCATATATTTCCTATGTATTTTTATTAAATTGGTTTAATATATGCTTCCCTTCATACACCATGTGTAAATATGTGTTATCCTTAAATATATATATATGGCTATCATATCCATGTTTGAGACATTGAGAAACACAACTACCGTATCCTTAAAAGATAAAAGAAAATACTTGTTTGGAAGGACTCTATTTCTCTGTTTCTAAACTAAATAAATGAATCTTTATTCTTTGTTTCTAAGTGTATAGTTAGAAATACTCTTATCCTTTTTTTTTTTTTCTAAATGCATGGTTAGAGATACTCTCATTTCAATAAAAATCATTAATTTCATTGGTTGGATCTATAAGTGGAATTATGAATCCGGTCTAGATAATTTTTCCTAAAAACAAGCCAAATACCGTATGGGTGGTAGAGACATGCGAGGTTTGAGTTGTTCAAGAATCCATTCTAAAAAAAGAAAAAAAGAAAAAGAAAAGAATAACTTGGGCTTAACAAAAAAAACAAGAAATACGTTTGCTCACCATTATTGGATTTCCAATTGTTTGAGCAATTTGTCTTAGTTTGAGCTTGAATCAAGATCAGACCACTTTATGTCGAGCAAAAACAAGTTATAGTTCAAAGTTAGCTTTTTAATAAAAACTATTGTAGATCACAGTATGAGCGTACAAAATTGAACCAATCAAAATTTTCTAATACTTAAATCAAATTTAATTAAAAACATAAAATTGAATTGAATGATTTAATCCAATTTAATTTATTTTGATTTATTTTAAGGCCTAATTAGGTTATTTTTAAAATTTAAATAAAAATCGAATCAAATTGAAAATTAAATTAGTGCATTAAGGCATATAGCCTATAGTAAGTGCATATATAACTTTACAACTTATAATAGATCCAAATTTAAATTCTCTTCTCTCAATAATAAAAAAAGTTAAATATTTTTAAAATGAAATTGAACTTGAAGAATTCCAACCATCAATTCATTTTGTATTTTGAATTGCCAGACAAATAAAATATCTCCTCAATAACAAAGAACAACTCGTCCATTATAGATTTGAGACTGAATTCAAGTTTTGTTCGAAATGATCATAGGTTTAGAAATTGTTAAAAAGAAAACTAAATAAAATAAAGGAAGACGATAGAAATTAATTAATAAAAACCTTCAGAAAACAGTTGACAATCAATTAAATAAAATATAAATAATTAAAAAAAAAACAAGAAGACATTTTCTTTTGAACATGCGCTTTTTTTTTTTTTTTTTGTTAAATTGTCAAGTACTTGGAATTATTTATAATTTTATATTTTCATTTATCCCGCAGGCACTCTTCTGTGTTAAAAGGATTTGCGGCATGTCATTTTTGTGTACTAGCTAAAGCGCTACATTTGTCCGATGAAGATCCTATTCACTATGGCCTCGGAGCTATATATCCTCGTCTAATTCTGTCATTGAATAAATGAAATTTAAAAAAAAAATAGATTTAGAAAATCGAATAAAAATTTTTAAATTTTTATTTGATACAGTTATTGCGAAACATAAAATTTTTTTTCTGGAGATATCTATTTTATGGAGAGACAGATAAGATATTCTGACATAGCGACTCTATTATGGATTTCTAACCACATTCTCCAAGGTCACATGTATGTGAATTTTAAAGTTTACATTTGAAATATAATTTAAATTTAGACATTTTATTTTCACTGCATATAAAATAGAAGGCAAATCAGGCATCTTATACCAAAATTGCATATTTCAAAAAGACACTATTCCAAAGCAAACAAAAATGAATCACAAGGTTAATTATAATATAACAATTCAATCACAGGGTAAGGGTAGTGTAGCCGCAAAAGCACAACACAAGTTTGACAAATCCAAAAGGTGCTTTATTTTTTATGCTGTGGAAATGTTCGTACGATGGTAATGTTTTCAATTATAAACATTAGAATACTTATTTTTCTTTCTTTTTAACAATGTGTTAAGTTACTAATGTGAACGTCTTCATTTTTAAAACCATTGAAAAAATATATTTTATTTAAATACATGTAGATTGATTCGAAAATACTCTAGTAAAAAAAGAAATAAATATATTTTCACACTCTAATAACTATAGGTGAGTATTTAATTCAATTGAACTGAACCGAATTGAATTAAAACAGTTTAAAAATGTAGTAATTGAATCGAATTAAATTAAAATGTTTTGATTTTATTGATAAAATTGAAGTGATTTAAAATAACCAAAATTACAACTTTAACCTTTGGTGCGCTTAGTCGTTGGAATTCAATATTCATATAGAAAATTATTTTCCTCTAAGAATGCAGATTTTGAAGAAAGTAATTATATAAATGTTGAATAGTTTTATTTGGATAATCATAAAAACTTTTTAAAAAATAAAATAATTGTGTTTAGTTAAACTTCAGGGAAAGCTGAAAAAATATGATAGATTACATCATTATTCTTAATTTAAATATTTTTTATTTACTTAATCCACAATGATACCATATATAAATGAATCAATATATATGATTCCGATTGTAAATAATAATTTTGAGTATACTAAATAATAGTATGTAAAATATAATATTTATCTAAATATTTTTTGTAATTAAAGGTATTAATGTACGTAATTATATTTTTAAAAATATCTCAATTTCTACATGAATCCAATTTTCTTAGTAACGGGAAAGTAAAGGTTGAGTTCTCATGCATAGGAATTGAATTTTCGAGTAAAAGTAAAATTCTTGCACCAATCAAACTTTTTTTTTTTTTTTAAGAAAAATCAAACTAGAATTTTAATAATTGAAAACTATATTGAACTATATACAGATATCAGATACAAATCATATATTTCTATATTTTTATATAAGAAGCCTAATAATAAATCATTTATATGAAGAATAAAAAAACACAATCTTTATTTGAAGTATCTAATCGAGTTGACAAATACATAATATTTGTGCCATAAGTGATCATTTGCTCCACTTGATGGCTATTCATAGTCATTATTCGACTCCATGACCTTTCTACAAATCCGATTTCTTCATTTTATTGGAGATGAGTTTCACACTTTTTTTCTGCATAACTATCCAAATAAGAAAATACGCTAGATAAAATCACTATAACGACGATAATAATAACTCAGAACTATATATGAGGACAAAATCTCAATATATAGGCAACAATAAATCTCAATATATGAGCGACAATAATTCAGATTTGTAAACAGATTTAAGGATTATTTACAAAAAAACCAAACAAAAAAAAGGATGACCACTAGTGAGAGCTTACCAATAGCCGCCCGTGGAAGAAGAAACCAGAGTTTTTAGGTTTTCAGAGAAAGAGGGAGAGAGAGTGGGAGATATAAAACATATAAACTTGAATGCAATTGCACCAATCAAACATTAGAAACTTATTTTTTAAAACATTTTTCTGTGAGATTTGAACAAATCAATGCTCTAATTAGCTGAAAAACCTAATTAAACCAATCATAATATATGCATCAAAAGGTTTTTAAGAATGAATTTGAAATTAGGATGTAATCCCTTTTCAAGGCATAAAGTATAAAATTTATTTTTTAATAAATAGGTTTTTTTTTTTCAATATTAAAATTGTATTCATACTTTCTAAAGGATTGAGATTGGTTATCTAACTCAATTTTTTCTTTTTTCTTGAGTCTGTCAAAATGCTAGAGCAGTGGGTATGATCTCATGATCAGCTCATTGTATTATCACTTGACCCTAAAGAAAAGGTAGAACATATCCAAATGCTTAGACAATAATGCTCTTGATGCCAATCATCTACCTTGTTGATTCCCATGCCTATCTGGAAATTTTTTTATATATGATAAACTATTTAAATTAATGCCTTTTCAAGCTGCTCTCCAATTCATTGATTGAAAATGCTAAAAAAATACAAATTATGCAGACATGTGTTAGTGAAAGGTAAACAAAAAGTAGGTTGGAGAACACAACCCTTTTCTCTTTAACATGAATAACCCCTTTCCTTTTTTTAAAATATTTTTTAATACAAAAGTATGTAATTTTTTTGAGAAAATTCACAATTTGTAGATAAAGGAATCAGATAAAAAAAAAAACAATCATATTATTCTCATGAATAATAAAAGAAATAAAAGTATAGACAATTAAAATTGTTTGGTAAAAAATAATTTTGTTTAAAGAGAATGCGTTTTTCTTTCTCCAAATCGAGCAACAAATGGAAAGTTAAAGTTTAAAATCTCCGATCAAAACCAATCAACAATTCATATTGTATTTCAACCTTACCAAAAAAGAGTGATTAAAATACAACAAAAATCAAACTAAATATATAGTAAATATATTTAAAATCTAATAACAAGAACAGTTATAAGAACTACTCTCATTGATGCCTTAAAAATTAAGGATGTGTGGAAGGAAATATATATATAAAGTAAAAGATAAAATCAAACAAATTGCTTTCAATTATTTTTCACTATCCTATCCTTATCTTTATAAGGATTGAAACCAAACTTTAAGTTGTTTGGAAGGATTGAAGGAAGAGTTATTGAAGTAAAGTAAAAGCATGATATGCCAAGATGGAGTAAAGGTGGTCCTTTTATATTTGTGTGGATAAAGTAAATAAAGGTTTAACAACTTTTGTTGTTTGTTTTGAAGTTATTATAAAGTGAAGTTAAATATTAAGATTATAAAATATCTCTTCATAAAATATATTATTTAAAATGTATAAATTATCCCAAGAGTGAGATGGAATGATAGAGATTTCTTCTTCCTTAATCAGAGGTCTCAAATTTGAACCATGGATAAAGTATTTCTTTAAACACTCAGAAGAGAGCATTTTGTCCTCTTTGTGGATCTGTCCGATGCGAATCTCGATTAGTCGGACCAATAAACTTCTGACACTAGATGGTTAAAAACAAAATAAATAACGCGTACAAATTTATTAGAATTATTTTTTAGATGAAATATTAATTAAACCTAACTACATTTTAAATACATTAAAATAAAAATTTTATAGTGAGTAAAATTTATTTAAATAATAATAACAATAATAATTATATTTTATTTAAATGTAGTGAATATTTTAAATAGTATGAGTAATATAGAAAATGGTCATTTTTAATCTTCATAACCTCTCAAATTACGTTCCGAACCCTCCCCTTCTTCTCAAATAACTTAAAAATTTTGTACTACCTTAACGTTACGCCAAAACCCTTCAAATAATCTTCGTCCAAACAAATCCCAAGGATAACTATATGCGGAGCATAAAAGTAAGGCTGCCATTACTATTAGACACCCAATATCTGCCTAATCTTAAATTTCACCCCAAACTTTTTGAGTAGTTGCAATTTCACTCTAAATCGAGTTTTATAGGCGCATCCTGGATTTATCAACCCTAACCTCAATTAATAACTAATTCATTATTTTTGCATCTTAAAATTGGTGCAATTTTAAAAGTAAATATTCAATCTTGATTTTTTATTTATTATATGAATACTTGGGTTTTATTTTATTATTTATTGTTTAAATACTTAGGTATTGAGTCCATCTTTTTACATTATTTTAATTAAAATTCTGACTTTTGTTTACTTTTAGGGTGCAATTGCAATAAATTGACAAGTTTAGAGTGTTTAATTCACTTTTATGGTGCAACTGCACCTTAAAAGTAAAATTTGGTATAATTGCAATTATATTGATAAGTTCAAGATGTCTAGGGTACAAAGATCGATTTAGAGTGAAATTGCAACTACTCAAAAAGTTCGGGTTGAAATTGAAGGTTAGGCCCGAATATTCAACAAACAATTTCTGAAAAATCTCCTTTTTCAATATGCGGGTTGTGGCTCAATTTGTAATATAGGCTGCATATGTGAAAAGAGCTATCGGATTCAATCCCAGCTAGACACAAATGACAAAGAGTCTTAATTATGACAAAGCCCCAAACCGGATTTAGTCGGTTCCTAATAGTAAGGTCCAGATACCGGTGGTTCATAAAAAAAAAACCTCTCTTTCAATATTCTAATCAATTAATTGCGTATGTTATACTTTTTTTTTTTTTTCATAATTTGGTTTGACTAAAACAAAATTTCCACATCCTATAAAATAAAATTATAAATGTTAACATATAATAATAAAATATATGAAAATAAAAATATAAGATTCCTAAATAAATTCAAATTAATAAATAATATATGATTCATAATCATTATCTTAATACAACCATCTGGAAATTCTGTATATATACTTTAACTTTATCCCATTAAGGGGCCAATTTAGAATTTACTACATCTCAAATTTTGAGAGCTTAATAATAAATGTGAAAATTCACTTGCACATAGGCTTCTTTTGTTTCCATAAAATAACTTGCAGAAAAATATTTTTCATAATTTTTCGTTGTTTTGGGGTTCAGGAAAATAAGTTAACGGAAAATATTTTTTTGATCAAAGGAAAATAGTCATTTTTAAAGGAAAAAAATTTCTTATTCTCGAGAGACTAAAACATTTTTTCGGACATTGGCAAACCTTATAAATCCATATTTTTTAATTTATTAATCATCATAGTCACTACCACCAGTCAACATTTACCACCGACCACCGGCAGCCACCACCACGACTATCGGTGGCTTTCATAATTTATATATTTTCTTTTACATTCTTTTCAAATTTAACAATAAAGATTTTAAATTATAAAATTATTATTATTATTAATATTTTTATGGCCGTATGAGATAAAGACTTAAATATTTTGAACTAATTTTCAATATTACAACCAAACAACTTAAAATAAGTCATTTGAAAAATATTTTTCAAGGAAAATATTTTCCATGAAAATATTTTTCAGCAAATTATTTTCCTACAAATTATTACGGAAACAAACGGAGCCATAGTTTTCACTGTAGTTTCATTTTTTATAAATAAAATTTTAAAATAAATTATTATTTGAATTTAACATTATATTAATGTTTTTTTTTGTTATTCAAAACATAAATTTAGATTCATTCAAATATATATTATTTATTCAAATAAAAATAAAATTTCATAATAATAAAATTTATGTATAACCAATACGAGTTCTATTGCAATTAATGGAGAATCAAAAGTTGATTAGGGCGATTTTAAATAAATTATTTTTAAATTTGACTTTATGTAATGCAATTAAAATTTGGTTAGGGTGATTTTAAGTACACTATTTTACATATATTTTATTTAATAATAGAGGTTATTAGACCATGGTAATACTAGTTTTTATCATATTACTTTATTATAAATTTGGAATATGGATATTTTTTAAAAATATTTTACACGTTAACCAAAAATTTATAATTCACCGATGAAATCAGATACATTAAATATATGAATAATATATATATATATATATATATTATTAATTTATAAATGAAGATGTAAATGAAAAATTTTTGACAAAACAATATAATTTATTAAAAATAAACATTCAAATAATCTATGTGCGAAGTATAGAATCACGATTAATTATTATTATAAAACTATTAATGAATCGGACTTTAAATGAATTGACATGATAAAGATATATTTATATTTAAGAAAAATAAATTTGAGTCCGGCTCACTTTTTAAAAGAGTTTAATAAATAAATTTAAATTCAACAAATTCGAAACCTTTAACGAGGATTTTTGGAATCCAACTTTTAACAGCTCATATGCAACTTGAATTATTTATAACTATGATTTATATCACTAAAAAAATATTTGTCAGATTCAGTACAATGTACATAAAAATTATTTATGATATGCCAATTTTAAAAATTAATTAAAATAAAAACAGGTGCACCTTATTTTTCTAATTATTTACACCACCGTCCAGACGACTTTTACGTAGACGTACGAAAGCAGAAATTTCACCACTTTCTCGTTCCGACTCACCTACAAGTAGGGCTGTCCGTGGTAGGTTTGGTTCGGTTATAGTATAATAATCGAATCAAATTTAAGGTTACGGCTCGAAAAAAATTAAAATCAAATCAAATAATTAAAATTTTCAAATTAATAGCGGTCTAGATTGATTTGATTCGGTTTGATAGTTTGGCGGTTTGAAAGAAAAAAAACTTAAACTTCCTCGTTTATCTAGTTAGTAAGAAAAAAATATTAATATTATACTAATTATGCAAAATAAATTAATATAATTTTTTTTATAAGATACATGTGATTTAAATAGCTATTAAAATTAAATTTTTTATGGTAAAAAAAGTTTTATATTCAATAAGATTTTAATTAAGCAATTTATAAATATGTATCTATAATTTAAAATTTGACATATTTTTACATTTATTACTAAAAAAAATTATAAAAACCTATAATTTTGCTCCCATATAATTTTTTGCATATATAAATATCTAATTTTTCATAAATCTCTAACGTTTGAACTTTTTATAAAATGTACAACTAATCCCCCTAATTTACTATCCAATATAAATTAATCAATGCAAAAGAAATACTCATTCAAAAAAATTGAATTGAATCGAATTTAGAAGTTGTCACACACATAAACCATAAACCAAAATAAATATTCGGTTTTAAATTTTTCAAAATTAAATGATACCATCAAGTTTTAAAACCATGGTTTTTAGATCGATTTGAATCGATTTGTACGATTTTGGCGGTTTCGTGAACACCCCCTGCCTACAGGTATCTACGGCGCAACTTAGCACCCACCAGTCCTAAAAGGACACGTGTTGCGAGAACCAAGGACCCCACCCCAGCCACTCTCCACAATCAAAATAATAATAAATAATAATAATAATAATAATAATAAAAAGAGAACACAACTTTCAGAGAGAGAAAGCAAAAGAAAGGGAAAGAAAAGGAAAAGAAAATAAGTGAAAGAGAAAGAAAATGAGAAGAGAGCAGAGAGAAAGGGTAGCAGTATTTGTGGTAGTAGCGAGTAATAGACAAAAGAATCGATAGTCGGCGCCACCTTGTCTTCGCCGACCAATCATCTCGTCTCTTTTCCCTTTTTCACTTCTCACCACCAACTCTCTCTCTACCCTTTTTATTATTATTAATTAATTCTTTATCCGACTACTTTCTCTCTCTAAAAAAGACTATCTTCTTATAAAACCCTATCACCGTCTCCTTCCTTTCCCTTTCTTGTGTTGTTGGTTTTGCCTTTGATAGTTTTTGTTATTTATTTTTTTGTTTTTCAATTTTTCCCTTGAATATCGGTTCTTCCGGATATTTTTTTTTTTGCAAAATCGGAAGTTGCCTCTGTTTTTGGTGTCTTATCACTTACAGTTTGTTTATTATTTATTGTTTTTTTTTTTTGTTCTGTTTTCTGTTAAATTATTTTTATTATCGAGTGGAATCATGAAGGGCGCTACTGAGTTATCGTCGTCTCTGGTGGTTGAGAGGGTTGAGGATGGTGGAGATGAGGATAGAGAAAAGAAGAAAAATAAGCGGCGATCTAATCGTCGATCTAAGCAGAACTCTCGTAATCAAGGTAAATTTTTATTGATATTTCAGTGAATTTTATAGCTTGGGCAGCGATCCCTTACTGTAAGCTTACTTGTTAATTACAGTTATTCGTGAACTGTTAAATTTTGAGTTAGTTGTAAACATTAGGTTTGGTAGCTTTGATTTCTATTTTTTCACTCGTCCTTTTATGTTCTTGTCGGCTTTTGTCGTTACACTCATTTTTGATTTGCTTGCTGAGTAATCTATACTTGCTTTCAGTAATGTATGAAAATTTTGGTTTGTTTCTTTGGATAGGATTATGAATTTTAGGTGTTTGGTGATTCTTAAAAGAACGGGGCTTGGATAGCACACTTCCATTTTTTTTTTTTCTCGTTATCTCATACACTTCTTTTTTTCCCACTGTTCGAATGCATGTGTAACTATCAGTTAAGTGATTTGGGTTTTATTTTCTTGACCTTGATTATCATGAGAACAGCGTCTAGTTCAATAAATGAAGTACGTGGGGAGTTGTCACATTCCTTTGGAAATGGTGGCAAAACGAAAAATCATACATCATCTATGAGTTGCTCTTCATCAAGGCAGCCAGAATTAGATGCTCATGGACCGGATGAGAATAGGCTGACCTCAGCCTCAAATGTTGCTTTCAATTCCATGCCTATTATGCACATTCATGAGCAAGTGGAACCCCTATTACCATCTGCTCTTGGTGGACAAGTATTTTCGAACTCATGTCCTGAACCTTTTGCTGCTGGAGTTCCCTTTGAAACATGCGTGAACAAGGATGCACTCACCTTCTATCAGTTTGATGGTAATGCTAGGGGTAAAATTTTTACTCCGTACTGGTCCACGGACGCTATTAATGAGGCATTAGAGGTTAGTTTGATATTTAATTCAATACTAATGCTATCTTTTTGCATTTAGATATTTGGTGAGGTTAGCTGATCCATTTGTTCATGTTTATATTTGACAGAAAGGTGATGCATTTAAGGCCTTATTTCATGTGAATGCTCACAATAAGGTTGAGGTATGTATTAGGATCCTGCATATATAATGTGTACAATTTGTTCAATTGCCTTAATTTGTCAGTTCTTGCTTAGAACTTTGCATATGGTGTTCCTATTGACAGGCATATTGCAAAATTGATGGGGTTTCCACGGATGTTCTCGTCAGTGGAATTGCTGCTCAGAACAGAGCTGTAAGTCTGGATTAGTTGTTCTAAGTGATTATCCAATTTATGATGTTTTTATGTCTTTTCACCTTATTAAGTAGTTAGACAGCAAACAGCAGTTGCATTGTAGTTAGATGCAAGATATATTTTTTCTTTCACGCCGAGGAATGTTTAATGTTTTGAATTAAATATTCATGTTGTGTGTCACTTGCCAGTTGTAAAAAGAAGTGTCAATATTCATATGTATTTGTACTAAATCACCCTTTTGAATGGTGTGGGGCTTCTAATTGTTTGATTTCACTTTTTCCATCTGTAGGTGGAAGGAGACGTTGTGGTCATCAAAGTTGATCCATTGCCATGCTGGACTAAGATGAAGGGCTCCAATGGGCCATCCACTAATCTTTCTTCGGTGGAAGATAGCAATTTGGCTGTAGAAGCCCATGAGTACAAGCACAAAAGTAAAATGGAAGATTATGAGTGCACTAATCCTGGAAGTTTCTCCCCTCCTCAGAAAGGAATTCATTGTGAGGATGGTGCTTGTATTGACGAAGGTGTTCGTCAGGAATGGAATGGTCCAGTGGGTTATAATTTGGTTAATGGGCATCAGCCATCTGCTTCAGATTCTTCGCATTTTAGCTCTACTGGGCAGAATGATGTCATGAATGGTGTGGGTAGGCTATGTGCCATGATCAATTCATACCCATCAAAACGCCCTACTGGTAGAGTTGTGGCCATTGTTGAAAGATCTCCTCGTCGAGATGCTATTGTTGGTTTTCTATATGTCAAGCAGTGGTTATTTTACAGGGAAGCTTGTAAGAAAGATGGAAAAAAGAACAAAAATTCATTATCAATCTCTGCCCATGAGTATATCCAACTTACTCCCACTGATCCAAAATTTCCTAAAATGATGGTCCTCATGAAAAGCTTACCTGACCCTATCAAGAAAAGGTTGGAGGAAGGAGACCCGACAGTTGAGATGGAGCTGGTAGCTGCGCAAATTGATAATTGGGACGAAGATAGTCCTTTTCCACAAGCCCATGTCTCGCATATTTTTGGATGGGGTAGTGAAATGGAGCCACAAATCAATGCAATTTTATATGAAAATGCAATTCGTTGTTCTGATTTTTCTCCTGAATCTCTGTCTTGCCTACCATGTGATGCTTGGAAAGTGCCAGCAGAGGAAATTAAAATTAGAAGAGATCTTAGAAATTTGTGCATATTTACCATTGACCCTTCCACTGCCACTGACTTAGACGATGCTCTCTCAGTTGAAAGGCTGCAAAATGGCACTCTCAGAGTTGGTGTCCACATTGCTGATGTCTCATATTTTGTTTTACCTGATACGGCCTTAGACATAGAAGCTCAGAGTCGATCAACAAGTGTCTACATGTTGCGGCGCAAATTACCAATGTTGCCTCCACTTCTTTCTGAGAATCTAGGCTCACTTAAGCCTGGAGTAGATAGACTTGCCTTTTCTATTTTCTGGGACTTGAATGGTGCTGGAGATGTGATAGATCGTTGGATAGGTCGCACTGTCATACGATCTTGTTGCAAGCTTTCATATGAACATGCTCAGTATATGGTTGATGGGATGATTGATGAGGATGCTTCTAGTACTTATGGAAATGGCTTGCCACAGTTGCATGGCCCTTTTGAATGGGCAGATGTCATTAGATCTGTCAAGAGTCTCCATGAAATTTCAAAAACTTTAAGGGAGAAAAGGTTTGATGATGGGGCTTTGCAGCTTGAAAGTTCCAAAATTGTTTTTCTATTTGATGAATATGGAATTCCATATGATAGTATGTTTTCTGAACGGAAGGACTCCAATTTCCTTGTCGAGGAGTTCATGCTTTTGGCAAATAGGACAGCTGCTGAAGTTATATGTAGAGCTTTCCCAGATAGTGCTTTATTGCGGAGGCATCCTGAACCTAATATGCGGAAGCTAAGAGAGTTTGAAGCTTTTTGTTGCAAGCATGGTCTAGAATTGGACACCACTTCCTCTGGTCACTTCCATAGGTCATTGGAGCGTATCAGGGAAAAGCTCAAGGATGATTCTATGTTGTATGGTATTCTTATGTCTTATGCTTCAAGACCAATGCAATTGGCAACCTACTTTTGCAGTGGTGTCATGAAAGATAATACAAATGATTGGGGTCATTATGGACTTGCTGTTCCTCTCTATACACATTTTACTTCACCATTGCGTCGGTATCCCGATATTGTTGTACATCGGACATTGGCTGCAGCTGTAGAAGCAGAGGAGTTGTATATGAGAAGTAGAAGAATATTGCATAATGTAAGCATGAAAGAGGAAGTCACAAGGTGTTTCACTGGTATTTATTTCGATAAAAATGCGGCTGAATCCTTGGAAGGTAGGGAAGCATTTTCAGCTGCAGCACTTAAACATAAAGTTCCCTGCACAGAACTACTTTCAGATGTTGCTGCTTACTGTAATGAGAGAAAGCTAGCTAGCAGGCATGTCAAGGATGCCTGTGAGAAACTGTACATGTGGGTTTTGCTGAAGAAGAAAGAGGTGCGTTCTTTCCTCCATTGATGCCTCCGGCAGTGGTGTACCTTTTTCCATTGTTTTATTGCTTTTTTTCTCTCTACTCTTCAGGACTTGGTGATTTATTTTTCATTTTATCTCTAGGTTTTATTTTCAGAAGCTAGAGTCTTGGGTCTGGGGCCGAGGTTTATGTCCATTTATGTTCAAAAACTTGCTGTAAGTAGCTTTCTGCTCCTCGGTATATTTTGTTGTTAGGTTATATATAGTTGTCTTGTACTAGTTTTCCATGGTGATGATTGTGTATATGGTTTCAGATTGAACGGCGAATATATTACGATGAAGTTGAAGGCTTGACAGTAGAGTGGTTTGAGGCTACATCAACATTGGTGTTAAGTTTATGTGCATTCAAACGCACAGTTAGAAAGGCTGGGCCTGGTTATTACAAGGCATTGAACGAGGTTGCATGGCTTGTAAATCCATGCAACCTGAAGGTGGATCCTGCTGCAGTTGAAGGGAGTGCAATTCAGTGCAGTAACACACAATTAGATGATAATGACATGCCATCTCAGCATGTAGATCCCATTTCAGAGTCTGAAATTGATCCCTTAGTTTTCCCCCTTACCGTGCGTCTTCTTTCAACAATTCCTGTTGCGCTTCATGCAATTGGTGGGAATGATGGACCCACTGATATTGGAGTAAGGCTATACATGAGCTCATATTTTGGCTAAACGTTATCATATGAGCTTATTACATTTGCAACTGAATGAGCTGATGTGGTAATGAAAATGAAGGTAATAGAGCTTGTAAAGAAGACGAGCTCTGTTGTAGATAAGCATGGTAGTGTATAGTTGAAATAGTTAGTAAACGAGAGTCTGGTTTAGAGTCATTTATATTTTCTCAACACTGTTGAAACGTCTAGTTTAAGGTGTAGATATTACCGGCCTTTTAGCTCTGGTAGCTGTTTTTAACAAAAGCTGCTTCATGGGATTGGCCCTTGTTTTTGTAGGCCAGTTCTAATGGTTATTAAGAAGTTTGACGAGTCGAGGTCGAGTTTAAGCTTTTATTTCTCTTGTAATTTGAATTTCTGCAGCCCAATAACTTTTAATTTTGGGTGGCTGGGTTCTGCTTCTTACGTGTTATGAACAGTTAATAAAACGCTGAGGATTTTGCCTCTTTTAATTTTTTGGTTTTTGTTTGAATAGGGAAGATGAAGGTTATGTTTGGATGAGGGGAAAATAACAAGGTAATTTTTTTTTCCCCTTCTTGTTTAGGAGAGGAGGAGCAATAACATCCTATTTTTCCAGCAATCATTTGCAGGTGAAATGGAAAGAAAAGAAACTAATTGTTTTTTTTTTTCAAAATTTTTGACATGGCGCAACTATTATGAAATTTTAATATTATTTTAATTGATAAATTATGCAGTAAACACATGGGATGTCGGAGGGGTGAGCAAATCGAATTGAAACTGATGGTATTGGTTTGATTCGGTTAGTCAAAAAATCTGAATTAATTTCTTGATTTGAGAATGGGTTTTTGTGAGGAAAATTGGATACATTGAAATAATTGAATTACATGTTTAAAACATGAAACTTTAATTTGAACTGTAAATTGGAATTAAATTAACGTTATTTTGGTTTAATTTTTCAGTTAAATATGATCCTTTAGAATGGTAACAATTTTCAGTTTGGTTCTTTGGTTCAGCTATTTATCAATAAAACAGATACTTTGGATCAGGATTATTTCAATTCTGGGGATGATTTGGTTCGGTTCGATTCAAACCGAACGCTCAACCAATGTCTAATAAAATGGTAAATGCTCCTCCTTAGTCCCTAACTGAAAACTCTTTTAAGCGCCAAAATTAAAAGGCCACACAATTCATTACGTTTAACATCAAGAGGAGATGACGTCGGCAATCGGATGGTACGGACCACTGATCGATCTCTCCAAAGCTTCTTCTCACATCGGCGACTTTGTTCAGCTTCTCGTGGTTGTTCACCGATGCAATCCCGTTCAGGTCCGTCTCTGTGTTTATTTATGTTTTATCTTTTTGGTCGTAGTTTTGAGAAATGGCTTTTTTGCAGTATAAATTATCAAAAGGCGGAGAAGTAATCAGGACAGACATTCAGGTTGGTGATGATACGTTACCGTTTTTCTCAGTCTCGTTGTGGCAAAAGCAAATGGCAACTACGGCGGTTGCCGGTGATGTCGTATTGTTGCAAAGTAAGCTCCGATTGATTCCGATAATTTTAGCCTTTAAAAATTTCCAATTTGGTACTGCAATCGGCTTGAGAAATTTCAGTTTAAGAAATTAACTTTGGTTATTAATTTTTTGAATTGCAGATGTCAAAATCACTAAATTTGGATGTGTTGTTGAGGCTAGAACTGTTCAGTTTTCATCTTTACTGTGTCTGATCCATCCTTATCAATTGCTGCTCTCAAAAGGTGGCTTTATTTTCCTTTTTATCACCTTGGGGTTTAGAAAGATTGGATAATTTGAAGCTCTATTCAACAACTTATAAAATGAATTTCTATAAATATATGTAGGTGTAGATGACATAATAGGGCAATGTCGAGCTGGGAAAACAACAATGGAAAAGCTTGTGAAGGTTATAAAATGGGTTCAGAGAGCTGGTTCTGCTCTGGACAGCATTGGATCAAATGGCATTGAGGTATTCTTTTTTCTTTCTAATACATATGAACCTTTGGCTACAAATCAGCTATCAGCTAAACTAAACTAAATGCCCACTTGGGCTTGAAAAGATGGAAAGCTTTCTTCTAATAATTGTGAAGGTGCTTTTAAGTTGTTTCAACTCATTTCCTTATATATATTTGAATTGCCTCATTTTTAGTACTTTATTTTCTGGACGATTCTAAATATAACACAATTATGCTGCATTTCTCATTTTCACCCTCAAGTTTCTGCGTGTTTGAAGACTGTTAAGGGAAATTAAGAGGTTGTAGAATCAAGTTATTCTGATCATGATCTTGGAACGAGCTACCCATATAGGATGATAAAGTTTTCTGAAAACGACATATGACGTATTATTTCATTATAAATTAAGCTAATACTGAAGGCATATATTTTGTGCATTCATGAGTAATTGCTGAAAATATCTTGCAAAGCAGAAGAGGAAGCTCTCAAGGAACTGGATGGTACCAGAACAGAGTGAATCTCGGGACTGTTTCCTACTTTCAGAAGTATTGCACCTAAGGAATTCCTGTAAAGCAATAGTTAATGCATCTGCAGGTGAAATTTTTCTACCAATTACCTGGAGAGCACTTGGTGACTATGAGGAAGAAAAGATGTTTGTTAGCAGGAGAATAAGCAACAATGAAGATAGTAACATAGTGGAAGATTTTACTTGTATTGGCTGTCAGTTATGTGGTTATCCTTTGGATTCAGAGAATGGGTGAGGAAGGAATAAATCTACTTTGCTGCAATTAGTTACTCATATGCCGAATTGGCGATAAATTGATTACTGATCGCGATTTTGACTGCTACAGGTTTAAGTTCAAGCAAAATTCTGTTCCGCTCTATTGTCCAAAAAGCTCAGATCACCTTCATGTAGCAGGCTTGATCTATAGGCCCTTCATGGTATCAATTTTCTGGTTCTTTTTTTCTTTAATATACCTTACCTTACCTACATTTTATTGTTTAAAATTTTAAATGCTACGAGCACCTCATTTTAGGTTGAGAAGAGTTTATTCTACCCATTATCAAATGGCGTTTTCTCGTCATTGTGTTTTCTTCCACACGCTGACTTGAAATTACTATCCTGCCTATATTTTGTGTTTTCTTCCACACGCTGATTTGAAATTACTATCCTGCCTATATTTTAAGTTATTATTTTCCTGCCTTTAATAATATAAACAGGAAATATTTTAAAACAAATTTGTCTTTCTTGTATCCTCTTTGAGGATGATTTATCCTTCTTGTATTCTATATCTCCCTCTCAACTATGAAAGCAGTAAACAGTTTGTTTGAATGTGTAAAACAGTTCTTATAGAATGTAGATGGTGGTTCTTTGACATCTTGGGATAATCCTCTTGCTGATTGTGATTATCTTCCTGCAGTTGTATGTGTGGGATGAATCAGAATACATGCCGCTATATGTGAGAAACAAGGCTGCAGAGCTCTTGTTTGGGAACATCAAGGCTGAAAGAGTCTACTGCTGCTATAAAGGGCAAAACCATGGTCAAAACTGTAGCCAAAAAGATCCTCACAGAGAGAGAATTTCTAATGGTACTGGGAAAGCTGTCGTGGATTCTTGCTCACCAGATGAGAGGAAACGAACTGATAATAAAAATGTTAATTTCCACTTGATTTGGTTAATAATTCTAAAAATGCTGTTGCTACCAGGGAAGAACAGTCCCTTGAAATTCGAAGTCAGTGTGAATGCCGATCTGGATATTGAAGCTGGCAAGTTTGAAATGGTTTCTGTGTCAATTCCATGCATCAGAACCAGATAGTGTTGATGTTGAAGAATGTACATTTAACAATATCATTTTTTTTTTTTTTTTTTTTGGTGCTTGGAAAAAGAAATGCTTGAACTGTGTTCCTTCAGGTTTTACTTAAATATTAGTGTTGGTCGCTTGGACATTTCTAAGCATTTTTAGCTCTACAAGTCAACCTTCTATCTTAATAACTCAAAAAACATAAATGGAGCAGCTTCAGAAAAAGCTCTCTGTTTTATTCAATCATGACATTTTTTGTTGACACCACAATACGAAGTTACATAAAGAAAAACAACTTGAGAGAGTAGGGCGGCAAAAAACCGAATATTGAATCACAAACCAAGTGAAAGAACAAAGATTAACCAATTGACCAAAGGAAATTTGTCTCCCATGTCAAGCAAGTTTAAATGAAGCCAAATGAGATCATGCCTAAACCAGCTTCGGAGATTCAAGACTCAGATTCTGTTTCTGAAACAGAGGCTTCAGCAGCAGAATTTTGTGCTTCCAGCAGCTTTGCTTGGCGTTCTGCATGTTCTCTTTCACATTGACTGATTCCCATGATAATGTCAAGCATTGTGCCTGTGGTGCCAAAGAACACCAGAGGTGCTAAGGATTTCCGTTTTATCCCTACTGGAATTGCTACCAAAGCTCCTGCTACCGAGAAGAACCATGTGCCTAAAGCACTGCAGATAGCAACATGGATTACTTCTCACATTATAATTTCAAACAATAAATAAATGTGGAATAACAGATGAGGAGAAAAAGAAAGGGATAAATTCTATTCGTTTGTAAATTGTTGCATTCATAAGTATGACTCAAGAGTCAAGAGGCATGACTTTCTGAAACACATACAAGAAAACAAACTTGAAGTTGAGGAGAGAATTGCTAAATAGTTAAAAGATGGAAGCACAACCATGCTTGTTAATTTGGGCTTGTCTTTAATTAAGGTGAATAAATTGAGTTCACCTTATAGTCAAATGGTTCAAGATATTTAAATTTCAAAGTTTCCCAAATAGCATTTGCAACAAAGTCTGTTAGCACATATATGGAAGTACCTTAAAACTTGTAATATCAATTCAATAGCAGAAAATCAAAATATGCAAACTAATCAAGATTAAATCATAGGTTAACCTAGATAAAGAATTACAATGCCAACTGATACAACCTACAAGGCCAAGCAAATGTGAATGAAACATAGAAAACCCATCTAGTTAATCTTTGCCTCTAGTAAGGATTTAGAACAAAAATTTATTTATCATATGTATTAGCACAAAAAAGATTTTGGTTTTGGTTTGTGTATCCAAGAATATTAATTTTACTAGCACCAAAAATAAAGATTGGTTAGGGTTGTTAATACATAAAAGAGCAACAACATCATGAAACCTTCTTTTATATCAGCATAGCAAGGCTCTATAGGATTCTAAGCATTTCATCCACCTGAAACGAAATGCCTACAAGGCGAATAAATAAGTGCATGCAGAAGTCAGTAAGCTATCTAACACAAACAAGACAATCAACAAACTACATATCAGAAAACATAAAAGAAACAAACGAAAATTTAAATAGGAAAAATTGAAAATGAAAAGAAAAAAAGAAAAAAAAGAACTGACTTGGCAACCGAGCAATCCTCAAGGTGTTTAACATTCTCCTGCCCTGCCATTTCTGATTATTGCCCTCTAATTCCTAGATATGAAAATAGCAACCCACTTCAAACCTGTTCCCATTTTTTGCTAATTTAGTGAAAAACTCGATTATTGTTGACAACACAAACCCTAAAATCCGCAAAATCCATGGAAGAAGAAAAGGCAAGAAAAACTGCTGAACACCCATTATAATATCTAATATTTTAGAAGCTCACCTGCTGAAGAGAAGACTACTTGAAGGCGAACCCTTGAGGAAAAATGAAAATGTGAATTGGGAACTCTGCTCCCGCATAAACAGTTACACTTTGATTTCTATTTTTCTGTAATTTTTTTTGTAAAGTACAGCAGCTAAAAAAACGATGTCGTTTTAGTGGATACAATGCAAAACTAAAAAGCGTTGCGTACATGTGCGAGTGCGAGATAGAGATGAAAGGGGTTGGAGGACCATTGCTGTGCATAGGAGATTTGTTGAGCGATCTTGGCGAGAAAGAAGAAGATGGTGTTAAAGCATCTGATCATCACCAAGCCTACAAAGAAGTAGCCTCCCCTTCTTCAGCTTCAGTTCTTGATTCTAACAATACCCTTCAATCTTCCTTGGATCTTACCAAGCTCTTCCAGGTTTTCTTTTTTCTCTCTTCAATTGCATTCAATCATCTAATAAATCCCATATGCAATCACTATTTTGACCTAATTGTCTGCTCTGGAAAGTTTTCATTGAATTGTTCTGCTGCAACAGTTGGCCTTAAGTAATTTCGTTCTAATTGATTTAATTTGATCTTGTCTTTAGTATGTAGTATGCCTAGTGTAATTTGAGATGTTGTCTACAATACTTCTATTTTTTATTGATGGGTAATCTAATTCAAACAAGAAAACTGAATTAGCTTAAGGATAGCCACAATTACGTTTAAAAGCATAAGATTAAGAATCTGCCATTTCTAGTGCAATAACTTCTTAGGTTTGCAGATACTAGGGTGGATTATTGGTATTGGGTAGCAAAGAGATTGTTAATGGTGAAGCTTGAATCCTGGCTTCCACTCCTAGTTAGCCTTACCTTTGTCATTAAGTTAATGCAGGAATTACGCTAGAGTGCATGCTTGGGTTATTGATATGGGAGTACTCACTTCGTGCCAATATGCTAGAGGATTTCCCCTCCCAAGACTTGGTGGATGCTACTGGGTAGTGGCGTTTTGGGGGCAAGATAGTATGCTCTGTATAGAATTTCTTTGATTATATCTACCGAACTAACAAGATAATTTGACCTCACTGATAGATTCCCTTGTGGAGGACTTTATTTATAATTCAAACTTGCATATGAAAATTTGGGCGTAATTCAGCTACTTGTGCTATTAGATCAACCTAGGGTGCATCTACAAGAGCTCCTCAACTAACTTTCGCTATCTTGCTTCAGGAAAACTACAGCCAATTGAATGAGGCATTTGCAGGAAAAGATAATTCATGGACAGGTCTGACTCTAAAGGTAGGGTGATAAATATCTAAGTATGCATGTGATATGGAGACTTGCTCTGCCTCAATATTTAGTATGTTAAACATTTTTCTGGGAAGCATGTCTGTATTAATTGTAAGCATGCCCACACATGTCATCTCCTGTTGGCTTATGTTTTGAAGTACATAATGCAATGCTATTGCAACATCTACCACAAATTCATTACTACAGCAAATGCAGCATGTTTCATGAGAAGGTAGATGGCAAGTATCTGGTACGGTATTGATATTCTGAATCCATAACCTTGTTAATCCTTTTTTCCCAAATATTCTAGTTATGCACTGCTCTGGAAACTGCAAGCGAGTTGGTCCAGTTGACCAACTCAAATGTCGGAATGCTGTCTGAGAAAGTTGGAGAACTTGAGAAAATTGTCAAGAGAGGAGATTCTGCTGTTGCAGCAGCCAAGGCTGTTCATGTTGCTCTAAACCAAAAGGGAGGTCCATTTAGTGGCAGTCAAAATGTCCAGTAATTTAGTTCTCCTTTTATCATAGCTGGTAAAGTGACATTTATTAGAATTCTTTCTTTTTTTTTTTTTTTTTGTTCGAACACTTGTTATTCAATATTTTATAATTACTATACTTTTCTGCTCAGAGGAAATTAGCTGTTACAGTACAGAGTTTTCTTGATAGATATGGAACGTTTTTGTTTAAATTCTTGGAACAAAAATATCTTTAATTACATTCTGTATCATTTCATTATAGTGCACTGTATGTTATATGAACCAAGAATCATGTGTACCCAAGAATTATAGTTGCTGAGATGTTTTCTTCAACTATTTGTGTTTGAAAATAAGAAGAAAGTTCCCTCATTATTGTTTACACTGCCAATGAACCCCTTGTACTTGGGGTCTGCAGGAAAGAAGAGAAGCAAAAGCTGCTCCTTATACTATTCTACTGGTAGGAATTGCCATCTCAACATTCACCCCCATCCTATGCATAAAACTTTCTTAAAACTTAGGGTTTAGTCGGCAATATTAACTGTTTTATTAGTTGTTAGCTATTAGCTGATAGCTGTTAATATAACGTTTTTAATTATAAGTGTTCTGGTAAACATAGCAACATAAAGCGGCAAAAAGAACATTAGTTGTTTAATTAGTTAAAATTTGGAGGAAAAAAAATAATGAGTATGATTGTCAACAAATTTTAATTAAAAGCTAAACCTTCAACCTCTAAAAGCCATGTTACCGAACTCTTCGATTAATAGAAATAAAGTGTTGACACGTTAAAAGACAGTTTCAAAGCTATTACCGAATAAGATCTTAAGAAATTTTTATATTTCACTCTAGCATTTCATATAAATATATAGTTTTATTAATTATATAATGTATTTAGGTCGAGTTCAGTCCATCTCGAGTTTGGGCTTTAAAAAATAAAAATAACCTAAAAACTGAATCAAAATCACTAAACTAATTAAAATAAAAACTATATATAAAAAAATATTTTTATAAATTAAAATACTATACATATACTTTCCATATTTTTCATGTATGGTGCGATCAATCAGATAACTATATATACAATTTTTTTTTTATAGAAACAAGGAATAAATGAGGTGTTAAGAAATTTTAATCACTAAATTATAAAATAAACATTGGAATGATGAATTATTAGCTAGTTAATGACAATTAGCGTGATCTTTTATTGCTGAATTAATGAAAAAAAAAAATCTCCCCTTGTTGTTTTTTAGTTCATTTTGAACTTAAAATAAGGTTTAATATACAATATTTCATTTTTAAAATATATGATTAAGCTTAACACACCACCAATTATTGGCTTAACCATCTATGGTGACCACTTTTGCCTCATACAAAAATAATTACTCCTTTGGAAATGATTTATGAACTAAGAAACCAACAAAAAAAATTATTGCAAATTTTGCAATCACAATCACTAAACTTCCAAATCAAAACCCATCACGGAGAGAGGAAGAAGACAACCTATCAACAACCAAAACCCTCAAATGCTCCAATTTGCAATTTTTTTAAATCAATTAAAGTCGCCATCTTGTAACAATAGAACACTTCTCTCTAATGATGCTTTCTAATGAGTAATTAATTACTTGTTTAATCATAAAATATAAGTTGATTCTCTTCTGAAGAGACAATTAATTAGTAGCTATCGGAACCTTTTTAGTTAATGATTAAATTAATTATTATAAGCATAATTTCAGTCTTGTTGAGATATGATGGATCTGAAAGCAGTGACATCACTTGCCTTCAAGTTTAACTTTTTTATACACTTCTTGTTTATTTTATTTTTCTTGTTAATTTCTTTTTTATTTTTCTTTTTGTTGTTTAGTAACATGACGTGTGGGATGAAGAAACTCAGAACTAGGTTTAGTATGCTAATAAAGGGACAGGAAGACTTGAAGTTATCGATCCACTTGGAAGAAGACTGCGATGCAAGGAAATAATCATGCAGCAAAAATTTAAAATTTTTATTTTCTTGAATTAGGAACCATATTAAATAATTAATTAATTATAGTAATGTAATTCTCAAAATGTGTAGATATACACAAAAGACTTTGTGAAAATATCTTAAGTGTCATTTATTTATTAGGAAAGGAACTTAAAGGCTTCACGAATCCAAATTAACCTAATTTGTTGAATTAGGACGGCAAGATTTTCAATATGGTTAGTGAAAAAATCAAAGTTAAAGGAAGAAAAGAATGGTGAGAAAGTTTCAAAAATTTTGCTCAGAAATGTCACAATTCAACGAGGAAGAAGAGAGAAATGTCAAAATCAATTAAAATGCCAAAATAGAATGAACCAATTGTTGTTAGTGCCGGTGCAAGCACTGATATGAAAGTCTGATTAGGTACTTCATTAACTTTTTATTTGTATTAATTAAAAATAATTATTACGATTAAAAAAAAATTGGGACTTTTTATATTATGAGATATGTATATTTTTATATTTCAAACTATTTAAAATTTTTAATAGTACCTTATATTAATTATTATAAAATCAAGCATTCAAACACTAAATTATTGGCTAATTAAAATTGAATAATGACTTTTTTTTTTTTTAATTTCCTTATAATTACCATGACAACATTGACATAAACTTCCAAATAATCACTTTAATTGGTGACAAAGACATAAAACCTTCTCCTTGAACAATGTTGTAGTGGGTCGGCCATTGCACTTGTCATTTGAATAAGAAATAATTATGAAATATTACAACTTTTTAGAAGTCACATCTTATTTATTTTATTTTCGAGGGCTTCATATTTAAGAAAATTGAAAAACAATAAATCCATTTTTCTTTTATCTTGAGTACTCAGATGAACCGATGTTGCTAACCTTATTAAGAGATCAGCACAGGAATTTGCTTCCCGATAGAAATTTTCTTCACAATAATATAATTTTACAAATATTATAAATGGAAAATCAGATTTTTTTTTTTTTGGAATAAAGTTAATTTATCTCCTCAATTTGCAATTTAATAAGAAAAAAGGCCTAAAGTCGATTTTTTTTTCTCAATTTATTTACAATATTGAGATATTTAAAAGATGAAAAGACTCAAAATTTGAATTTATGGTGTAATTCCTTCGGAGTAAAAATGCACTTATCTAGAATCGAACTTGTATTCTTACCATTTTGAGGATTGAAGTAACTTACTGCTCAACCAACATCTTGTAGGTTTTGCTCTTCAAAAAAAAAAAAAACTATCTTGTAGGTTTATTTTTTATTTTTCTTATATTTTTTATGCTTGGAATAGACACTTAACAACTAAGCTAATAGGTCCAGTAGAAGTGGCAAAATTTTTGTAATTAATTAGTTAGAAAAAGAAATGATAATTGAGTAGGAATTAATGTAAGATAATGCAGACAAAGAAAAAAACAAAGCAGTGCAAGTACCAAAATGCTGCAGTTACTAGGTCATAAGTTGTTTCTTTGATACATATGCCAGTTGGTACTAAGCAGCACGCTCCAATGAATCATTCCTAGGTAATTCTATAAGTTTTAAAAGAATTATTAATTACAAGAGCACCAACTAATTTTTTTAAATATGGATTTCTACCGCAAAAAAATCCATATTTATGCATGCATGGACCTCAGTAGTTTCCTTCACACATGAAAATCACATTTTGCCCTATAGTTATATATTGAGTTAATAAATATTAATTGTATGGGCAAGGAGACAAACATTGACCTAGATATTGTGATTAACATATATGATAATATGCACAATTATAATATAATTATTAATTCAAATTTCAAAAAATATAGTTGCATGTGATATTATTTGTTAAGTAATTAATTTTAAAATTTAAATTAAATTTTTGTTGGATTATAGAATGCCAATAGTGTGAAAAAGAATAGATAGGATTGTAAAATTGCCCCACTCAAATTACCTTCTTATAATTAATGCAAATGTCGTTGATTTGCGTTCAAAAAAATAAACAATTACAACGACGGATTGTGGTTCAGTTGACAATGCAAGTTGGACATTTAAGAAGAGCTCTCGGATGCAATTCCCACTAAATACATCTGCAGGAAGAGGCGAAAAGCCTTAACTGCAACTAAGTCTGAGTTGAATTAGGCAATTTTCTGGTAATAAAGTCTGAATAATGGTGGTTTACACACACAAAAAAAAAAAAAAAAAAACAATTATACTCTTTATATTTTATAAGAACTTATTATGAAATAAAATTCAATTTAATATAAAATAAAATTTTAATGTATCAAGTATTAATTTTTTTTTTAGGGAATGTATCAAGTAGTTATTAATATCTAATATATTGGATAAAATATTATTATTAGATAGAAAAATATTTCAAATTTTGTAATTTTAATTAGTTAAATATGTTCATGAACAAACTTAAATTTTCTGGAAAATTGAACAAATTAATCTCGAATAAAATTTTAATTAGTGACTTGAACTTTATGTGATACTTGACTTGATTCAGTTTGTTTAGAGCTCAACAAATAGATTAATTTAGAAAATAAGATAATTAAGTGTCTAATATAATTTAATCTCAATGGTTGCTTCAATTAGTAACTACGGTATGATTAAAATTAAATAATGCTTAATTAGAACTTTATTGATGATTAATTTTTTAGTTGACTATAAATAAACCACATCACTTCTGTTAATTAAAAATCTATCTATGCAGTATATAGTTGCATTAACTCATTTAAATAAACACAAGTTGGGATGATTAATTAAGCTTTAAAGAACTATTAAATACTTATTATAACATAAACAATAACTAAATTAATTTGTTTAATTTAAATAAAGATGTCTACTCTAAAAAAATTGCCCCGCGCCACATACATGCTTGCCCCCAGTTTCCTAGACACATGTAAAATACATTTACTTACTCAAATTTCAAGAATACTTGTACTTGTATAGAATATTATATTCGTTAAATAAAAATAAACTCAAACATATATTTAAATTTGATTTATCCATTAATTTTTATTAATAAGCTCAATTATCTATAAACTCCATTTAAAAGTTCTTCATAGCTTGAAATGAAAAAGATTAATATACGAGTTCTATAAAATATTTATTTTTCTTTATATTTTATAGGAATTTAGTATGAAATATAAGTTAAATGAGTATAAAATAAACTTTTAACATTTCAAGAAACAATTAATATATAATATATTGAAATAAAATATCATTATTAATGGAAAAAATATGTCCAAATTAATAATTTTAATTACTGTTATGAATTAATTATCTATAGACTCCGTTAGTATTTTTCTTCCTTCTCATTTATCATTTGTGAAT
This sequence comes from Jatropha curcas, assembly GCF_041381405.1. Classification (NCBI taxonomy): domain Eukaryota; kingdom Viridiplantae; phylum Streptophyta; class Magnoliopsida; order Malpighiales; family Euphorbiaceae; genus Jatropha; species Jatropha curcas. Next base: position 6,279,877 of record NC_143159.1, read on the forward strand.
ACCTAAAGTACAATTATCTTAATTACTTTTAAACCCTTTAGCTATTTGTGGAAGTACATTATACTAGCTAGTACACGCCTTAATATTTTAAGAATTAGAGAAAGGAATCTCCTTGTTCTTATGAAAGACAAAGGAATCTTGGTATATACGGCTAGATATTTCTATTGGGCAAAATATTTAACAAATAGAAATTGACAATAATATATTGTTTATATTATAAAAAGAAATTAGAGGCATATGCTGTGGACCAATTATAAAGTGCTTTGACTTGGATTATTAATGTTTAATACTAATGCTTTCATCACCATCCATTTGTTCCCTGGATGATGATGGGCAATTTGGTGTTAAATATATGTAGAATATTAAAGGGAGTTTAATTAAAAAAAATTAATTAATTGTTAATAATAATTAATAATTAATATATTGAACTTCAAAGGCAAGTTGGTTAAGTTGTGTCTAATAGAAACTAATTAATATATGATTATTATTTATTTATACATAATTATATTACGTCAGCCAAAAAGTGCATAATAGTGACCATGAAATTGATATATTTTAATTTATATTAAGCTTTAGTTTTATTTCATTCTTCAATGTCTTAACATAATATAACTATTGTTTTAATAGGATGTTGTTAAATTTTAAGGATGAAAATTTTGGATTAAATTTGACTAATGATTAGCTTCCACTAATGACGCAATTTACGCGGAATTGTTATAATTTTTTTTACGAGAAAATATATGAGTGAATTTATATATTGAGTCTTTTCTTTATTTGTAATTTTTGTTATTTAGGCATGAATTATTTTTTAATTTTTATTCAAATACTTCACCTTTTTATGTTAGAAAAAATGAGGGAGAGAGAACAATTAGAAGAAGATTATAATAATTTTATCATTAAAGTAATAAGAAATAATACTCGGTTTAAGGGTTCTTCAAATCACATATCTAATTATAATTGTGCTAAAATCACATATCTCATTCCCTGTTTAAGGGTTCTTCAAATTTCCTTATAAGGAAATAAAAATTTAGAAATGAGAATGAAATGGAAAAAATATATAGATATGTTGTTTCTTTGTTGGAGTTACCAATTGCAATTTTTATATGTGCATATAAAAAACTATGTTTTTTTTTTTTTTTTTTTTTTGATAATAAAAAAAAAAACTATGTATTGACTATGTATTAACCCTACATTGAAGTGAAGATACACTTTTCTCAAAAAAAAAAAAATGGACGTGCACTAATAGAAGGTCTGTCTAATCATCTCTTGCCAAATTGCCATTAAAAGGCCGCCCAAACAGGGTCCTCCGCTTCCCTTTCAAGCAAGGTCCATATCAACTGTTCATTCCCTGCCGGCCGTTCGATTAATGAATAAGATTTGTGATTCAATGAAAGAGATCATATGCGGCCACGTCTTAGGTCACAATTAGCTCACCCTTCACTGTATAACCAAATCTATGTACTCCCGTTTGCTCTTCCCCATTTTTTTCACTTATTTATTTTACCACTGCCTTTATTTTTAATTTTTAATTCATGGGAAATTATCATTCTGAAACTCCTAATGTTACTGTACTTCCATTTTGGTCTTTGGAAATTTCCAATTTTCTTACGCCGAAATGAAAATTAATGTTATCGTAATTCTAACAACGTATCTTCATATATCAGAATTTAATATATAAAATATTATAAGTTTAGAATTCAAAATGAGTTTTTTTTAGGAGAGTTTTTCCTCTTGCTTAATTGTTGTAAGTACGTGTAAATTCATATATAATATATATATTTTTCATCTTGCTCTTTTTATTTGGGAGAAACGAATATTGAATTTAAGTTTTTACTCAAATTATTACTGTTCTTTTGTTTTAACCCTTGATTTATTTTTTCACCAGAAAAAATGTATTCTAGGTGGTATTAATTTTTTTTATCCCTCTCTCTTGTTTAATTTTACTGTCTTTGTCACGGGATTTCCCAATTGACTTTGACTACATAAATAATAGAGTATAGAACCTTTTTGTTGCCGATCTGGTGTTGAATGATCCTACCCACCCAATGGGTTGACTTTTCATTTTTCTAAAATCTCAACAATTGAAAGGGTTAATCAACTTAACAAATACTTAAATTCAGATCCTCATGTCTTAAAATCAATACTCCCTTTGACCCACCTTAACAGCAATAAATAAACATTTTACTTTGATTTACTTTAAGTGCTCATTTAGGATTTTAAAAGTGCATTAATTTTTTTTTTTTCAATTTTACTCATATTTATTAGGTGTTTTGTAACAAAATTAATAAAGAGTTTTTAATTTTAAGAAAGACAATTTAGACATTTTATCATTATTTTTTAGAAAATCAATGTGTTCTAATCATTTTCTCAATTCTTGTGAGAAGATCCAATGTTGCTATTAAAGTGGAACCGATGGAGTAGAGAAAACATTAAATTAGAAAAATAATTAATAGAAAATGTTTTTTTAATTATTAAATGTTAATTTAGCATTTACAAGTTACTAAAATAAGAATGAGTCTACAACTACAAGTATATATTACAAAATCCATATTTGTATTTTGTACACATTGTTTTGCCCATATGATGATTACATAAGACAATAGGTGTAACTACAATTTTTTTTTTTTTTAAAACTGAATTGCATAGACACATCTCCAAATATAACATCGAACTAATTTTCAAATACCTATTGTCTCGCCTTGAATCAAAGTATCAACTACTATTTGTTCCGGCCATTCAACCACATCTACTTGACTCTATTAATTACTATGTCCAATATATATACATGCTGCCAATTACATACTTGTGTTCTATGATTTCCTTTTTTACGATAATTTTCAATTTTAACTTCAACTTAAGTTTATAAAAGGCAAGTTCGATAAAAATTGGATGAGTGAATGTTGGATATATTCATAAAATGAATGATACACGAGTATTGATGTTAGGATAATAAGATGAATATATGGTAATACGGGATTGAACAAAATTAAAATAATTACATCTAAAAAGAGATGCAAATAATAAAAATTAAAAATAAAATGGAAGAATGACGTCTTAAATGATTCAATTATGTCTTATATTCACCCCATGTACTTTAGTTCGTAAGTGACTACACTGGAGGTGGATCTAAAATCATACGGAGAAAAGTTGTTTCAAAATATATATTACTTCTTGATAGATGTGTAACCTAGTTATAGTCGAAGCATAATAAAAATAAAATACTTATATAATCAATTTCAATTAGTTTGAAAATAAAATTTAGTTGTTATTCTTATAATTTCGACTTAAATTTAATAAATATTTCTTCATATTAATTTTTTACATTTTATCAATTAAATTATGATAATAATTTAAATTTACAATTTCATAATTTTGAAAATATATTAATATTATTTTTTTTACAACTGATAAATAATTTTAATACTATTAATTAGCTTGAGAGAAAATATATATGGTCTCACATATGGCTGTGATGGGACCCACTGGCACAACATCTTACATCAATCAAAGGTGTCATGGAACCTATTAATTTACTCTATTGGGATTTGACTTCAAAGATTTTGCAAGGCAGTGGAGCCTTTGACGTTAACCGTCCTACACAATAAGCAAAGATTCTTAAGCCAATGAAAAACCCACCACCGGAGGACGGAAAAGATGCTACCGGTGTAAGCCAGCGGAGCTGGCGAGTGTGCTTACGTGGATACATTGTTGACGTGGAGCACAAAAAGTAGTTAACCGTAGCCTAGTCAAAGAGGCTTATGAACAATCTGAACACTTAGGGAAAACTGAATCGTAACTGCCAACGTGGATGAGTTTAAAAATTTTTGTCCAAAACCTTTTGCCACTCAGCTTTCATTTGGATGATTTTTAAGCTAGGAATAAGCAGTCGCTCTCTGCCGTTTTGATGAGACAAGATATTAATATCGATTTTGCTATTTTACACCTCTATTTTTCCATATTTAATATGCTTACTTGTAACTTTATATTTTTATCCCCTCTAGGCTCTAATCACTTTTGAATATTAATTTTTGATACATTTATTCGGAAAAAAACTTTTATTTAGTCCTTCAAATTTAAAAGAAAAAAAATTTCTTATCATTTATAATTTTAATTACATTCGAAAAATTATCAGACTCGATAACAATTTTGTTTCACTTATTGAGTTAAATTTAATCCAATTTAAAGTTTTTTTAATCTCCGTAACTTCGGCTAACTTAGGAGAAAAATTACAAGCTGCAACCATCTCTTTATAAAAGGCTCTAGCCACCATGTCAATACCCCAAGAAAGTCCATCTACATTAATAGCAGTATCCACATTTCTTTAATCCAGTTCTTATTGGACTTATTGCTGCACAAGTAGGAGTCCCAAAGCCCTACATCCGCATTGTCTTTTCACTTGTTACTATGAATTTAAATTTTATCATATTATTTCATTTTGTGTGTCATTTGACCAGGTGAAATATGATAAGAGTGCATACCTCCTATTACTAAAAATTTGTAAATTAAGAGTTAAGAAGAGAAACTAATTTTATAGTTGGATTTAGAATGCAAATTAAAAATTACTAAAAAAACAAAGTTCAGTTATATGAATATATAACTAAAGTCGTTTTAAATTTAAGAATTATTCCTATATAGTTTATAATATTGTTTTAATTATATTCGACTCAAACATATTATATGCATATTACATTGTATTATAATATTACAAACTATTAGAGCATGAATTTAGTCATTTATTTATTTTTTTTTTTTAAAAACCATTCATTATTCAAAGCTTATTGCTGTTTTTTTTTTTTTAAATAATTTAATGTCCAAATTTATTGACCAGATTAAGCTCATTTTGCACCGGACTGGATTATAAAGAGAATAAAAGCTTTCCCTGTTTTTTTTTTTTTTTTTTTTGAAAAGAAGAGAACTCATATATTATAGTTGAGAATAGAACTCAAGCAATACATCCGGGATATTAACCCATAGTTGAAACCTACTATGGCGAATAAAAAAAAAAAAAAAAAAGCTCTCCCTGTTTTAAAAGTACTAGATATTCATATTTTAAATTCAACGTCTGTAATTAAAGGAGGTATAATTACACGTGGCGAGCATTTATTGGTAAGTAGCTCGTTGGTTCGTACGACTAAAAAGCTGCTGTACATATCTCCAAGACTCCAGCACAACAAAATTACCATTAACTAATAATACAAAATACTCACCATAAAAAAAGAACTGATGAGTACAATATCCTAAAAAAATAAGGGCATAAATGTAAACTTAACATAATGATCAAGGTGGTGATATGTATCTATAAAACCAGACCAGTCTAGGTGTCGCCTTATCCTCTCACTGGTTACTCCATTATGCCTTAATTAAAAAAACTTAAATTCAATTACACTGTCTCTTGTTTCAGCTCTTTCTTCTCTTTCCCTTCTATAAGTCCTTCGTTTATCACCACCAACCTTTGCTACAGCCATAATCAGCTAACAAGTAACCAATGACCATGGCTATGGCTATTGACGGTACTTTCGAGCTTGATTTTTCCGGCTATAGCCCCAGCACAACTACAACCACCACTTCCACTGACCATGCCGGAAACTGGAATGACTGGTCTCCGGTCGTCGACTGGAAAGCTTTATCCGGTCCCCATGACGATTTCCAAGATCTTATTGAGTCTATGATGGAAGATGGTGGATTGGATAATCAGACATGCAATTATAATTCCTTATCCACCGATACTATGGCGGCGGATGATGAAACTAGCGTGGGCGAAGATTTTAAAGGCTTGCGATTAGTTCATTTATTGATGGCGGCGGCTGAGGCGCTTACCGGCGTTAATAAAAGCCGTGATCTGGCTCGGGTGATATTGGTTCGGCTCAAGGAGTTGGTTTCCCCTAACGACGGAACTAATATGGAGAGATTAGCAGCGTATTTCACAGACGCTTTGCAAAATTTACTCGAAGGTGCAGCCGGAAGCGGCGGCGGCCATAGTAATAAACATTTTATAACAAATGGGCCCTACCACCATCACCACCGTGACGATCAAAACGATGTTCTTGCTGCTTTTCAGCTTCTTCAAGACATGTCACCATATGTTAAATTTGGCCATTTTACAGCAAATCAAGCTATTCTAGAAGCGGTGACACAAGATAGGAGAATCCACATCGTCGATTACGATATCATGGAAGGTATCCAATGGGCTTCCTTGATGCAATCCCTGGTGTCGCGAAAGGATGGCCCACCTACACCACACCTTAGAATCACGGCGTTGTCGAGAGGTGGAAGTGGCCGGAAATCAATCGGAACTATTCAGGAGACTGGCCGCCGTCTCGTCGCTTTCGCCGCCTCAATTGGGCAGCCGTTTTCTTTTCACCAGTGTAGATTAGACTCCGACGAGACATTTAGACCGTCGGCTTTGAAGTTGGTCAGAGGAGAAGCATTGATCATGAATTGCATGTTACACCTTCCTCATTTCATTTACCGGGCACCCGATTCGGTTGCTTCTTTTTTAACCGGAGCGAAGACTCTAAACCCGAGATTAGTAACTCTGGTGGAAGAGGAAGTAGGACCAATTGGCGATGGTGGATTCGTGAATCGGTTTATGGACTCATTACACCATTACTCTGCCGTGTACGACTCATTAGAAGCGGGTTTTCCGATGCAAAGTCGGGCGCGGGCATTGGTAGAAAGAGTGTTCTTGGGGCCCCGAATAGCGGGGTCATTAGCGCGGATCTATAGGACACGTGGGGAAAAGGACGCGGGTTCATATGGGGACTGGTTAGGTGCGGTGGGGTTTAAGGCAGGTAATATAAGCTTCGCGAATCATTGTCAAGCAAAGCTTTTATTGGGATTATTCAATGATGGATATAGGGTGGAGGAATCGGGTTGCAATAGGCTTGTTTTAGGATGGAAATCAAGACGTATATTATCAGCGTCTATTTGGACTTCTCCTTCAGAAAGTGATTTGTAAATTAGCAGCCTTTTCATTCTATTATTATTATTATTATTATTATTATTTGTGTTTTCAACCCCTTTTTCTTTGTCAAATGTCAAGTTTTTCCTCCCATGCCACTTATTACACCAATTCCCTCAATCCCACAGTTGTATTTCACTAAAAAACAGCAACAAACTAAATAGAACAAACAAGTAAAACCTTAAATTTGTTAAGAAAATGCAAGAATTTTCAGTTGTATTCTAAAAAACGATGAACCCACCAAAACCCCTTGATTTTTTTGTCTATAAGAAGCTTGTCTATACAGAAATAGAAGATAAAGATTTGATTTGTAAGGTTGGATGTTTGTATTAGTGTTTTTTCTTATTATTTTTCACCATTATTCCACCACTTTTCTTATTTATTTTTTCGTTGATTCTATTGCCTCCAATAGTGAGTAAGTGGTTCGAGTGTTTAGGATTTTCGTAACAAGAAAAAGAGGAAGAGGAATTGATTTGATGAGATTAAGGTGAAATCGGTAGAGATGATAGTAAAAGAATGACGATGCTTAAAAAAATAAAGGGAAGGTGAGTTGAGAATCCGGAGGTTGGTATGTGAACTCGTAAGGAATCTAGACGTCCCAAAATTAATTTTCTTTAAAAAATGGATTTTCTATTCTTTTAATGTATGTTCAGTGGTAAATTTTATAAAAATTAGATTTTTGAATAAATTCAGGCAACAAATTGAGTTTTTTTTTTTTTTATAAAATTTCTCCTAATTTTATTAATTTGGTCATCCCAAAAGTCAAAGGTAGATTTTTGACTCGATAGGATTTAAATTTGAAAAATTAAGTCAATACATAAATTTAATATTTTAATTAAGCCAATCAAACGAGTTCTCGATTCCTACTTTGTGAATGACATTTTACTAATCACTAATTGATTGCTTCTCTACTTATTACTTGTACAATCTCTTTTAAAAGAGTTTGAAAGGATGATATACAAAAGTTTGAAATTCAAAATAAAATTTTATAATCTGAAGTTTATATTTAAATTTAATAAAAAAAAAGTATAATCTCTGCCCCTCATCTTTTGTCCGTAGTACCACCACCAAGGAATTTGTGGTATTGAAGGACTAAAATAAAATTTAAATTGATGTAACACCCCATCGATAACTTTAAAGATGACAAAATAGGTCATGACATGTAATTATAATTTGTCAAATATATAAAATTAACATGTTAGGATTGGGTTTTAATAGATTCCGAACCAAACTAATTTAACATGTGTGTAATACATTCAAACCACTCAAAATACAAATTAAACGTGCTAATGCAATCCGCGTACAACCCACTTAATTAGATTTGATTTATAGGATGGTAGGTTTGAATTTGTGATTTTGTAAAGTTTGAATTAATGGTTTTTCTTATCGAATTTCTACCTATTTCCACCATTATTCCACAACCATTTTTGTTTGTTTTTTCGTTGGTTGCCGCCATCACTGGACGAGTGAGTGAATTTCAAGTGTTTGGGAAGAAAAACAATAATTTGGTCGGTGCAGATTAAATTTAGGAGTAATATAGACTTCTTATGTCAAATTTGTCCTGTTTTTGTTGATTTGGTTTCTTCTAGGATGAAGATTCAAATAAACCAAACTGAATTAACTTGATTTCGATTTGTCCAAATATGTTTTTATGATATTTAAGTTTAAAACTAAATAGTGTAACGATCAATCCAAATTGATTAAATTGATTTGATTCGATTTGAATTTAATTATTTCAAATCAAATTAACTATTTTGGTACATAAAATAAATTTGGCTAGTTACATATGTTAACCGAACCAAAAATTAAAAATCAAACAGTTTTATATACCCAAAATGAATTGGTAACAAATTTTTTAAACTATTATTCAAATTTAATAAAATTAAATCGATTTGATTCGATTTTTATTTAAAAACTAAGAATTGCTCGACCCTGGTCACTTCAAAAGTAGGGAAAGTTGGCACGCCTCTCTAATAAGCTGCTGTCTTAAGTCATATCCCCTAAAGTTGGATTCAAAAACAGGCAGCTAAAAACATTTCTGTCATGGGTACATGAACCTTTCGCTTGTCTAAATTATTTACCTTTTATAATAAGTCAGTTCATATCATTGAAAAGCAAAGAAACTATGTAAGCACGTGACTTTGAACCTAATGTTTGCCTTTTAAGATAATAGTAACTATGAATTATGGGATTTTTTTTTATTTTTTAAATTCCAATAAACATATGTAGATTCAAAATTGTGCGGCAGATATTTTATGTTGCCAATGCAAAAATATATATTTATTAATACTCCACTGTCCACCATTATCTACCTGCTCCTGTAACTAGGTCTCAATTTTACAAGAGCTATGTCCGGCACATGTGTGGAGCCTGGAGGCTGAGAAACTTTGGTTTCAAAGAATGGAGAGAGGTCAAATAAGTGCTTCTCTCTTTCAAATTGGGTTCTAAGTGCACAGTACTAACATTATAGCTATCCAGCACTTGTGACTTGCCTAAAAAGAATTTGAGGTGTGAAGTGAATCATGTTTATATGAGGCTGCTCGAGTTTAAACTCTAAATAGGTTAACGTTTCGTAATTCACTTCATCAACCTCATCGACCTTTAAACATTAATGTTCATAACACTAAATACTATTTTAAAATTGGTTTTCGAATAAGTTCTTAAACATAAAAATTTTTAAATTTCTACAGCGTTATAGAAAATGAATGAATCAATCATATCATATGCTATTGACTTATTAATTTATTTACACTACATGCAAGAAATTGTTATATATAATTATTGTTTAAATTACAAAAATATCCTAACTTTATGAGTTAGTTGTAAAATCACTCTAATTTGATATATGTATCCTTTGGCACCACATTTTAAAACTTAGATATATTTACACTCCAAATTCAAAAATATCTAGAATTTTAAATAAAATAATATATTCACTCGTTACCCCTGGGTTAACTTGACCCAAGGGACATAAAATGCATTGTTTTGGAACAACAACATAAGCACTCTAACGTCATAAAAACATTAATCTTTTTTAGAAACAAAATACCTCGTCTCCCTAATTACAACTGAACTACCTCCAATTACTGCACCTAATTAACTAAGCAAACATGAAATTTGTTGCTTGATTCCCTCCCAAATCAGTCACTAATTAACTGATCAATCTACTAATGAGAGTCAAGAGAGAGAACTAATTAATCTACTAATGAGAGTCAAAAGAGAGAACTTGCGTGGGTGGTTTTGTTCACAATAGATGTATTTATCAAGAGACCAACCAGGCAAAGCCTAGTATTAGCAGATAAAAGAATGAAGTCTCGTCTCTAACTGTTGCCATTGTCAAGTAGAGGATTGCAGAAAGAGAAAAAATCAAGTTAAAAAATTAACTTTTAGAAAAAAGAGATGAAAGATTTGGTTGATTCAATATTGGCTGCGTGGGTTCTTTGGAAAGGAGTGAGGAGGAAAACTTTGTAACTGTAGGCTACGTGTCTATTGCTTGAAGGAATTATGGTTACATATGCATTTGCTGTATGAATAATCTTTATAAAAGCTAATTAATCCAGAATAAGTGTGATATAATTAAGTGATTAGCAGATGGGAATCATAGATAGATTGGAGATGAGATGGTGGAGAGCTTTCAACCATGAAGATAGATAATAAAAAATAATACTATTTTTTGTTTTTCAAACCTAAAATCATTGTCAGGTTGTATTTGCACTTATCACTATATTATGTCTAAGTGTGCATTAAATTTACTTCTTTTATTATTGATAAAAAACTAATAATTTCATATTCTATTTGCATAAAAATTAAAAAATAATAACTTATCTAAAAAAAGTTTAAGAAAATAAATGAACTTATATGTATAGTTGAAAACATACATAAGTTGATTTAATATATATAATGCAGTGCAGGAACCTAAAGCTAATAATTATTATTTATTACTTAATTATATTCGTGGGAATGGAGGAGAGATATTGGTGGTGGGCATATCGTTCTCTTGTCATGTCTAACACTGCTTTTTAAATTGACAAGTATTTGCCATAACATTGGAAGATTCCAGAGAATGTACCAATCACAGCACACTCATTTATTTGTTTTCCATTAAAAAGTAAAACTTTTATAAACCCTAATTAATAGAAAGATCCCCTTCTTCCCCTGTAATTTTCATATAATAATTACCCTTGATTAATTAATTTAATTAGTTGATTTGCTAATAAATTAACATGAATATATTATTCCTTTGCCACCTCCACCCCATCAGCTTTTTTCTTCAAAGGGAACAGTGATTAAGTTAATCATAAAACAATAATAATTTATTTTCTTTTGTTAATATATTCAAATCAAAAGAAATTAAATTAATAAGGTCATCTATAAATAATATTTTATTGTCTTCTTGATCTTGTAATGACGTGCTTGATGATGAAATTGCAGCCAGTTGGTGTCCCTTACAACTATTGGAAGATAGAGATTGATTAGAGATATATTGATTATATTTTAAATTGGTATTCCTAATTAATTAATCATGTTTTCATACCATGCAAATTTGATGCTAATGACCTTATTAATCCATAATTATTATTTATCATACTATTGATTATAATAGTTGCAGTTACGTAATATAAATGATGTTTTCCAATAATTAATATTAAACATGAAGATTTTCAAAAGTTTTGAAGTTTATCTGCTAAAATAATCAAGAATTTAAGACATACATAGTTTAAAATCAATTATGATATTTAGCATTTTAAATAAATAAAAAGAGATATATTTCAGACATTAGTTTAAATTAGAGGTGGCCATATTATGGTTCCTAGAACCGGAACCGGTGGTTCGAACCGCATCCGAACTGAAACCGAAACCGGTCCGAACCAAAACCAAAATCAGAGATTTTCATTTCGATTTCGGTTCCAGTATTGTTGGAACCGCGAACTGGCGGTTCCACAAACCGGTCGGAACCAGAAGGAACAACCGGTTCTCTAGCCGGTTCGAACCGGCGGTTCTAGCCATTAGAAACTATCATTTTTTTTTTAAATTTTGTTGTGAAATCTCTTAATTACCCCTCCCAACAACTATCAACGGCTACATAACGGCTAATTTTAAGGGTATTTTTGAAAAAATAATTTTTTAGATTTATTATAAATTAAGTTCAAGCCATTTTTTAAAAAAAAAAATTACGTTCAAACTTTTTTAAACAAAAAATAAATTAAGTTGAAGACTTTTTTTAAAAAAATAATTAAGTTCAAGTCATTAAAAAATAATAAATTTAATTAAAGCATTTTTTGATTTTTTTAGGTGTATTTTTTTTTTAGAAATAACTTTCACAAATTTTTAAAATTTTGAAAACCGGTCTTCAAAATTTAAAATTTAAAATTATGTGATTCGCAGGAAAACCGATCGGAACTGTCGGTTTGAAACCGTTAAGGAACCGAAATCGGAACCGGAGCTGTTTGATTCTAAACTAGAACCAGAATCAGAAATTTTCGATTCGATTCTGATTTCAAAAAATTTGGAACCGGAACCGCCGGTTCCATAATCGTGGTCACCCTTAGTTTAAATAATTTTATTCCATTCCTAGAGGGGAATATTCTATTTTATTGGGCTTCAAGTCTTAATAGCCTCCCAAGTTGGAAAGTTTATAGATTTTTGGGCTTTGTTTTGTCTGTATTATTCTGAATTCTAATGTTATGGACCTAAACACCTTGTTTGAGAGGAATGGAAATAGGGAGAAAGTATATCCCAACTATTTTTATATGTATATAATATAATATTTATTATATTAGTAAAAATAAAAAATTAGGATTAACTCACATATTTTATGGATTAAGATAATATAATTTTTATTTTTGCATTAATTTAGAAAAAAAGCTAAAAAATTTATAAATATATACCAATTGATTTTTCATTTACAAATATATGAAGAACATACCCGTTATAAATTTGGTATACATATTAAGAAATATATTTTATTGTCATTACTCCATTAAACGTTTAGACAAATTAAGGAAATAATAAAAAAATTAATTTCTATGTAAAACCATCAAAGCAAATAAATACTGAAAATAAAAATATATTAAACAAATAAAAGTGAAAATGAGATAGCACGAGGGAAATTTTCTTAAATTGAGGATCAGCTTAACTTGTCTTATTGCCATTTTGAATTTATCTCATAATTTTTTTTTTCAAAATGAATATCATAAATATTATACATTGTAGATAGATAGCGATTATAATAATTAATTTATTAATTATTATTAGTGCATCATTATAATTTTGGTATTTCTTTAACTTTTTCCTCAGTCTATCAGCATATAAATAATTTTATAGTTATATTTTATATTTTATATATTTCCAATGAATTTTATTTTCTATTTTATATCACACAATAAATCTCATAATTTATTCCTTAATAAATAATAATATTTTATATTTATATTTATTAAATAAATTAATTGTAAGAAATAATTACAATCAATCAAATTAAAAATTTATTAAAAATAATTATTATTATATTCTTACCATATTTAATAACCTTATATGGTATGATATAACTAATATTATATTGACCATAATTAATACATACCTTATATGGTATGATATAATTAATATTAAATTCTTACCGTATTTAACATATATCTTATTTAGTATAAAAAATTATTTTTTTAGTTTATCCTATAGAATTTAAATTTAAATAGAAAAATTAAATCCTCAAAAATATTATATTTTCACCATACTTAATATATACCTTATATAGAATTCCTTAAAAAATAAGAAATTATTTTATCCAATAGAATTTATATTTAAATAGAAAATTAATATCATCAATCAAAAACTAAATTAGCTTTTATTTTTCAACTAATAAAATTAAAATTCTTAATGATATTTTTATCAATTCATAACATTCACCAAATTTGTAATAACTATTATAATGGAAAAAACTCGAACTTGAGATTTCTCACTCTCTACATCTTCTATAAGAGGTAGGAAGATAATATACCTGATTGGCAATCATATATTTGATTTGATTTTAAAAATAAAATGGCCCCAATATATAAATTTATTCCTGAATTTTGCAACTTTAATTTTGTAACATCTTGAACTTTGTAGATGACATGTTGTATACTTTAATTTGTGAATTTTAATAACATTGCACGTATATTTACACTAACAATAATACTTTTTAGGGTTTTGGCTTATATATATGTATATAATATTGATTTGATATATAATTAGTATAACTTTTATAATAATAATATTCACATTTGTTAACTATTTAATAGACATTTAAGGTATTGATGTTGAACTCCCATTTTTAGCGTGGTTTTAATTAATGTGATGTTTGAGTTTCTATTGATTTTTTATTTTTATTTTGCTTTCTTCTAGTTTTCATCTCTTACCTTAAGATAGGTTCTCTAATTTTCTTTGTGTAAGGTTTTTCTTATTAATTATGAGCATTTTCTTGGAAGTATTGGAAAAGTCTACTTGCTTGGGTTTAATTTCACTCGGTTTTGAAAAATTTTTTCCTTTTTATTATTAATCTGTAATAAAACTGATTTGATTGCTGACAAAAAAAAAATTTAATTAATTATTTTACAAGTTGAAACGTTCAATAAAATGATTTTGCAAGTTCAAGTGTTCAGCAATGTAATTTTGAAAGTTGAATTGTTTTATGCATGGAAACAAAAATATTAAAATAACAAAATTCAGAAGTACAAAATTCAGAAGTGAAATCATATATTCGGCGAATAGATGAAAATACAACGATCACTCTTTGTGAAATAATTACTTCTAATGTTGACCCGAATTTATATATGCAACAAAAATTTATATATAAGATAAAATTATATATAACAAAATTAATTTTTTTGACATCAAATTACTATTTTATTCCTTTCATATCCTATATATTAAACCAAAATTAAAAAAAAAAATCTATATAACAAGTTTTCCAATATCTATAATACTTTTAGGATTTTTATTAAGTAGTAAAAAGATAAATATTTAATTTAGATAGAATATTTTTATAATCGAATTTAAATATTACATGGATTTTATCAAATTTTTTCATTTGATTGCAAAAAAAAAAAATTATAATTCTTTTTTTCGAATTATTATTATTATTATTATTTCTTCATCCTTATCAAAGATTACAATTCATGAAATTTCATGAAGGCTTAATTCTAACATTCTTTTAATTAAGTAATTCAAATAAGACATTCTGATATTTTATTTAAAATACCTTTTTAAATATGAAATAAAATATATGAATAAATATAACTCTATCTATATATCTACTTATATATGTCTATTAATCAAAGATAAAATAAAGAATTTGGATCTTTTATGTTAGGAGGATGAGTTGGAATGACTTTCCAACAAAATAAAATAGCTTTTTTAAAAAGAAAAAAAAAAAGATAATTAGTTTTTTTTTATTAAGGTTTTAATTTGACCTATCAGTTTTCATCAAATTTTCTATTTTTTCAAGGTTTTTAATAAGCATTTTATTTTTATTGAATTGTCATTCCAATTTATCTACGTGGATCGCTATTTCACTATACAATTTTTTCTTTGTTTAGTATTTCATTTTTATCCTTTCAAAATCATTAATTTTTTTCGTATCTACATCCATACTATATATAATCTCCCCCCCTCCCCCCAACACATATATCCAACTAGATAAAAGAAGTCATTTCTTATAAAAGTTAATTGTGCAAGTACTAAATTTGAGTTCTCAGGTCATATGTATGTCCGACTCGATTTGATAATGTGTCCCTAATACAGCTTAAAAATTTAAATTAGATCCCTTATCAGGGATATGAATATTAAATTTTAAGGTTCAAATTATGATACAATTAATATATTCTTTTCTATAATTAAGGTCTTATCTCATTCTCTGTCAAGTCCATATAACACGGCTACCTGGTAATTAATTTGAAACCGTCTTTTCTCTTTTTAATATTGTGTTCAGCAATAACTTTTTATTAGGATATAATCGCATGTAGTTTTGATTTTGGAGGCTTAATTGTAATTGATATTGGATACAATTGAAATATTTACTTTAATATTGGTATTTAGTTCAGATTTACTTTTCATTGAAATGTAATCTGACGTGGCTTAGCTGATGATATGTATGCTGACATGTATGCCACATCAGATAGGATATATATGTGAGCTGTATTGCATATTACAGGTAGCGAATCAATATAACAATTTCACGAAAATAATAAATTTCCTAAAATTAAAAAAATTCGTGCCGCAAAAACCCATGCCTCGACTGTTGACGGAATACGAAACGTTTTGCAGGTGTGACCTCCATTTCCTGGTTAACTTTTGGTTCCGGTATACAGTGTCAATGTACCTGGACACATCCTGCAATGCCTAGACCTCTCAGCTTTAAATTCTGCACTTCGCCTGCCTTTTCAATTTCAAAGCACTTGCATAAAAACAGAAGGACACTCTTCCGCGATCCTTCTTACATGGCCGCCTTATCTTCCGCTACCACCACCAAAAATGATTCCGCTTCCGGTCAGAACGTGTTGACCCAGCAGGTCCAGCAGCCATTACAAGTAAACTCAGAGCTTTTGTTATTGATTTTCAGCTTAATTTTTACGCGTTGGCTATTAATTTTCGCTGTGGATTTAGGGGATTTGACCTAATTTGTAATGCTATCGTGTATAAGTATGTGGAATTCAGGTCTTCTATCTCTCTATCCTGTTTAATTTTTTATGGGTATGCTTTTTTGCTGAAGGTTTTAAGATTGTCATTTTGGTTAATGGTTGGTTTTGATTTTGTGAAACATTTGACTTGATTATGGGCCGAAAGTTCTATTAGCAGGAGCTACAATCTTGAATACTGAAATTTTGAGAAGGGTAAAAAAATATATATATAATCTTTGCGAGAACAAGATTTATCTACTATATGCATAACAGCATCAGTTTTAATTGTTTAGTATATTTTGTATATAATCCATACTAAATGACAAGGCAAGCTGTTTGCTTTTCAGCTACCTTTTTATTTTATATGGACTGAGTTTTAAGCAAAACCTTAATGAGGGATTGCTTATTGTAAGTCTCTTGTCTTTGTAACAACACATTCAGAGGCATTCCTCATAGGAGAGTGGGAAAGGTTATAGTTTTCGAGGTGGTTTATTTCAGCATCTACTGAAAGTTCTTTGAACAGGTGCTTATGAAGCTATCTTGAACGTTTCACTAAGCACCATTTTGATATTCCACGTAGTTTATGAATTTACTTGAATATTTTGCTCGACGAAGCATTTAAATGACATGTCTTGGTTCTCTTGTTTTCCTTTATTTGAATATTTTGGCCCTATTTTGTCAGGTGGCAAAGCGATTGGAGAAGTTCAGAACTACAATTTTTACGCAAATGAGCTCGCTTGCAATCAAACATGGAGCAATAAATCTTGGCCAGGGCTTTCCCAACTTTGATGGCCCAGAGTTTGTTAAGGAAGCAGCTATTCAAGCCATTAGGGAAGGGAAGAATCAATATGCTCGTGGTTATGGGGTTCCAGAGTTCAACTCTGCAATTGCTGAGAGATTCAAGAAAGATACTGGGCTTGTGGTGGACCCTGAGAAAGAAGTTACTGTTACCTCTGGATGCACAGAAGCCATTGCTGCAACTATGTTAGGCTTGATAAATCCTGGTGACGAAGTGATCCTATTTGCTCCTTTTTATGATTCTTATGAAGCCACACTATCCATGGCTGGTGCTAAAATCAAAGCCATTACTCTGCGGCCCCCAGATTTTAAAGTGCCCATCGATGAGCTTAAGTCTGCTATCTCAAAGAATACTCGTGCAATTCTTATCAACACACCACATAACCCTACTGGAAAGATGTTTACAAGGGAGGAACTCAGTGCTATTGCATCACTTTGCATTGAGAATGATGTTCTAGTTTTTACTGATGAAGTTTATGATAAGTTGGCTTTTGAAATGGATCATATATCTATGGCTTCCCTTCCTGGAATGTATGAGCGGACTGTAACTTTGAATTCCTTAGGGAAGACATTCTCCTTAACGGGATGGAAGATTGGCTGGGCAATAGCTCCTCCACATCTGACATGGGGAGTGCGGCAAGCACATGCTTTTCTCACCTTTGCTACCTCCACTCCAATGCAGTGGGCAGCTGCAGTGGCTCTTAGAGCTCCAGATTCATACTATGCAGAGCTAAAGAAGGATTATTTGGCAAAGAAGACAATTTTAGTGGAGGGATTAAAGGCTGTTGGTTTTGAAGTATTTCCATCTAGTGGGACTTACTTTGTTGTTGTTGATCATACGCCTTTTGGCCATGAAAATGATATTGCATTTTGCGAGTATCTCATCAAGGAAGTTGGGGTGGTAGCAATCCCAACCAGTGTTTTTTATTTGAACCCAGAAGAAGGGAAGAATTTGGTCAGATTCACTTTCTGCAAAGATGAAGGAACTCTAAGGAGTGCAGTTGAGAGGATGAAGGAGAAGCTGAGGAGAAAATGAACCCATTTATGTGGGATGAAAACGTTGCTGCTGTAACCTTAAACATTTCAATTGAAGGTGAGTAGCATCTGTTGTGAGCACTTGAATATTTAGCTCAATCTATGAATTTATAAAGTTTACCTGAATAAACAGATTTGTTCTAACCTTGCTTATAAATATTTAAATAATATCTAGTTTTATTGCCAGCCCTATTTTCTGAAATTGGTTGACTGGGCAATTGGAATTTTTTTGCTTATATTGTGTTGTTTTTCAATCACTTGGATCTATGTTGCTTGGATTTATGTGTAGAAAATACATTCACCCGCGTCACTTCAATACATACTGGCGGTTTACTCCCAAATCCAATATCACACTATTTATGAGCTGAGAATCTTTTTAAAAAATAGAATCTTTTTCACAACTTTTTTAGTTCTGCTGCTCTTGTATGCCCTGCATTGCTGTGTCTTGACTTACCTCAAGCTGGGGAGTCTCAAACATTGATAACACCGTTTTTTTTTTTTTTTTGTAAACCACCGATATCTAGACCTTATCCTAAATACCGACTAATTCAGTAGTCACAGTTAAGGTTTTTCGCGCCTTGCTATAGGCGTGTTTAGTGATCAAATCCGAGTGCTCTTCCCACTCATCTAACCTACAAACGCTTAGCCTGTGTTATCAACCGAGTCATAACCCGTAGGTTGATAACACCATCTTTAATCCTGCCCATTAATTCAATCTGACTTCAAAAGGCTAAATCATTAAAAAAACCTCAAACTTTGTGGGTGATTTTAATTGTATCTCGAATTTTCTTTTTTTAATATCCTGAACTTCCGTTGAACTTTTTTTTTCCTAATATCTTGAACTTTAATTTTAATAACAATAGTACTCTAATTTCAAGTTGTACCTAATAAGCTGGAAGATTGATATGCATCGACTGGCTAAATCATTAAAAAAACCCTAACTTCAATTTTGCTATCAATCTTCCTGCTTAGTGCAGCCTTCTCCCGTGTCCTAGTACCCACTGTTTTTTTCAATTTCAGTTCTACTGCATTAGCGTCATTTTTGGATTCACATCCCAATCTCTTCTTACGGCAACAACTTGGGGCCCCGCTGCCATTGACCCAATATTCAGCATCAAAATCTCTACATTGACCCAATATTCAGCATCAAAATCTCTACCGTAACTAACTTGGAAACATTCTGTTGCTCTTTTGCCTTTTTTTGTGCTAACACCCACACTACAAGTATTTGCAGCGTAAAGAATTCAACATGTAAATAAACACTTCAGGCAGTGAATTAACCTCACCAAGAACCTGCCCGACTAACCAATCAGCACGAGTTAGTGCTGGATCTATGGCTGTTCTAAAGCCGATTAAGCCTCCTTATACGGCAAACTGCAACTTATTTAGCTCAGCAAACAATTCGCCTTTAAGACTCCCTTCTGGATGCTTCCATGCACCAACAACACTGCCTTGACCTTGCCAGCCCAATAACCCGATCTTTAGTTCGCTCTTGAAACGAATTGTTTTATACTCCTGATATGGCATTGACAACTGTGGAGTCATGACCTATCGTGCCAATGTTTATGGTGGCTTGCTGGGATGTGATCTCCAGCGAGGGAGGACGCAGCTTAGTTGCTTCTAGCTTGCTCAAATCTTTTGCTCCATCAATATTGCTATCGTTCACTTTTTGGTTAGACGATGATGAATCTTGAATCTTTGTATACATCTTAGGTTGTATTCAAAAGGAATTCTTGCATTCTTTGTGTAAAGAAATCCTTATAAATTATTTCTGGATCAATGAATTTTCTTACTATAATATTTTTTTTCTTGTGTGATTTTGAAATCTTTTGTCGGAGCCCTTCTATAAGGGTAAGCTAATCCTACTCTTTCTCAGAACTTTATATTTCTTCATGCATGTAAAAAATAAGGAAAGAAAATCATTTTTCTTTTGTTTGGAAAATAACGAAGTAAAATTTAATTTATTTTTCATTCAAGACACATATTTGCAATCTCTCTGATTTGGAGAGAAAATCAGTCTAAAGAAAGTGAAAATTGCACTGTTTTTATGAAATTGTGTAAATACCTCAAATCGTAGTTCATTGCTAAATTTATTTTTTATTATTTTATTATTTTATTATTATTTTTTATCACAGTTTTTGGTTATTGGCAAATTTTGTTATTTGTCTATTGATTGGTTTAACGGGAAATCATCTCTACACTCCCAACTATGGATTTGAGTATACAAATACTCCCTCCCTTTTAAAATATAAGTAGTTTGAAGAATTTTTTAGAGTAAAAAATAATAATTTTCTAATGTTATCCTTATTTATATTTGGTATAATAATTACCTTTACAAGTTTTTTTTTTAATTTTGAAATAAATGATAATTTAGTCAAATTACTTTTGATTTTGTTAAAATTAAAAAAAAAAATAATTATTTTTTTCATCTTCATGCAAAAATCTGACTTATATTCTCGGATAGATAAAGTATTTATTTGGGAAATAAGTTAAAAATTAGTAATACTTATACTCTCAGAGTTTCCGATGCACTTTCTATTTCACAAAAATAAAAAAAAATAATTAAAAATATAAATTTACATGTATTTTTTCTATTACACCCTTACTTTAATATGATATATATCCATTAATCTATCATTGATGTTTTACATCTACCGAGATTAATTAATTATTTAAGGTTATTGAAAATGGTCAATTTTCGAAGATTTCAATAAATAATGCATTGAAAATTGAAAAAATAAGAGTAAATATGGGTATAATAAAGATTTAACGCATTAATTAACTTATTAAAATAATAAGTGGATTATAATTTAGAACAAATGAAAGAAATAAAATTTATCTATTGACTGGGGGAGGGAGTATATTTGAATTCAAAAGTATGGAGTTCAAATTTCAAAATCCTTAGATGAGAAGATTTTATTTCATGAAATAAAGAGAGGCATCCATTATGCAAATTTTTTTTTTTTTTTTAATATTAGATAAGTTTTTGATTGGAAAAGGAAAATCACAAAAGAAAGAAATACATTTTTGTGAAATGCCAAAACACAATTATTTTTTTTGGTAATGATAGTGCCTTTCGTGTTATCATAATAATATTGTCAACAAGATAAGGACCTAATTTTTAGCTAGTTTTCATTTACTATAAATACAAAGCTCAATCATTTGTGTTGTCAAATTGACAAGTAGCAAACAATGACCAACTATTTCCTTTTATACAAGTATTTTTATCCTTAAATAAAATATTTTTAATAGTCACAATTTCAATTTCGAATTTTCTAATTTGATAAATAGAGTGCGTTTATAAATATTGTTCATTTTTGCTAATTTAACTGTCTACGTAAAGCAAAAAGTTTTTAAAAATTTTGAAAATTATAATTTTTTTTATATATTGAAATTTTTTCTATAAAAAAATAGTGCCTGAAATTAAATTCTTCACCTTCTAATTTATATATTTTATCAATAACTCGACAATTTCTTAGTACATTAAAATATTTTCTTAAAAAATAATTTTTAGGCCACGAGTCACACCTGTTTTGGGCCGAACACAGAATCTGCACATGGACTGCATTTTGTGATGATCTAAATGATCATGAAACCGAGATGGGATTGTGGTGATTGATGGCAACTTCGATAAACTTTATTAATATTTTATTTTTTTAATAGATTTTCATCATCCAAAAATTGATGCGTCTAAATAAAATCATGCGTATTTTTCCAGTTTCAAGGTTTTTTTTTTTTTTAAATTTAAAGATTAAGAGCATATTGGGTTTAACCGATAGAAGTTCCAACAAAATACTGATTCCAACAGTAATATTTTAGAGCTTTTTCATATAGGCTGCTAGCTAATTCTAATTTTATTTGGACTCCATCAACCTCAAAATAATGACTATTAATAAAATTTTAAAATTAATATTTTATGATCATTTTATTTGTAATTTTTTTAAAATAATAATTTTATGAAGAACTAAACCAGAAGAATATTAAATATTTTCTAAATGATAATGAATTGTTATAAACTCTAAAGAATTATGCTCACTAATAGGATAAAATATAACTGGTTCTCTAAATTATATTCAAATTTATACTTAAATCCTTCTATATTTGAGAAATAATTATGATGTTCCTACCTTATATTTTATCTCAATACAGAGTTGTTCCGTCCAAAAAATAAGCTCACTTTTTGACAAAGTCTCTAATTGTAAGACGAAAATATAAGATGCAGACATCATAATCATTTCTCAAACAGAAAGAGGTTTAAGTATTAATTTCAATATAACTTAGGGATCCAATTAGGGGAAGCTATAGTTTCGGAACCGAACCAGCTCGAATCTGATTACGGTTTGGAACCAAATGGTTACGGTTCCAGTTTCTTAACGGTTCTGACAGTTTGTTTAATTGATTTTTCGGCGACTCACATAATTATAAAATAAAGAATTAGGAAACATTTTTTTAAAAAATTTAAAATTTAAATGTTTATGAAATAATTTTTAGAAAAAATTAAAAAAAAAGCTTGAACTTATTATTTTTTTTTAAAGAAGGGCTATAACTTTTTTTTTTTTTTTAGATGAAAAGGAGTATTTATAATAAATATAAAAAAATAACTTTCCACAAACCCTTAAAATTAGCGGTAATATAGTTGTTAGAAGGGTTCATTTGGAGATTTTACAAAATTATTTGAAAAAAAAAAAAAAAGTTAACAATGTAGAGATTGAAGTATCATATCTAAAATTTGTAGAGATTGAAGTAACATATAAAATAAACAATCCAGAAATAAATTATAGTGAAAAATAAAATTAAAATTATACAAATCAAAACTAAAACTAAAAAGCTCTATAGTTAACAAATTTCAATAATTAAAAATATTAATTCTAAAACAATAGAGGCCATACCATGTTAATTATGATAATTTTTTCACTTCTGCACATATGGCATTCAAATATTAACAAAACAATAAAATTAAAATATAGAAACAAATCCAAATTAGACAAAATACTAAATAAGATTCTACCAAGTCTCAATTATTTTTGATGAGTTTTGAGCCATTTGAAAAGCAAGTTGCTTAGTGTCAAAGGATAAGACTACTATGCAGAAATGAGAAATTTTGTATTAATACAGAAGTAGTAATCTTTCATTAGATTTAAACTACTCAAATGTAGGCCATTAGATCTAAAAATATTTAATGACTTTCTATATATAAAATCGATAATTTCTTATTTATGTATTATTCAATTATATTTAGTATTATAATAAAAAATTTGTTTTGCCGAACTAAAAGACATTAATGCGGGAAGTTCATCAACAAGAAAAATATCAAATATCCTTTTTATAAATAATTAAAATATTAAATTTAAAAAATTATTGAGCTAATATTGACCTTCTAAAATAAAATGAAAAAATATATATATTTGCCTTATAAAATCATTATGTAAATAATCTTTTAAATTTATTATGTTGATAATCATAATATAATTTTTATATACTCCTACATTATTAGTTATAATATATCCATAACTCAACTTTTTTTTACTAAAATTATTTTATAAATTATGTAATTGTTTAATTTGAATTTTATTTGTGATTTACGAAAAACAATTCAAAGATTAATTTTTTGAATTTATTTACCATAAGTTTGACTTTATATAAAAACAAGTTTACATTTATTAGATTTCAAAACAGTAATAGTAATAGGATTAATAGACACATCAATAATAATTACATTATCTCAATACAAATTTAAATATTACATTATCCCAATATAAATTTAAAATATAATGATTGATAATTGAATTTATAGTGCTCACCTTAATTTTTAATTTTAAAATTTAATATTTGTACTTTTTAAAATTTTATTGTAAAATGCATAAAAGGCATAATCAATTGCTGAAAAAAAATATAACTTCAAAACTTAGTTTCATATCAGAATTAATTATAAATTATATGAACCATACTATAAATTTTTTTTAATATGTATTAAGATCGTTTATAGATTAATTTTTATAAAATACATATCTTAAAATGTCATTTATTGTGTTTAAAATAATTTCAAATACCATACTATTTATATTAAAATCATGTTTTAATATTCCACTTTCACTTGCAATCAATAGAAATATCTCATATTAATTTAGTGTTATGCAAAAAAAATAATAATAATAATCTTAGAAAATTTCATTGTGTTTTAAGGAAAAAAAGATCTTCTAAAAGCTTAAAAAAATTATATATATATAACCTTATGACATATCTAACAAGTTAGCATGTCCAAATGGCATGTAAAGGTGGAGAATTTTTGAGTTATGTGTTGTAGTAAAAGCATGTATCAAAATCAAACTCTGCTCTTAGCTAATGAACAGAAAAATGGATAAGTACATAAGTTGAAGATGAACCCTTCATTCTATGGTCCCCATCATCCCTTAAACCCTAAAGTTCATGCCCATCACTCCTACTTTCTTTTTTGGGTTTAGTTTTACACATAATTCCTATTAAACAATCACTTTTGTATAATAATATACCTATTTTTTTTTATATTAATATCAATTTCTAGAATAATAAAAATTCTAATTTCGGATTTTATAAATATAAATAATAGAAAGATGATAAGAATGACACGAATGATTGAAATTTTTTCTCTTAACTTTATTAATAATCTTTTAAATGTGAGCTATATATACATGGCTAAAAATAGAAATATATAAAAAAAAAAAGAAAAATTAAAATAGAGAAAATGATCAAGATGGTAAGTTAGAAAGTTAAGAGATATGATTTAAAAAACAAAGAAAGAATAAGAGTTTAAGATGACATAAAATATCTAGAACTTTGGTCATATATTTATTTGAAATGAGGTTTTTAAATTTCATGAGTAATTTCTATCATCTTTTTACCATCAAAATTTATAAAATTTGATATCAATTATAAAGTATGATACTCTAAATCTCAAATTTTAATCATTGTTAAAGAATGATTAAATGAAAATTAATTTCATTTTCGATTTCCTTAATTATTATTATTATAGTCTTTAATTTTACTTTATAGATATTTAATTAAAGTAATTGTTGGTTGGTGAGTGATGAAAACTATAAGACTTTCTTGCATCTGGTTATTATCTGGAATTTCAGTTCCGTGTCCTTCCAGAATTCATTGATACTTCCAACTGCAGTAAAAGTTTTTTCGGATCACTTTAATATACGTAGATAGTGATGTATATGAATTTATGAATCAATTTGATATTTTTTCTATATAATAAACATTATAAAATTTAAAAACTTAATTAATATTTCCCAATATATCATCTTTTAAAATCATGGGCACTCCAGCTAAGACAAAGAAAAAGTGGATATTTAATTTTTCTCAAAATATATTATATATATGTCTTATTCGATAATAACTTTTTATGTAACATTTGCATTTTGATTAAAGTTAAAAACATATAT
This sequence comes from Jatropha curcas, assembly GCF_041381405.1. Taxonomy (NCBI): domain Eukaryota; kingdom Viridiplantae; phylum Streptophyta; class Magnoliopsida; order Malpighiales; family Euphorbiaceae; genus Jatropha; species Jatropha curcas. The sequence continues at coordinate 6,305,751 of NC_143159.1, forward strand.
TATTTATTGTTCGGTAATATAGATAATAATATCTAAAGTTTGAGAGAGTGAATTATGAAATATTAATCCATCTAACATTTGATGAAAGCTAGTTCAACAACTGATAATTATTTAGAACAGCTAATAGTCATTGAAATAGCTAATTTTGCTGAATATATTGATATATCAAAAAGTTCCTCCTTCTGATATTATATTCCTTAAATGCTTAATAATTCTACCGATTCTACTTAATTTTGCTTAAGTGCGATGTAATTTAATTTTCTTTGCATTCTCTACTATAATAACAAAAAAAAAAAAAAAGGAGAGATTTTCTTTAATCAAAATGAATATGGTATGATCAAAATTGATTTTCTTTGCTCATCAACTTTGCATAAACTCTACACCTTCAAGAAGGGAACAATCAAATATCCAAAAGTTGGCAAATCACCACATGACCTAAACCATCTCCTAATATATAAGAATGTCTCAAAAATTAAACTTTCAACTTCTACCTACAAAGAAACAGAAATGTAAGCAAAAGTCTCTAATACATCTTCCTAATATTATTTTAAAAAAAAAAAAAAAAAGAAAACAAAAAGGAAATTACCATAAAAATATGCTCACCACATGACCTAGTTCTAGAAAGTGAACCAGACAGTGATTCAAAATAGTGATGGAGATGGGAATGGGTATTGCACAAAGCCATAAAAAATGTTGAGGTTGAAGTAGGCAATACTTTCAACAATCCAAAAACATATCTTTCAACCTCCTTAATGTGTGCAAGCCTCCAACTCTATACATATTGGTTAACAAATAGTCCACTTGCTTTGCTTTTTAGACTATGAAAAGTATTTTTGAAAAATACTTAATTATTATTATTATATATTTATGGAGAAAAATACCTATCCTCTTACTTTAAAAAAAAAAAAAAGTTACATCATTTGGTTTAAATAGTGTTTTAGATTAATTAATAATATTGTTTTCAAGTAAATATCCATTTTGGTGCCTGCAAATGTTGACAATTAATTGTCTCCGACAAAGATAATCATACTTAAAAAAATATATTGTTTACCAATGTTTAATGTACCTACTACCTACTAAAGATGAAGTATAAACTATAATTCCCGATATGATATCTTATTATTATTATGTTGATACATTATCAATTAATTTGTATATTCATTTTAAAAAAAAAAAATAAAGAGATAAATCAATGCTTAATTAATTCCCTACAAATTGTATATTCATTTTTTTTAAAAATAGCAAAAATGTTTCATCACGGGTTAACTTTTATATAATATGCAACTCGTGAATTTAGCGGATACAAAATCACATGACATCATCTAATTTTTATAATTCAATAATTCATTCTATGATTTATCAGTTTATAATTCTATTAAATGTTATATTCGATTAATAAGATGAAAATAAATTCACTTACCAATTATAATGGCCGAAAATATTCAAAAATTTAAATTTAAAACATTTTATTCTTCACTCTTTTTCTGTAAAATGAGATCACTGCACACCTAAATATTTTATCTTATGTGAAAAAAAAAAAAATTTGGACATAAGCTTACCTAAATTTTTGTTTTTCCTTTTATCTTACAATTTCTAAATTTGATGAAATGAAAGAGAGCCAGTCATTTACCCTTTTGACCGACTCTCCAGTCACGCAATTGTCTTGTCATCCAAGATAGAAACTTCAGAAACAGATATAAATTTTGAATTTGGCTTATCATTTTACCTCAATGTAGTAAATCCATGTCCTTACAAAAATCAAGTTATGTGATTATTTTTTTTTTCCGAAGGTAAAACCGTACATTTTCAATATTCAACTCAGAATAAGAGTGGTTGAACTTAAATCAACGGCAATACAGAAAAATTTTCTTTTTCCCATCTAAGTTATCAAAGTAGAATATGTAGGAAAATTTTCTAAAGCCTCGTTGTCATCTCCTTCTCCTTCCTTTTCTTTTTCTTTTTAAACGCAAAAAAACGAAATACATGACAAGCAATTCTTTTTAAAAATAAATTTGAGTCGGTTCGGTTCAATTATTTAAATAGCTTTTTATATGACAATTTGAACTGCTTATTTTTTAAAAAAACATTTTTTTGAAAGAAAACAATTTTTAAATTAGTATTAAAATGATTGGTAAAGGGGACAATCAATTTGTTTAAAAATTTTCATATATTTGATGGCACAAGTTTAATTTAGGGTTATGTTTGGTAAAATTAATTGTTTTAATAGTTGTTAGTTATTTTACTAGCGTTTAGTTATTAACTGTTTAAGTAACTTTTCATAAAATGCTAAAAGCTAAACGTTACATAAATTAACTTTTTACAAAATACTGTCATAACATCTAAAAGCCAATACAAATGATATGTTACCAAACAACTGTTTAAACATTTAGCATTTTGATTAATTATTTAAAAAGTTATTGCCGAACATAATCTTAATCAATTTCTTTGTCTTCTTTATTTTTAGTGCATTTTACATGTATTAAGGTCTAGGTATCAAGTTTATGTTTCTTTAATATTTTTTCTTCATTTCAAGTTTTCTCTTTAACGAACTACTCAAGCCATTAAAACAGAATGATACTATCATCTTATTTTAAGAAAAACAGAAGTTTATTTTTCTGTAACTACATTTTTAAAAAAATTACTTTTCATAAAATATAGTTTAAATATGTTTGATTAATATGATTAATTTTTCAAAAATAAAACTATATTAATGAAAAACGACATTAGAAATGATATAAATATCTAACTCAAACATATCATGCATTGTTTGACAACGCGATAAATAATACTCTATCTGTCTCATTTTATTTGATTGTTATTCCTTTTTGAGATGTCTCAAAATGTTTGCAAGATTTTTAAATTTATATATTTAAATAATTATTTTTCTCATTATAATTTTTATGAGTGTTCATCAAATGAAGTACATTTATTAATATCTTAATGGATTAAGAGTAAAAAATGTCAAAATAATTTTTATTGACTAAATTCTTAATATATGTGTTTTGTCAAACCATGTAAACAAAACGGGACGGAAGAGGTACTTAATTATTTAACTAAGGAATTGCAACTTTCATCTCTTTTTAAATAAGTAATTTTCCCTATATAAAAGAAATTGAACACTGTAATATAGAAATATATTAATGTATATTCTATATCTGTATATAGTTTTTTTAAAATTTTGAATTTGATTTTTTCTAAAAAATGTCACAAACTATTTAGGAATATTTAGAAAAAATACTATTGAATCCTTTTGAAGTATTGATATTTCCTATGAAAAAGTTGAAGCAGTAAAGAATCTATGTGCCCCTAGAAAAAGGCAAAATGATTTTTGGGCTTTGATAATAATAAGTCATTAATTAAAGTGATTAATCATTTAATTAACCTCCTTAATCCAAACTTGTGTATACTCATAATATTAATAGGCACGTCTACCGCCCCTGTGAGCCGTGATAATTACTTCCAAGAAATTCATTACCTTTCCCTCACGTGACATCCCATCAAAATCCCCACCAGTCTCCAACACTTTTTATCTCCACCGTCAAAATTGTTAATGGTAAAATCGACGGTAATTATAAAGTCAAGATAATACCGTGGGGTTCAATATTAATGTTTTAAGTTTCGAAAATTGACTCAAATTTGGGGCTATAAATTACGTGAATAAAATAGAAATAATTATAAATTTAGTGTTAAAATTTTATAATTTTTTCTATTTTAGTGTTTAATGGTAAAATATTTGTAATTAAGTGATTTGAATTGATAATTTTAATACAGCTAAATGCATTAAGTTGAAATTTCTCACGAAAAAATTAAAATGAATTATTTATTCACTTCGCTTTATTTAATTTTCTAGATTATTGCTTTTATTTTTTATTCATTTCTTTTTCATTTAGGATATTTTTGAAATTAAAAGAAAATTAGAAGGAATTTATGAAACTTTATATTAAAGAGAATATATATAAGACAATAAAAATCAAAAAAAAAAAAAAAGACATAAATTGAATGAATGTTTGTGTTTGATGTTGTTTATTAAGTAAAAGGTTCATTTTTATTTTTCAGTTAAATAATCTGGCAAAATTGTAAATTTTTGAATAATTTAGACACTTTAATTACAAATTTTTTTCATTCAAACACTAAAAAAAAAAATAGACACCATAAATATAATTAACCTATGAAAGTTTAACTATACAAAACCCCACCATTCTATTGCAACTATTAAAATAATCATATATTTCAAAATTTTTTAGCATTTCAATCAAGTAGAATAAGTCAAACTCAATTATTTCAAATTTAAAAGTATTTTAGTGCTTAATCCTATGAAAAATTCCTAATACTCAATTATAATATTTGGTTTGAGAAAAACTTGTGATATTAAGGTCCTGTTATGCGATAACTTTGAAGTTAGTTTTTAGCGTTTTAATTAAATAAAAACTTTATTTCTATTCATTGTAATATTTGGTGGCATTTTAATCTAATTAAACAATTAATGTTCATTTTTGTCATTTTAAGTTAAACAACTATTTTTATCGAACACTTATACTACATCTGTTTTATAATACTTATCACATTTGTAATTTCACGTCACTCAAGAAAACCATTAAATTTGTGTAAGTTATAATAAATTTTTGAGTAAATTAACTATACTACATCTATTCTATAATACTTATCACATTTGAAATTTCACGTCATTCAAGAAAATCATTAAATTTGTGTAAGTTATAATAAATTATTGAGTAAATTAACTATGTTACCCTTAATTTAATATTAATTCTCTAAGAATCATTAAATTGAATTAATAATTATTGGTCATGTGTAAAGGGTAAACATGAAAATAAATATTTATTACTCTTTTAAAAAACAAATGTGACAAGTACGATGAAACAAAATAATAATTTAAACCGATATATAAACAGCTAATAGCTAAAAAATTAATATTGTCAAATAGCCTCAAAATAAGTAATTCAAAATTGTTCAATAACTCAATTAATATTACATACAACACGAAACTAGTTAATATTCTAGTGCATATGAACTTGAAATTAACATCATTACATGAAGGATATAAATTGCATCTTAGCTTATTCTTTATCATAAACTACTTTTTATATTCTGATGAGCCAGTTGTATTTGTTTTTAATCAAATAAAAAATAAATTTTTTAACGGGATTGATCTGAATAGAAAGAACTAAGATCCTTTAAATAAGAGACTAAATGTTTAAGACACGGCGCGAGCTGAATTAAGTTTAGCTGAGAGGGGGACACAAGTAGTATTAGAAAAAAAAAAAACAATTTTACTATGTTGAACCATTTATTTGTGATACTACTAAATAAAAAGAAAATCATTTTCACGGTGATATGAGTATGGTCCACAAGTTTCAACGGCGATGATTCCATATAAAATTATTGTTATCGTTGTTTTTTGAACGAATGCCATAAAATAAAATTATGAACGCAACTACGCAAGTCGCAATGGAAAATATTCTCTGTTTTAAAATATTGTGGCACGTGCCGGCCTGCCACAGTAAAGAGAAAAAGGGCCGAATCTAGATCCGACGACCACATCATATTTCTCCGTCAAGACCGGGACCTCCCAGATCAAATCCAACGGCTAAAAAGTTCACTCTTTACTTCCACCGTCAGATTCTCATCCAACGTACCAGATTAAATCTCCCTCCTCCTCCCCGTTACACCATAAAGGCTAACCAAAACCCGGTCCAAAGCCTCTCTCTCACAACTCAAAAAAATCACACAGGCACACTCTCTGTCTCTCTCTCTCTCTATCTCAGAGAAAGAAAAGAAAGGAACTTTCTTTATAGTTTCTATTTCCTTCGTGTGCTAACGTGCGAGCTCCGCCACTGCTTAACGTTCGCTCTCTGAGATATGTCGTCGGCGGGAACAGTTACAACAACAATTATCAGAATCTCGCGGTACAGGACGGCCCACTAGGAGATTTAATTTCAACGGTGGAGATTGGATCTCCTTTCGGACGCACGCCTAGAAATGGATGGCCAGAAAAGCCAAGCGAAGCTCACAAGAAACCAATCGTCACTTCTCCGTTCATTCCCTACCGTCCGATCATCCATCCACAGCCTCACTTATGTTGCAGAAGAGGACCTTATCAGACCGGAGCAGATGCAGCAGCAACAACAAAAGCAAGAATTAGAAGATAAAATAAGAGAAGATAGAAGAAAGCTCAACCGGTCTGGTTCAACCCCAAGAAGGACCGGTTCGGCTCGGTTCACACCTGTTCTTACTATGATTTCGCTTACTTTCTTTACTCTCTTCTCGCTTTCCTTCTTTTTCTTCTTCTATTTGAGAAGAGAAGAAATACCTACATCAGAGAATCTTTTATTAGCTTTAATTTTCATTGCTATAACCCTTTTCTTTGCAAGCAAGAACAAGAACTTAATTAACCAGAATTTAATAGTAATCAAGCAGTTATGGGAAGAAAACACAAAAAGACTCAGTCTTTGCTCTTCAAGAACCAAATCAAAGCAGATTCAATGGTTTATCGGCGAGTCAAATTCTGATACCAACAAAGTCCGGAAGGAGAAGAAGATTATAAGAGAAGGAGTAGAGTTTTATAGCAATGGGGATTTCTATGAAGGAGAATTTCACAAAGGCAAATGCAATGGCAGTGGAGTTTATAACTATTTTGTCAATGGAAGATATGAGGGTGATTGGATTGATGGGAGATATGACGGATTTGGTATAGAGAGTTGGGCTAGAGGGAGTAGGTATAGAGGTCAATATAGACAAGGTTTAAGGCATGGATTTGGGGTTTATAAGTTCTACACTGGAGATTCTTATGCTGGAGAGTGGTGTAATGGGCAGAGCCATGGTGTTGGAGTGCAGACTTGCTCTGATGGAAGCTGCTATGTGGGTGAATTCAAGTATGGTGTCAAGCATGGACTTGGTGTTTACCATTTTAGGTAATTTTTCCCTTTTTCCTTTTCTAATTTTTGGCTTGGGAATATTATTTTGGACCTTTTTTTTTTTTTTTTTTTGCTTTTTTCCTTTTTATGTTATTTTCCTTTGGATTCTGGTTATTGGATTTACTATTTTCACATCTTTTTCTTGAGTGATAAAACAGTTCAATTTTACTTGTAGTACTGAATTTTTCATTAGTTTCTTGTGGGCTTTACCATATCAGGAAATTTCCTTAACTCAATTTCTGTTATATTTTCTAATTATTTTTTGATTATGGTTTTTGGGTACCATGTTGATTCTTGTGGAATTACTGTTTAGACTACTCATAATTAATAAAGCTATAGGAACTTCAGCCTTATGAATTATTTTCATAAATATGCAGTTATGGTTGTGATTTAACATGGCAACCTTATTATTGATTTCCAGGTGACTTATTGATCAAACGGAATTCTTTATTTCTCTTATTATTGACTTTTCAGTTTGGACTATTTATGGTTTGTTATGAGGTGTCATTTTTAAAACAATAGACAATGGCGTTTATGGGATAAATATTATTTCTTTTCATTTTTCACGGTGGTGCTTCTCAAAAGCCAACTTATGATTTTTTGAATTGTATCCGAGGATTTTGATATCCATTTTTAGATAAAATTTGAATAAGTTATATGGTTAGTCATAATTAATAGCTTCTTGAATATTTGATAGACTGTTATTCTGCAACTCAAGGTTATTGAACCATGATATTATGCACAATGCATTTCTTCTTTTGGTTTGATATAAATCAATAGTGATTATGAAACTGATTGCATTGCAGAAATGGGGATAGGTATGCTGGTGAATATTTTGGAGACAAAATCCATGGCTTTGGTGTTTACCACTTCGCCAATGGCCATTGCTATGAAGGGTCATGGCATGAAGGCCGGAAGCAAGGTTATGGCATGTATACTTTTAGAAACGGCGATGCAAAATGCGGTGAATGGGATGTTGGTACTCTTAAGACTCCTCTAGCTCCACTAACCGATGCAGTCCTTAGAGCCATTCAGGTATATGATTTGAAGTCTTAAGTCTTAACTTCCTTTGTTAATACTTCATGATAACCAATCGCTTATTTCTGACTCTTTTTTATTATTTTGAAACCATAGGCTGCAAGAAAAACAGCTGAAAGTGCTATTCGCCTTCGCCGGGTGGATGATCAAGTGAACAAAGCAGTTCAGGCTGCAAACAAAGCTGCCACTGCTGCTCGAGTTGCTGCTATCAAAGCTGTTCAAAACCGGATGGATGGAAAATTTTGCGATACGAATGTGTAAGAATTTTAGCTTTTCCATTAAAAAAAAGTGTACATTTTTACTAATTTTATGTACTTGGAAGATGTCGCCCCGATAAGCAAAAGCTTATCAGAGGTTGAGAGTGTCTAAGGCTTCTTTTATCACACTGTAACTTGTAAATACACCATGTAAATCAATCAGTGGAAGATGATTTTTTTTTTCATAGGCTGTTCATTTCCCTACTCTACAAGTTGCTGCATGAGGCTCTCTATTATTGTGTGTACTACAGTAGTACAATCGTGAAATTTTAGGCTTGATCCAAGCTTTGTCTTTTAGTTAAAATTTGACAACCATATTCTGGTTCTTGTGGAATTTGGATGGCTACAAAGTTGGAAAGAACATGGCAATAGATATAAAATAATACATCTAGGCTTGGCTTCATTGGCATGCTCTATAAATCATTGAGGACTTGCTTAGAGACATTCCAGCAATAAAGATAATAGGGATGTAAAAACACTTGGGTCGAGAGGAGTTTAACACGAAATTTATCGCTCCTCACATAAGTAAAAAGATCAATCTGATCGACTGCTGAACAGTGTGTATTGTTGATAAGATTAATGGTAAAGCTAAGGGCATGTTTGGATTCACTAGCAATTTTGAAAACTTAAAATTGAAACAATTATTCCCAGTTGCTTATCTAAATGGATCTTAGTTTTATCTCTTTGCAGTGAAGTCATTTCCGGAGATTGCAAAATGATACTATTATGTCGGATTGAATTTTAGGTATTCAGTAGGGTAGTTTATGTTGTCCCAAACAATATATGACAAAAAAGAAATGATGAAAACTTAAAAATAGAGAGTAGAACTCAAATCAAGTGAAGGGTTAAGATTGGTTGTCATGTTTTCATTAAACTATTGTATAGAAGCCATGTGCCTTCCTCATTGATATAGGATAATGTTAGGCTTGATATTATTCTTAAATACATGAAAGCACATGACATGGTGGGTGTGGGGCTCCTTGCCTTGGCCAAAATACTCTGCCTTTTCATGCATGCTGGATCCACAATCTCTGTTTCCATGTAATTTTATAAAGGCAACTCAAAAGAACTTTTTTTCTTTTGTTTGAATTTAAATTTTTAAAATATATGGTGATTCTTTTTCTTTTTTCTTTTATTCAGTTTACTCACTACTGGTCTTCTACCTTAGATTCAAATCTTCTCCTCCTTACTTAGTAAATATTTATTACCAAGAGGCAAATTTTACTTACAAGATAAAAAATTCAACTCTTAAACTCTTTTTCCTGTGTTAACTTTACCTGAATGTTACTCTCTATCCGAACTAGAAATATATAAGCAAACCAAAAAAATATTGAAAACTTTTTTTTATTAATTATGTTTCGATCATAGTTCAAATTCATTAAACTCACCAACTCTAAAAAAACATTAAATATTACCTCAGCCCTGACTGAGCTTTGTATCCCAACATGTTACTCATAGTGTATTTAATAATTGATCATGTGAGAAAGAGATTAATTAAAGCAATTTTTGTTTGCCATTACTCTATTAAAATTTCATATTGGCTATCATTACTCTAAAGTTTTGTTCATTAAAAATTGTTTTTCTTCTTTAGTTGGTAGCCCTTGGAGGGTTCAATTTCAGACCACTGTTGGTGGTATTTGAATTAAATATTTTCAGCTATACATATAATAATCAGTGATCTGATCAAATTTGTTCAAGGATTCTCTTATTAGATGTTTGTTAAAAAAATAGTAATTAAGTTGCCTGGTGAGAGTTCTTCTCCATAAATTAATATTGCAAAAAAATTTCAGAATTTGTCAAATCTTTAGATGTAATTTTTTGTTTCTCAGTTATTATAATAAGTCTATATACTCGGATCAATGTGGTATTCAAGTAAAATCCTCCCAATAATAGTAACTTTAGTGATATTCAAATAAAACTCTCTCAACAGTAATAATTTTAAATTTTTAATCATGCAATCTTTATTCTATAAATAAAACTCGTCTTGAAATACAAGTTATTTTTCGGTGATCAAACTGCTGGTTGGATTTTTAAACATAAAATTAATATACTGCATTTTCCAATGCACTAGATCAAAATGCTACTGCTAAATTTGCTTTGGGCTAATGAAAGATGCTTCTAAACATGGTAAAAATTGGAAAGGTGAGAAGTTCAAGAAAATTTTTTATTTGAATTAAATAAAAATTGGAGGTTTGAGTTTTAATAAATGTAACTCTACTGGATTTTGAAATTATGACAATATTCTATCCAGAATCAGCAGAACGGGTTTCAGGCATGTTTGGTTCTTACATTCATTGTTCATTTATTTTGCCTTACCCTGATGTCAGTATGTCATCAATAAATATTTTTTAAATTTTTTATTTTTTTTTCTTTTCTTGCTGCAGGATTCCATTAATTTTTTATTTGGAATTATTTTTTCTACAATACTAATAGTAAATTTAATCTATAGAGAGGAATACTATAGGGAGAAAGACGAAAATTTCTTGAATTTTTTATTTAATTTTTCAAAATAAAAATTTAAATATCAAAATATATTTCTGTTTTTGTATACTATTATTATTAAAATTCATGTTTTACTTTGGTAATAAATGATAATTAGAATAAAAACTAACAAAAAAATAATTATAAAAACTTTTAAGTGAAAGAAAAAAATAAATAGCCTACATCATTGCATCTGAGTAGATTATCTGAATTTTTTTTCGATAGTTCTTTCAAAAACTAAATATTTATAAGTAAAATATCTAATTATGGCCTTGCCCAAAATTATAATTTTGATAAATAAAGTAATTAATTTAAGTAATTTAGAATTTATTGGTCCAATTTAAATGGTATTTTAACTTTATAATTTATAGTTTCACTAATCAATATATAGATGAGAATAATGTTTAAAAAATGAGAAAAAGGGTGAAAAAAATCCAGTGGGAGGCAGATTATATTGGGCCAATTGGCAGGCTATTATTGCAAGAAGATGACAAATGGCTTGCGTGTGTATATTATAACCAAATTTATCAGAAGCTATCATCTTTGCTTCCAATTCAATCCTACCCTTATATTTCTTCGCTAAAATCTTTCACAATAATGAAACTAACCAGCTAGGCTATTGGTCCCATATATATATATATATATATATATATGAGCTCATTTCATATGAGAATGGATTTATCATTATTAAATTTAAAATTGTATTGGGATAAAAGCAGTTGCTATTAATAAATTTGCCTCATCCTCCCAATACTGTTTTGTATTGAATGACTGACAAACTTGTTTTTGCCTTGTTCGGCAATTTTAACGGTTCTAATAATTGTTAGCTGTTATAGTAACTATTAGTTGTTTTACTAGCTGTTAGTGATTAGTTGTTTATATAACGATTTAAAATAAAAATATTCGGTAAAAAGAAGTGTTTGATTTGCTGTTTAATATAAAGACGGAAAAGTACATGGTCATAGAGAACAAGATAAAGAAAAGTGATGGATATATGTTTGATAAAATATTCGTAAAACGCTAAATGTGATGATAAAATTTTATGAAACACCATCTCAAACGCTAAACGTTAGAATATATATGACATTACCGCACAGAATAATTAATTACAACAGTGTTTAATCAAAACACTAAATGCTCTTGCCGAACATAACTTTTATATAAGGTGGTATTTGATTGGAAGTAAGTAGATTAATTTCGAAAAGTGCATAAAATCATGTATTCGTTTTACATTATCAATTCTACTTTCCGAGAAATAGACTATCTAACTTTGTACAAAAAAAATAACTTGCTTAGAGATGGCTAAGGAAGTTGCATTAAATGCAATGAATTTATTCATCTATACTATCATCTAAACACATTTAAATTTATATTATGGACATTAGTTTTTTATAGTTTGAGAGCGGTTTACTTCTTAAAAAGTTGATTTAAATGCCAAACACATTCAAATTATACTTCCTGAAACATAATTTCCTTGAAAATATATTTTTTCTAGGAAGTATATTTCTCGGAAAATAAATCATTTTCAATCAAACTATACCTAATATTCAATTTACAATAACCAATCCTTAATAAGACCAAACGTTTGTTTCAATTTTCAAAAGCTTAATAATTAAACAAACTTAGTTCGCTAGAATAATATTATTCTTTTAACCTCTCTGTCCAAATACTTCAAATGGAAGCTAAGTTGAAGAAAAGTAATCTAAGTGCATAATGAAGCTGATAGAATTGGTAAGCGCTTTAGCATCTAAAGCGTTGGCCCCTTTTCAAACTGTAGGATTCACAACTGGTTGTGAATAAATATGAATTTCAAAAACCCTAAAACTACACTTGCTAAAAACCTAGAGCTATTGAAATTTTTTATTTTTGAAAAGGGTAATTTGACCTCAATTGTTGGGAACCAAAAGAAAGAGAAAAGGTCAACAATTTTATATTACATGTCCTTGTTAATGAATAGTTGCCTTCTAATACAAGGGTATGTGACTCTCATGCATTTGAATTTTACAAGCGGTCTCAACCCAATGCCTCAATTTGACTTTTAATAATGTAACTATAGATTTTTCCTTTTATGTTGTGGAGAATTTGAAGTGTTAATTAGAAAAAAAAGGAAATAAATAAAGATGCAAGATCCCCAACAAAGTCTAAGTGATAGTGATATGTATATATGTAGGATATGATATGACAGTGTCATTAAATCTTAATATAACATATATGCATGATAGTGCCCTACCAGAAGCCCTACTCTCCCCTCCCCTTCAAGTCCTTTTCCTATTGTATTTATTAGTAACGGCAAAGAGTTGCATGAGACTGGGTTAAGTCACCTACTCCAATAGTATATATGCCACTAATTAATTTAGTTGGTTGGTTGATGGGGTCACCAATCAGCAATGACCTCATTCTTTTCTTCTTCTTCTAAATCTTTATTTACGAATATTAGTTATTTTGACAGTTGTTAGCTTTTTTTTCTTCTTCTTTTTAAGTTTTATTAAACAAAATTAGTTGTTTTGATAATTGTTAACTGTTTTAATAGTTTTCTATGAAATGATAAAAATTAAACGTTTTATGAGTTAACTTTTTATAAAATATTATAATAATATCTAAAAGTTAGTCTAGAAGTTATGTTACAGAACAGTTTTTTAAGTAGCGTTTCAAAACACTAAAAATTACTTAAAAAGCTATTGTCGAACACATCTTTAATCAGACCGATATCTACGGTCTGTTAAATTAGAACTAAATCTTATTTGTTTCGAGTTAACCTTCTAAAGAGTGAAACAGTTTTAGTAAGTATTTGCTCTATTTATAATAATCAAATTTTCAATTTTAGTTAGGAAGAAAGAGTTTGGAACAATGCGTGCGGAGAGTAAAAATGGGTCTTTTATAATCCTCCAACAACTCATTAAAAAGGTTTTAAGTTTATGTCATCAAAGTCTTCCTTTGACTTAATATACCATACCAACATAAAATAACAATCTATTTCATGCTAATTACAATCTTTTATTTATAATATTATTTTAAATATATTAAATATTCAAATACATAATTCATAAATTAATCAATTTTCAGTTATGATTCTAAATTCACATCAAGGGAAGGAATTGATTTCTTAATTAGAAATTTGATTATTACTAAAAAAGAGAGGAATGAGAAGGTAATTGCCAGCAAAATTAAGATAATCAAAGATTTAATTATGCTTATGAGGAATAAATTTATAGGATGGGAAACGCAATTTGACAATTTCAGAAAATAATATTCAAAATATTCGGCGTTTTATGAGGATTCAACAACATATTTAATGAGATTCACTCTATATATTTCATTTGTCAAAAAGATCCAAACAAGAAGTCGGTTTGAATTAATTAGATATTTAAATACCATCACTTTGTTGAATATGTTTCCACAATTTGCTTGGGAAAGAAGCTTCTCCTTCTCCTTCTTCTTCTTCTTCGTAAGAAATTTTTCCTTATAGAAATAGAGAAAGCTTGGCTAATTTTAAAATTATGTTTGAAAATAAATTCAAAATTAAAAATTCACTTGTTTTTAATAATTTTAGAATATTAGGAGGATGGATATGGTTTTATAATGGAAATACGGATTGTTTTAGTTTCAATTTTTTTATGTTCTAAATATAAAAAATTAGATTTGCAAATGAATTTTACAAACATTTATTGATTTTTTTTATTCCAAAAAAGGTATGATATAAATATTTCTATTTCTATTTTTATTTTTCAATTTTGGTTAATTTCTTTAATACACGAGTTAGGAATATGACACACTCTTCCATAAAATTATGACACAATCTTGTAAGGTAGAAAATATATAAATGTTTAAACTTAAACAATCATCATATTATTTTATTGGATATATATATTCAATTAATTAGAATATGAATGTTTAATGTAATTTCAATTTTTCATTTATATAAATCTGAATAATTTGAGTTTTTTTTATTAGATTTTGTTATTTGTTATAAAGGTAATTTTAATTTTCAATAGAAAGTATAATTAAAAAACTAAATTCTTTATATATTAAACTAAAAAACCAGCTAACTAATAAGTTGAAACGCGCAAGTTTATCCCTTTGGCTAACACATATAAGTAGATAAATCATATGAATGATTAACCAACATCATGGTATGATGTTTTTAACATGTAGGTAAATTAGATGAATGGTGCATCCATTTAAGGATGGCAACATGTCGGGTATCCAATTAAAATGTATTAATCAAACCTGAATCCTATTATAAATTAGGTATTTGAATTCGTTGAGTTGATTATAATTATCTGATTAAAAACCAGAATGCATTTAAATACCCATTTAGCATTAAAAATATTATTTTTATTTTTATTTTTCAAAAGCAAAAAGTAAGTAAAAATTATAAAATTATTATTTTGACTTAATAAAAATATAATATAAACATTAAATGTAATATATTATAGCATTAAAAAGTGTATATATATAATTTTATTTTAAAAAATAATTATTTTAAATATTTTTAAATATTAATTAAACAGGTAACGAGTGGTAGATACCGAATCTAATAAAGGTAATAAAAATACTATTCGAACTCATCCAAACTCATTTATTCACTATCGAATTCGTCAAAAGATAATTTTGAATAATTCGTCAAATTATTTCTTTTAAAAATAAGTTTGAATCTTTGTTGTATTATTTTGACTCAGTTATGATAATTCAGACATTCAAAAATAATTCAGACATGTAAACAGAAAATAATTTATAGATTGTTTGGTTAAAAAGGTAGTCGATACAGTGGATTCTTTCTTAGCATGGTTTCGAGCTTATTGTCTTGTGTTGCTTGACTTTTAGTTTGATCTAGTAGCTTTTATTCTTATTTCAAGTAGAAGTTTTCCATGAATCTCTTGATTCTGAATTGCGTTTTCGATGAAATGTTCTACTACATTATTTTTTTCAGTTAATTTAGCCCCTATGAAGATGTTTTTATTTTTACAAATTAATAAATTATTTCAATTTAATAAGATCAATTCTTATCTCTTCTTGTTCTGTATTAAAATAATTATTTATTACAAAATATATATTATAAATTTAATCTGTTCAACATGAGAAATGCATAGACTTCATATATAACCTAGTAATAAAGTTCAATTTTAAAATGTTCAAATTAGTATGTGTTTATGAACTCAAAATCATTAGTCAAGCTAAAGAGTTATATGGTAAACTTTATATATCATTTTCTTTTATTTCATATTTAATTATTTTTTTTAATAAATCATACAGTTTTGATCCTAACTATAGTATTAATAAATGTATATACATGTATGTACAATGAAAAAATAGGGTTAAATTGATTCAAAATATTAAATATGATATTTGTAATTATTTTAAAATGTTCAGCGATTAAATTGGCTCAAAATGTTAAATTTAATATTTTAATCAATTTAAACAAATTAGAAAATTAAATTGACCTAAAAAATTAAATTTAATCTTTTTTTTTTTTTCATCTCGCTAAATAAATTCAGGACCAAATCCACCATTATTACATGTAGTCATGGTTGTTGCAAGAACATAAATGCAATTATTAGAAGTTTTATAATTTAGGGCAGCATTGGTCACCTAACACTTTTGACATTACCTTTCTTTAGTTGGCTGAAATAGGGTATTAAATTTCTTGGAACCCTAGATGCAAATGAACAACCACATGCAAGTGGTTAGACATGTTCCTAATGTTGTGGGAAACAATTTTGAATTATTTTACTGTATTTCTATTTAGATGTAGCCTAGATATTTGAACATATTATAATTTCCTTTTTTTTTTTTTTGGGTAACCTGCAGAACAATATTGACTGAGAAAGATGAATGCCTTGGTGCTCTTTCCTTCCTTGCTTATATTCCCATAATCTATCAGTAAAACATTTTGAAATTATATTTTTAATGTATAAGCATAATATTGTAGTTTTATAGAATGGAAATATAATCTATTTTTGAACAATAAAAAAATAATACAAATAACATTTTATTTTTAAAAGTTAAAATAATTTTTTGATAATTTTCATACTTTTTCTAGAATTAATGGGATAATAATTTGATAACTTGAAAATGCTGGCTCACATCCATCTAATTAATTTGATTAATCAACTTTTTATGAGTTGATTTTTTTTTTCATACCCCAGAAGAAGTTTCTGAATACATAGATTAGAGTTTCAAAAGCATTACATAAAATTATGGTGGCATCAAAGTACTGTGGCAATTCCAATGTCATTGCATTTGGGCCTGAAGCAGGACTCTTGCCTGCTTAGCCTGCCTACTGGACTGGACTCTTTTTTTTAAATCTTGGGGGCGGAATCGTAATTGCTGTACCTGCAATTTTGGGACCTAAAAATCTGGGCCGACGACAGTTTGAACTAACTAATTAACTACTTAGCTGACCAAAATTATTGTCAGTTAGCGAAGATTTCAAAATTCAAAACCCATAAATGCAATAATTTAGTTTTCTAGCAGTCTTGTGTCTCACAACTTTCCAAAAGAAGAAACATCAGCAGAAAAAAAAAAGGCAGCTAAAATTGTAACTCCCTGTGGAATTGCAATGCCATCTACTTTTCCGGGCCCTGTTTGTCAAACTCCCATATGACGCCTCCATCCTCTGAAATACCAGAACAAATAGATACACATTGGCATCAATTTCTGTCGAATACTTGAAATGGCGGAGTAAAGGTAAGGCTATCATCAAGATATAGGTACAAGTCATGTCAAATGATACATGAAATGTAAATTCCAGAATTTCACAAAGAAAGCATCTCCCAAGTTCACTATAGTTGTTATTCCAACAGTTCACTTGAGCTAGACCAACAACCTCATCAAATGTAACACTACCACCTGAGAATTATTTTTGCCAATATTGTATTGTAGACAAGTTAGATATGATACCTTTAACTTTCTTGTTTATCCAGATCTCTAGAAGCATGCCAGCACCAATTCCACCAGCAATACATGCCCCATAGAATGCAATTGCAGAGGGTAGAGATCTTCGAGGAAGGAAATAATAATCTGGAATTTGCCTGATCTTTTTTGGAAGCCTCTTCTTTATAATTTGTTTAGCACCAGCACTAGGATCCTTCTGCAATTCACTGCCTATGGCTTTCCAGTCAACCCCTTTCAATGGATCTTTGGGCTCTTCAATTCCCATGACTCTGTAAATTTACAAATTATAAGAAATGTGATCAAGAAACTACTTTGAAACAGAACCCTGTAGAAAGAAAGAAACGAATAGAACTATGAACATGGTAAAAGTGAAGCATATGAACCAAACAATAATCAGTGGACCTGTTTTTTAAGTCTAGAAACACGACCAGTTCACAATTGATTTATAAGAGTAAAATTTAAAACAGTTGTATCTCTATTTATCTTTTTCTTTTCCTAGCAAAAAGAAAGAAAAACAAAGGCAGGCAAAAAAAGAGAGATTTTTTAGAACGATATGTATTATGTGAATATACAACACATACAAGTAAATATACACAAAATATCAGCTTTCTAATGAATGCCTTTATAAATTGCTAAATTACACTTCTAATTAGGGAACCTATTCTCAATCATCTTGGACAAGGATGAAGGAGAAAAGCATATAATGTTCTTGTACTGATATAATACCACCACAAGGAGAAGTTATTTGAATATGATATAAGGTTTTGGTTCCATATTTTCCCAACAATGACCAGGCATCTGCCAAAATGTAACCATATTTATCACTTATAAGATAATTGAGAACTTGATATACAATGCAAGTCTTTTGCCCATATACTTTCAGCACATAATGATAATAATCGTACAAACCTTTTATTCCACAAAAAAATATAGAAATTTACAAAATTATGCACAGGTGCTATCAAAAATACCATGATGACGAGTAGGGATCAATACAGTTTGCCAAAAAGAATTCTTATTCGTCCCACAAATAAAGTTATTCTAAACAATCTCTCAGATGAACATGAAATGAACAAGAATATGCATCAGCTAATGCTTTAAGGTAATGTGAAAAAAAAAAAATCATGGTTCGAACAATAGTAAACTCAAAATCAACAAAGTTTAGACAGGTATTTCCCCATTAGAGTAAATGCTAATAAGGAAATCAACTTTTTTTTCACCTGAACAAATGAAAATCCTTGAGAATTTCCAAAAAAGAAGCATGAGTTAGTTCTCTACTTCAGGTGATTTACTTGTTTTGAGTCTTAGTCCTTATCTAGTTTATTGGAAACTTTTTATATTCATAATTCAACGAGTCTCTATAACTATCAACTTGATATATCATTTACAATAGATGTTTGATAATAAAATATTGAATGATTAACGGGCTTTTTAAAGGCGCACATGCCTTGTGTGAGATTTCTCTGTTCTCTCGACATAAAATGACTGAGAAAAAAATACAATAGGAACTCTGGATGACTGGATCTCGGTCCAATGCAGCTGACTAGATTATATGCATTCATTTTAGAAGGAACTTCCAATCACATCAGTATTACATTTCAAATCATCAGTCAAGTTATTTGAACAACAATATTAAACGAATAGACAAGCTTAGGTGAAACAATAACAAAGAAACAATTGCCAAGTCATTGAAACAAATCAACAAGCATGTGGCGTGCAGATGCACCAAAGCCCACAACTAGAAAAACAGTAAAAAGACCCATATTTGCAGTTGCAGTAAATAAAAAATCCAATTCAATACGCACTTCTCATAGATCAAATTGAAAACGAAACCAAATTGAATTCTTGAGTAATTTAACATTAACAACAGCAAATCCATCAAAATAGGCCATATGCATCTCAAAACAAAGATAACTAAAGAAAAGAAAAACACCAAAATCTTGACTGAGAAACAAATATTACGGTCGATAAGAATCAACAGAGATATTAAAAGGTTTACCTTGACTGAGAAGCTTTTGTTTCTTTTGAAGGATTTCTTAATTCATCGAAAATTTTTTTTTTGGCCACTTAAAAAACTAGAAGGGTAATTTCGTCAAAAGCAAATAACTAACAGACGCTAAGACCTTTTTCCGGAAGGTAGCCGTCAACCTTTCCCTCGCAATTCAAATTAAAAACGGTTTCTTCTTTTACAAATCTCAGTCATTCTCTGCTTGCTAGAGAAGAAATAGTGCGAATGAAGACGCTGCAAACAAATCCTAACAGCATCTTCATGGAAAGTGAAAATAGAAACAAATAAAGAAAGGATTGCTTTATGCAACCCAGAAAAGCCATTCTTTTCTTTCTGCATTCGCACATGTTTATAAATGACCTCCAATTTGGTTTCTTCTTCCCAAGATACAATCTTTTTCCAAAACAAGCATAAACCCATAAACCAAAAACAATTAAAAAGAAAAAAGAAAAGAAACCCATTTGGTTTCAAGATCCCACCAGGAAAAATCATGTCTTTGAGCCCACCAAGAACAAGAATTCATGAAACAACAAGAACCTACCAGCCCTACTGGTGCTACCAATGTCACAGAATGGTAAGAATTGTTGCCTCAAACCCATCAGAAATAATTTGTCCTAGATGTTCAGGGCAGTTCCTTTGTGAAATTGAAATGAACAGACCAAGACTGGTTGTTGATTTCACTGCTTTTGATCCTTCCCCAGAAGCTCGCTTACTTGAAGCTCTATCTCTCATGCCTGACCCACCAGTAATTAGAAGACCAAGTTCACGTCTTCTTGATAATCTTGAACCAGAATCTCGTGGCAGGTCTTGGTTACGAAGAAGAAATAGATTGAACTCTGATGATGAAGTACGTCCACGTAGAGGTCAAGAGGAACCTGGAATCCAATCTAGACCAAGAACGTGGATTGTTCTTAGACCAATTGATCCTTTCACTCCTATTGAATCCAATAACCCAATTCCTCCAAGAGTTAATCCAAGAGACTACTTTTTTGGTCCAGGACTAAATGAATTGATTGAAGAATTGACCCAAAATGACCGGCCAGTGCCGCCTCCAGCGCCTGAGGCAGTTATAGGGAAAATACCAACAGTGAAAATTATGGAAAGTCATTTGCTCCATGACTCAACTTGTCCAGTATGCAAAGAAGAGTTCAAGATCGGAGGGGAGGCAAAGGAATTGCCTTGTAAACATATATACCATGCTGAGTGTATTGAGCCTTGGTTAAGGTTGCATAACTCTTGCCCTGTTTGCAGAAAAGAGTTACCAGCTGTTACTGAAAATAGCAGTCGTGAAGGTTGTGATGGTCATGTTAGCGAGGATGGAGATGGTAGGGACGGAAGGTGCCTGAGGTTGAGGAGGCAATTGGCTAATTTATGGCCGTTTCGTCCAAGATATGGGAGAATTAGTCCTCATGGAGAAGCTCACGAAGGTGAGATTCGAATTCTTGATCTATCTTTAGCAAATTAATATAATGTATTGATATTACCAATAAACTTTGACTATGTGATATTAAAGTCATCTTCAAAATAGCAAGTTTTAAGTTCAAACTCCAGTCCACAAATATAAATATATATAATAAATTTTTGATACTAAAGGTTTCTAATATTTATTGAATCTCTGATGTCTAAGCTTTTAGTTCTCTTCAACTGCAGCATAGGTCTAAGATAAAAACATCGTAGCCTGATTAGTTATTAAAATATTGGAATTCCATCCTTGTGGAAATAAAGAAGTGGGTGTTCAATTGATTTTCGAGAATTCAATTGATTTTGTAGAACCGCTATATAAAAGACAAAGCATCTCTAATAAGGGTAAAATAAAAGGCTAACGATACACACACACACACACACACACACACACACACACACACATATATATTATATATATATATATATATATGTATGTATGTATTAGTTTATAAATAATGGGAGGTAAAAGAAGTCTAAAACTTCATGAATGAATTCTATTATCAAATGCATTGAATTTTTTGCAAATGTTCATGTTTGAAAGTACAAGATCACCAAAATAGGAATTAGGAATTTATAATTGCACTGCAGATTATGCTTTCAACAGTTTGCTTGCGAATTTTCCTTTGTACTGAATTGAACTTCATTAATTCTTCCAGATGTTAACACATTGCAATATTCTTTAGCCTAGCCATAAAATGGTAGCTGGTCTTGCTAAAACAATTTTATATCTACGTGATGTTTATATGTTTGTTAGGAATCTAAGGGTTTAAACTAGTTATGGAAGGGAACTGTGGAAAAGATATCATGTATAGCTGATGCATTACTGGTATGTCATTTCACCTTTCACTCTTTCACTAATTGCTTCCAATTTTTAGCTCCCATAAAAGCTTTTCTCTATCTTACATTGATTTTGGAAAACTTAAATTACTATCAACTATAAATTTATACTTCTAAACTGTTAAATCCAAAGCATCATTCTGCTCCACCTCTTTTTATAGTACCACAAATTGTATGAATCATTTTTGCAGGACTAAACTGTTTCATATAATACCATTTCGTTTTTTTTTTTTTGTTCTTGTCCAGGACTGAGATGGCTTCGTAGGTTACAACAGTATTTTATGCATTGAATAATTGTGCATCAGAGAAATTACCTCAACAAAGTGATTTCTTGATTCTTAGTCATAGTGCTGTCATCTCTATGTACTATACAAAACTACTCTTTTACCATAAAGATATTGATGAAAATAGTGTTCAAATATTGCAATTATTTAATCAAACACAACTGTTTATTGCATAACACCAGATATATTCAATTGTACCATCACGTTCACAAGTTTCCACCAAATGGATTTGGTAATCTTTCTATTTTAATTTTTTTTATAACACAAAAGTCCACTCTCTTTCCTAATAATTTGACAGGTTCTATTGCCACAAATGTTGAACAAGGTTGAGCCTAGACAATTGTATCAAACCATCAACAAGATTAAACAAAACGTTAAACATCGTTTGCAACAAAAACAACATTTGCCAAAGCTGAAAAAATGTTTAGAATAATAATCAATTTTGAAATGTGTAAACTATGCACCGCTTTGGATAAGTGCATATTTAAATGCAGTTTCATTTTCATGTGCTCTCTAGTGGATTCATCTGACAGTCGGGGCAAGTTCATAATGGCTTTGGATGATGATGAGTGCCTGCATAAAATCCCTGTGCATAGGCTGTGTTCTTGAACATTATCTGCAATAAATAACACCCTCGTGATATGCATAACCCTGATTTTACATTAAAATATTTCCACAAGGAAAGAATCTAGATCATATCATAGCATCAGAAGATGAACAAGAAATGCTGCAAGTCATTCTATTAAATGAAACCCTTAGTACCACAAAAAAGAAGTCATAATAAGAAATGAAGCCTTAATCATTGCAGAAAACCAAACGTAAGTTTCGTGTGCAAGCACATTGTTATAGTAAATGATATAAGAAATGATAGCTACTCACAGCAAGACTTCTCAAATCTGAGCTAAGATGCTTTCTCATACTGTCAGCAACAATACTTCCAAGTTGATCACCATGTTGCTTGATAGAATCCTCTTTAATCTATAAACAGAACTTCCTTGAGCCCAACTCAAATATGACATTGATGTGGGATATGTAAATGGTGCAGCACCAAACATACCTCTGAAAGCAAAACATTAGATGTTTTATTCAGAATCTCTTCCACGAGAAGTCCAGCATCTGAGAAAACACTGGGTTGATGTGCAGCAACAGCCGTCTTGTCTTTCACATTTTTTACAGTGCCTGGTGCCTTCTCAGTTTTTACTACATCAATGAAAGCAAACATTACAAAAAAATTACAATAAACAAGAAGCCACACAGAAAAATCAAGGTCTAACTAATTGACACGAAATGCGCATCAAACAACAAGTAAGCCGTTCCACGGCATGCTTTCTCCATTTATATAATTTATTTTGTGTCGGTCAAACTAATTAATTTCATATGTCAAATCACTAGCCTCATCAAGACAGATAAATAAAAATTTCCACTGTTCTCCATAGTCCTGAATAGAATTCATTATTACACACAAGGTCTGCTACAGAAAATGCACAGGACTCATTTCCAAGTTCTCCAGAGTACCAGATTTTTTGAAAATTCCCCATATGTCTACATTAGGAGGACAAAGGATCGTCCCCAACTATAGAGAGTAGAAACAACTCAAAGAGATTCAGAAAAACTCTGCAACGATGGGCATAACTACAGAAAATGGCCAATAAAAAAAATGCCCCAAACTGCTAATGCCTACTGCTAGCATCTAGAACTCAGAAAACAACTGAGAAGTAAAATCACATTTAAGTACCTGCTGCAGCTGCAGGCTTCTTCTCTGCAGAAACAGGATTTTCAGTATGACTTTGCAAAGGAACTGCCTTTACTGGAGGATCAGAGAGAACAGTGGAATCAGATGGAACAAAAGCAGCCAGATCAGGAGGTTGATCCTTTCCAACTGGTGGATTAGCCTACAAGTTAAGATTAGTATTGTTTATTCAAAGGGTCTTTTCTTGGCGAGTTAATATAGCAAACTTAACCCTGAATCACCTCCAAGTCAACATATGAGGGCTCTCTCCCAATTGATTTTAGAAATTTGTCAAGATCACGAGCATGAAGAGCTGAAGAATAAGTAATTATTAGCAATCAGAATAAGGTTGTAAAACTCACAACAAACTAACTTGACAACTCTATAAAAATGTCAAAACTTAGATGTGGATGAACAATAATTAGCAGAATAGAGGCCCAAAAACAAAAAATAAAGAAGAAAATATCAACCAGTTATAATAAAGGAAGCTCCGAAAGAATCTTGTTTCATAAAATTAAGAATAAGCAAGAAAGGGCGCATCAGGATATCCAACAAAGAATAAGCCTTTTAAGGAAATAAAGTTAGTAATTTCTATGTCTATAACCTAACTACAAGACCTAAACCTTACAAGGAGAAAAATAAGTGATCTGCTTAAATTAAGCACTGCCTTTATTTACCTCTAAATTAATGCAAATCCTTTTTTTTTTTTTAAAAATATATAACTTGCCAAGCAGAAAACTTGGGGGAAACTGAATAAAAAACCCTCTATAGCTATAATGCAATAATCAGAGACGAGCCAACTCTAGTTTGGGTGTTGATTCAATTTTCCACAACATTTGGCGTAAACTAGAGACAGGACTTTGATAATGTGATTGTCTTCATTCTCAATCTTTACTTTCAAATTTTATATTTGGCATTTGATTTGTTCACAATATCCAACAACCCTATTATCCCCTGTCTACACATTGCGCATTCAAAGTGACAACTGAAATAGAGTTCACAAGTTCCAATGAATTAATACGATGCAAATACTAGGGAAAAAAGAGTAACACATAATGAATAAGACATATACTAAACGAAACTCAATGTAAAAGAACAAGAAAAATTACATGAGAAAAAACCTATTCATACTTACAAATTGACATCTCATTAGATAGAGGATGGAAGAAACAATGCTCCTGTGTCCTGAATCCTTTATCCAGCAACAGTGAAACATGCCTATACATAACAAAGGATGAATATTACATGGAAATTGTCTTATATATATACTAAACTACTTCCTGCTAGGAACAGTAATAGCAGGAAATTATATAAATTCAAAAAAAGCAACCAAACGGAAGCCTGTTTCTCGCAAGGCTCTAATTTGGTTCTACCAAATACAACTTCTAATCAAAATACCAATCACATCATGAAAAACAATTCAATGATTACAAATAACCTAGGTCAAAATAGTCACTCAAGCACCCTAAAAACTGAGTCAGAGAAACTTTACTTCTCAACTTATTAGTTATTACCACCGCACTCCAATCAATTAATAAACAGATAACATAGCAAGGACTTTTACAGTTTTATTCTGATATCATTTCTGATAAAATAGGATGACTCTATCCAGTCAACAAATATATGATATTTTCTTTTCAATCTGGGGATGAATGTTGTGAAGGTAAAGATCTAGAAAAAGTCATGCTCACTAAGCGGGATGAATTTTTTTCTTAAGGTGGGATTGAAGTTAGGGTTTGACACTGAAGAGGAGAATTCATTTCTCAAAAGAACTGATTAAACATCTGATCAGGTATTACCAAAAGAAGCATTACTAATTATATGCAGTATCAGCAAGACAAGAAAAGGCATAAGATTTCGATATCACTCTTATAACAAGATTAATCAAGGCCAAAGATAAAAATATAACTTATCAAGGCCAAAGGTAGAGAACTGCAAATGCATTTCAATAGAGGAAAAACTCAAAGACTTGAAGAAATGGAGGTAAAATCAATTTCAACAGCAAATAAGTTCTGATGCATACCGTGCTGACTCATTAATAACTGCAAAAGGAGTAACACAGCCTAATGGAACCTTGCAAAACAAAGAGGAAAAACTTCAAATGGTGAATGACACTTGAATTTTAGGAAAGAAAACAGGGGAAATGTCAGGAGTCAGCATGGACTCGGCATGCTGGAGGCATTACCTGAAGTATCTCGCCCAATGCTTCTTCAGGGGCCATTCTTATACCTCCTTTCCCCAACCCAAGCCTTTGCGACAAAACTGCTCAACCTTAAAGGCATAAGTGACTCCCTTTAATATTCAACAAAATCAAATATATAAACTTAGGCAAGCACAAACTTGATCATGCCTGTTATATCAAACACATAATACTCACCTTTCATATCTACTTTGGTATCCGCCAAAGCAGAAACAATGTAAAACCTACTTTTTTTGTCCTGCATGTATAATCAAGCGTGTTAAATGAGTTCCAAACAGAGGAATTTAAATGGCTGCCTAAAATCTGTCAGAACAATTAGTAACTTTGACATTTCTTCTAAATTCTTATTATCCTTTACCTTCAAGAATAAATTCTTACTTAGTCCACCTCCTTTGTCTCCAACATATTTTGCCTGATACAAAAGTCATTTTCTTGCATCAGCAGATCTGTATATAATATATGGAATGTGAATGTTGAAAAATACATGCAAACTAGATTTCTGGGAAAAAAAGGTTTACCTGTTCTTCAACTGTCAAAGCAGCAGGATGTTCATACTGAGCAAAATCAATTTGAAGCTCCTAAAAACAAGCCAATGAGTATATTAGTTAAAAGAATTCAGAACACAGAATGGAATAAAGAAATCCTGAAATGTTCCAAAAAGAATTCTTTTCAAGTAATTACAGCTCAAGATCAAAAAGAAAAATGCTAGTTCTTTACAAAAGCAAGCTAGCAAATATTACTACAGTAACTTGCAAAAGTCCCAACTCATAATCCCAAAA